>NC_069111.1:21414300-22636175 GCF_025612915.1 Magallana angulata | reverse complement strand
CCCAGCAATTGGAGTTTTAATTATTTATTGCGCCAAAGAATAGAAAACTAATGAATTTGGTAACTAATAGATTACTTATCATGTAACTAAATGTATAAGATTATGGAGGTGTGGACCTGCCCATTGTCTGTCTTTGGGAATTGGTTAATAATTACAAGGCTTATGTGGTCACCGGCATTGATTTGTAGGTTTCTCATCAGTGCTAATATTTAAATGCCATGATGAGAGATTTGAGAGATAAAAACATGATATAATGCATAATCAATAGATCTCTTTTAAAAAAGACTGCCTGGATAATTTGATAATAGGGAATGCAGGAGGTCAGGATAGCTAGGTAATCTGTTCTGGCTGGCTCACGTAGAATTCTGTCTAAGTAAGGATAGAATAGCTACCATATTTACACATCTCACTTTGAAACAGCCAGACCAACCCAGTGAGCTGAAATTATGTTGAAATGTATTTTAATGCAAGCTGCTGGTGACTTTGTCTTGTATAATTCTGGTTCTTTTGGGGTTTAATGTTGTATTGATGAACACATATTGTTATGAAACCATCGAAAGATTTTAATCTTACTAAATGCTACATCTGTCATCAACTAACCTTAGTTTTTTGGCAGGGAAAGATTAATGTATTATTATAATCAAGACTGTTTTACAGGTGGGATCACAGGAAATATGACTAAAGATAGGGATTTTTGTCTTGGTATTAAATTTGGCTTTAGAGGTAAATGTATCATTTATGACCTATGAAAATGTATCCTAGTTTTATTGCAACAGTAGCTCCAGTTTTGGGAACAAAATACTTTCCTAGCCTCCAAATTACCATGTATTAATTTGTTATGCGTATTTTCTGGTTTTGTTGGAAGGATACAAGTTTGGAAAGACTTCCTTTGACATAAGTTATGCATAGGATTGTTATACATTTCCATCATATGGTTGATTGTAACTTTATAAACAGTAGTCTTGTTTAGCCATCTCTGATTAAGTACAAGTACTTGTAAATTGTCTTTTTGTGGTACTTAATTTTGATTTTATTTGAAACATTTAAGAAATTGTTAACTCACTGTCTCATGGTTTAATCTCGATCGAAAGGGTAAAAAAACGATAAAAACTGTGTGTCTGGTATATAGTAGTTTGTACTTTTCATGATAATAACATTTAACATGTTTGTGATATCTTCTAAACTATCTCTACACTTTCTATATAAAAGTTGTTTTGGCAGACTTTTAGCCATATTTCTACATAGATAGTATGTGCTAATGGTTTTTCTGGTTTTTTGTTGTTGTGTGTGATTATATATAGCTCTTTCTTCGGCAATTGATAACTCATTAAATCTCCCACACCCTTGATGGTAACTAAGGACGCTTAGAACATGATCTCAATTGTTGGGAAATGTCCTGCTAAAGTTTAAGTTCAATTATGTTTAAGACATTTCTTGACCTCTTCTTGAAAGTCAGTTAATCAATTTCCATGGCCCTGATATATATAGTCCCATAAAGAAGTGCTCCATATACCATGTCCTCTTAATTGCTATTTACTTTAGGACCCTGTAATGTTATTCTTCAATTTAAAAAATTCTTCAAGATGCATTTTAAACGTCAATGAATGCCGTTCACCAGTAAACATTGACATAAACCAATAAACTGCTTGATTTTTGACAATTTTTTTTTTGAAAGCCATTTTTAAATTGCCTATTTGATTTTCCCCCATAGACATGTAGGTATGAGAGGATTAACCTCTGTTGTGGTCAATTCATTTCCACAAGTTATGAAAGTAAAAGCTGGGTTGTTTACCATAAGGATTTCAAACCAAATTAATACCTTATTTTCATAATTTTGTCAAGTGAAAATTCAAAATCTGTAATTTTTTGACTGTATTGGTCTTGGAAATAAAGTTATATTGTTCCTATATATATATATTTGACGTTCTGTTTCTCGTCCTTATTTATAAAGCATTAACAAGATTATTCCAGGCACAAAGTTATATTATATAGAATTCATTGCAAAATACCCTTAATCCTCTCTGACAACAAGAATGTGCTTTGGTTCAAATAAGTCCTACTGTTGCCAATTACAATGTGATTGCCATAAACAGACTGAACCAAGGGATTAGCAGCACAGCCAAATCTTCTCCAAGTGGAAAGTGTTCTTTATGTCGTAATGAAATCATCTTATCTTTTTGGAACTCTGCACTCAAAAGCAGTATATATACAAGGAGGATGACGTTAAATACAGGAGAGTTAGTAAACTGAGTGCAAGCACATATATTAAATCAGTCATAGAAAGTAACCAGATTAAGTTTACTTTATAAAAAAAAAAGAATAAAAAGAATTCCACACCAAGATAACACAAAAGGAAACTTGGCTGTGTCTTGGACAAAAAAGATATCTGATTGGTCATACATAATCGGGTCCTCTTCATCAAAATGACCTTAGATCAACATGAAAAGGTCTCCTGCAAGGAGGCATACTTTTTGTGCTCTTGTTGAAAATGAAATGCATATTTTTGTTACCTGTTGCCGGACACCTGTAGAGAATATAATAAAAGCTCTAGTAGCTTTAAAATCATTTAAAGTTTATCCCCTGTATTATAATGAGAAATATTTAAGAACTAATTTCAAATTTATTTTAGTGAAAACCTTTAGGATCATAAACTTAATCAACTTGCTGATCAGATTTTGATTGATGTTGGATATAAGTTTTAGGGTCATTGAAATCAAATAAACTTACCCAGCACTGTATATTATTGATTTAAATTAGAATTTAAAAACAAATTTGACCAAGTTTATTAATAACAGAAAGAGATGATATTACTTCCCCCTTCCCTCCCTAAAGCAATAAGACTAGCTGTGATTTTCATGTCAACATGTTTTATTGTAAAGATTGTAATTTACAACTTTCTTGACAAAAAAAAAGTTTACTTCTGTTATTCATATTTTTGTGGAAATAACTAGCTACAAAAAATTGTGTGCTTGAAGATTCAAAAATACAAAAATCTTTCTTTTTACAAAATTCAACACTTTGTATTTATTACTGGCCACCAGAAGGCGGTCCGTTATTTGATATACATTTAAATAATGTAACGGCTTTTCTGGGGGATAATTTAAAAAAAAAAAAAATTAATATTACCAGGTATGCTTATTTTTATGAATTAAAAGTAAATTTGATGATTCATACAACAAGTATATTTTTTGCAGCCCATTTGACGCTTGCGTCAATATGTTTTCTTCTTGTTGTTGTCTCATAAAGGTTTTAACTTTAAGGCGGTGTTGTCACAATAGTATGTTTTTGTTGCAAATAAAAATCTGAAAAATACAACTCATATTGCTTCAAATGTTGACCTCTACAAGAACTCTATGAAGCCCATAGCAATAATTCTGCATTCTGCATTTTGTACTGCATCCTGGTTACCTGCGGGGTATGTAGACTGGTCCCGGGCTGTTGCTATTCTCCAGTTTAAGTCTGTTTTGTTGTGGGATTGAACTGTGTTTGTCAGATTAGGAGAAACGATTGACTAACAATCTAAGGCTACAATGGAAAGCAAACACTCCAGTGTCAGGTGTATGTTCTAAACTCCACAGGGCAAACATCTCCACTGGAGAGCCCCTCTGATGTTTGTCTTTGTTGCATGGAGGACCTGTCTACTTGTCTGTCAGTACTAGTGGCGTGTCATTCCTGCATTGCCCCTAACAACTTGTACCATTTTGTGATCGGCCAGATTTCTTCAAGTGTTTATGCGAAAATGCACTCACAATTGATTGAGAAATACTGACTGGTATACAATTCAATTCAAACTTAGAAACTTGGTAAAATTGGAATCATTATGGTTTTGATTTTTGCAGTTAGAGTAATATGATTATTTCAATAGAATTTCAGATGTCTAAAACTGCATTAATTAATTGTTGGGTTACAAATATTATAGCATTCGGTATTAGATCTCTGTTGAAATTCATGTTTGAGCCATATTTTATGGTTAGTAGGTATAAAGACCATAAATCTAAAATGATCTTACTGCTGAATATTGAGTAAACATTTTTTTATTCTATCTAATACATTTATACTCTCTAGAATTGCATAAAAATTACTGGGTAAACCTTTCAACAGCTAGTTGGGTTCAAGTCAGTGAAGGATTTGTTAGGAGCTTGACAAAAGGCATATAAAAATCTGTTAAAAAATGCATGTAATTCTGTGAAGTTTGCCGAAGAATCTAGAATCCTTTTAATAATTACTGAATAGATAAATTGGGTTAATCTTCATGGATTTTGCTTTTTACAGGATGATAATGTATAACCCATCTAATTATGCATAGAATATTTAAAGCTATAAGACTAAAAATATCTCAATATATTTTTCATAAAGATTATGTAAAACATGTTATTTTTTGAGGTTTTTGCAATTAGACATGGACAAATTTTCATTAATTGATGAATAATTTGGATACCCCATGTGTAGTACATAAACTTCAGGATTGTACATCATGTTGAAACCAGACGGTATCATGTAATATTACTTGCAGATACTTGTTTCTAAGAGATAAAATAATCCAAACTTCAAATGAACATCTACTCTTAACCTTTGGTTTTAGTATATGTTTAGTTACATAAGATTTGCAGATGATACATAATTTATATTTCAAGATGGTCCAAGTTCAAATTGTTCTAACACTGTTTGTTTAGTAGGACAAATAAAAAGAGGACAAAGTCTGCCAAATAGAAGTTCAACATACTGTATATTAGATTAAAACTCAAAGACCCCCCACGAAAAAAAAAGGAGATATAGATATCATGTCCATATAACCCCATATAGCATATTAACCCTTCTTGTGGTAAATTTTGAAAAATGTTGCTGTGAAAATTGAATAGTACGTATCTGTACCTTGATTAATTTCATTGCCCCAGTATATACGGTACATTGGTACATGTTTATTAAAACATTTACATATGCTGGCCAATCTAAACAAAAAGGCTTTTTCCTGTCATGAAAAAAATTGAATGAATTAACTAGCTGCCTTGCTGAAGTCGATTCTCAGACTGTTGATTCTGCATTTTAACTATACCAAAAGAAACAAAGAAATATTGTTTTAACACCACTGGGTCTATTGTCAACAATGTATTGAAAGTTCAGAAATAAAAACATTGGTGTTTGTATTAGACCTTCCTGTAATATTGACTGGGTAACTGGATCAAAGTCAAAACATTAGTTCGTTTAACGTGATAACTCCAATTGTTAGATACTAATTCCTTCGGTACATTTGCATCATTAGCATAATTGAATGATCAAAATTACTCAATTATATATTATTTATTAGAGCTGTATATATTGATTGTAACTGAATGTTGAACAAATGTGATTTCTCTGATTTCAGAGTAGAATTGAACCTGTTGTTCACAGCAGAATAAGACAGGATGCCAGGTTTAGGCAAAGTCAGACTCTGGCAAGCAGAGCTAAGAGAATCACGTAAGTACAACAGTATACAGAGATAGAGTATATAAGTACTGACGTATTACACGTACTATAGAGGTTCCCAAATAAGCTTTTTCTCTACATGAGTAAGTACTGTTTGTTAGATTAATAGGATGGACTATAAAGTGACGTTTTACATAAATAGTTATGACTGAGCTTTTCTCAATTTGATGTGAAAATTTCATGTCATTCAAGATAAATGAATTTAGTCTTGGGTTTGATTCTGCCATGGTATAGATCATACTGGAAGTAAACAAAATTTGAAGCAATCTGAGTTTCTGAATGGGCTGTAATAGAGCAAGAATCAATTAATTCTTAACTACGTTTTTTTGTTTAATATAAAATCTTTGGCAAACATATCAGCATTTTAGTTGTAAAAGGCAAATTAATATTGAATGCCTTAATTTTAAAAACTGTTTGATGCAGTATACATCAACGTTTAATTGCACGGAACAAAATCTTATATAATGTGTTGTTTTGATGTGTTTTTTTGTAGAGTTGCTATAAACAATGATGATATAGACCACTCCCATGTTGTATTAATTCCTGCCAAGAAAGTCAACAATCTTCAAGCGATCATAGAAACTATAGATGATGACCTCAATAACAACAGGGGCATTCAGTTCAGGGTTGAATAGTAAGTGAACATGTCGTCAATTTTTTTTTTTTTTTTGGGAGGGGGGGGGGCCAGATTATAATTAGTGCAATTTACGACAGTAATTAAAGTAAAGCTCCTGGGACAAGCTATTTGGTTTTTCAAACAGCAATTGGTCATATCTGATAAGTTTATAATGCAATTTTAAGATTAGGAGAATGAATAGGACTTCACTATAAGTGTTAATTCACTATAAGGATGTTTGCTGCATCTGTGGTTTACTGTACAAGTATAATAATTCATAATTGGGGAATGATATTAACTGATGATGTTCATACTTGGCAAATATAGTTTACCATAAGTTTTAATAATTAATAAATGAAAGCAATTTATACACTGTACTGTAAAATGTATTTTTGTCGCTTCTAACAAATGAATGACAAGTTTTTAATATCTCATTGTTCGAATTAAGATTGTTTTCTTTTGATTTTCAGTTTGGTTGACACAGATACCGAAGAGGTCTGTACTCACCCTGAAGACATCATTGAAGATCACATCTATGTGGCCTGTAATAAAGGCCGTAGATATATTCCAAAGACATACTCCAAGGATGGGCGGAAAAACTTTGTGGTCATCCCCTCACCGCGTCCTCTACAGTATGTACAGATTTCAGTATTGTCTCGAAAACAAATGCGCACAAAATACTGCACACAAAAATATTCTGTTGTATTTTTATAGACAAGAATTAATTTCTTTCTCTTGCCTGATATTTGCCTGATCTGTATAGCTGTATATATACTGTGATAAATGAATGACAATTTTTAGGTTTGTAATATGTTTTGTTTTTGAATCATAATTAATAGACGAGTTAAACAATAGTTTATTAATGATCATGAAACTTTAAAGAAATTGTTAGAAATCAAATAGAATTAGCTCAGACTTTCTAGATTTGAAGAATTTATTATTATAGAACAGCCTTTTTTGAAAAAGTTTATAGATTGAGATAAAATTTTACAACGTAGCATGAATAAGTGAAATGTTTGATAAGTTCACACTTATATATGGATGGATGAAAAAAAGATCAGTGTTTGATCTAATAGATGCATTCACGACAGCTTTCTGCATGTCACTCTGCTTTGTATATTACGTAGCTTAAAAAAAAAGGAATTTATAAAAAAATAACCATTAAAAATACATATGTAATTTATTTTCTTCTATCTTTACCCTCAGACTTCTACATAGGTCTGTAAAGCTTATTTGTTTAAAAAGGATAGCACTTAATTTTTTTGATGTCACGTTGACCTAACAACAAGGGTTTCATCTGTATCATGGCTTTTCAAATCATCAAAGACTAAACTATTAGAAATAGTTCTTTACACACTGATCTTTTTGATCCCACCATTGTCTTGTTAACATGCAAAAGAAACTGAATAAATATTAAATTGATTTTAAATCTACCTTAATATAGATTTGAGCAGACAAAATTAAACAATTTCATCAAATCAGCAAGAGACAACAAATGTATATACCATGAAAAAATGTATTCAGCATTAAATATGTACCAAAATAAAACCGTACTTAGGACAATTTTTCTAAACCTTGCAGGAGGCCTAAGTTTATCTGGGAAAGGTGAGCTAGCATAATCATCATGTATGCTACTTTACCATCCATTTTTATCAGATTTTTTTTTAGCTGTATATGTTAGTTGAGAAAGGCTAGCACACATTTCATCAGCTGAACTCAAAAATAATTAAAAAAGCAGAGTTTTTCCATTGTAGATTCATTTCCTAGTAGAACCCAGACACACTCTTTATGCAGTCATTGCAATTATAGATATTAAAGTAAATTTGATTACCTATATGACTGCATTCTTTCTTTTGATACTTGGTTTGTTTACTTCTTGTAGCTTTTTTTTTATTTGATTAGTTTAATTCTCTTCATATTTTTGATGCAGTTTTCTGTACAAGAAATGAGAAGAAACTAATATCTCCTTATATCGAACAGGAAATCCTACAATGCGCTTTAATCTACCTGTTTACTTTCACTTGCTTTGCATTTACGGCAGACATTGATTCACTTTGGTTTTTTTACCAGTCTTTAAGTACCTTGTTACACCTGTGTGCATCTTCACAAAAAAGAAGAAGCATTGATAGCTCTAGTTCATTTATGGCCATCTGAGCCATTGTTACATCATTAAGTTACTGTAGTGTTTTCCTGTTTTAATCCAATAACCATGGCAACAAACCCATAAAAACATCTCTTTTGTTAGGAATAGGCTGCAATCATAAGAATGAGCCAAGACTTATTTAACGGCGCACTGACATATGTCATGAATTTTAGACTAGGTCATTATAAAGCTAATGATTACTTGGATGCATACAAAAATCATACAGTAGTTTTCTTGGTTTAAAGCAATAATTTATTATGGTAATGTTGTATATTTAAATAAATACTGTCATAAAAGTTGTTATTGCAAGCTGAAGATGCTAATTTGGTTGCTTTTGTCATATATTTGTATATTCAGTTTTAAAATCATTTACATCCTTGCTCATAGATGTTGTGAAAATTTATACTGGAACAGAATAGATAACAATTAAATCGTATCATGTTGCATAATTTATGACATTTATTAGAACACGTTGATATTATCAGTGCAGGTATATATAGGCACACACAGACTGATCTTGCCTTTATAAGTACAATACTACTGTACAAGTTTTGTACGTTGGTGTGACTAATTCTCATCCGCAGTTCTAACAGGTCATTTTGTCTGTTGTAAAATTGCATGTCAAAGAGATTTCAGGATATCACCAAAAAAAAACCTATTAAACAAAAAATCAAGTAAACCCACATCCCATCGTAAGTAATTACGTGTAAAGGGCATTTAGAATTATTGACCTTAGCAAATGTGTTTTGCATGTAAATCTTCCCCCAATTGAAATGTGTATTCATTTGCCAGTAGGAATTAAATGTGATCCCCTTGTTTATCCACTTAAAGCCTTTAGTTAATTAGTTAATGTCTATAAAATCTAATAGTCAATTTATGTTGGTGTTAGCATGTATATCCAGCATATCCGTATATATGCTTGACTTAATTCTCTTTTATTCACTTTCGCATGTTGAATTTTGGGGCTTATGTCTTATATATTTCTTTTTCGGCTAGATCTGCACTTTACTTTTTCATAAAATTTTTGATAAATTTTCAATTAAGAAATCATGAATAAGATATCTTTAAAAATATGATTTGATTAAGATAAGAAATAAGTGATATGGTTATCATAATTATATAATTGTGTCATTGACCACACTTTTGTTCTAGATCTAATCTGAATGGCTCTCGGGATAACAAGAGACCTAGGTAAACTTCCTGCAATGTAGTTTTTGTTTCCTACTTTGCACGCCTCCCACCAGCCCTTTTTTTCCTCCTAATGTTGACATGGTCACCAATATAACATGTGTGCCCATGTTTTTTACAATATTACCTTTATTCATCAGCAGCATGCTTTGTCTTTATGTGCAGTTAATTGTCATTTTCACCTATTAATGTGATGGAAGTTTTTCATTCACTTAATGGTTTCAGTTTTGATTTTCCTGAAGCTTTGATTGTGGCATTTTTGAATTTCATTCTTAAACATCATCATGATTGCATTAATTTGTACTGATCACTTTAGATAATGTACGATATTGTACTCATAATTATTATTTCTAAATGTTTTTTTTTAAATTGAAATATTTTTTTTATGTTTTATTTGGAATGTGATACACAATTTTAAAATGATGAGAAAATCAAAAAGTTAACAAGACTTATGAAAAAATCATTTGAAGTTTCGTATCTTCAAACAAAACATTGCAGTCAATAAGAATAAAGTGTTCATGTGTTAAATTTTACATCAACTGTTTGGTGGATTTATCCGTGAATTTGAAATTGATTATTTTGGAGAGATTAGAACAGCTTACTTTGCTATGCATAGCACTATATCAGGTTACATGGTTTGGGTAATATAAAACCTTACCAATATCATGGTAGAGTGCCTAGTAAACCTATATATAAGCAGAAATCTGTATTGTACGGTGCATGGCTTTTTATCCAATAATTATTTATATTTTATTATAAATTGATTTTTATTTGTATATTTCTTTTTGATTATTTTTTGGGTTAAAAATTCATCATTTTAATATATGTCAATATTAGAATAGCACTAACTTGAATCATTTCATTCTTTACTGTTTACCGTTTCATTCATTTTCAGTGAATTTTATACATTAAGGTATCTGTTATCTAACAATGCATCGCTAGGCCATTAATAACCGCATCATATAACACTGTATCGGCTCCATTTATCGTTATTTTCATTCATAAGCATTTGTATTCACCCATGTGTAACAGCATCATATCATTTACCATTGTTTGTGATACACCCCTTTGGGGTGAGTACTGGAATCACATTTCCGTCTGTCTGCCTGTCAGCTAATAATAGCTAGTTGACATTTTTATCCGAAACAAAACTTTAATCTTTATTACCGTACAAAGTTCTATAGTATAACTAACAATATTGCGTGTAGAAACCGACTCACATAATAATATACATAAAATTTAAAGACTGTTTTCAAAAAGCATGTATATTAATTTTGGTGTTTATTTTCCCTTATGATTACATTGGAAATCTGTGACATTCAATTTTCAGTAACACACATCAATTCTTATTACAGCGTATGAGCGTAAACATTATTATGTGTTTTGAATTGATTTATTAACACTTTAGGCCATGCATGCAGACAAATTACCATATTTTGGGGATTTTAGGTCGATACTTTTTTTCCTGGCACGTGGATCTTGCCTTATTTTATTTTTTTTTTTAATTTGATATAAAATTTTACAAAAATTCATGCAAACCTTTAATAAAATCATGAATTTTCAACCATTAAAATGCAATAACTAGTCACAGATCTTTGTAGAGTGAAATAATAATTATGAATTTGTGTGAAGACGTCTTTTTCCACTTGCGTTACTTGATATATGCTCATTTTTTAGAAAATATAAGTCTAGCTAGTGTATTGGTCCATTTCTACCTCACATCATTTTTTTCATCTGAACATTAGCACCAGGCTTCAGCGCTGCTTCTCAGCATAGTACCCATGATTGGCATGATCATAACAACTACTAATTTTAATCAGCCAGCTAAAATTTTGCAAATTTAATTAATATGCTTTTTAATTATACTTTTGGGGGTGAAATTTAATGATGAAGTACAGTTTATCAAAGATTTAGGAGATATACCTTATTAGTAATTATATATACCTTATTGGTTATTAAATATTCAGGAAAATATAGATGTTGTTTAAAATTTAATATTAAAAATCTATAGGGTTTCTTTTCCCTTTGAGAATGACTGTGCTTTGATTATTGCTCAAGAAAGGATTATAAAAGATAATTAAGTAGAGTTCATTTTTTTTAATCCCTGGGAAATCTAATTTCAAAATGATTAATTATCCGAAATTAAAAAACAGCTCCGAGATCTTATGAGTCAGACTAAGGTCTGTATAGATAGCATGCTAATTGGCGTAGAAGACATATTGTGTGTATCTGTGGACTCCAAGGACAACGTAGCCCTTCTTTTTATATGGTGTACCTCGATCTCTATGCAGGGGATCAAGCCAGTGTTGCTGACTTTAAATACTAAACTGTCTATTAACGTTTATCGTGCTTTTAAATGTTAACTGTGTCACTGTATTAACCCATTTGAACACAACACTCATAAATTTCATGCTAATTTTTTTTATATTTGATTTCCATATTCTTAATGACCAGTTTAATGTGCAAGTACTGTTAAGTCTACGTTTAATTCTGTATTTTCATTTGGGGGTTTAAATTTTGCATTTGAAAGAAGACCTTTAAGTGACTTAACATTCCAAAGGCATTCAAGCACACCCCTTAGTTTAAAAGGATAAAACAAACTGGTCAGAAGTTATATATATGTTCTTATTGTTTCCTTAATCAGTTAAAAATATCCATTCATCCACATGATATCATGCATTGTGTATTGCTGTGCAAACAGTTTGTTTTTTTTGAGCTGATATTTTGTTGCAATGAATTGACTGTATGAGTTGCAATAAGACCTTTTTATATTCTCTACAATCTCATTGAATTTTAACTGACACATGTACTTGTCCATATAGAAATATTCCGACTTTGACGTGTTAATCGATGATATCTCTTGAGTAAACACTTTAGTTCTGTTGTTGTACTACTTACAGAACCCTTCCTCCGATTGGATCCAAGAACTACAAGGGCTCCCCAGACAACTCTGTAACATCAAATCCGGAGTATGGGTAAATGTCTGCCTAGCAGGAATACTGCATATAATATTTTGCAAAAAATTATAAAAAGTTTTGCATTGAAAAAATTAAGAGCTAAAAAACATCAATTTTTTTTAGAGAGCTGCATAATTTTATAATTTATTAGATTAAGATTGAGACTCGTAAGAAAGCAACTTCAAGTTTATAAATCAATTAAATAATGCAAACATACATTCAGACTGAAAAAATTACATTCAGTATGTTAAATATTACAAATAATTTTATTTAATATGCAGCAGACAACAGTTCTACATTGAAGTAATTTGAACATGCATAATTCAGACATAAAAAATCAATAAAAAAAAAACAACAAAATTTGTATCAAAATGAACACCAAAAACATACTGAATTTGTTATAAAGTGAATCTAAGCAGACAAGTACCATTCAAATATCACACGGAAAGAGCATGAGTCACATCGAATTGTTCAAAGTTTAATATAGAAAATGGTTTAAAAAATGAAATAGAATGATCAGGTGAGCGATGTGGCACACAGGCCTCTTGTTTTAAGATTTATGTTCTTTTATTCCATTTTTCAGAAGTAGAAAGAAACCTCATCAAGCAAATGGTGCAATTCACACAAAGCCACAGAAGCACAAGCGTACTCCAGAGAAGAAAGCTAAGCAGACGGACTATGATAAAGGTCAGAGTGCACAAGTTATATATTGTCTTCTTTTTTAGGACTTTAAAGTGAATGAGATTACTTGAAAATGTTTTTTTATGAATATATTCTGTAAATGTTTATGTGTTAACCATACTGTTTATCAACTTGAATATTCAAGCCAGAAACATTGCATAAGGTTTGCAACAACCTTGTCATTTTGCAAATGGTTTTTGCCATATGAAATGCTGTCGCAAATAAAAGTTGGTTTACATTATCAGGTAATGGTTCTAGAAAGAAAAGGGTATAAAAGGACTTACTTTATTTCAGTGTGTTTTGAACTGACTTTCTTTTTTTTAAGATGATGGTGGTGTCTTTAAGGCCAAGGACACAAACAAGCATACTAAAGGAGCGAGAGAGGTAGGGGAGACAAAAGATACAAGGACAGACCTCCCCATTGATCAAGTCCCTGCGGAGGAGGTTAAGGTATCCCAGCCCCGGGGTCATCCTCTCACTCACTGACCAGTTCTCATATACTGGTCTACCAAAATAATCTTTTTATTTGATGCAAAATAACCACTGCTTAGAAAGTACTGATTAAGCAAGTAACAAAATTGCATGTTGCTTTTTTTTTTCTATAGTATCATTATTGCTGTCCTTTGATTAACTCAAATTGTATATTAATGTATGCATGAAAATGTATCCTAATGTTAGTTACTCCTTTCAATATATATATACTTTACTGTCTTAGAGAACTTTATGAAATGAAATATCCTGATGGTTAATTTTTTCCCTCTAAATTTGTAACACAGTAGTTTTTAAACTTTTTTTGAAAAGCACTTTACTGTAAGATCAAACAATTCTGAAAATTTTCCATTAAAAGAAAAAGAAGTGTATATTTTAGGGAGAAGGGGGTCTTGTGGGTGGGACAAATTTCCAATACATGTATCAATGCAGTTATAGCCCAAAATTTCCAGGTCCTTTTAACACCTTATTAGTTGTTCTTTTAAAGTAGACTTAAGATGATGAGGTCTGTTTTGTACTGGTATATAAGTTAATGTTCTAACAGCACCAACTGTAGGCAATCTCTGTCACACACTCGTAGTGTCTGTAAACTAACCTCTGTGTGCTTCATGCTTCGTTCATTCTCATCACGCATAGGAAGAAACCCTTTACGAGGAAGAAAACACAGCCAAGGTTCCCAGTGAAATAACATTAACTCACAAGCAGTCTGCCGAGGGGGAGGAAGACGATGAAATTTATGATCATCATGGTGATCACTATGATGATGATGATGATAATGATGAGGTTAGAGAAAGAGAAATATCAGAGCCATGTTTTGTGTTTCACTGTCATGTGAACAGTGGAGTGAAAATAGGAAAGCTAGTTGTTTTTGTACAGGGCTGCTGGTCTTGTCTGTGTTTTTTACATTTTTATTCTTCATTTCATATCATTCTCACTTTGTGTGTTCAGTAACTCTTGTGTGTATTTAGTATGAAATCTCTTTTGCATACTGTCAATTCCTTATTTTATACAAGTACCTAATTCTGTGATCCTGCTGTTTTGTATCAATCACGAGAAAATAAGTCGCGTGCACTAGATTTTTGTTATAATTTAATATAGTTCAAAAGTGTCTTAAAAATAAAGGTGAGATTTTAAAATCTATGAGAGTTGCTTCTTGCGAGTTTACATGGATATTAATTCCTCGCATTTAATAAGGGATCTACAGTATTTTCTATGCTTTACATATAATAAAGATATTTGCTTCTTTCTATGTATGTACATCTCTGTGCTAGATGTAATGTATACTTTTCATTTAATGGTGAATATAAACAGAACTGAAAAATAACATTTTCTTGATATCTAAGAAATTGAAAAAAGAGCATAAGTTATAATGGCTTACATCATATAAGACTAGCTTCAACAACAGAACTTGTATGATTTTTTATGTACAATGCTGTGTTTGGTTTTGCAGGATGAAAAGATCAAAAGTCAGAAAACACCAAAGGTAGGTGGATGTGTGTAGTTCATTTTGTGTATCATCTATTTTCATCATATCATCTCTGTTTCATTTCTGTATCATTTCTGTATGCATGTATGTAACCCATCTGGTAGAGGAAACCAAGCAAAGCATGATTTGTGCATCATGAAAGCACAACATGTTTTGTGGAGCAAGAGGTTGTTGGTAATGATTTTTCATGCCCTTTCATTCATTTCTGCTTTCTTCTTTTTCATTCTGAAGCAATAAACTGATTAGAAACAAGAAACCTCCATGTTGTAAATATGCCATACTGTGGAGACTGCAAGTGCATCATCAAAAAGAAAAAAGAATTTATGGACACCTGATTAACTTGATTTATATCTGTTGTAAAGTCATTAAAATGGACTGAAACAGGAGGCTTGGCGCAGTTTTTAGGCCCATCATGTTCATTACAGACTCTACCTAGAATTTGATAAAGTAAACAAGCCATATATTTTATGACATTAAAACCCTTCAAAGGTCATTAGATGTGGCTCAAGTTTTTAACTACAAAGTGAAATTTAGAAAATGCAGAATTTATATCTATAATCATTTCTTTGCTTTCATCATTTGCTGTTCATCTTCATTTTGCATCCTCTGATTTCTTTCTCATTTTTTGCACCATCAGTTGCCATTTTCATTTTGCATCACCTGCTGCCATATTTCATTTTGCACCATCTCTGCTACCATTTTTCATTTTGCACCATATATCAATTTCATGCATGTACATAATCAAATTCATTGCTACAGTATCTGTTGCTATCATTCAAATCATCACACAATTTTCATCATTTTAAGTTGATTTTTGATTCTTAACACATGATGAATTTTCTAATTTATTGCTTCTTTTATTTACACCTTTGAATAAAGGCGCCCCAGAATTCAAACAAAGATAAAAATTCAAAAACTAGTACAAAACCAGACAAAAAGGTAAAAAGTCACGAGATTTATACAGCTTGGAAACATTTCTTCTACAAAATAATGCATATTATTAAAAATAGCCATAGATTAATTCATTTTAAAATTCATCTTAAAATCCACTATTTCATTGTTTGCTTTTCTTGTTTTCGAGCAATTTTTGCACTTCTTAAAATTTATCTTTTTAAGGAGATCTGTGACCTATTATTAACACTTCAAATCAATTAGTAGTCTCCCTTCCTGATTCCTTCCTGTTCTTTTTTATATATGTAGTACAATGTATTTAGTGTGTTATATCTATGGTTAAACAAATAGCCTGTAATGGCTTTTTTAAAGTAAATTTTTATTGGCAATTGAATAATATAATTTTGCTTTCTGTTAATTTACAGTCATATAAGTTGGAATTGAATATAACAATAGCTCCACCAAAGTAAAGGTACAAAACCTGTAGGTTCACCCATCTTTTTTGCCACCGGTCACAATATCTCCTCTCATTCCCATGTCAAGAGAGTTTTCCATGAAAATGAAAATAAATTCTTCATTGGTTTTTTTTTTTTGGTCAGTCTTCAACACCAAGCACTACTGATAGCCTTATCTCTACTAATCTATATACCCACCTGTAATTAGAAAATCACACACATATCTGATATATGCAGCAGGAAAATTATGCAATTTTGGATATAGGCAGTGCATGGTAGCAAAATTAAGGCGAATTATTGATTATTTATGTTGTATACTTGTAAATTTGTACTCCTTGATTTTTGGATTTTTTTTTCTGTATTTACATGTCTTGTAAAGGTAACCCATTGTTTGTAACTATGCCGAGTAAAGTCCTTATGTCAAATACTCTGTACAAAGCACCTCCATATGTGTTCTTTCTAAGCATGCTGCACCATAGGTATTTTTTTGCACCTTATTTAAAAAAAAAATTTTTTTTTGGTCAGTCTATTGAGTTTCTAAATGATTTTTTTAAAGCTACACTTACCAGTGTTGGGATTCAAACAAAAATAAATCTACTTCAAAGATAATGAATACAAATATTTGGAAATTTTCGAGGAGGGCTGGGGTGTAATGAAATTTTTAAAACATTAGGCGAATGTTATTGACCATGGGTTACTTCCACTGAATCTCAGTGTAAATAAAAATTGCATGTCAATATTAGAATATAGTAACAATGCATGAATTTCTGTTGAACCAATAAAAACATTTCTAAGACTCTGGTAGTAGTTAGTTTTTCATTACTGATTAACCCACTACTGTAGCTGGCCAGAGGGAATACTTGGTAGTGGGTTTGCATGATATGCATGTGGGACAGGTACTCGTAATAAGTATCTTGGGTCTTTGGATGGTTTCCAAGGTGATGGCTTCATTACTTTAGAATGCCAAGCATGCTTTAGAGAAGGTTAGATTTCCTTCACATTTTCATCATTTTCGTTACTAGTTATGAGGTACCAGAGAGTAAATTGCTAGTTCTTTCACTCCTATTTGCATTATATTTCTTGTCTTGACATTTTTCTTTCTTTCTTTCATTTGCATGCACAGAATTGCCATAACTATTTAAACAGCATTTATTAAGAAAACCAATTTGCATGATTTTCCTGTATGTTATTTTTTCAATTAACTACTAAATGGAAAGGTTTTTTCATTTCCATTAATAATTTGAATTTTAAAAACTGTTAATGATGTCAGCTAATTTAAGCACTGAATTGAGATTGCCATAATGAAGTATTTTAAATTGGAATTGCAGTTCGATTTTTAAAATTAAAAGCTGTTTGGCAAAATTTTATTCAGTACTTAAATGGACATTTCAATTAAGGAGAAAATATTCTGTAGCAAATATTTATTGAGGGTGTGTGAAATTGAAAGATAAACACTTCTGTTTTTTTTTTTTTTTTTTTTTTTTTTTTTTTTTTTATAGCATCATATTTTTATTTGAAATTGTAACAGCAGAATTTGCTAGAACTAGTTTAGCTTTAGTGATAAATAGTTGTATATATACTGGTGTTGGTGCATGGAAATAATTTTGCTCTATATAATATATACACACTTGCTGTCAGCTATTACTTTGATTGATTATTATTAAACAAAAATCTAGGTGATTAAAGGATTTAATACCGGTATATATTTCACTTAATAGTTTGATGTGATTTAAAGCTCTTGAGAAAACTTCAGTATGACGATGTCTTTTTCAAGTTATATATTAATTATTGTATATAGTATTTCATGATTCTAAAATGGATCTAAAATGAATTAGAAAAAAAGCTTGCAAATTGTTTACTCTTTTTTTTTTAAGTATAGAATCTAGGTTATTTTTTATAAATAGTTTTCTGTTAGCTATAGGCATAGGAGATTTTAAAAACAAAGATTAAAAATTTCAGGCTTCGAACATATCCTTGATACTTGTTTGCTGCAGATGGTTTGTTTGAAGTAGTAATAGCTACTAATATGCTTGGTGTTGAAGTGATTTAGAAAAAAGGAATTGTGATTGTAATTATCGGAGCTTGCTTGGTGTAAATCATCAATCAAAAAATCAAAATGGGGGGGTCACCTTGGCATGAGACTGAAACATCCACGTAAAAAATGTATAATCATTGAGCTTTCAGAACAGTTTTGCATTGAATTCCATCATATTTCATATCAGGAAACCACCCATAAAACCAACAGCAAAACCAACAACAACAACAATACCAACAACAACAAAACCAACAACAACAACAATACCAACAATAAAACAAACCCAAAACCAGCAGACCACTCCCATGGTGCAAAGGACCCTGCACCCAAAAAACATTCAGGAACACGTGGAGAGTTCAACAATGTGTCTCCCCTCCCCGGCATAGGAAAAAATGATACTAACAGGTCCTCCACTCCAGTGGGAAGAAATGGTTTTGATTCCCCCACACAGCAAGAAAAAGATTTGGTAAGTTTAAAAAAGTGTACATACTTCCAAATTGTACACTGTTTATGTAAAGATGGTTAATGGATACCTGAACAAGAAAAATGGTTTTTCTTTTGTAGTTAATAAATCATTTTGTTTTTTGTGTAAGATATCTGCATGTTTTTGTTATATTTTTCTAGGCTGCAGCAAAAATACAAGCAAATTATCGAGGACATAAAACTAGGCAAGAACTTGCGAAACAAAAAGAAGGAACAAAGAAGAATGATGCTGCAAACAAACCGCCAGATACCAAAATGGATGCTGCAAGCAAACCACCAGACACCAAGAAAGATGCGGGAAAGAAACCAGAGTCGAAAACAAAGGAGGATGAAGCAGCAACGAAAATTCAAGCAGGATTCCGAGGACACAAAACACGACAGGATCTTAAGAAACAAAAGGAGAACCAACAGGTAAAGGATGCTAAAAAATCTTCCGTTAATACAGGTAAGACAGCTTCCAAAGGAAACCAGAAAATGAGTGAAGAAGACAAAGCAGCAACAAAAATCCAGGCTGGTTTCCGAGGACATCAGACCCGAAAGGAGCTTGCACAGAAGAAGGTAATGAAAGAAGACAAGGAGTTAGACCAGGCTGCAACTAAGATCCAAGCCAATTTCAGAGGACACAAAACTAGGAAAGAACTGAAAAAGAACCAGCCACCAAAAGACAATAACAAGACAACAAAGCACTCCAGTGAAGAAGAGCAAGCAGCAACCAAAATCCAAGCAGGTTTTCGGGGTCATCAAACTAGAAAACAATTAAATCAACAGGTATGTTATGACCAAGGAGCACACTCTGCTGTTGTCATCAAGTCTGTAAAACTTCAGTCATCAAACCTTCTTGATTACAGCAAATTTAACAATGAGGTAGAGGATGAAGAAAATGAATTGAGGTTAATTGAAATTAGGCAGAAAGCTGTTACTGATTTGCAAGTCTGTCTAAAAGCCATTTTAAAAAGGGGTTTTAGGTGGTCCTCAGCATCTACTGGTAAGTGGTCCCTGGGAACAGAACGTGTGTCTAAGATTGAATTTGACAATGTCGATATAGCTAAATTTAAAGCAAAGCAAATTTTCTTTGGGTTTGTTACCTTTTTTCAATCATCATTTCGATCAACTTTGTTGAGAAAGGCTGTGGAAGAGAGGGAAGAAATGATGAAGGAAAGGGAGAAAGAAAAAAAGAATGAGAGGAAAATGAAAGCTATTGAGGCACCTCCAGATTTAGATATGGGTGTTAGTTGTGACAAAAATACAAAAATCAGTGGGAAACAAGAAAAATTGAAAATGGCAAATGACTTTGAAAGTGTGAAAGTTGATGCAATAACTATGATAGAGTTGTGTTGCAAAGACTGTGTACATAACATAAAAATGAAAGATAAGGTAAGGAGAGTAGATGGTCAAAATATTCTCCAATCACATCTTAAAATGTTTCTCAGCAGACTAGCTGTTAAAAATCGTCTTGTTAGGAAAGAAATGTTGCAGGCAAAGTCTTTTGCACAGGAAGAAGTATGGAATATATTTCAGTCACTGGAAGATAGAGAAATTGCAGCCAAGAAGATACAAGCAGGGTATAGGGCAATGGTAATAAGAAAAAAATTAAGTGAGGCATCCCTATCAGGCAATGTAAAAATTGTTTCAAAAATTGACATTGGGAAAACTGATGCTCTGAAAACTTTACAAATGCTCTGCAAAAATTATGTACACAGGATGAGAATGCATAATGAGACTAAGAAAAAAGAAAGCCAAATTATTCTCCAATCTAATTTTAAAATGTTTCTCACCAGATTAACTGTGAAAAACTGTCTTGTTAGAAAAGAAATGTTACAAACAAGGTCTCTTGCACAAGAAGAAGTTTTAAAAATATTTCATTCAATGCAACAAAGAGAAGTTGCAGCAACAAAAATACAAACAGGATATAGGGGAATGGTGGCCAGAAAACACCTATGTCAAGCTTCAACTAACGCATTCCCGTTAAATAAATCCATGGCCATAGGGAACTTGCATCCTAATCTCAAACCATTGAAAATGAAACATGAGAGCAAAACAGAAAGTCAGCATATTCTCCAATCAAATTTTAGAATGTTTATAACAAGATTTAATATTAAAAACCGCCTTCTTAGGAAAGGAATGCTGCATGCAAAGTCTCTTGCTCAGGAAGCAGTTTTGAGTATAATCCAATCATTGGAAGAGAGAGAATTTGCTGCAGCTAAGATACAAGCAGGATATAGGGGAATGGTGGTTAGGAAAAACATTAGGGCATCAGTAGTTAAATCAGATGAAACATCAATTAAATCACATTCTGACCTTGTGACTGGAAATCAAAATGATATTTCATCTTTTTACAAAGACCATTCGGCAAAAGAAAATGACATTAACGACAGAAATAGTATCAGATTTAGTGTTACCTCTACCAGTAATCCTATCTATGTAGCTGGTGCCAAAAGCACACAGGTTAATAGCAATGCATTACTTGAAGTACAGTCTGCATGCAGAAGTTACTTTACAAGAAAACTGTTGAAACAGAAAGTTGCAAAAAACAAGGTATCCATTGATTCTATAGATTTGACAAACGAAGATCAAGATTTGCAAAGCAATGCTGCTAAGATTATACAAGCAGGTTTTAGAGGGCATTGGTTAAGGAATAAGTTAGGAATAACAAAGTCTAAAAAGCTGAAAGGGGATAATGAAAATGTAAGAGAGATTGTTAATGGACATAAAAGGGGTAAAAATGTGCAAAGGCATCATTGGGGACCCCTAACTATAAAACAGCATGAACAAGATGTTGCAGTAACAAAAATCCAAGCTTGTTACAGGGGCTATAAAATAAGGAAGGGGATTTCAATGGTCAAAAGTAACAGTTTTTCTAAACAATGTGTGCCAACAATAGTTATTGAAGATTTTACTGACAGATCAAATTCTCATTTGTCAGAGATTTTAGTGGGAACAGAGATAATGAATAGAAAAGATACAATGGACATTAAACAAAAGGCAGCATCAAAAATTCAAGCTCATTTCAAAGGATACAGTTATAGAAAAAGGGCAAGATCTGCAAATCAAGTTTTGGGAAATGATTTGAATGATCCCAGATTTATTCTGTTTCAAAATAAAGTCACATTATTACAGGCTGCTATTAGAAGTGTCTTATTAAAAAGCAAGGAGGATACCTTTGATGATGGGTTTTGCACTCCTCCTTCTTTCACCCATCCACATTTAGAATTTGAAAAGCCTACTATGAGAAGGGTTTCTAGCAGCTACCCAAATAGACTGTCCAACAAAAGACAGATGAATGTTCCTCAAAATATTCAGATAGATGAATATATCACACTGTTGCAATCTGCTTGTAAGGGTCTTGTTACAAGAGCTACTAGTTTACTATGTTTAAAGAAAGGCATGTTTGATATTTCAACTTCAGGTGATGATATTTTGGGGGGAAAAATAAAGGACAATGCAAGAAATGATATACAGTCCAGAACTTTTGTCCTAAATGATGAAAAAGAACAAACTGCAGTTGATACAGGACAATCCAGTGATTCATTAACAGTAAACCATTCTATTGGTACTGAAAACAGCTCTCAAAATGTTCAAGTGAAAGTGGTTGAAGACAATAAAACTAGACCAGTTAAAATTGTTCAAAGAAGTGTTGTATTCACTGCACAGGAAGGTGTACCTAGATCTTTAAGAGTACAAGCTCTAGGTACCCAATCAGAGTCTGAAAGAAAACCCCGTCCAAAATCTTCTGAACTGAAGAGAACCTTACCTATTCTTCCAACACCTTTTGTATTAAGATCAAAAACAGAAATATTTGGTAAGGATGGAACCAAGAGAAAAACCATATCCAAAGAAATGTTGGGATTTTCATTTTCAAAGCAAACTTAGACAAAACACAGATCATTTGGTTGAAAGTGAGTTGGTAGAGTCAAGAGGGCATGGAATGATTGCTAAGAAAGTGAGGAAAGGGGTGAAAGCTAGTGAGACAAATACAAATCAAAATCAAGGTGCTGCAACTGAAGACATTGTTAGAATAAAAGATGTAGGAGCTGTGGAGCATGTGTGTAGAAGTAAAAATAAGACTAGTAAACAAGACACTAAAATTGAAATTGAGGTTGTTCGTACACCACCATGGGAGAACAAATGGTTGGGTCTAAAATTTCTGGTACCAGTAATGGTGATGTTGCAATCCCTGATAGATTAGTTGAGAAGGTCGGCAGAATTGATGATGGAAAAAAGTTGATAATCCTCTTGAAAATTTATATAAGATTCAAGAAAAAGAGTGGATTATGCAGGGGGTCTGGAGTTAGTAGTGTTGTAAAGGGGGATAGGGATTTTAAAGCAGTAAAGGTTAACTCTATTAGAGGGGCGAAAGGGTCTATAATCCCAAAACCAATCCAATCTGATGACAAGAAAATCCCAAACAAAAAAGAAAACAAGCATGGCCCGAGTGTTAATGACAGTCGCTATGAAATGTAAATTTTCGATAGAGAAGAAGTGTCTGAATTATTTCACTATCAGTAACAGCTTTCCACAGGCATTTCATTCTACATTTTCTTTTTAACAATAATGCAGTTTGATTTATTTTCTTTGAAAAATTTCAACGCTTTGAGATGGTTTGATGACAAAAAACACACCCCTTTTTGTGTCAAATTGAAATGTTTATGCACATGCAAACTTAACAAATTACTGAATTCCTCACGCTCCAAAAACAAAAAAACAAAGACAGAAAATGTATTATTTTTATTTGTGTCCATTTTGTATATTGCATGAGTGTGCATTTTACCTTTATGCATTTAGTTATTTCGATGCTTTATAAATAAAATAGAGAATTTCTTACAAACCTTGACTATACTTTTCAGAAGCAATCATGATCTAAGGAAGGTAATAAAATTGGAATTACTGCAGTCCGATTCTTGGATAGATTGGCAATGGTACAGAGTAGAAACAATCCCATAGGCAGCCTGCATCATTCTAGTTGCTATTTCAATATTACCACTTTAGTTTAGGTGACAATTATCATCTTAGATCATGATTAGCTCCGTTTAATTTGGTGTAGTTTAGAACTAAGTGGGCATGTTTTAATAATTAAAAGAGAAATGTCAATGTATATATTTAAGGGTGAAAGAAATGTTGTTATGTATTTTTTGATTGGTTGCTTTAATGTTATGTATTGTAGATTTAGTAATGTAAATATGAATTAACAGCATGTAAGTTTATGCAAGAATGTCCAATTTAGATGTAGAATTTATAGCGACTAATATGTAGGAAAGAACAATAGAGAATACCACAGTAATTGCTTTACTTTTGTGTAATTTTGGATAAGCCAAGAATTTTAGTAGTTTAATTTATGACCATGCACATACAATTTCTACTTTTAATTGTTTAGTCCCTAATCATGTACAGAGATTTTTTAACAGTATTTTAGATCTCACTTATTGTTAACTGAATTTATGACTCATAAAATGTTTTTTATGTGTTAAATTTATACTCTGATATATGACATGTTTGACTTGTAAGAAGGATTTCTTGCGATATATTGTTTTGCTTAGTTGAATAACAAATAGAATTATTAATTAAATTGATATGTGTGTGTGTGGAAGGTCACTTTGCATGAAGGTCACTTTTCAGAAATTCCCTTTTTCCTTTGACCCCACTTGTTGCCATGGGAATGTATCACTCGGGTGATTGGTATGTCAGTGTTTGTTTGTTGTTCTGCACCATAGCATCATCTGCTTCCTATGTGTCATCATCCATTGTAAAAAAACAAAAAACTATTTTAATTTTATGTGTTTAAGTTAGTGCATACTGCAATGGAGCAACAGTCATGCATTGCATTTACCTTCCAAATTGATTGATAAGAGATTTTTTGGATGATTATTGATACAATGATCGTGTGTGTTAGCAATTTTTCTTCTGTAAATTTTATTTTGTTAAAATTTGCATGTTCTCTTTCCATTTTAATCCTTTGTAATTGCATGTACTTTTACAAAATTGTGCATATTTAAATAATAGTTTCAATGATGATAATTTTAAATGATGCATTTTTTCAGTAGAGTTGCTAATGCAGGTAGTTTTTAATCAGCTAGAATGCTAATGTAAAGATGTTAAAAGTTTCTCAAAGTAGATGCTTAACGGTATATAATTTCTAGAATTAAAAGTTTCAATGCATAGTTTAGATATGAATTTTATGTTTACAAATGTTTTACTTTGCTGTTGGCAGGATGACAAGGCAAATGCACAACAAGATCAAAAGCAGCAAAATGCACCTTCTGCACAGAGCAACAATCCTGCACCCAGTCAGAGTGATCAGACAGCCCCTAAGGGCAATCAGACAGCTCCTAAGGCCGATCAAACTGCCCCCAAGGCAGATCAGACAGCCCCAAAGGGCGATCAAACAGCCCCCAAGGCAGATCAGACAGCCCCAAAGGGCGATCAAACGGCCCCCAAGGCAGATCAGACAGCCCCTAAAGGCGATCAAACAGCCCCAAAGACTGATCAAACTGCCCCAAAGGGTGATCAAACAGCCCCTAATGCTGATCAAACTAACCCCAAGGGTGACCAAACTGCCCCCAAAGAAGACCAAACTGCCCCCAAGGGTGATCAAACTGCTCCAAAGGGAGATAATGCAGCCCAAAAAACAGATGGTACTTCTCAAAAGGGAGTTAAGCCCCCAAGTACAGCTGGTTCTTCTAAACCTCCTTCAACAGCAGGTCCCTAGGATAGATCTGAGTCTCTAGGGGCAGCAGAGGGGCCAGAATCAGGCTTAAACAAATTAGTGCTTGATTGTGTTAATGGGGAACATTTTATTTCTGAATTTGTACTGTGTTGATGTACTTCAAAACCCTTACAAGAGAAAATGATAGATGTAAAGGCGTGAATGTCATGTACTATATATATCTATAAAGCTAACTTGATCACTAATCAACAGCTTCTGTAAGAAAATGTCTGGTTAAAAGTATAACCCAGTATGTCTGTCTGTTTGTCTGTGGCCTTTGATGTTGAAGCAATGCAGCAGGTGTAGCATTAAATCTCTGTGGTGCAGGCTTTTGCATTAATCTGTGTTTGCATTTTTCTGTTTGTCTTGCTTTTTAACACAGAAGTTTTATTTTCCAAATTCATTCAAGAAAGGGATCAGAATTTTTTTTCTGCTGTGGAAATAACAATTCAATTTGAATTTCAAAGTAGAATGAAAAGTTGGAAAATAACTTCTGCATGCATTATTACATGTAATGGTTAAAGAATAAAGGCTTGCTTATGTTTTTTCACACAGTTTGGTTCTTTTGCAGAAATGAGGTGACAGGCGGATTTTCATTGGTTGCTGGGACTCGATCACCATGACTTCCAGGGATTTACATTGTTTTCTTACTAACCTTACTCAGTTAACTATTATTGCATGATTTGTATTAGTGTACAAAAGGAATTTATTTATGACATTGATTTTGGAGTGTCAGAGTATTATTTTGGTGAGGCCTCGGACAAAGATAGATTCAACATACCCGAAAAACGAAAATCCAGATTGTAGCACTGTGTAGATATAACTTTACTGATCATAATTACATGTTTCCTAACAAGTATGTAGATATAATCATTATACAGAATATTTAATGTGAACTGTGATATGTATATAGTTCTTGTGTTTTGGTTGGATCACAAATGCTCAACCTGATGTTCTATTTTTATCGATATTTTCCATGTATTGCATACCTATGTATTCGCATCACCCACCCATAATATCTATCCTTATGTTGTTTTCTGAGAAGAAAAAAACGTTTATTATTAAATTTTTTATGTTTTCTTGTAAATTTTGAAAAAAAAATATTCACTATTTTTTTTTTTTATTTGGTCATATGGATGGAGAATTTCTACATTTAATTTGAAAACCATTCTATATTTCAAAACCCCATATATTTCATGTACATCCATGTAGACTATTAATCAGATTTCAGAGCAGTGAACTTCAGCTTTTTTAAAAGAAAAAAAAATGGCTTTCTTTTACTGAGTATTACTGTGTTGATAGATATATATAAACCTATTGAAAATAAATTCTGAAAGAGGGAGAATACCAAATTCCATCCAAACATTCCGTCCACTTTATTTTTGAAGATTTTTGTTGTCTGTGATATCGATTCTTTTATCACATTATTATATTTTTACACACAACAGTTTCAGTATTTATTATCCAGACCCTATAACCCACACATTATTTTGTGACTGTAGATTTTTCTCCGATGGCTTCTTACTTGTGGTTTTTATATTTAGAGGATTTTGGCTCTATGCACAGAAGGACAATCAAGATTAGAAAGTCCCCATGTGTTTTCTTCTTAACCTATACATGTATATGAATGTATATATAATTTGTAAAGAAACTGATAAAAGATGTATTTATTTCTGTATCTCTCTGAATGTATGATTAAAATGGTACAATGTTACGTTATAAAGATTCTATTGTCAAGTATTGTTCCTCTGAAATAAAATTTGATATTTGACACATTTTTTCTCTGTGATTTTATTTTCCATATACTGTAAACCAAGTATTATGATACTTTTTTTTATTTAACTATTAATGGCATGAAGAAAAAAAAATAATCCCCAACAATTAATCACCTTGAGGAGTTCGTTATGTTCCCCTGCTTTTACATAAAGAAATTTAAAAAATGGTGCACTACTATAACAAGAGGCCAATTGGCCTTAACGGTCACCTGAGTAGCATATATCCCATACACAAACTTGTCATGGAGTCTCATATATGCATCTTATTAATTAGGTTTCATACTGGAGTAGAAAAATTATAAATTTGTAATGACGACCACATTTAATTCAAAAAGAACTGTGAAACCTATAATTTTGGTGAAAAACTAAAAGATCTAGTCTACAAAATCATGAATTCAGTTTTCCTTTCAAGTGTGTGGGAGTAAAGAGGATAATTTTTTAACGTTATATGCATTAACATCTATACATCCATTTTGGCCCTGCCCGAGAGTCAAAACCCATACCCCAGGGGACATGAAAATTAAAATTTCAGTAGAGGACTCCCTGGTAAATATAATTATTAGTCAGTTTTTTTCATACAGATGTGTGAGAATGGAGAAGAAGATTTTTAAACATTATATGCATTAACACTATATTGCCCCCTCCCCTCCCCCCCCATGTCCTGAACCCCTGACCCAGGGGCCATGAATTTCACAATTTAGGTAAAGGATATCGTGGATATCATAACCATGTATTCAGTGTTTTGCCCACATGTGTGGGAGTAAAAAAAAAGATTTTTTTAAGATTTAAAACATTTTTACTATATGGCCATATTTGCCCCACCCTAGAGCCTGAACACCTAACAAACGGGTCATGAATTTCACAATTTTGGTAGAGGGCCTCATGGACATTATAACCATGCATGCATTTAGTTTTTAACAAAAAAGAAGATTTTCTAAGATTCAATACATTTTTACTATTTGGCCATATTGGCCCCACCCTAGAGCCTGAACCCCTGACCGAGGGGTCATGAATTTCACAATTAAGGTAGAGGGCTTCATGGACATCATAATCATGAATTTATTTTTAAAAAATATGTATGGAAGTAGAGAAGATTTTTTAAGATTTAATACATTTTTACTATATGGCCATATTGGCCCCACCCTAGAGCCAGAACCCCTGACCCATGGGCCATAAATTTCACAATTTTGGTAGAGGGCCTCACGGACATCATAACATGCAATCAGTTTTTTCCTCACATGCGCGGGAGTAGAGAAGATTTTTGAAAAGTTGGCTTTTTTGCATATTTGGCCCCGCCCGTGGCACCCCAGGGGTGGTAGAGCCATAAATTTCACAATTTAGATTCTTCTTACCATAGAGATGCTTCACATCAAAAATGGTAATGATTGGCCTGGTAGTTTTCAAGAAGAAGTTAAAAATGTAAAATTGTTAACGCACAACGACGGACGAAGACCAATTGCAATAGGTCACCTGAGTGACTCGGGTGACCTAAAAATCCACCAAGTTAACTTTACTCTAATACACTGTAGATTGAACTTGTGTTACTCGATTAGGGTATTGTGAAGTTATTAGTTTGGCAAAAACTTTCAATGTTATTCACCAGTAAATAACATGCAAAGAGAGGTAACTAGAATAAATTCCCAATCAAAATAAACAATATAATCAAGTATAATTTTAGTGTGTTTTCTCTCTCCAAATTATTGCCCAAAAACATAGCGCAGTGGGTTGGATCGTTCACTATGAATCTTTAAGTCATGAGATCGAGTTTGAATCCCACTAGGGCTTTTATTATTTTTACTTCAGGAAATTTTTAAAACATTTTTTGGTCAAATATTTTGAAATTTGAAAATTCAAAAAAAGTGAAAGTATTTTGATTATAATGCACTTTTACTCACATTAATATTGACAGGTGTCCCATACCACCTTATATTATAAGCAGTGGGAAAGAATATGTACTCAAACCATAATACCGGTGTCATATAATATTTTGATACTGCGAAATATTGAACCTGGGTTCAATATATTATGCGATATTATGAACCCCGGGTTCAAAAAATTGCTGCGATATATTGGACCCCTCAATAATATATTGAACCCCGGGTTCAAAAAATTTATGGCCGCGATATTTTGAAACCCCCTCGAATTTTCATTGCTCTTGCAGAGGGGTTCAAAATATTATGGCTGCGATATATTGAACCCCCTACTGTATCCAATTCCCTTTGGAGAGGGGGTTCAAAATATTATGGCCGCGATATTTTGAACCCCCTACTGTTTCCAATTCCCTTTGGAGAGGGGGTTCAAAATATTATGGCCGCAATACTTTGAATCCCCCTCTATTTTTTATTGCTATTGGAGAGGGGGTTCAAAATATTATGGCCGCGATATATTGAACCCCATACTGTTTCCAATTCCCTTTGGAGAGGGGGTTCAAAATATCATGGCTGCGATATTTTGAACCCCCCTCTATTTCTTATTGCTATTGGAGAGGGGGGTTCAAAATATTATGTCCGCGATATATTGAACCTCCTACTGTTTCCAATTCCCTTTGGAGAGGGGGTTCAAAATATTATGGCCGTGATATTTTGACCCCCCCCCCCCTCTATTTTTCATTGCTATTGGAGAGGGGGTTCAAAATATTATGGCCGCTATATATTGAACCCCTTTCTGTTTTCAATTCCCTTTGGACAGGGGGTTCAAAATATCATGGCTGCGATATTTTGAACCCCCCTCTATTTCTTATTGCTATTGGAGAGGGGGTTCAAAATATTATGGCCGTAATATATTGAACCCCCTACTGTTTCCAATTCCCATTGAAGAGGGGGTTCAAAATATTATGGCCGCGACATTTTGAACCCCCCTCTTTTTCTTATTGCTATTGGAGAGGGGGTTCAAAATATTATGGCCGTAATATATTGAACCCCCTACTGTTTCCAATTCCCATTGAAGAGGGGGTTCAAAATATTATGGCCGCGACATTTTGAACCCCCCTCTTTTTCTTATTGCTATTGGAGAGGGGGGTTCAAAATATTATGTCCGCGATATATTGAACCTCCTACTGTTTCCAATTCCCTTTGGAGAGGGGGTTCAAAATATTATGGCCGTGATATTTTGACCCCCCCCCCTCTATTTTTCATTGCTATTGGAGAGGGGGTTCAAAATATTATGGCCGCTATATATTGAACCCCTTTCTGTTTTCAATTCCCTTTGGACAGGGGGTTCAAAATATCATGGCTGCGATATTTTGAACCCCCCTCTATTTCTTATTGCTATTGGAGAGGGGGTTCAAAATATTATGGCCGTAATATATTGAACCCCCTACTGTTTCCAATTCCCATTGAAGAGGGGGTTCAAAATATTATGGCCGCGATATTTTGAACCCCCCTCTATTTCTTATTGCTATTGGAGAGGGGGTTCAAAATATTATGTCCGCGATATATTGAACCTCCTACTGTTTCCAATTCCCTTTGAAGAGGGGGTTCAAAATATTATGGCCGTGATATTTTGACCCCCCCCCCCTCTATTTTTCATTGCTATTGGAGAGGGGGTTCAAAATATTATGGCCGCTATATATTGAACCCCTTTCTGTTTTCAATTCCCTTTGGACAGGGGGTTCAAAATATCATGGCTGCGATATTTTGAACCCCCCTCTATTTCTTATTGCTATTGGAGAGGGGGTTCAAAATATTATGGCCATAATATATTGAACCCCCTACTGTTTCCAATTCCCTTTGGAGAGGGGGTTCAAAATATTATGGCCGCGATATTTTGAACCCCCCTCTATTTCTTATTGCTATTGGAAAGGGGGTTAAAAATATTATGGCCGTAATATATTGAACCCCCTACTGTTTCCAATTCCCATTGAAGAGGGGGTTCAAAATATTATGGCCGCGACATTTTGAACCCCCCTCTATTTCTTATTGCTATTGGAGAGGGGGTTCAAAATAGTATGGCCGTAATATATTGAACCCCCTACTGTTTCCAATTCCCTTTGGAGAGGCGGTTCACAATATTATGGCCGCGATATTTTGAACCCCCCTATATTTTTTATTGCTATTGGAGAGAGGGTTCAAAATATTACGGCTGTGATATATTGAACCCCCTACCTTTTACTAATTCCTATTGGAGAGGGGGTTCAAAATATTATGGCCACGATTATATTGAACCCCTCTCCTATTTCCAATTCACTTTCGAGAGGGTGTTCACAATATTATGGCTGCGATATATTGAACCCCTCTCTATTTTTTATTGCTATTGGAGAGAGGGTTCAAAATATTATGGCTGTGAAATATTGAATACCCCCCCCCCCCCCTCCATCTGAATTACATTGCATATTGAAAATGTGGTTTAAATATTTTTTCTGCAATATACTGGACCCACCTTAATTTCATATTGGAGAAGGGGATCGAGATATAATGTCTCAGAGTTATTTTACACCCCCCTCCCCAAGTCTTATTAGCAACTTCATGTATACTTGGTTACTCTAAATGATAGTCCTCCGGTGGAAAAGGGGGCTAACACCTGTGTGTTGTGTATACACAGGGTTGGAAAACATTCAAATTCTATTCAGCCTTTATGGTATCCCTATCATGTTATACCAGTAATGAGGGGGTTCAAAATATTATGGCTGCAAAATATTGAAAACCCTTCTTATCACTGGCTATTGGAGATCGAGGGGTTTCAAAATTTAATGGCTGTGAAATTTAATTATAAATAATAATCCCCCCCCCCCTTCTTTTTTATTGTTTTTTAAGTGGGGTTTTAAGATATTTATTTTATTTGTGAAATATTGAAAACTTTTTTTTTAGTCTCGTCATTGACCCCCACCTATATCGCAACCATAATATTTTGAACCCCCTGTCCAATAGCAAGGAAAATTGAGAAGCAATAAAAAATAGCGGGGGGGGGTGTTCAAAATATGGCGGTCATAATATTTTGAACCCCCTATCCAATGGGAATTGGAAATACGAAGGGGATTCAATATATCGCAGCCATAATATTTTGAACCCCCTCTCCAAAAGCAATGAAAAATAGAGGGGGGGGGGGGGGTCAAAATATCGCGGCCATAATATTTTGAACCCCCCCCCCCTCCAATGGGAATTGGAAATAGGTAGGGGTTCAATATATCGCAGCCATAATATTTTGAACCCCCTCTCCAAAAGCAATGAAAAATAGAGGGGGGTTCAAAATATCGCTGCCATAAAATATTGAACCTGGGTTCAATATTTTATGGGGGGTTCAATATATCACAGCGATATTTTGAACCCGGGTTCAGTATATCGCGGGGTTCAAAATATTATATGACACCGGTACTCAATAAAATTCATTATTTTAAAATATATCAACCATGTTGTCAAGGAATGCAAAAATCATCTCATTCTGTCAATAAATTTTAATCCATAGGCATCAATTAAAAAGGCGAGAAATATTCGCGACAAGGCTCTCGCTAACCTCGCGTAAATTTCTCGCACGCGAATAAAAGTTGGTTTACAGTACATCTTTTTGCCAGTAATTTTCAAAGTTTTTCCTATTTCTTTTAATTATTGCATGACATGAATTTTTTTTTCTAACCCATATTCATCAATCAAGAAAATTAAACAATGAACTAGAGCTCCTGTAGTTTAACATTTTATTTCACACAAAAGGACAAACTTCTATAATAGTCAGTGGTCCAATCTGGAAAAATTTGATTTTTCTTGCTGCTGGAATGTTGCACAATTGTCACATGGTTTTGTATCCTGCCTGCAGAGCAACAATTCGGCAGTAAGACTTATAAGGTTTGTGTAGAAAAAAAAGCACTTTCAAAATTGGCACTTAGTGTGTATATAAAAAAAAAAACGAAACTGCATAAACTCGGTCTGTGTATAATCTATGCATCAATAAAGCAGAAGAAAGTATGTTAATACAAATCAAAAACAACCATTAACATGACTAAAATTTCACTAATACTGCGGAATAAAAATTCCATCTGACATGATTAGTATATAAATAGTAAGATAATGAAGTGTCACAATTTGGCTAACTAAAAGCTGCCTATGTAAAGATATCAGACCATTATTCCAGTATCAAAGATAAAGAGTATCTGATTTAAATTTTTCGTTTTGACTTTTGAGGATCACAGACTTTTGTTATAGCTATTAGTTCACACCCGAGTTCATCACATCTTTTCCTGAGTTTCACGGATGGCCTGCAGAAAGTCCATTGTGTTAAGGTAATGCTCGGGTTTTACACTGCAAAAAAATATAAAATCATTTAAATACCCAAAAGAATATTCAATAAAGATTAGACATTCGAGCACATTATAAATTTACAGCTTTACTAATTCGAAAACCTCTTTTAAAGGCTTAGGTTGAAACGATATTTCTTTGTCATCATGTACAAAAATAAAGGCTTTATTTTTAAGTACATGCACATAAGTTATGTTGTTTTATATGATAAATTTATGAAATGTGCTTACTTCTTCAACCCATATATACAACCAGCTAAGTCCTTGGTCATTTTTCCACTATCAATAGTGTCAACACAGGCTTTCTCCAATTTTTGTGAAAATCTGCAAAACAAGTCTGGCATGATAATTCAACACCTTTGAAAACACACACATCATGAATAATTCATTTTATTTATCCGGAAAGAGATGTTATAAAGCAACATCTGGCAAGAATAATACAGGTAATTCCAAAGCCTGTTGTATACAATGAAATATGGGACATCTGTTACATGCTAGCAATACTTACGTGATAAGGTCATTGTTTCCATCGAGTTTGCCTCTGTGTTCAAGTCCCCTTGTCCAGGCATAAATACTGGCTACCGGGTTTGTGCTTGTTGGGTTACCCTACATATAATAACAAAGGTGTTTACATATTCACACACAAATACTTCGTGTTTCAATTACATGTTTATTGTATACACAGGTCAAATCATGAATTCGACTTAATAGACGCTAACTTTACCATTTACTTTCAAACAATTCATTAACAATATTCTTAAGTTCACAAGCGTCAGAGCATTTACACTGATTTATCATTAAATTGACACAATCTATTGGCTACCGTCTTGTACCTTCTGGTGTTCCCTGTAATGTCTAGTAACAGTTCCGTGAGCAGCTTCAGACTCGACAGTCTTTCCGTCGGGGCACACTAGCACACTGGTCATCAGACCTAGGGAGCCGTAACCCTGGGCTACCACATCGGACTGGACGTCTCCGTCATAGTTCTTACACGCCCACACAAATCCTCCATCAGACTTCAGTGCCTGGGCCACCATGTCGTCAATGAGACGGTGTTCGTACCAGATTTTGAGCTCATCAAACTTGGCTTTGTAGCCTCTATTAGAGAAAAATAAAATCATGTGTGATCATTTACCCTCTAAACTCAGAACATGTAGCATATAACAGTTATAACTAAAACTGCAATTAGTGTTTGAGTTTCAAGCAAATATCTTTCAACTTCATGGAAATTTGCAACATATATCTTACTGCTGGTAGACTTCCTCAAAGATGTCCTTGAATCTTCCGTCGTATCTTTTGAGGATTGTGTTCTTTGTGCTCATGTACAAGGGCCACTTCTTCATGATTGCGTACTGGAAGCAGGTATGGGCAAAAGCAGTGATGCTCTGAAAAAGATAATAACATGGCATATGACGTAAACTTTTAGTCCAGTTGTAAAATGTATACTTGTAAAATCTGATCAAATGCATTAATCTTGTGTCTTTTTGTTGCTAGTTTTGTTTCTGCTGGTTTTAAAAAGAGACACACTAGAGGTACTCTGAGCAAGCTCACTCATGATAACCCCATTAAGACCGAACATGAGTCATAAGCAACCTTTGAGTGAAGTAAGAACTCCATAGGAGAGATATGGATCGGACATGATTGCATGGACAGACGGACAAGGTGATTCCTATTCAGGGTGGGATACTCCTTTACTAGGGCTGTATCAATATATCGATATATATCGAAATTTACTGGTGCAAGCCTGCCAAGCACTATTGGATGCACTGACAATAAGCTGATATAAAGTTGGGATGAAATTTGCATTTTTTAAAGATTGGGATCAAAGTTTTTAATTCAAAAATGGCCTCTAGTATCATGAATATGTCAAAGTGAAGCATTTTTTGAATTTTTAAAATCCAATAAAAACCACTATAATTTTGGTTTATTATTGTGCTTTATTCTTAAAAATGCTAAACTAAATTGTAAATCAAATATATCAAATATCACATCTGAAAATATTGTATCGTATAATAACGGAAAGTCTTTACCAATACACAAACCTATCCTTTACATAAAATTTTGGTACTTGTTAATAAAATTGCATACCTCATCAGTATTGTACATGGCCATGGCACATCCACCACCATTTTTGAAGTCGAACACGGTTGTCCTTTGCTCCTGACCTCCCTCGGGTGTGTAAATGAGCTCAAGTTTGCCATTTCCAGGAATAACCATGTCTGTAGCTTTGTACTGTAATTTAAAAAAATGCATTTTCCAATCTTTCAAGTCTGTTGGTATCTCAATGTTTCTGTATATTTGCTACTATGTCACTACTGCTTTAAAATGGTCACAATGTCTCTCGATTCCCTTTTTTTTTGTTCTATGCTGACCCAATCCGTATATTTGAAATTATGAAAAACTCTCCTACCTGGTCCCCGTGAGCATGACGACCAATGACAATAGGTCTTGTCCATCCTGGCACCAGGCGAGGAACTTTCTGACAGATAATTGGCTCTCGGAATACTGTTCCTCCAAGAATGTTCCTGATTGTTCCATTAGGACTCAGCCACATCTTTTTCAGCTTGAATTCTAATTAGATACATATAAAATTTGATAAATCTTTTTTCCTGGTAAATAGCCCAACCAACATCTTTTTTATTTTTTTTTATTAAAAATAACAAATTTTGCTATGAATAAAAATATGCAAATCAAATTTTAACTGTGAAAAGCTTTCATTTAAAAAAGGGCATCTTAGATATCACCTGTGAAAAACATTCATTCATTATTTAATAAAAAAACACTTTTTGACCACTTGATTACCTTCTACACGTTCTTCGTCTGGAGTGATTGTTGCACACTTGACAGCCACATTGTATTTCTTGGTGGCCAGAGCTGCATCAATGGTAACCTGGTCATCAGTCTGGTCTCTGTATGGCAAGCCCAGATCGTAGTACTTCAGATCAACATCAACGTAGGGCAGGATCAGCTGTTTACATTTAAAATTAATAAAATCTTATCAACACGTTATCAATTCACATAATTGACATAAACATAAAACATACTGAAAATAAGCCTACTGAGAAGGTTTGTAATTTCAATATTTTATAAAGAAAAAAATTAAGTCCTTACAGTTTCCTTGATCTTTTCCCAAATGATGCGAGTCATTTCATCCCCATCCATTTCCACAACAGGGTTGGCAACCTTGATTCTCTTAGTTCCATCTGTAAAGATAAAGATAACTTGTCCAAAATCCACATCGAAGTTTTCTGTAACTTCTGAAATAACCAATTATTATTTGGCTAAAATGAATGCCAGTTATTACAAAACATAACATCGCATTTGTGCATATATATGCTGATCTGGTACAATCACTACATGAATCAAGTAATGAAAGCAATTTTTCACCAGTTAGATTTTTATTTTGAAAAGACAAAAACTGCATGTAAGTTCAGTACAAATTTTGTAGGATGCAGTTTTAAAACACACCAGAGCAAAGATAATTTAAACATTGCTGCATTAAAGCAAAACTGCACTTTTTTGCTTGAGTAACTTGCCAACACTTTGTGTGCAGTGAGGCATGGATAATTATTTAACTGCACATAGGTATAGAATAATTACCATTGAATTATCATGTTAACTTGAACTGCTCTTTTTTGCTATTTCATTTAAGATGTATAACTGTCTGCAAGCATATATAGTCACAAATCAACTTTTGCATGCATCTACACAGTCCCAAATCTTTTTTCATGATTATTTTAATCAAAGGAATGATCCTATGCAATGTATAACTGCCTATCAAAGATACAAGACCTTAATTGACTACACTAGCAAAGTATGCTGTATAAAACCCTGCAGTACTGCTTTCGCAGACATATTACCAATGTTTGGTGAAATTCATTGACATACATAATGATGATACTTTGTGTATGTCATTTAATAAATTATCTACCAACATAATGAACATATGCCATCCATCATTTAATTTGGAAAGTAAGAATTATAATTTTTACATTGTCTTGCAGTTTTTTAAAATCAGACCATATACCAAACTCTATGTCATGAAATGCTATTAGATAAATTAAAGCTTTGATTGTGATGTTACCAATGTTATATATGAATTACTATGCAAAAGATAAAAAAAAATCATTGCAAAGGTATAATAGTTGTATCAAAGCAAAAACTCTAGCTCCTTCAACATTCAAATAATGACCTCTTAGGCCCAATGTCAAACTAATATTTTTCACAAATTTTATAGCTGACAATAATTTTAACATTCAACCAACTCTTTCTAATAACTTACAATCTCTTTGTTGTGTTGCATTCAATGCAACAGGCGCTGCAAACCGTTGTAATTTGTTGCTGGAGCGCCAAAAGAGACGTCCTACGTTTGCGACTGAACTTGCCATTTTTACTCCCGAGCAAAGAGAACTCTTACAGGAAGTGCTGTGGGAGCATATACAAGAAAGGGGTCAGAGGCTATTCCAAATTAGAAACATTTGTTGGGTGTACGATATTATAAATCACATTTCATTTATTTAATGAGGGAGAGCATGAATTATAATCATTGCATATCATGTGAGTATCAGGATCGATTTCATCTTTTTATAACGATTTTACACTTGCAGTTTTAAAGCTATTTCAACCTTTTTCGAAATAGGCACTTCCTCACCAAGACTTGTCATGTGACAAATAGTAAGAATATTATTGGCAGTTCGTAGTGCATATTCTACGGAGGCGGCCATTGCAGAAAACACCGGTTGTCTGCAGGTGCCAAAGGAAACTTCAGTATGGCGCTCTGACGTGGACTGTAAGTTTGATTGCAGTGTCAGTCATTTGTTCTGTCACATTTCTTCATGGTTGATGCAAAATTTGTGTAGTTGCCAGAATATTTTACGTGTTTGCACGGAGAAAAAAAAATATATGTCTGCTTGTTGCTAAAGTTTTTGACCTTTCAAGGTGGTTAGTTAATTGTCAACAGTGCAGTTGGCTTTGACATTCCATTAAATTGACCACAGTGTGTTATATACATGCAATAAAATAATATTGTGCAGGGAGATCTGTTTCACTAATTTTTTTGACATCTTGCTTATTTGGTCCTTATAAACTCATTAAATTTAATTTTAAAAAAGCATGTTCTGACTTTGCTGCAAAAATTATAGTCTGTCCGCATAGTCCCAAGATCTTTATGCAGTACGTTTGGTCGATTTTGATAAAAGATACATACCTGTGAAAGAAGTGCAATTAAAATTAATGAAAGGGAAAATTTCTAAAATATCTTCATTGACACATTAGGACAAAACAAATTAATAGCGTGTTTCCTATTCTGCTTTAAAAAAAAAATAGGTTAGGTAGGTAGGGAAAACATTTTATTTTAACATTTTGTTATCATAAAAATTATTTTTAGTAAAATGAATCGTCAGAATAATGTTCAGAAGTGTTTTAATCATTTCGCCACTTCTTAAAAATCGACGCAATCGATTATTTTCAAGAACTTATAGTTGTCACAGGTCGTGTACACTACCTTATATGGATAGCATTATTTAACACGTGACAGTATTTTCGTCAAACAGATTCTCCAATCCAGTGAATGAGTTGCAATGCATGACGGTCTACAACGTGTTTACGATCCAACAGACGCACGTGGTTTTTGTCTGTTTTATTCACAATATTTAATTGCTTGCCGGAAAGTTTGTACATCTTGATTTTTTCTTTAGAAGGTAAAAAAGGAAAGATTACGTACCATTAACTTTGTTCCATGCTCACATTGAAAAATACTGTTGTTTTAGTTGATCAATTGTTGCTTCAAAAATGATCAGTATCAAACGACTGACAAACATACGCATACAAGAACAAACAGGTTTTGATATGAAAAAACTGCACAGTTGTGTATTGGTGACTTTATCATTGTGCACTAGAAATAAATACAGGTAATTGTACATTTTTAACATACGTGAATAGCCACGGTAGTAGAAATGCACAAATATACAAACGCAGAAGCGCAAGCTGTGCAGCATTTAGTATTTAGTCCGTTTATTAGGCATTCTGATGAATGTCCCTGAAGAAAATATCAACGCGCATTCTAATAATGTTGTCTTAAATATGGGATATCACGTGAAAAACGGTGCTCGCTGCTTCTAATTCTATAGGACGTACCTCTCTTTTGAACATTGAAAATGGGGTATTTAAATAGGTTGATATAAGTCCTCATATGCAATATTTTTTAAATGTGAGCATAGAAATTAAAGTTCAGACATAATTGTCCATATTAATTTCATAAATTCTGAAAAATCATTCAAAATGAGTTTCCAAAGGACAATTCAAAATGGTATATATTTTCAATACGCTTTGTATACACTGAAACTTGTAGTAGCCCACAATGCCTTGCAACTCATTCACCTGATTGGTTTGTCGATAATAGTAAACAGATGGCTAATTTAGTATGCAAATTTATGCCGACGTCACAAAATATAGTGGTCTCGACCTGTGTCAGCAGTATTGATTTGTGCTTTGGTCCAATCACTTCCACTTCCAGTTTTCCAGAGTAACTGCATTGGAGAGTTGATTAAAATCAACTCCCAATAAAGTATTCTATTATTGCATTACATCAAGTGAAAAGTCAAGACATTTAGGTACTTGCATTATTTACAAATACTTGTTTCTTCATTATTTTAAAGTTTAAAAATAATATATACTTTTTTTAATCCTTCACTGAACAGGTGCACCACATTGGTGTTTGATTCAAAATGTTGTTCAAACTACACACGTCGGCCAAGTTGGTCACTTTGGGATCAAGTGTGCAAAGTCTTTCATTACGATGCAGTCGTGGTCTGAAGAATCCAGCAAGGTTTTTTTCCCAAAAGGCTGAACAGGTTTGACATTTAAATCAACTGATATTTTTATTTTGCTGTATCTTATCTGTCCTCATATAGGCATTTTACATTTCTTATTCACCCATCTTCTTTTTCTTGTTCGGAGGTGAGGGGGTTGGAATTTCCACTCCCAGTTCTTCTCTGGTCCATCACTTTTTCAAAAAGAAATTATCAGAGGCTCATATTTGGCACAATAGTTATAATTAATAGTTATAATTAAAAAGGTGTGTCACCCTTATCAGCGGTTATTGAACAAGATTTGGGTCACATCACTGTTAAAAAGGCAGTTATCAATTAGTCCATTTTGGACAGTTTTAGTTGTTGGAGAATGTAAAACATTTTATTTTTGTTTTAATAGGAGGCACCAAAGGGAATTCCTTACAGTAAACTCACCATCGGAGTTCCCAAGGAAATATTCAAAAATGAGCGTCGAGTTGCCATGTCCCCTGCTACTGTGACGGTACTGACAAAGAAAGGGTTCAACATCAACATTGAGGAAAGTGCAGGCTTGGAAGCAAAGTTCAAGAACGATGAGTATGCTAAAGCAGGAGCCAAAATCATTTCCAAGAAAGAGGCCTTTGAATCTGACATAGTCCTCAAGGTCAGGGCACCCCTGACGGAAGAGATTGCAAACTTCAGGAGTGGTACCACCTTGATCAGCTTCCTGTACCCCAAACAGAACCCCGAGCTTGTAAAACAGCTGGCAGAGAAGAATCTCAATGTATTTGCCATGGACATGATTCCACGTATCAGCAGGGCTCAGGTTTTCGACGCCCTGAGTTCCATGGCTAACATTTCTGGATACAAGGCAGTAGTGGAGGCTGCTAACAACTTTGGAAGGTTCTTCACAGGTAAAGAAAAAAGAGGAAATAACATAAAAATCTGTATACAAATTACTAAGGCCACTTGGAGGAAGTAGATCAAATGTAGGCTATCCATACAAAACAAAGATTTTATCTACAACATTTGAGGAAATAGCAAAAATGCCATCATTAATTTGTGTTCAATGCAAAATTCTTAATGAATTGCTAAGTCAAAAAATTTTTGAAAATTGATTGGTGAATTTTTACAGGTCAGATTACAGCAGCAGGTAAAGTTCCGCCCGCCAAGGTGTTTGTGATTGGTGGAGGAGTGGCGGGTCTGGCTGCCATTGGGACAGCCAAGGCTATGGGGGCTGTGGTGAGAGCCTACGATGTCAGACCAGCAGCTCGTGAACAAATAGAATCTCTGGGTGGCCAGTTCCTGGAAGTGTCTGTGCAGGTATAATATGCTTATTTGAAACATCTTATGATGATTAAAGAGACAGTACGGCACATCTTGTAAAAAAAACTGACTTGAAAAATTTTCAAATCAAGTTTGGTATTTTTGTGCTGCTCATAAATGTGTAAACTTTTAGAAAATTACAAATTTCTCCTTGAAATCAATCTAATTATTTCATTAAAATTAATAATTATTTGTAATCCATAAATACATACATTGCAATGTGTTACGGGGTTCCGCCTTCTATACTATTATGCATGCGTATTTACTATAAACAAAACGCATGCAGGACTCGCTAAGATTCTCCTGGACATGTTAGTTGATAGAAATATGTTTTTTCTACTTCTCCCAGGTAATAATTCTTCAAAGTTTTTAAAATAACCAGAATTATTATTTTGTAAGCATTTATTTTGCGTTTTAATCTCAGGAGTTGCTAAAAACTAAATTCATTTTGTAAGTGAGGCCCGTGAGGGGTTATTTGACATATTTATGTCTGTTCATTTTAAAATGAAGTGAAATTAGTAAACTGTTTATAAATCATCGAGAAAGCGATGATGTGTTCCATTTAGAGAGTTCGGATTTACTTCGAATTCCATGATGACTGTAGTCGGGCAAAGATCTTGTAGTTTTTAGCATGTGTTAATTAATGTCAATCAAAATCCACTTGGTACAAATAAACGATATTAGATAACCCGGTTTGTATGACCTTTCAATTTCCAGAAGCTCATAATTACATTAACTAGGTATGTAAAAGGGATTTTTATGTACTTCAACTGTCACAATTAACATTATTTCTTATTTCTTAACAATACAATGGGTAAATCTGAAGTTAAACACAAATGTTTTTTCAGCTTTACTGTCTCTTTAAATGAAAAATTGTTTGGACTGAAGTGAATCAAATTGTTTGGAAAAAAGAAAAACAAACTTTCAGGAATAATCATTTTTAATTATCAGGAGGAGATCCAATAAGCTATATAATATTGCCTTTATCCATTGCTTTGTTTGTATATTATCTAGGAATCAGGAGCTGGAGAGGGAGGCTATGCTAAGGACATCAGTGAAATGTCACAGGAGTTCCAGGAGGCCCAGAAAGCTCTGTATGCCAAACAGTGTGAGGAGTGTGATGTCGTCATTACTACTGCCCTCGTACCTGGCAAGCCAGCCCCTAAGCTGGTGTCAAAGGTCAGGTTTGAAGTCATGATTGATGCATGTTTGAGAGCGAATCTCATGAATTTTTTGTTTCTTGATTTATTAGCAAAACTCAATGACCAAATTTTGAATTTTGTGAATATAGATATTTTTGTGAATCAACAAGACTGTTATCAATTATTGCATGCTTGTGATGTTGATTTCTGATTGGAAGAATTCTGTTTGCAGGCAGTGGTTGACAGGATGAAGCCTGGCTCTGTGATTGTGGATCTGGCAGCAGAGGCCGGAGGAAACTTTGAGACCACCAGGCCCGGTGAACTGTACAAGTACAACGATGTGACACACATTGGTTACACCGACTTACCCAGCCGACTCCCAACCCAGTCCAGTACTCTCTACTCCAACAACATCTCCAAGCTACTTCTGTCCATGGGTCAGTGATATTCTAAAAAATACTGACAACAATTTACAGTTCCTTTTGTTAAATATGTTGTGTAAAATGAAAAGCACTGAATATGTACAATGTATTTTTGTGTTAAAAGGTGAGAAAGATCATTTCAACATCAACTTAGAGGATGAAGTAGTGAGAGGATCCATAGTTGTACAAAATGTAAGCTAAGCAGAGCATGGGTGCATGTAACAGTACAAACTTTAAGTATGACTAGCAGTAATGTTTGAATTTTGTTCAGCAAGAGGTATAGCACACTTATACAATTTTGCCTACGATATAGCGGTTTTGTAAGCACCAGACATTTTCAATATCATACATTATGGAGTTAAACTATATTCCAAGAAACACAAATTACACAATTGCCATGTTAAAAAGGGGTCTTGCTTATCTTTACATGACATCAATAAAAATCTTCAGGCTTTTTAGGAATATATAGGAAAAAAGTAAGTATGTGATAAAAAGTTGGATATTTGACTATTTGGACCACTTTAAACCAAAGAAAATCAATTTAAATTATGTATAACAGGTATTGTAGTACACATTTACATATACAGAGGGTTCCACTTAATCTAATAGTGGTTAAACTAATACTTCTGTTATTCTGATAGAATAATAAAACACCAAACCATTTCTTATATTTTCCTTTAGATTTTTTCCTGATACTGTAAATTCCTAATTAAAACCGAGGAATTAATATCCCCATAAAATCAAATTCTTAAGACGCCATACGTCTTTGATGAATGAAACCATGTATTTATTGTATTACAAGTAGGTTTGGTAATGCTGATTTAAGTTTGATGAAATGTAGTTATCTTATACCTGCATTTGTTATTTTTAGGGACAGGTACTACCTCCTGCTCCTCCTCCCAAACTTGATGCTGCCCCTGCAGCAGCAGCAGCCCCCACCAAAGTGGCTCCTCCTCCACCCCCAACCAAGTTCCAGACCACTATGAAAGATGCGGTTGTATACTCCTCTGGACTAGGGGCCATCACTGCTATTGGTTGCATTTCTCCTAGTCCTGCTTTTATGTCCATGGTTACAACATTTGGATTGGCTGGTATTGTTGGTAAGATGTTTGACTTTTCAATGTGTATAATACAGCAGGAACATGCAGCAACCTATGATAGTGTATTATTGCAAAAAAAATAAAATAAAATAAAAGTCAGGTATTTGGGAAAGAATATCATCAAATATCAAAAAGAGAAAAATTAACACTAGTATAGAATTGAGTATTGTGCTGTTTTCAGGTTACCACACTGTATGGGGTGTGACACCAGCTCTCCACTCACCTCTTATGTCTGTGACAAATGCCATCTCTGGAATCACAGCTGTTGGAGGACTTCTGTTGATGGGTGGGGGCTACACTCCCTCCAACACCATCGAGACCTTGTCAGCCTTGGCAGCTTTTATCTCCTCCATTAACATCGGAGGTGGATTTACAGTCACTCAGAGAATGTTGGACATGTTCAAGCGACCAAGTATGAAAAATCTTATTTCATTCTTTCAAAGTAACCGAACCATTTTACTTTGTTTAATTTTTTTCTGTCCTATTTTTTTTATTCAATACTGTAAACCAACTTATATTTGTGGCAATTTTTTTTTTGCAATTCACAAAATGACTTGCAGCAACTAAATCTAGTAACCTAGCCTTTTTATAAAGAGATTAAAAGACTGATTTGCTGTGGAAAATAATTGCAACTATTATGTTCTTCTGAAATCCACAATTTAAACGTATGTTTACAGTTCCATGCAGTAATTTAGAGTTCATATCAAAGTAAAACTGCAGTGTAATATGTTGCATGTGAATTCTCTACAGCCGACCCCCCTGAGTACAACAAGCTGTATGCCATTCCTGGGGGAGTGTTGCTGGGAACCTACGGCTATGCTGCCTCCACCAATCTGTTCCCAGACATCCATCAGGCCACCTACCTGGCTGCCTCCATGTGCTGTGTGGGAGCTCTGACTGGTCTGTCCTCGCAGTCTACCAGTAGAATAGGTACGATTATCAAATCTTTACAGTGCCCCAAATTATCTCAAAGTGAAAAGTTATAATAAAGCAAATATTTTTTATTGATTTAAAAAAAAATGTGTTATTTAATCTGCATATTTTGTATGCAGGTTAAATAATGTATTTATGTATTTCATTCAATTTATTACTAAAATGTGAGAGTATGGTGTAAAAAAAAAAACCAACAACAAGAACAAAAAAACCCAAACATCATATGTTTCATTTTCATTCAGGAAATGCTCTTGGCATGATTGGTGTGTCATCGGGAGTAGCAGCAACCCTTGGATTACTGAAGCCATCTCTGGAGAACTTCACACAGATGGCAGCTTGCATGGGTGCAGGTAATGTTAACTATGCAGATTTTAAACCTGACCTTAGCTTCCAAGTCGAAAGAACACAACAGGAAAATTGACAGAAAAGCATTTAGAACTGATAATAATCAGACAAAATTAATGTTACATTGTCAGACTTGATGACACCCTTTTTGTTCTTTGTGTCAGGTGGTCTGATTGGTGTGTTGGGAGGCAAGAACGTGGAGGTGACTGACCTCCCCCAGATGGTGGCCCTGTTCCACAGTCTGGTCGGAGCCGCCGCCGTCCTGACATGCTTCGCTAACTATCTTCTGGAACAGCCTCACTTTGCTACTGACCCAGCAGCTAATGTTATCAAGACATTCCTCTTCCTGGGAACCTACATTGGAGGTGTCACCTTCACCGGTTCTCTAATTGCTTTCGGAAAACTGCAAGGTATTTTTCTTTCTGGTTTGGTTTTTTATTCTTTGACTTTCATTTTGTATGAACACTTGAGCAGTAGCTTTATACATATGTGTTTTACAGATATTGTCTAAAGAGGAGAATGTTTCTATCAAAAATAGTGTACAGACATGTTCAGAATTTAATATTTGAACAACATTTCAAAACCATGTTTTCTGTTGGTTGGATAAAAAATAGCTTTTGTATGGGTAATCATGTATAAATGTACAATCACTAATAAAATACTGAAATGTTCATTGTAGGAGTACTCAAGTCTGACCCTCTCCTCTTACCGGGAAGACATGCCATGAACTTGGGAATGTTGCTAGGTAATGTTGGCGCCATGGGCACCTTTATGGTCAGTGACGACCCAACCACTCAGCTGGCCTGCCTGGGGACTACCACTGCTCTGTCCAGCATCATGGGAGTCACTCTCACTGCTGCCATTGGAGGTCAGTATAGCACTCACAGGGACCACAGAAATAAACAATTCAAATAAGTGTTCTACACACCCTAGAGTTTTGGGTTGATTATTATGTCATATTGAGATGGAGGCAAAATGCACAGTTCAGATAATTTGCTGACTTGCTTTTTAGGCATTGTACTGATTTAAAAAAGTGATGGTTTTAATGTTGGGTTTATATTTTGTAATTATGCATTTGATCCTATGTTGCTGATGATCTAGTACACATTGTACAGGAGCTGACATGCCTGTGGTGATCACCGTACTGAACAGCTACTCGGGCTGGGCACTGTGTGCTGAGGGCTTCATGTTGAACAACAATCTGATGACCATTGTAGGTGCTCTGATTGGTTCATCTGGAGCTATCCTCTCTTACATCATGTGTGTGGTAAGTTTGAAAAGATTTACTGGGGAATCATTAGAATTCGTGATGGCTCAATTATTCGTGGTATTTGTGGGTAGCACTCACCCAAGAAATTACGTCTTTGATGAAAACTAATCATAAAAGATTTAGTTTTCCTACTGAAACTGAATACCTATTCGTCCCCGAAATTACATCCTTGTGAATAAGTAAAAAAAACTCAATCCATGAAAATTGGCCCCTACAAAATTAAATGATTCCACAGTATGTAATAGATTTATGCAATTTATTCAATTGTTAACCCGGTTTTCCAAAAGAAAAATCCAGTGATTAAAATGGTGAAAATGGCTAGTGTACAGGCGGGCGGCTGCCAAAAGGGTACCCCTATTGTACGGATAACTCCTTCTACAGTTTTCAAAATAGGAAGATGCTGTTTTGCAGATTAAATGTACATGTATTAGAGATGTGCATATTGATTTTGATTTTTGATAATTTATAAAAAATACCACCTATTGAACTTAAACATTTTTTTTGCATAATTTTGAATGTAGAGTACCCCACATCCCTGGATAGGTTATGTTCATCAATTCAGGGTTGACAAATGGGTTATGGATACTTTTCACACAAAAGAATAACCGGTTTTCTGTCACATTACAGCTTATCTCTTGTTGATTTATTGATGATGTTGTTTTAGGCTATGAACAGATCCCTAACCAATGTAATTTTGGGAGGTTATGGAACAAAGTCCACTGGTACTGGTAAACCCATGGAGATCACAGGAACCCACACCGAGATTGATGTCCCATCGGCTGTAGAGATGATCACTGAGGCAAGGAACATCATCATCACCCCAGGCTACGGACTCTGTGTCGCCAAAGCCCAGTACCCCATCGCTGAAATGGTGGAGCTCCTCAAGAAAAAAGGAATCAATGTCCGATTTGGAATTCACCCTGTAGCAGGTAGGCACTTGACTGTCTCTCTGAATTGTAAGAAGCAAATATATCCCTTCATCATTTTCAAGAATATTCTTTTTGTTACTGATGTGGATGTATATGTGTGACAAATGTTAAATACAGTTGAACTTCAGTAGTTTTTAACACTTCTATCTCTATACCATGTAAATGGCACAAGTGATTTAAAAGTCTGAACCACTTTCTCATAGAGTATTTTATCCCATTATCTCAAATAAATGGATTTTTCCCAGTCCCACTGAATTACAAGTTTTGACTATATTATGTGTATGAATTTATAGGTCGCATGCCTGGTCAACTGAATGTGCTGTTGGCTGAAGCTGGCGTACCTTATGACATAGTGCTGGAAATGGACGAGATCAATGATGATTTCCCTGAGACTGACCTTGTACTGGTCATTGGAGCCAACGATACCGTCAACTCAGCAGCTGAGGAGGACCCCAACTCCATCATTGCAGGAATGCCTGTGCTGAGGGTCTGGGGATCCAAAAATGTATGTAATCAGAGGAGGTTTTTATACTGTGTTACTAGATTAATAAGGAATTAAGTAGGAATTAAATGATTTATTTGATTGGTTATTTAAAAACTTAAAAGGTTGTCTAGTTAAATTTTAATTATGCAATATGACATGCTAGAAAAATTAGTTTATTTTGTTTAACCTGAATTGCTTGTGTCCCAAATGTATCAAAAAGAAACATTTGCGTATATTGAATAAATTCAATTGTTACATGGGTTACTGTAAATGTATTATATTTGGCGTGTACGATATTTGGCGGAAAATAATTTTTGAAAAAGTTGGCGTTGATTTGAATTAGCATATTCCTGAATGTGACTGCTCTTATACATATATGCATGGCATTTAGCGATGTACTTGGTTTAGGGGAGGCCGCATTCCGCCAAAAACGCTAAATAGAATACACAGCCAAATGCAATACATTTACAGTATACTGTAGTTCATTTTAGATTTGTTTAAGTTGGGGGTTTTCAGTTCAATAGAATTGATGAAGCAAGGTCATTTTGTTTTTTGCACAGGTAATTGTGATGAAGAGAACACTTGGAGTGGGCTATGCAGCTGTAGACAATCCCATCTTCTTCAAGCAGAACACCAGCATGTTGCTTGGTGATGCCAAGAAAACTTGTGATGCTTTACTGACGAAAATCAAGGAGCACTATGGAGAGGCTTAATGCAGAAGAGCCTTAGACTTTCATTAAAGTATTTTTCAAATTTATAAAAAGATTGATCATGTTTGTGAAATTCTTTAGCGAAAACTGAATTTGTAACTTTGGCAGTGCCAGATATTTTGATACAAATATAACAGACAGTGCCCTGAACATGACTTTTGTGTTTTGAATGAAACATCAAGGCTTTTTTAACTACATGTAGATGCTTGCATTGTGCCAAAGGTTCTCCTTATAGAGACTATTACCTCCTCAATCAATTTTGTTGTGGATATTTGTGGTGAGAGATCTGAGACTTTGATTTAATAAACATTTATAAATATCAGTATTTATCACTGGTTTTTAAGAAGTTTATTTTGTTAATTGATTTTTGCATTTTTAAATGAATGATGGTAGTTTAAGAATTGACAGGAGACAGAGGAACTGTTTATTTTAATCCAGAATTGCATTCCATGGTGACTTCTATGCAATAAATTGTCTTGAAAATTTATAAGATTGAAAGCAATATTCTGCTCATCACTTAAGAACATGGGCTTTGGCATGAAATAAATGCAAACCATGACTATCTCCCCTTTATTTGGATGTACTACAATGTTACCATTGGCATCTACAAGGTCAATACTAAAGGACTTGTACATGCTAAAAATACAGAACCCTGTTAATGGACATCAGTTGTCCATTTATATGACAATGGGATCTTCCATACGCTTGATGGTACCAGTAATACAGGACAAGGTTGAACAAATCTTAGATTTTCTTTATCATACACCATTTAAAAAGTTGAAGAGGTATACTATCTTGAACAGTACATCAGTTAGTCCTGTTTCTATTTTGCCTCAGCTCCTCTTAAAATGCTGAAAATCACAATGAATTTTTTTAAGAAACCCTGACTTGATAATTGTATCCCTGCAAATGAAGTTTTGGGGCATATAGGAATCACCTTGTCTGTCTGTCTATGTTAAATTCATGTCCGGTCCGTATCTTTCTTATGGAGAAACATTTAAAGTTAAATGTTTAACTTAAAGATTGTTTATCACCTGAGTGTGTGTCACGACCTTGATCGAAAGTCATTTGGTCAAGTTCACTGGCAGGAAAAGAGTAAAATTCATATCCGGTCCATATCTTTCTTATGGAAACACTCGAAGTTCTTACTTCACTTAAAGATTGCCTATGACTTGAGGGTGTGTCATGACCTTGATCCAAGGTCATTTGGGTAAGGTGAAGATCACTAGCAGGAAAATTCCTTCTGGTCTGTATCTTTTTTATTGAGAAGTTCTTACTTCACACAAGGATTGCTTATTACCTGAGGGTGTGTCAGTTCAACTCAAATCAATTCAGGAAAGGACTATATATGGTTTGAGCCTAAAATGGCCCCCTAAAATGAACATTGTCATTATAACTGTAATTCTTCGTTTTATTTGTATAAATATACATTTGAAGTTTTTTAATAATTTTCATTTTGATTTTAGTACCCACAATTTAAAAATATGACATCATAAAGTTTACCTTTTCCCGCCATTTTCTCATTTTTAGCATAAAACGGCTTGGTTTTATGAAGTTTTTCTTTAAGGAAACATTGAGCGACTGCTTGAACAAACAAAATATTTTCACCAAAGATGTATCTCCCCAGTACTTATAAGTGACAAAAAGTTCGTTCTTGTTCAAAGAGTCGCTCTTTATTTCCCATTCGAAAAAAGATAAGAAAAATGTCAATTTTTGATTGATTTTGATTAAATTATAAAAATAGCGTCACTTCTGACGTCATATACTGCCAGTGAGTGCATATAAATCAAATAAATCGGTGAAAAACATATTTCATATCAACTCTTTTATATAATAACACAACAAATTAATGTACCTGAATCATTTTAAAAATAGCGAATTTGGGGGGCCTAATTTGACTAATATCATATGTAGTTCTTTCCCTTGAATAATTTATTTGGGATTTATGCCCCTTTTTTGAAATTTTTACTGCATTTTGCGTATATGATGCATTGCCATTAATTTTAATCATGTGTAGTATTGTCAAGCAATGGTATGTAAGAGAGCGTGGGTATGTAATTCTTCCACTGACAAACTATCACTACTAGGGATAATTTTGGCAGGGTTGTTGAATAATGAACAGTTTAAAAGATGGTGGGTTATTAGAAGAACTTTGAAAAAATATACCTATTACCCATGAATAATGTTTACGTCTCTAAGTCTGCGTCAATACATGAATGCAATTATGAAATATTTGACAGATTTACTTACGAAATAGAGAATTCCATAAATGTCAAAGAATATAGGTATTCCTTGGGCTTATTACTTATATAAACACAATATTTTCAGTAATTCAACTTACAATAAAATTGTTAATATTTTCACTTTACTTTTATCATGCTAACTTCGCTTTTGTCTCAACGGTGTACGTCATATGACACATCGATTTGACTGTATTACCACAAGGTAAAAAAAAAAAACCTTGAAAAGTAGAAATAATACTTGTTTTGAATTAGGACTGTATGTGACTTCGTCTCCTAATTTTGATAATTACATAGGATTGATCTAAAATTCTTCATGACATATTTCTCATAAAAGTTTTAATTTAATGGTTTCCACAATTAGACAATTATAATTAGGTAATTAGGAATCGCGAATACTGTGCAATAAGAATAGAATTATTTTTCATTGCAATTAAAGGGGTGATTACGAAACTATTCTGCAAAAAGAAACTTTGCTATTTTGACAAAAAATACAAGTAACTACAGGGGAGAGAAGGTGTAATTATTGTAACTCATAAAAATCATTTTTTATAAAATCCTGCTAACTGATTTTTAAGACAAATCAATTCTCCATGAAAATTAAACCACCGTAAAGGTAAGTTCTCACCCAACCACGATTAGATCATTAGAGACTCATTTCGACTCATTCATCACACCCAAGGTCTAATCACTACAAACGATACTTGTTCTTAAAGCTATTTTTGGACAGAGTAGAAAATAAGCTGATAACGAACCGAGAATGTCTTTCGGTGTCGAATGAGGAATGGGCCATTATGACTGAAAGTTCAGCATCAAAAACAGATGTTCACTTTTTTCAAGATATTAAAAGTAAAAATAAGATTGATTTTATTGTTTACCATAGAAGGGAATAGCAATACTGGCGCATCCCACAATTGATGTTCCATTCCCCTATTCATGTGTTAGTATTTTTGCTTGGAAAGTATCGTCGTGATCATCGAGAAACTGGATGAAAAGGCTAAATGAAGAGTTTCTGCAGTGGTTACCAAATCTTGTAACCCCAAAGTTCACAGGAAAGTTCTTATCATAATTATAATTTTTTTTTTGTTAGTTTTCCGTTAATAATCGTGTTTAAAAATAAACAGCAAAGCTGCTCCGTTTTATTTGTGTTTACAAAGTATTGAAAGTATATTAAATTGAATTTTTTCTCTCTGAAAAACGCTTTGTAAAAGAAATCCAAACATAGTTTTTCATATTTTAATTGTGTTTGGTTACATGTTTGTACAGAAAAGTGGGGCCTTTCCATTTTCTCAAATCGATGATTAGTCAATCTGAAAAAAAATTAAAATGTCGATGACTAATGCTAAATTAAATGATAAAACATACACGATTTAACCAACATTTATCCTTTTTAAGAAATTTAATTAAGAACTCTTATAATCCAAAGAACTAAACATCGTTAAATATTGTTGAAAGAAGGTGTTGCGGAAATTCGGGGTTTTTACCTAACGTACGTGGAAAAGACCTTTAAATATCCCTAACCCTTTAAGAGTCGTATCTTAATATAGACACATTACGTAGACGACTATAGTTACATAGCGGGTATGTTCCGTATGTAGACAAAATACACATTTTAACGCGAATTTCTATCGAACACGGCAACCACCATTTGATTTCATAAAATTAATACAGTTAGGAAATGACCATATATTCAGTATTTTGGTGTTAACCTACATGTATATCAGTTTGAAATCTACTGTCCCGCGTGTTTAATCTCTCATTCTTTTGAGCTACATGGGTAAATCTGATTCTGGCTCTTCACAACCGTCAGAGTATAACATCGCATGTTTCTATGGTATCTACATAAACGCCTAGTCTAGATGAATAAAAGGTGGAACAAATTAATCCGTACATAGGTTCATCTACCAATTGCTTCATCGCCGATTTTATACTTTTTCATGATTTTTTTGCTTTTAACAACCTGTTCATGTATCTTTGAAAGCGTCATACCCGGTTATTTCATTAAAACAAGGGGGGGGGGGGCATTCTACAATGAAGCGTACATGTACATTGTTTTTTAATCCTTTGTTTGAGAAAATTTTATAATTCATAATTAAAATTGGGACTTCATGCGGTAATGTTAAAACAAAAATTTAGCATGCATGCAAAATATTACATTGACAAGCTTTTAAATAACTTTATTATGACATTCTTCAATTATATCTATATACATTTCCCTTTTGATGCTTTTTAAAAGAAATATGTATTTATAAAATTCCAACTGATTTGAACCCAATCATAAAAGTCAGACGCGGTTAAAATCCATTCTAACTGCGTATAACCACTCGACCAATCTAGACTTATACTGGGCAAAATATAACGCAGCGTTCTTATATTTTAAAGGTAATAATTTTTTTCCAAAAGTTAGATTTTTTTAAAATATACCTCTTTGAAACAAAATTCGGAAATTGCAGTTTTCAAGAAATTGCCTGTCTCTAAATTTTAACTTAATGGCAGTTTTTCCACAACTATTAAGATTCCCCTTTTACAAAGCGTGAAATCTGCCACATTTTTCTGTAACAGTTTTTCAAATTTATATCATCGTTTTATTTAAGTAAGAACAAACTTTCCATGTTTACACTGCTTTATGTACAATGTTTTACGCATAAAAAAGATTTCAACGAATTCTGTAACTTCGATTTTTCCATTTTATCTGCAACTCATTTAGGGTAAAATAGCATAGGGACTACAACACATTCTTTTCACGAAGCTTGTTCTATCTATATGCTGCATAAAGAGGAAATAATTTAAATTTTACTCACCTGAGCAATTAAAACGTCTGTCTTGGTTGAACATATTCGTAGTTGGATGCACCAGCTTTAAAGAGAAAATTCATTTTTTATTGTTGGATTTACCATTGCCATTGAGAACGAAATTCAAAAAGCTTATGTGCTTATGAAAAACATTGATCGCAAATCACTCACCAGTTAAACCTAGGCCACCTCCGCTTAGACCAAGCGAACCACCGAATTCACCCAGGTCACCTCCGCTTAGACCAAGCGAACCACCGAATTCACCAAGGCCAGCTCCGCCTATACCAAGCGAACCACCGAATTCACCCCCGCCTAAACCCCCGCCACCTAAATATGCCGATTCTTGAAGACCGTATCCATAATCAGAATCGGGAAAGATCTCCTGGTCGTCATAACCAGAGGGTATACTGCCACCGCCATAGAAGGGTCGGTTGTACAGAGCTGGGGATGTAGCTTCTCCGTAGTCTCGGTAACTAGAGGATATTTTTTGCCAAGGAGTGTTGTATTTGTCAAGACTTGGGCTGGTGTATCGGATAAACGTTTCCGCCTTTCCTATTAGATGACGATTGTCCCGTGGGATAGGGGGCGGGATACCAACGACAGACGTCTGCTGGACTTGTGGAGCGATGACTCTAACGTTTCTTCTCAAGAGGACGGGATTTATATTGACCCTCTGGCTTCGAAAGACTGCGGGGTAGATGTGCCTATGAAGGTGAATTCTTGAACGCCAGTATGGATCCCGCAGAATTAACCTCCGGTAGAGGTAATTGTAATAGTCTCTGTTTAGTAGAATCCTGGAGTTGGGAAACCTATCGAGCCAGCCGGGCACTAATGCCGGATGAACCAAACGGTAGGTTCCGTGGGCGTTTACCAGCGTCAACGCTACTGTCAATAAAAGGCAAATTCTGAACCACATCATGGAGTCCTGTTAATTCGAACAAAGACGGAGTTACTGGACTGCTCAACTTATTGCAAAAATTTATCGAGAAAAGTTATTTTTTCTTCAAATCTCTATGACTATGACTATATAAAATGAAACGAAATCATATATAGTATTATGAAAAAATATTTTGTATCAAAAACAATTGATTTTAAAATTCAATAGTCGGAGTCACTTTACGACTCAAATTTTGCAAGATTCTGCGAGGAGACATTTTTTTCTCCAATTTTTATTTTTAAGCTTCATAATTGCAAAATGCTGAAAAAAAATCATCAAGTTATGAAATAAATAATATCTTTTATAAACAACCATATTTAAAAACCGATAGATCGATCGAGTTTCTAGAGCACTCAACTTTTGCAAGATTTTTCAAGTACGGAGTATAATTTTTTTTTTCAAGTCTTTTCACATGATTAATAACGTTATGAAATATATATTCATGATTTTATTTTTCATCATTTGTTATTTTGGTAAAACCAATACTAGTATTCAAATATTATAACTAATATTAATGTTAAATTCATTCTACAAGGGGAAAAAAGACCTTTTTACAAAGTTACCTTAAAGTTCCTCTAGGTATGGTGTGGATGGGCCTTGAAATTGGGCACGTTTAAATTTATAGGCTTGCATTCGCTGTTCTGGATAAATGCATCGTTTTAACTCCGGATTGAATGTGATTGATACTCTAGTGAGGGGAACGTCACAAAGTACACCAATGGCTCAGAGGTTTCCTCGGTTAAAATGATCAAGTATTCTACTGAATAAATTCAAATTGCTAAGTGTTATATTTTTAGATTCTTCTTTGAAATTAATTAATTTTTTAACAGTAAAGAAAATTTAGATAAATGAAGGGTCGGGTCGGCGTCTTCTTGAATCCGTCTTGGACAGGAAATGAAAACAGATGACGTTAAGAATTAGCTCTTTTGAATCGGGATGAGCTGTTGCAACGTAAACATTAATGTCGACGAAAGACCAAAAGTATCATGATATTATTGCTACCTTCATGTATATAGAACTCCTGAATGTATATAAATGTGCAATGTTTTGCTCCTAGGGGTCAGATTTTCTCGATGTGGGATAATACTCGGCGAAATAAATGTAAAGGATGTTTGGATAGGCGGCTAATTTTATATATATACTTTAAAGGAACTTTTTTCCGCTCTACCGATAATCAAAAAAGTAAAATTTTACTCGCATTACATTGAGATATTAGGAAGTATTTTTCTCTTTTTTCACATTGGTACAAATATAGTCTTTTAAAGATCCTCATATAGTTAACTTTAAAATCTTTAAATAGTTAACTTACATGTAAAAAGTTAACGAGACACCTTCTGGCGGAACAATTGTGTGGGAAAATATTGCGTATTGCTCATCAAAATTACACAGTTAATAATAACTAATAATAACGAATTTATATCACATCAACAAAAATTAAAATTATAATTTTGAAAGAATATGTTTATCACATATGAATCTGAAAAGTATATAAACGCTTTTGTATGAAAGAATATTATCCATGGATAAATTTGAGTGAAAAGTCATTTACATGTTGTCTTCTGTAAGTTTAGTTAATAACCAATGGCTGGCCTCTTAATTCATGTAGATTTCTATAGATAACATTTTTATGATATGTAAAAAGAAAAAATAATAAATATAAGAAAAGCTTAAAATAACAAATAGGCCTATACCTTTACAAATTTATAGGTGGACGTCCCAACGCCTCTGAACACTTGTTTCTTCTGTCGTATGAAAAAAAGAGTACCCAGTCTGTAGGAAAATTCCTCTAACCTGGTTAAATGTACAGGTTAATGACCTGATTACTCTTGCTTGGTTCATTCATAATACATATAACATACTAGACGCTGCACTTTAAACAAACTTCGCGGCCTTAATTAATTGTAAATCTTGTTAATTACTTTTTTCTTTTTTTTTTTTTTACAATTTTAAAAGATTTCTCAATATAAGTTTACAGAGATATGCCACTTTCTCTCTCTTTTTCTCAGGATCAAGGGAAAAGTTATTTGTAATGATCAGAAATATTGTATGTGATCACGAGCGAGAAATACCAGATAGAATTACAACAATTGTAAGCCATCTCAATATTGTACATTGTATTTCAGTCGCTGTGAACCCCTCGTCAACTTAATTAGATGCACATCATGCGAAAAATCTGACCAGGTAGGTTAATTACGCAATCCCAGGCATCCATCTTCATTCGAAGGTTTTGTGCAACAGTGCAGGAGCCTTGCTCATTCAAAAACAAAGCTAAACGATGGGTGTCAACATACAAAATCCGCGGCAAACTACGGTACAGTGAAAGAGTTTACACGGAAATAGTGTGTGACTTTTGGGAAAACGCATATATATAGATATCGTTGGTTTTGATGCAACATAGAACGAACATATTCACCAATTAAAGATATGCATATAACATCTAAAAATATCCATGGAATATGTTCTATATATGATAAAGATGTGTATTTTTCAACACCTCTTCCCCTAGAAAAAAGCACTTACCAAACAAACAAACACACGCACACATAGTCGCAAGCACCCTCACATACACACACACACGCATACATTTGATATACTAGCATTTCGCGTTTTTATCATGCTGGCGTAATACAAGAACAATACGATTGCTCTTTTTTTTAAGTTTCGCATTAATCTTTTCATCGAGAGGGTCACAGTTTTAAGGAACAACACTGTCCACCAACCAAGCGTCTGCTGACGTCACAGGAGGAAATGGTATAAAGTGTCCCACGGATGATATTCATAATATGGCGAGTACAAAGACGGCTGCCACAGAAAAAAAAATACTAGGAACCCCCCATCTCCACCCCCCCCCCCCTTCCGACTTTAAGACAAAACATGGAAGTTTCTTTGGTAAAGCAGAGTTCTCTTCAATTTGAATTAAGGTCAGGACAACGATGGGTGATGGATTTTCTGCGTTAATTTGCATGATAAATGTCAAACAGCTGTGATGTTTGTTTGAATTTGTGAGGTGTACTTCGTTATTTCTACATGTTATGAAATGTTTATATTTTATGAAGATTTTACTCATACATTCCAAAAAAAGAAGATGGATGAATAAGGCGTGAAAACTGCCTATATGTAGTATATGAGGATAGTAAAGTCATAACACGAAATTTTATTTTTAAATAAACATTTGTGGGAAGACAATAGATAAGATACTATGAAATTATTAAAATTGGAACAAATCTCATAATTTCTTTCTAAGTTATTGAAAACAATGTATATTTACCATAACATCGATTTATAACCCTTAAATATGTTAAATAATTGGAATAGGTTGAATTAAACTGGCGTATGGGTATCAAAACCTCCAAATAGTGTCATTCTTAGAACTTCAATGCCTTTTCTTTTATAAAGTGGGTCTGAGCTCCATATTTTTGTCATAGTCTATATAAGGTTTAAAGGAAATCAAATCGATTTCAATCAACGAAAACGTGGAGAGATGACCCACTCTACTTTAAAAATGTCAATTTGTATCGCAACATTTGAACGTTTTAGAAAATTATACAAGTCCGTAAATTCGTAGTTGAAGTGGTTGAATATAGCATTTAACAATGGAGTTTGTTGTGACTGAAATGGCTCAGTGGTTAAAGCAGCAGACTTTTGGTAAAATTATAGAGCTAGGGTTTTTAGGATGTAAACTTCAGAATATATTTTGTTTTCTTATCGTTTGTTAAAATATTCTAAATTGAATATAGTTAGAAATTGCGGCTTTGTAAACTTGAATTATAACATTTATTCAAGTACAGTATATTTAATTGGAAACAATTAAATTTGAAATTGTATTTTACGACTAAACCAAATGGGCATTTGCGCTACTGTCTATCCACAAATTTATTGAAAAATTAAATTTGTTGTTATGACTTCTTTAGTAGTCATAACAACAAATTCAATTTTTAAATAAATTTGTGGAAAGACACTACCTTGTTCCCCCACCCTCTTTTCGTATCTTCAAAATACAGTTTAAATGACGACTCGTCAAGTGGATTATTGACATGGAAATTACTTAGTTCTATGATAAGTTGATTTTGGTGATCGGTTCAACAACGAAATACACGACAATTGATTCTCCGTGAATAATCAATGATAAAACTACAATGATTCTTTTCTTGTTGTCTAAATTAGTCTAGGACAAAAATAAATACGTTGTTCTTAAATCAATCTTCTTTTTTGTAAAAATTAAAAATAAAACAATGACGAGTATTTAATCATTGGAATAAAGAGAAGTTTTTGGAGCACTTAAACGTTATATTGAATTTCAAAGCATTTCCGCCAAAGCCATTAGTCATTAAATCATTTTTCATCAAATCTTGTGTTGCACGTCGGGGACCAAAAGAAAATACTATCGTATAGATGCGTTAACATAAAACTCAGGCAAAAAAACCCTGAAATACTTGCGTGCATAATGCTTCGATATTATTAGCGTATCCACTACAGACAGATGCTCCCGACTGAAGGACAGATTCAGCATCAGTTCCTCCATACTGGCAACGAAAGAAACCTTCTGTGTTATATCTAACAATTAACAAAGGCGTACACAAGTAACCAATACTTATCAAGATCGCCAAAAACTAGCTTGTCAGAGCCATATGAATAAGTTGATAACATTAACTGAAGGTAGTACACAATAGTGAAGCCAAAACTTTCTTTCAATCAAATTTTCGCAAAACTTACTATTCTATTCTTTGGAATAAAATCTGTAAATGTTCAAAATATAAGGACAATTTGACCTTCTTTGCAAACTTACTATTCTATTCTTTGGAATAAAATCTATAAATGTTCAAAATATAAAGAAAATTTGACCTCACAATTTGACCTTCTTTGCATACATCGCCTCAAACTTACCACATGAACCTCCGTTCAGTGGAGTGTTAAAATGAAATATTCATGGTAAGAATTTGCTTAATATGCCAATAAATTACTTTATTAAAAGATTTTGCAAATGTTTGTAGTGATATTTATAAAGTTAATTCTAGTGCGGTGTTATACAAAGTAAGAATAGCGCTTGTAAATTACCTTTGAAACGAAAATTTGAAACACTTAACCGTGGGTTTGGAAAATAATAAGGTTTAAAAATATTGGGCGGAAAATTTTAAAATATTGGTGAAAATTAATGAAAGTCGATATGATTCGATAAGTAAATGTGAATTGGCCTAGTTTTAGCACTTTTTCAGACATCCTTTGTAAGGGTTAGTTTGACCGCCTAAATGACTGAAAGCAGGCGGACAGACAAACCAAATAAGCAATATCATTTTGAGATTTTTTTACGAAACCTATACCTTGAATAATTCTTTTTCAATAAATGACATCAAATTACATTTTTGATTTTAAATTAAATTTAATTTGAAAGATAAAAATATCAACATTATGTTATCTGCTATCTACATAAAGATAACACGAGCTTTCTCCGAGTGAGAATTGGCTGGTTAAAGCAAACATTCAGCTAGCGTATGAATCATTGACACTCTCACTTCTTGAGCTGCTTAAAATAACAACATGTTTTTTAAAATCTCATCTTGTAAAAAGGCAAACCTTATGGACTTGAACAAAGAGAATAACATGAATGATAAAAAAAAATGTAGACCCAAAAATAACAATCAAAAGTGCATATTGATCCATTGCGGTGAAATCCTCCTTTTTTTCTAATTTCAGTGGATACTTTTTCATCCTTGCTATTTTTGCTGACACTGTCGGAAGTTTTGAAAAAATCTTCCAAATTGTTTTCTTTTCGTTCTCTTGTAGTGTCATTCTGTAGTATATCGGGACTTTTTAGGTCTGTAGTCGGAAACACTTTGATAGATTCATTATTTTCCAAACTAATTAATATATACATAAGAAAAGAAAGTATGTAAATAATTCTTATTAAAAAGAGACATTTTAGACATCATTTGTTGGCTTATCTTACCATGTTCGATACTTTTTTCAATTTCAGTGTCTGTGACATTTTCTGTTTCTGACAATTTTGCACCAAATCTGATGATGCACTTGATGAATCATTCAGAATAACCTCCTTATTAGCCGAGGGTTCTTATTTGTCTTGTTGTATGTCATATCGAGTTTGATCATCATCATCTTTCTTCACTGATACAGTCTCAGACAGTATTTCTTTTTCTCTAATTCTATACTCTGTCCCGAGTTTTTGCTTCCACCACTTTTCATTTGATATTTTGATAATAATAAATACCTTTGTGCTCAAACTACGTTCATCCACTAATACGAAAAATGTCCAGATTACGTGTATCTGTTTTGAAACGCCCTCTCTACCGCTTCAGATTTCAATACACATCCCAAATTAGAAAGTCTACGGGGATTTTGCATTGCATTGCATCAGCCATTAATAAGCCCGGATGATAACGTTGAAAAATTGCGCGAGATGTCCCGAGTAATTCCGAATGGAGAAAAGATGTAAACATTTTCCATTATAAATCTCCGTAAGAAACTTGTTTTCGTTCCTTAATGAGTGAAAAGGGATAATTTGTCAATGAAGATATCTTGGATATATTCCATTTCATTGATTTTATCTATACTTCTTTCAAGGGTATGTGTATTTTTATTAAAAATCATCAAAACGTGATGCAAGCAATAACTTGGGACGAACTGCTGGAAAAAAATTTCCTCACCAGTTTTTTCTTTTTCTGTTGTAATGTAGTATCATTTTTCAGTATTTCAGAAGTACTATCAGTACTTGATGAGAGGTCTGAGACTTTTTGATGTTAGTCTGAATATTTTTATCGAAATGAATAATGACAACGTGGCATCATAACGTTAGCGGGTTATGTAAATTTTTCTGCAATGACCGCTACCTTCATAACCCGCATGAATCATCAAAGAAAGCATTTTATTGTTTATATTTATATCTTTCTTTCATTTAATTAATAAATTGATTATGAAAAGAAAGTAAAAATCACTAAATTACTATTAATATACATAAGTACGTTAGCTAAAAGAAATAGCCAAACGTCTCCTGTGAGACTTTGAGTCTGACATCATCATGATTATTTCGTGCACTCCGTGATTTTTCTTAGGTCGCTGTAGGTTACGGCCAAACGATAAAGAGGGCGTGTCAATTTTTAGACCTGTCAATTTCTTTTCAGTTTCAGTCGCTGTAGATTTCGACCAATCGATAAGCAGGGCGTGTAGATTTCAGTCTGGCTGTTTCTATAGAGCTATTAATTACATGTAACTATAAGTTTCCGTAAGAAATATAGGGAATAATATACTTGGTTGATGTAAATATTCAGCACTGGATGTCGTCGACCAAGGCTGTGCTTACAAATTGATTCCCGAGCGTTAGCGCGGTACGGTGATTTGTCTGCACAGCCTTGGTGTGTTAATAGGACCAGTGACACCCAAAAATAAGCACTCAATGCTTATATTTATATTCATATTGATGTTTATTTCTATGAAGTATATGAAAGTATTTATATACACTCTAAGCCAGGGATATGAAACATGCACGGAACAGCCATATTACATGTAGAACCATTTTATCAAGGCCTTGGACTTTCAGTAGGACGTAAAGTATTAAAATGACGCTGGTATCAAGCGAAATATACACCGATTGCGTGGTCTTAGCTCAAAAGTCAGACAAATCTTGTTGATTTCGAAGAGCCATGGCTGAGTAGCCAGCAATAAATAGACAGGCCTACGTCACATTGCCGTTTGACACAACTGCCCAAAGTCCATGCTCTTGTTAAAATGATTCTAACGTGTTATTTAGTTCGCTTCCGTGACTAAAAATATAGTGCCAGAAACTTTGTAGAGAAAAATCTTTTTTATTAAAGAGTAGATATAATTTAATTCATAGGTACATACTAAATACATTATTGGTTATGAAAGTTTGAACTTTCATTTAATCTTACAAAAATAAATAAATCATACTCAAACGTTAATATTTGTGCTCATGGTGGGTGAATTCAAACAGGCTTCGTCGCAGATTTCCAATGCAAACATAAGGGGAAATAAATATCAACATTTGTACGTAATTCACTTCAAGGTGGAAGAACACATGATCACAAAATGGCTGACCTCTGATCGAAACGACATTCATTTATTAAAACGATTTTATCGACGGCAACACGTAACTTACTGCATATAGACTACTAATCGAGTGGATAAAGTGTCGGGCTTGTGATCCGTACATCTCGAGGTCGAATTCCGCAGGTGCTTTTGTTGTTACTTACTGAATAGAATTTTAAGATATTTGTTTTTTATCCCCAAACTTCAAATTTTTCGCTTATTTGACATATAAGTACAGTTTGTTTTTAATTATATCTTTAATAATCAAATAATTTACTGCTAATCTGAGTTACGTTTTCCAGGTGTGCTATTCCACCTTAAGTCTTTTCATCGGTGAATCTTAGCATTAATGAAATTAAAAGTAATTTTGTATGGAAATGGAATTACTCTTTGGAAATAATGGATTGTGAACATTCAATCAAACTCTTATTTAGAATTTAAAATTGTACACCAATTAACCTAGAGAGCTTAGTGTATTCCTCTTACTATAGAACTAAATTGTGCCAAGGCTGAAGTGAAATGCATTGTTATTACAAAACACACATGTAATATTTCCTCTCTCTCTCTTTCTCTCTGCATTTCACAATGCATCCATACCACGTGTAGTTACGTAATGGTGGTAAAGTGCAATGATACCAAAATATGGAGATTTAGATAGATGAGGGGTCGGTTGTATTAGAAACTGAACGCCTGCTTTTTTCTCTCTTAAATAAAATGTTACGTAATGCTTGATGGTCTTAAAAACTCTCTCTCTCTCTCTCTCTCTCTCTCTCTCTCTCTCTCTCTCTCGTACATCTGTGTAATAGATGTACTACATCTGTCTACAAATATTAAAGGCGGCTGGGGTCAAGAAACTAGCCATCATAACTTACTTACAGGAGAAATATTTGATATAATCCGAATTTATATAATTGTTGGATGAAAGACCAAATCATATTTAACCTTATCATAAGTTTATTCCATCTTCTTACATACATATATATATAACAAAAAAAATCAACTTGAATCACAAATATTTCGCAAAAATTAGCAAAAACCTTAACAGCAGAAGGAAATAAATCTAGATTACATTTTAAAAAGCAACAAAAGTTGAATAATGATAACAAAGTAAAAAACAAAATAATTTTCACACTGCAAACATATATCCTTCACCTAAGTGAATTTAAGGGAATTTAACCATTAGATATCGTTCATTTTTTAAATATAACAAAAACTATACCTGATTTAGGTCGTTATACATATTGGTATAAAATTAAAATTGGAACAAATCTCATAATTTCTTTTTAAATTATTGAAAACAATGTTTATTTACATGTACCTTAACATCGATTTATAACCTTTAAATGTGTTAGATATTTAGAATAGGTTGATTTAAACTGGCGTATGCGTATCAAAATCTCCAAATAGTGTCATTTTTAGAACTTCAATGCCTTTTCTTTTATAGAGTGGGTCTGGGCTCCATACTTTTGTGTATTCTATATAAGGTTTAAAGGAAATCAGACCGATTTCAATCAACAAAAAGGTGGAGAGATGACCCACTATACTTTAAAAATGTCATTTTTATCCCAACAATTGAACGTTTTAGAGAAATACTACAAGTCCGTAAATTCGTTGTTGGAGTTCCATTTCGCACTTCACAAAGAAGTTTGTTATGACTGAAATGGCTCAGTGGTTAGAGCACCAGACATTAGGTAACATTATAGAGCTAGGGTTTTTAGGTTGTGGGTTCGATACCACCAAAACTTAAAAATTTATTTTTGTTCTTATTGTTTGTTAAAATATTCAAAACTGAATATAGTTAGAAACTGTGCTTTGTAAACTTGTAATATAACATCATCTAGTATTTTTGGTTGAAAAAAAAATTAATTTGAAATTGTTTTTTACGATAAAACCAAATGGGCATTTGCGCTATCTTGTCCCCCCATCTTCTTTAAAAAAAAAAGATGGGCATCATATATTGGTCACTTAAAACAATATTATAAAATAGATATACATTTTGTAGAAAACAATTGTCAATTTTAGAAATGGAATAAGTAACAAACATTTAATAGAACAACTGTCCAAATTTTTAACTTAGACTTTTTGGTTGATCTAATATTGTCGATTCAAGAATATTCCTAACGATAATAGATACAGCATGTTTGTTCGTCAGAAAACATTTGATATATATTGTATCAAAAATGGAGGAAAACGTGTCCCGTGAATATGCAGTCTTGGGTGATATTCCCAATTTTTTTTTTTGGGAACATGCATGCAACTGCACTGTGATGACCCATGACAATATTGCATTATGTGTAATAATGCAATGCTCGCGCCTGGTCTGCCCTTTTGTTGTTTCAATTATCACGAAATCCCACGATGATGCAATCATTATATTAGGAATCTCAAGTTTTGTGCATTTAGCTCGTATTCTTGAAAATTAGTTTTGTTTTCGAGAGAAACCCTGATGTTCGAAGAATCGTAAAGTTAGTACCTTTTTTTTTGGTATGCATCTGCGTCGAACACATGCAGGTAAATCTAGAAGCTAAAGGTGGGATGGCCATTTGGTGATTTTTTTTTTCAAAAATGATCTTGATGTTTAAATTTTAAATAAATCTTCTTATGTAAGATTAATCAGGTACGGTTGTCAGATGAAGAGATAGAGATGAGCTGGATCATTGCTTATACCTAAACTAACGTTCTCTCTCTCTCTCGTTTTGAAGCACATACAAAAGTTAAGTCACATTTTATGATTAACCATTTTAAAATTAAATAAAAGCAACTAAGAAAAATACAACTTCATCCACACGCAGTTACGTTGTTTTGATGTTAAACAGGCATGGTCATGATATTGCTCGTTAAATCTTTCTGTTTTTATTATCTACAATGTTTTAGAAATGCATTTCTAATGAGCAAATGAAATTTTAAAGTGAGCATCTCAGAGAAAGTCATGCAAAAGAGTCCACAAGCATGGTTGATGTATCGATATCAATTTTGGTGTGCAACATAGTATCAATATGCCATAAAATTTGCAACATATGTTTTTGTCATGGTTGGCATAGTTCATGAGTAAAAGGCATGTTACTAAAAATAGAACAAGGGGTCAAAAATGGGAACAAAAATCATGAAATCTACACATATTTCAGGACCTCTCAACTAACAGTGATAATACATGCATAGAAACTAGTTATAGGGGGTAAAAGCATGTTGTCTAGCATATCATCTGGGGAGGTACATTTATATAGAACTTATCTAGTTGAAGTACAAAAAGGTCATAAACTTTTCAAATTGCTACGTTTAATGAAATGTTCAAATTTTACCAACTTACAAAGCATTAATTTGGGGTCTGTAAACGCTTCAATTTCTTTTATTGCAATTACACCTCTAAGTACAGACCATGAATAGTACAATATAAAAAATTTGACTTTGGACTCTATAATATATGTCAGATATGAGGTCACCAATAAGACTGGTATTTTCATTTTTACAAAAAAAACGTTAAAATGGCTAACATTCAATTCATTTAAATCTATACCAGAAATGTTCTGAAATATCACAGCATTATTTTGACAATTTATACAGCAAAAAATAATAAAAATTAACTTTGAATATTTCAAAACAGGAAATACAAGTTGTCATTAATAACGCCATCATATAAGTACATTACGTATATTACTGTTATTCATAAAAACTTCAAACTGCATGTTGTTTTTCCTCATTTTGGACTTTTATCACTTTCTTTGAAGAAGGTAAAAAAAATTCTTATGCTTTATGGTTTTAACAGAGAATACTAAATTAAATGTTATTACTCTAAAATAAGCTTTGCAAATATTAATTCCAATATTTTCAAATACTAGAATAAAATTTGTTACTAAAATAAAAAAACTTGTTTCCAAGGAAATACAATCATTTGCATTTGTTTAATTTCCAGAGAAAACCTAAATATATTACTGACAGTGCATTGAACCTTCAGAGAGTTAACTTTTGGTGGTGTCTATTTAGAACTGATAATAATCTTTTATATATAACTTATCTATAAATGAAATGAATCATTGGACTAACGTAACCTGTAAGTTGCCATGCTCACACAATCATAAAAGATAAATACCAAATGTAATAAGAAATACATTCATGCTAAAATACAGATACTGAGTGTATTTTTTTTAAAACATGGAATTTTTCACCTTTACAAATATCTTAAAGTATAAAACATTGATAATTTCCATGTAAATGCATGTTATACAGGTTGCCACAGAGATATCCAAAGGTAAATTAAGTATTTGCTGCATAAAACACATTTTCATACATGTCAGATACAGTCTGCTGACGTTCTTCTGCCTTAAGATTCATAACAATTTCTTGAAGATGTTCATCTGTTTCTGGAACTTCCACTAAAAGAATCTGTCTGTCCCTATAATTTTTCTTCTTGTTGTTAATATATGATGCAAACAAGTTTCTCAGTTGATTTGCTGTTAGCCACTCAAATGGTCTAAAAAGGCGCTGTCCATTTTCATCACAAGCTTTTTGAAGTTCTCCACTTAGAGCTGCATAATTCGGCCGTTTTCCTGTCTTTTCACAGCTTTCAAAAATCTTCTTTACATACTCCTTAACATTTAAGGAGAACCTATTGCATTTAGCAACAGATTTCAATGCCCATCCTCCTGAACTTTGGGAAAAGATACCTGTATCACAACTCTGAGACAACACTGTCTCACAAATGTGAGCATATTTCTCTCGGATGGCAGAACACTTCTCAACCCAGATTTTGATGCCACAATCAATTCCGGTCTCTTCAGCTTTCCTGTAAAGGTGATTGCCTAATGCTAGATGTTTCTCAAGGTTAGCAGACCTCACATACTGTTTCTGGCAATAGGGATCTGGACATGCATACAAATCATTATTCAGGGGCCCCTGGTCCTGATCCTGGTCCTGTTCCTCCTCCATTTCATTTTGAATGTTTGGGTTCCTCATTCTAACACAGACTTGCCCAACATCAACTGCATGAGATGGAAATTCTTCTAACACCTATAAAGCAATAAAATCCAAATTATATTTGTAATTTTTAGACTATATAGCACATACATTTGTAATTATACTACAGAAACTATATAGTAAATGCATTTGTAATTTATATAACACAGACAAAATAGCTAGTATGTCTTCTTTATGATATTGAATCGAACATTATACAAGTAATGATTATTAATTTTTATAAATAACATTTACCTCAAAACCATTCATTTCTCCAACATTAAGATGCTGATCCTTTAAAGTATTAGTCTCAATAAGGCATCCACAACCAATCTGATATGCCCTTTTTGCAATAACTGAATCCACATCAAATCTGAAATTGTTCAGAAGGCTAATCTGAGAAATTTTGGATTTTATCTTTGGCTCCTCTGCATTGTCAATGGAGATAACACAGGTCTTTGTTCCTTTCAATCCATTATTACTTTCTAAGGCTCTCTTCAAGTCTGAGGCAGAAAGACTATCATTTCCCTCATTCAGAAATCTAGCCACATGCATTCGACAGGAACCAGTTTTACTGTCACAAAGATCTTTTTCAGACTGTGCTTCACTGAAGTTGAACTCCTTGATGGTAATAGGAAAATGACTGTGATTCGATCTGACTGATAAAGGAGATTAGTGGTGTACAGTGATAGCAACCAGCATTGTTTGTCTTCATGTAGATCTCTTTCAGGTTTGGAAACTGCACTGATAGAGTCAAAAGAAGGTGTCTAATAATATGAGCAACGGAAAACCAACCTTGAGTACCATTCTCAAGGATCCGATATGGATATAGGTGTTCAAGTCAAGATGGTCTGACAAGATGCTAGCTGTTGGTTCAGGGTCACTCTTCTTGGTAATTAAACATGAAATATGCCAGCTAATGCCCTTTTTTCCAAAGAAGTCTGACTGTGTTTCCCTGTACTGGAGGGGTAGAAACTTCATGGCCCAATCCATTATAAGAAATCCCTGGTTTGATTCAAGGTGTTGTAGGATGTCTGATCTTGCAAAGTCTTGGTGCACGGTTCTAAGAAGATGAGCCTTCCAGTCCTTGATGGCTTTTGTTTCCATGGTAATTTCATGCTGCAATTCCTCCATCAAATCCTCAGATGGTATTCTGACTGTTTTAGTGGCTTCAGTGATGCCCTCTGTAAGTTTGTGTGTCAAAACACAATTTGAGCAAATGTCTGAATGGTCATGATCACAGTTACTAGAAAAGCATGTGTCTGTTGGATCACTCAGGGCAAACATTGTACAATGATTACTGCATGAGGAACTTCTGCTGAAATGGCTTTTCACATCAAATTTCAAGTGCTGATTACAGATGTTGATCATATCAATCAGAGTGTCTTTTTTCTCCATATCCAATCCATATTCCCCAAGTCTTGTTACAACCTTCTGTAATGACTCCATGGCATTCATTCCAAGTGCTGTAGTATTGTCAAGTCCACGGATGCATTGCTTTCCTTTTTGATGCTCGACAGGCTTTCATGATTCTGTACAAAGATGCACGGCTGAAAGTTTGGAACTCTGTTTCCTTGCAATACTCTAGGTAATTTGCAATGATTCTAGCACTCACGGCATTTCTAATAACTTTTGGAATTTGTATTTTTTCTCCACTTGACAAATGAAGTTGCATGGTACCAAAACCAAGAACCTGGGAAATAGAGGGCATAGATACATATTCCAGAAAGTGTAGCAATTTTGGTCTGGTCAGACGTATTCTGTATATCTTTGGTGGATTTAGTATCTGTCCTGGTCCCATCACTGAAGCATGTTTTCTGGCGGCATCAATTTTGGATTGTGTCAGTGATGGTACAAGTTGAAGAAGCTTTTCCTTTGTAAAGTTGTTTGCAAATAATGACAAGATCTGCAGCTGGGTTTTTTTGTCTGCTGTGACATGATATGCCTCTATCAACTGTTGTGTAGCTTTGTCTGTTGCATCACTTTCATTTGTAGAGGATGGACTGACTTTTGAGAGAATGGTGTCCTCTTGTCCTGGGGCTATGATGGACAGGACTATCATAACAGCTTCTTTGGCCTTGCTGATGTAGTAATACTTTGCTGACTTTGCTAATTCAGACCAAGGTCTTGTAAGTTGAGACTTCAGAGGTTGAAACTTGTTATCTATAAACAAAGTTGTTATTTTTATGATATAATTTTACAAATGATATGACGTACCAGAAAGGACCAGCAAATGTTTAGAAATTCACAAATTTGTTAAATGAAGTAATGTACTCTGCAAAATAATTTACTTTTTAAGTTGCTTTCTCTCACTAAAATATTATCAATCTTCAAAACTAAGAATAAGCAAAGAGCCCTAATGCCACATCACTCACTGTGTAACAGGTCTTAGTGCGTGCTTGCATCCCTTACTATATTTCTTATATATATATACATGTATTACTAGTTACAATCAAGCATATCCCGAATGTTGTTTTTTTAAAACAAACAAGACGTTTTGATTCATCAGCATATTTGAAAGCAATTGTCTAACAAGTTTCTTGAAAATTACTGCATAAATTGATTTCAGTTAAATTACCTGAAAGTCTCGGTAATGCTTCATTTAGTTTTTCTTTTGGTGTTCTGCTCATACCAGTCTTGGGATGATGGTAAGGAAGGGTAACAAGAACTTGTGGCTGGAAAGCAATACAGTGTGCTTCATTACTAGAAATCTACCGGTAACTAGAAAATGTGAATTCATGTATAAATGCTATGTGTATGATCTTCTCAGGTAGTATGATTTGCATAGTCAATGTCTATGATTTGTCTCAGTATATTGGTTTACCATGATCTATTTATTAATTGATCAAACTTTGATATATTTAGATACACTTATGAGTTATTAAATGAATATGCAGCTCTAATAATGGAAACAACATATCTGCAAGTGACCAATGCTCACTAGTAATACCCTCGCTCTGATGTGAATATATGTACAAATCTACATTTAACAGGAAGTTGATGTACACATGGTACAGAAATAAAACCCACTATATGGCATGCCTATCCAAAGTGTGTGTTAAAATTTGAAGCATCTGTGATGAACAGCCAGTTGCTGAGAAAACTGTGACAGAAATTTTTGTTACAGATAGACAGACACACAAGGGTAAAACAGTATACCCCCTTCTCCTTCGGAGCGGAATACTAATAATTCATTATAGATACTAAAAAACTGACATAGTCTCAAGATACACAATCCTCCTTATATGGTCTACTTGTGACATATTGTGTCACACAATTGTGTTAATGGACAGACAGACAGTTGGACAGAATGATATTTCTCTTAGAGTTCCAAGAATTTTTACCGAGTCATAATTACTTTTGACATTGGTTCGCATACTGCACTGCATACATTTTTATTTTTTAAACTTTTTTTTATACACAATGCACATTAAACATTTACAGTACACATATGCATTTTACACCTAAGAAGAATATTTGTCAAATTTATAGGAAATAAGATAATATTAACACCAAAAAAGACATCAGTTGAGGCTAATATAGCTTGTAAATATGCTTTACATGTAATTGATTTGTGGCTTAATTTATCTGCATGCATACACTTACAGAGAATTTCAAACTCCATGTCTGTACCCACTGTGTCTGTGTCTTGTGAACTTAATTGGTACACCTGTATTTAGGGAAGACACACATATCAATTAAAACAAAGCAATATTGCTAAAGACCTTTAGATATATATACACTCTTTTATTATTTATCTGTTTCTGATAAGAATTGGGAAAGGTTATTGGTTTATCTTTACATATATAGTTACACATATACCTGTACTTGCATCTAGATCGAGTTAAAAAACCACCAACAATGATGCTGATGTAGCTGTTTCACAAGCAATACATGTTTCTGTTCAATTGAACTGTGTACTTACTGTGTACATCAATATCAAATGCTGTTTCTTTGTTTTCAACTATAGATGGTACAAGTAGCACTTGTATGTCAATCAAGTGGGACTGTAGATGTTCACCTATATAGGTATAATGCAAATCTTTTCAGATTGATTTTATGCTAAACATTTGTTGTATATTTCTGAATTTTGTATAAAAATTTGGTTTAACTAACAGACAGATGAAATTACAGATAAATGAATAGATTGATTTATAATTTGTCCCTAAAAATGATTCTTTCATCCCATTTATGTGGGTAATGTAGCTTTGGAATTTAATGTAAACTTGCATTTTTATGCGCATACATGAGAATATCCAAAATCAAGTCATTAACTCAGAAAGAATATCTGGTATAATTCATTTACATATGGAAAATGCACTAAATTTCATCGAAAAAAATGTGTCTGATACCATGACTCTTTGATTTTGTGCTGGTGTCTGTGTGAAGAATTCTACAAATCTGTCTACACCACTCTGAAAGTAAAATAATAAGGTCTTCTCAACAATTACTTTAAAAATAATACCCATATGAGAAGCTAAAATGTATCATTGACAACCCCAAGTTGCATATATATATCTATAATTAACAAACCTGGTATTGCACAATATATCACAATACATGCAGTTTTAAATTTTTCAAAATTTCTTAAGCTTCAAATCCATTGTTCATGCATGCATATCTACATGTTCATGTATGCTCTTAACATTTAACATATGAAAATAATCCTTAAAATGTTTATGATGATATCATTTGACATGTTACAATGCTTTCAATAATTAGAATATATTCCTTTACAATTTCTAATTGTATACATGCATGTTCGTCAGTTTATTACATTTATGTATATAACTAAATAATATACAGCAAAATTATTACCTAGTTCTTCTACATACTCTACATTGTATGATGGGGACACATTCTTCTTATGATCCATTGAGCACCTTTTGCAAATTGCTACAAGTAAATACTGCACATAAGATCAAAGTTCAATTACTACACTGTGCATTGTAACACAATTTGACACATGTTTTGATTGTGACAAGTTATTTCCATTTAGTTTATTTTTCATATGTTTGTAAAATTGAATTAGTTTTTAAAGCAAAACACACTGTAGTGATCTAAAGTACTTATACACAATAAGAACTCCCCTTCCCCCTCCCCCAGAAAACAAAACTATCTTTCATTGGATTCCCCCCCCCCCCCCTTTTGGAAAAAATTTCTGGATCCGTGCATGTACAGTTAAGGTCAATTGTTAAAGTAATTTTTAATCTTTACAGACCCTCATATCTATATTGCATCTATATTTAATAGATAAAGAGGTCCTCCTAGATATCCCCTGTTTATAAATACACTTATTTTCTCATAACATTTTATATTACATACTCTTTCAACGTCCTGAATTAAGAAGACTGTAAAAATAACTTACCTGATCATACTGGAATAATCTGCCTTGTTTTTAACCAGAGTTCTTTACACATTGTTGGACTGGCCCCTCTGTCAGCTTTCATATTACCCCGATGACCAGGATAAGAACAAGTTCTCTTTGATCTTTTCCACCGTGCTCCCAACTCTTCGCGGTGCTTCAGGCATATTTTCATAGAAAGCACTGCCTTATCGATGATGAAATACCCACTTCGATACAATATTACTATGTACTCAGGACATATGTGAGCATTAGACACACACCTGTCTAGAATTTGTGCACTTTGTAAACTGTATAAGTGATTCATAATATCCCTGTCACACTCATAAACAGAACAAATGTTTGCAAGATCACATTTAGATCCTCCGGATCCATTATAAAAGTTACATATAGCAGGAAATTCAGCTGCTAAACCTAGTGCGTTTTCATCCATTTTCATGAACAAATAGGTCAAGCTAGATTAAAATAATCTCATAGTTCCTTCTGATGGAAAATGATAAGGTCATAATGATCAAATAACTTGTATTCACCCCATTGTCATAAATTATGTTTTCAATGTGACCTCCATTTGGCGTCTTTGGCGTCTTTTTAACCTCCTCTGCCTAGAGATTGCATCAAAGGGGAGGTAAATCTTACAAATCATATTTCACAGCCAAAAATTAATTTACAGGTTTGGGGAGCGATAATATCAATATAACAAAAATATATGACAAGAAAATATCAATTTTGAATTAATTTATTCTTTCAAAATCCATTTATTCAATAATAACTTATTTTTTGAAATATAAAAATATTTAATAATATGCTAGAATATGCTTATTTTGATGGAATGTATCAGTCAATAAACTATCATTGCGTGTTATTCTTTGAGAGTCCGAAAGTGGATTTTTGAGAAATTTACACTTATGCCTTCTCCTTAAAAAATCATGATAAATTTTGAAGATGCAGGCGTTTACAGGTATATTTATACCTCTATCAAAGTTGTTTATTTTTACACATCTAGCAATATTGGCAAACTGCCAGTTTTCAAAATCTCTTTTTCATGGTTCTGTGGGCAGTTTTTAATAATTTAAATTGTTATTATGAAAAATGAAGTTTTAGGTAACATTTATATAAATAAAACAATTGTGAGAAATTTTCTATTATTTTCTTTTTTTAGTGCTCAATTTGCATTGTTTTCCATAATTTTTCTTGGTTTTTAATCCATATTTGGGCCATTATTCAAATTAGGTCACAGCTAAAAATAGAACGACACAAGCAAGCAATTGAATTCAAAATTTGGACTTTTATGGGATAATCTTTCAGTTTTAAACACTTTTTAAAATATCTAAGATGTACGCTTGTGGACGATTTTGGTAATATTGCATGACTTTCTCTGAGACGCTCACTTTAAAATAGCATTATGCGGTGCTCTTAATTTTTTGTCATGTAAACAAGGCTCGTTTCTTTTTTTTTTTTTACATAGGCTCAATATACCAGTAAAAAAATCTTAAAATATGTAATGTCAGCAAAACTGTGAGGTCCCACCGAGATTTGAACTCGGATCGCTGGATTCAAAGTCCAGAGTGCTAACCATTACACCATGGGACCGATTATGACTGTCGGTAAGTAAATACTGTATAAGAAGTTATCCCCCTTTATGCCCAGCCAACCGAACGGAAGTTGATAAACAACCGCCAGAATGCAAATTTATTCACCTAATTAACAATGCACTATGTCGGGAATTACTCATCAACGATGTCAGTAAATTCCAGGTAAGAATATTTCAGGATGTCAAAGTGGTCAAGACATAAGTCACTGTGATAATTACTGCTTTTAAAAGCCTTTGCGGACGCAGCGTAAATCGTTCCGATACCAGACGGAATGGCGGAATGGCGCGGTGATGAACGAGACAGAGGAAACCTTTATTTAACTTACCCACAGTTACCTATCGTGTTATATAATTCCTCTTTTTCGAAGGTTATCCTCTTGATTACTCTTCTATAGCTTTCAGAGCTTGCAAATCATTGTATCCGCTAAATGTTTTTGCAGGTGAAGAAATTGCAAACTCATTTTTTAATTTTACGCAAGAGTGATAACCTATATCAATACCAGTAATGAAAAGTTGATAGGATAGATATATCAGGTCGTGTCGATATTTAGATGGACTGGTGCAAAAACAAGGGGAACAAAAAACTTTCCACACCAACTTAAAGAGAATGTAAGACAGGCTCTGAAACTATTCTCTTTTGAGAAGTGGGCAGGCATAGCCTACTTGTCCACTTCTCAAAAGAGACTGAAACCATATGAATATTTTAAGTTGCTTCCCTTTGTCAGCGAAACTAACATATTCACTGTACCGTACGTGTCTTCATGTGTTTCCAATAGTTATGTGTTTCCGATAGTTGAATTTTGTCGCATGAGTTTATACCAAAATGCTTTCTTTGATAATTCGTGTGGGTTATGAATGTAGCAATCATTGCAGAAAAGATGGTTTATATATGTATTTTTTCTGCAATAGCATTCATATGGGTTATGAAGGTGGTGATCATTGCAGAAAAAATTCACATAACGTGCGTTAGCAGGTTAACGCAGGTTATGTAAATTTTTTCTGCAATGATCGCTACTGGCGTGCGACCAGTTCTCGCTGAGTACCATTTCTCACCAGTACATTGTGACGTCATTTTTCGTATATAATTTTATGTGTTGATAAAATGACGTCACAATGTACTGGTGAGCAATGGTACTCGGCGAGAACTGGTCGCACGCCAGTACCTTTCATAACCCACATGAATAACTAAAGAAAGCATTTAATTTTTTTATTAAATTTTATAATTAAACAAACTGGATACAAAATTCACAGTATCGAAACAGTTATAAATATCTTTCTTTTATTCATTTAACTCTATATTCTCATAAACTCAATGTTTTATTGAAAAAGGCAAGTGCCTCGGTCACTTAAACCAAACTCATTAATATCAGGATTATATATCTGTTTATTATATTGTGCATCAACAACCATCGTTGTTCACTTCTCATTCTGGCAGAGTAAAACACCTTGCTTGATGATAATAAAATTGTATATTCGGTAATTTAATTTACAAACATAATCTATTGCATGAGCGCGTTGACAAGTGAAATACAATTAGCCTATTAAAAAAACCCAGCAAAAAGTCGAATATTTAATCAATTCTTAGTATATAAAGTATGAAACTGACTTAAAGAAGCTTTAGTTTACTGTCTTTTGCAGAAAAAACACCTTCTGTCATTTCTGATTTTTAAAATTTTTTTGATACCGGTAATTTCCAATTTTGATCTTGGGAATTTTTAGGTATGATTTTTGGAAAAGAGGCGTGATTGAATCAATCATTAAGCCCTTCAGGCTTTATTGGAGTTGATCATGCCCCGACCGAAATTATCACTCATAATACTCTAAGAATGATTCCTTATTTCTTAATAATAAAAGTGATTTGAAAAAGTTAACATTAAATTTGTGTGCAAAAAAATAGCAAATTGTAGAGATAGCTTGGTCTGTTGAAAAAAAGCCTTGCTTCTATAGGAAATTTTGTTGATAGGCGTGCATCCATAATTCAACTTTTTTTGCTGTCATTATTTGAGGAATAAGGAATCATTCTTTGAGTATTATGAGGTGATAATTTTTGTCCGTGTAATCAAATCCAATAAAGCCCAAAGCTTTATGATAGATTTGACCACGCTCTGACCGAAATTATCATCTCATAATACATGTTTCAAAGAATGATTCCTTATTACCTGTACTTATTTTATTTCCAAATTCTACATTAAAACAACATTTTAAAACCACGCTATTTTTTCTTGTAGCACATGCTATGTATTACTATGCGGGGCAGCCAATACCGTTTTTCGGTTATGCTATAAGACATGAAATTATTGGGCTATAGGCTTCAAAATTGATTCGTAATGTTATCACAGACAAAGGCAGTTGATAATGTAAATATTTACAGTTACAGCTTATAAAGAATCTAAATTGCCTTGTCTCTTGAGAATCCTTGAACATTTCCTAGAAAAGTCTTTCATCTTCATTTTACCACTATGAGTCATTTTAAAACAGGCATATCGCCATATGAAAGTCCACAGTTCATTCCATTGTTTGATATAAATGGATAAAATTTGAAGGGTGACCTTAGTTTCATATAAACGTTTCACTTTTTTCATGACATAAATTTTATAATTGATCTCGTTAAGGTGGTATGGGACATCTGTTGATTTTAATGTGGATTAAAGTATATTATAATTGAAATACTTTCACCAGTTAAATGTTCATAATAGCTTTTAGAAATATTTGGAGAGGCAAAAAATTGTAAAAACCCCCAGCGGGATTCGAACTCATGACTTACAAATTCGTAGTGAACCCTCTAACCCACTGCACTGCACTGTTACATGACAATATTGGGAAAGAAACTACTTCCATAATTAGTAATACACTTCATTTTATTTTTTATTTCGATAAACAATACATAACAACATGGAGGTGTCCCATACCATAGTCCCATACCATAGTTCTTAATGCAAGTAAACTAAAGGTGGGGAAAATTAATTATTAATGATAATCAGCATATTTGTTAATAAGGTAAGTTGAGCTGTGCTGGAGTGGGTATCTGCTAGGGTAGCTCAGTGGTAGAACACCTCATGCAAAGGTTCCAGGTTTAATTCCAAATCCATTTATTTTTTTTAACCTGTGATCAATATCTTTTTATTTGGTCTACTGGGTCTACTGGGTCATCGTTTAGTTGACATTTTGCAAATTCAAGAGCTACTAATTGGCATCTGAGCAAAATGAGTACTGTAACAGTACATGGTTATGATAATGTTTAAAAATATAGCGGTATCTTTGTTCCATTGGTTTACTCTAGTATGTTTTATACAGGTGATTTACGTTAAAATTATTAAATGCCATTATGACAATATGTTAATGTTTTAAAGGGTTGTATTTGTCTCAGGTGCCCATTAGGGTTCTCTTCACTCTTGTTTAAATTTTTCACCATGCTTATAACAAGCAAAATTTGTATATAAAGATCACACAATGACATGCAACGTGAATTGTGTTGGTGCAAATATTTGATATCTTCTTTTTAAAAAAAAGATTATTTGAATTTTTATTTTGTCACTTAACATCTTTTGTAATGAACAAGCTACTAAATCTACTATTACAATAAAGCTTTTAAGTTTTAAATTCATCAAGTGTCACTTAAATTAAAATCAAACAGGGATCCAAATGTTCCTTCCTGATAAGTTTTGTCACCTGTTATGTCATTGTGTGCCTGTTTAATGGGTTCCTGTTCAATTTTGACTGAGCTTACCTGAGGCCTGGCAGGTAAAAATTGACCATGACATTTCCCTGCGGACTGAGAACGTGCCCAATTGCATATATGAACACCTTTCCAGGTGTCGGAAACTTACTAGTCTTTGATAAATTTAAAAATAAACAAAGATTATGGTATTTAAGTAACAGCAGTTAAGTTAAATTAGCATTGTAATGTTGGAACTAGAAGGAAAAGAGTCTCTGAAGAAGCGTTGACTGAATCATAAAAAAAAAATGTGTAGATGTAAGTAATGCTTAGTACTGATATAGCTGTAAGTCTGTTTACAGTACCAATCAATTATTAGTTGTGATAAGTGTTTTTTTGTAGGCAGTTCCTGAATTGCCTCTATATATTGATTTATATATTAGGATAAAAAGTACCTTAAATTACATGTTGCAAGATTTTCAATTGATAAATTTTTATGGCATGAAAAATGTAAGTGCATTAAGAAAATTAAACTGAAGTATATTTATACAACTGCATGTACATTGCCTAAGAGGAAGTGAACTCCTATTACATGTAATAGAGGCTGAATTGTGCTAAATTTGTTCTGCTATTTCCTCTTTAACTTTACATACAGCAATTGTCTCTACAGAGTTATTGAGAAGGTGCCGTATTTTGTTGATCGGATCCTGGAACGTTTTGTAACTCCCATTTTGCATTAGCATCATCAAGCAGAAGAGAAGGGAGCTGTGCTGTGTGATTCTGAAGGTCATTGATCAATACATGTACATTTTGTTCCGATTTCAGACACCAGGCTACCAGTTATGGAGCGGTATGGCCCTCACAAGTGGCCCCCTCTACCTAAGCTCAGGGTGAATGTGCCTCCTCCCCCTGCCCCCAGGAACCTAGAAAGTCTCGCTGACGTCTGCCAAGAAATATTCCAGCTAGCCTCGGACATAGCATTGGGCCAGAAAAAAGTAGTGCTGTGTTGTTCTCTAGGTGGACAGGGAATATCTTTAGATCTCTGTGGAGGTAGGTATTCTTTATAGTCTAAGATGTTTATGCAGCTTCTATAGAGATGTAGTGAGTGGTTGGAGAATTCCAAGACGTGTTTTTTATTTTGTTCTTTATTATTTCCCAGTTGTCTGTGATTTGCATGTTTGCCAAGGCTCTTATTGAGTTAGCCTGATGTGACTGGGTTATGAAAGTAAATAAGAAAGGTTTGTTTTACTTTATGCATTCCTGTAATAGTAGAGTGGTTGTTTAAGTAATACACATAGTGCAGTGTTCAATGAGACACAGAGCCTAATATGTTCTGTTTAGCAAGCAGTGATTCAGTGTTTAATATGTAACAGCTGATCAGGGCAAAACAAGAGCTACTTAAACATGTTTTGTTTACATGAATATGCATGTGTGCATAATATTATTTGACTGTCAGTGAGCTTTAATGTTGATGCATATGTATGTTGTTTTTGGTGTGTTTTTTTCCCCATCATTTCAAAAACTGCTCAATTCATATTTTTCCAAAATTCCTTTCATTATCAGATTATTCATCCTTAACTTTTAATGCATTGGTATCATCAGGATGTAAAAGTAAATATGGGTAAAAAAGTGGGAGGAAATAGATTAGCTAGGGTATGACCAGCAGCTAACCCCCAATAGCCTCAGACGTGGATAGAATGTTCCAGCAGCCAAGTGTCCTTATAAAATGAATGAAGCAATTACAGGAATTCAAACATGATGCCTCTACGTTTTGCAAAGAATATATTGATTCAATCCAATTGTATCATAATCTGGTGCAATATGATATTGCAATAAAATGACTGGCAGCTTTGTCATATGTACAAAGGCTTTTGATGGTGTGTTTATTGGGTGTATACCTACACCACATTGTAATCCAACTGGAATCATTTGAAATGTCCAGATCTATTGATTGATGTTGTACACGGTACTCACATTTAGGAAGAAAGAGATTGTAGTCTATCGAATCAATAGTCCTACTAAGAGAGGGGAAAACCAAAAATCTGCCATAGATAGATAATAGTAAGATTAAAGGGGGGACGGGGTGCCGTCCATAGATATCATGTTTAGATATTGTTCATGTTGCTTGGTGGCTGGTTAAATTGCCATTATTGGTCATTGAAATATTCATGTTGGGTCGGTGTGTATCATCCAAATTGAGAATCAAAATTAGTTAGTTGAATGATCGTGATGATTATAAAGACCGAGTTTTAAGGCATTGTATATATTTCATTGTATTAGTAATACAAGTGCTGAGGAAACTTGTGTGATTTCATGCCTTTCATTTCAACCTAAAACCAGCGTCATAACCTCACACAAGTATCAAAATTTGCCTGGATTAGTAGATCAGTAATCAGATCCTTCATTCAATATTTCCCCACCATCTTCTACATCAGTGTTTTGTAAGCTTGATATCAATTGAATTTGGATTTGATATATATTACATACATTTGAAGCATTCCCATTTTAACAACCGTTTTATAACATGTAACTTTAAGGAGTTGTGATGTGATCATGTCTTTGGATTTATGCATGATTTTGTCCTGTAAGTTTTTTTGGGGGGTAATTTATACTAGATATTTATTGTAATAAAGTTCTCAGTGTTTTAAACATAAAAGACTGAAAAGGACACTATAAGTAAGACCAGTTTGTTCAAGTATTTCTTAGTACATGTACTTCAGTGATATCGCTTACTAGTGGTTTCAACTTGTTTGATATCAGAGCATGTCCTACTGTAATCTATATATAAATAATAAAAGGAAGTTGGGAATTACACATATGCATTCATTCCATGTGTCTAGCATCTAAATTCCTGTGAAGTTTATGTATAATAATGATTTCCTGTTTGTAACATTTCAAGTACATTCTACACAAGTCTGTGGAATTTAATCCATGTGAACTGTTTTGCCAGTCCTGCGTGCCATGTCATTGGGGACACCAATGACTTTTGCCAAGTTTTTGTCAGATTTTCTGGTTCCATCAGGTAATGGCTATTAGACACCTTTGCTGAAAGAAAAAAGTGAAAATTCTTGTGCGATTATAGTTAATTTTTAAGAATCAGACTTTGGCAAGCACATCCTTTTTTTTAAGGACATAAAAAAAAATGTATGTACTGGTATATGATATGTATTTTTTTTTTCTAGGAGAGGATGGTAATTTAGGTTTTTGATTATGTTGATCATAGATTTTGCTATGGAGAGGTTTAAAGTACAAAGTTCTAAAGTCTAAATGTATTGTAGGAGGGGATAATGGGGGACAACATCATTTTCCACAAGATACTTCAATCAATTTTCCTTTAATTGAGCTTGTTTTATTATCAATCTGTACAGGTAAAAATCTTGCCTTCGGGCATCGTTTGAGTTTTATGTAACATTTTAAAAATATGGACCTGAGGGAATCATTTCATTTTACGAGGGAAGCAGTTTGGCTTTTATCAAACTTTCTGGTTAAAAAAAAAACCTGTATCCAACATTTTTTTGTCCAAAGGCCTTTCACTTGATTGGGCTGTTTTGCTTTTAAATGGTTTTGCCCCCCCCCCCCAAAAAAAATGATTCGTCAGTATTTTCGGAAAATTAAACATTGTACAACAATTGATGTGTGTTGTATACCTGACTGTGCATACATCTGCTTATATTGATGTTATGAGTCAGCTGATGGGCTTTGCACCAGGTGATATAGAAATTACAAATAGAAGTTATCAGAAGCTAGAGATATAGGGGCAGTGCAGGTCCTATCTATCTTCCTGTTTGGGAGGGGAGGGTGACAGGCCATTAATAAGGGGGGTGGTTAGGAATGGACTTGTGTGAGCCGTTGCAGGAAATGTCTGTTTGATATATTGTGAATTTGAAAAAAACTGTAAGGGAAAATGTCAGTGATTGTGAAGGTTTTCGTGTTACCTCAGCCTTTTAAGCATCACGGTGAGTCTGCATGGTAAGAAAAGCTGTAAAGTCGAATGGGGAAAAGGTGATTTCTTAATGTTTTGATTGTTAAGTAAGATATCATACTGAAAGGATCAAACCTAAAGATTTGCTTATTCTATTCAAGAATTTAGGTATTTGTCCTATCAGGTTTCACATATCCCACAATGCATTCATATGGCAGTGCCACGTGATATCACAGATTTTGTTAACTTGACTTTTTTTATGTACTGTTGCCTATTGTAAATGACATTCATAAACTAGACTGTATAATCTTTTGGCACAATTGCATTACACATGTTACCTTTGATTCACCTTGACAAATTCACCATTTGACAAGAGTTGGTACACATATAGACTTGTGTTAGTAGTGTACCCATTACGTGGGGGTTAGCATGGCAAAATCAAGGCCAAGTGCAAGTGCAGTCATTCATTGTTCAGACTTTAATCTGCAAATCCATTGATTCCATACCTGCTTGCATATAGTTCTTATTACTGCATGGGGTTAAAAGGTTTATAATAGTTATACAAACACAGCAGGGGTGACACCAGACTTAATGTTAACAGTGTGCGACGTGTTTAATTAGAGGGGTGAGAGTGTGAAGTTTAATTGCACCAAAGGGAGATAATCTGTTTTAACAGGTAACATGCTGTAACAAATATTACAATTTGTAGCCCTTGGGATATGCTGACACCATGCCTTTTGATTTTGACTGTTTATCTTATCTTAGGAGTTCAGAAGATTGTGGTGGAATAGGACTCTAGTTTATAAAAGGGGAAAATTTTCTATGATGAGGAAGTGTTTAAAAAATGTGATCAAGTCAATCCTAGGTAACTTATTATGGATTTATTCAGCGCTTTCTACTATACCAATATTACGGCATTTATTTTTTTCTTTTTGACAAATTTGTTATCAATAGAGAGCTTACAAAAGGAGAACTTATAGTTTATGTTTTAAAGTCCTTATCAACTTAGTACTCATATTGAGTAATGACTAAGCGAACACAGTGTACCTGTACTAACAGAATTTAGTACTTTTATCTCCATGTATTCTTTTTTAAAGATTTGTTTTCAAGAAAAATTTTATAGAAATCGATATTGAATCATTTCATTGTTGGATTTAAAAAAAAAACTAAAATCATTCATTTCAAGATAAATCAGAGGTTTCATGTATATTTAATTCTTGTTAAGAATGCAGATGTTTTTTTTTCATAGAATTTCATTGAAAAAGTGGGAGAATGCTCGAAAATTGTTCAGTTGCATTGCATCATAAAATACATGTATCATCTTTCTCTTAATTTCATATGAACATGAACTTTTCTTCCCCATTAAACAATAAAAACTTCTCTTAGACTAAATGTGTGCTCTTTGCTTCAGATTTTTGAAAATAAAAATATACCACCACTTTGTTGCTCACTTCCTGAGCGTTGCTTGAATGCCAATGCATGCATTGTTTTATAAAGATTTAGAATTGATACTCAACCATCAACAAAATTTTGCAGTAGTTTAATGTTTTTGGAGGCATGTTGAGTTATGTCTGGGCTCATGTTTCTTTCAGCCAAAGCGGCCACAGTACTTTGTGCCATTGGCATTGGGTTTGGAATTGGAAGCTACCTCCTGTACAAACTCTACTGTCGCCTGTTTCCGTCGGACCCCAAGGACAGGGAACCAGTCTACACCGCAGACAAGTCCTGCCAGCGCGACCAAAGTAATGATGTAAGTACTAGGAAAATTACACTTGTTTTTTTTAATGCAAGAACCTGGTATGGACAGTGTATCAAAGTCAAAATGCCAACATTTAGTTAAGTGGGTATAGACACAAAGTGTGATGACCAGTTGATAGGCATTCAGATAGGTCATTTTGCATTAGGGTAGACTGTGTCTTTGAATGCTGTACTTTCCCTACTATTTTTATTCAGTGTGAGCAATTGTGTAATTTGCATTTGGATTGGGTTTAGTTATAATCAGGATTTTTTAAGGATACTTTCATTCTTGGTTGCCAAAAGTATACAGAAATTTCTATACCATCCCAAGATTTATGCCTGTGAGTCACTTATATAGAGAAAGTAATGCATAAACTCCAATATTAAGGTAGAAATGATGTAGCAAAAGTGATTGTCAACTGAATCTTGACTTAGGTAAGTAATGTATTTCTTCCCATTAAGCCTAAGGTATCCTGAATTACGTAATGTATTTCTTCCCACTAAGGTATCCTGAATAATTTCCCTCCAACCGATTGGGCACACTTTGGTGATCAATATCAGGGCCGGCTTTCTCTCGATGTTGAATCATCACAAATCCACCTTGTCTGGCCGCCGATTTAAATCTCCTCATTGATCTCGCATTCACCCAGTCTGAATTGAGAGTTACCCCCCTTCGACTATGACAGGAAGTCCAATTGTCAAGGACTCAGACTTTGTGAGCTGCAGTCACATGTAGCGAGATCAATGCAGGGTATGACTAAGGTCGAGGGGATGGGACCGTCTGTCTGTGTGTCTGTGAACTGAGCACCGTGAGTATTGAGCAGAGAACTTGGCAGATTTTACTCCATTGATTTTTTTGTCCATGTTTTTGTGTGTCAGAGTGTGTAATACATGTATGTGTATTGGTCGTCGGGGTACATATGTTAGATGTGTCTAATCTCTCTCTGTTTCATAAAGATGTTTTTTATTTTATGATGACTGTAATGGATTTGGCTATACCTGAATTTATAGCTCCGTAAGATAAGCTTCCAGTAGATATTGTTCATATGACCTTCACCTCGTGTGCAGTTCCTATTGTTGAGATCCTGAGTGCTTTTACATTAATCTGGCTGTGAAATGTTTGTTTTGTGGTCATTAGAATTTGGTTGGTTTTTAGTACATGTGGATAATACTAATGAAGTATTCCACATACTGATTGACAGATCTTTATTCAAGAAAATTTAAGAGGAGTTTAGAGGACCTTGCTTGTCAAAACAACTTTAATTTGTTGTTCATGGGTTGTCTCTCGATTTCCATGACTCATTGTGTCACATTAAATCTTCTCATGTGACTTGTGGCTGGTTAAACATGGTGTCCTGTTCTTCTTAATTACAGAGACAAGTCTAAAGATGTTGATTTTTCTTTGAAAGGAGATTTTCATTCCATAGAATAGATGCTGTTGCTTTATAGATGTCTTAAAATTGACCATTGAACTTTTTGCACCATTGTCTATTACTAAGTTGATGTGTTTTGTCTCTAGAAGTGAAATTGAATTAAAACAGTTTATTACGGTACGCAGAAAGAACACTGTGTGGTAGTGAAGCCACCATTTTGTAATGTATAATGATGCCGGAGTAATGACACATACAGATAATCAATAGATCAACTGGAACTGCACAGGAATGGAGGATACAGCATCTGACATACCCGCATTATACTTGTAATGATAACCAAGACAGCTTGTGTGGCCTGCTAAGCAGGCCAGTTTCTTCGAGGATACCCTATCCTTTGCAGGCCTTTCTGTCTGCGACATTTATTGTCCTTTTTCTTTGACATCATACATATTTACCATAGAAGATCTGATTATTATCATATTTACATCTATTTAGTAAATGGAGTATTGTTCTATCTTCCATCTTTAATGACCTAACGTTAAAAATAGATTTCATGAATATGCACTATAAGTTTTATAATGGTAGGCCATCTGGTTTCTGACATATTGAAATTGGAAATTTGTAAAATCCATGTTAATTATTTCAGACAACTTCCAGAAAGGCCTAAAATAAAAATCAGTTAATTAGTACAGGATGAAAACAGATGTTTTTTAGTAGATGGATAGGGGAAAACCACAATGAAGCCTTGTAAATAAAGTTGTCTTGAATTATTTCCTTAAAAAGAAATATACTTATTTAAATTGTCAAATAAAGTTTATTTAAATAAACAATCTCATTTTTTGAGTAAACTTGTGCTGTACTCTGTAAAATAGATTACATGTACTGCTGAGGAGATATAATGTGAGGACAAGGATTTTTATGGACAATAAGGATATGGTGGTTTAGTAAAGTGCTTGAGTACTTATTTACTTGTCAGCTTATGAAGCAGTCAGTAGTTTATCTATGTGAGGAAGTATATTGTACTAGTACTGTAAAATCATTAGAATTCATGGTGGCTCAATTTTCGTGGTATTTGAAGGTAGCTTTCCCCACGAATAAACATCCTGGACATCGTGGACAATAATAAATTTTGAACGTGCTTTTTTTTTTACCTATAAAACTGAAAACCGAAGCATCCATAAAATTACATCCCAATGAATAAGCAAAAACCCAACAATCCACGAAAATTGGCCCCCACAAATTTCAATGTTTCCTCAGTATTAGGAAACAACCTACACTCAAAACAATTCTTGAATATATTAACCTACAGTTTTCTAATTAGGGTTTTTGTTGTATTTATTGAATCATATACTAATATATATATCTGCATATAGATTATGTTTCTGTTCAATTATGATAGTGAATGAATTATCAAATGATATGTTAATGGGTTGGTTTTCTTTAATTCATGTTGCAGGCAGATGTTGAGGAGAATGAGATGGGAAACTCTGGCTCCAATGAGACGGTGCCAGTTCGCTATGATGCAGTAAATGGCGTTCAGTTTGGCAGCTGTCGCACCAGAAACCAGGCGACCAGTCCCATACTTGTCCGACAGCGGAGGCCAACAAAACACCAGCGATCCCACAGGAGAAGTTCCGATGTCGACGAAACTCGTCTTCTGAATCCTCATGAGGACAGCTCCTCACGTGTTCAGGAGGACTCGGTAGATAGACTAATTCACAGTGCATCTGACATTAGCGCCGCAGAACCGAATAGCGGGTCACTGAAGGGAAATCTCAGTCTTAAGTCTTTGTATGAAAGGAACTATAAATATGGCTTCGATGAGCATTTCCAGTCGAGCAAGGCGCACCTGTACGATTCTTCTGGCGACAGTTTACAGATAGATGTGTCTAGTTCTCAGGATCTTTTGACTGTCAGCAGTGTTTTATTGACTCCCCCATCAGATGATGACCGAAACAATCAAAACCAGGAAAAACTTGCAGGTGAACAAAAACCTTCTGTGAAATTTTCAGAGAACATTCCAGATCTTATTTCAAATCTATCTGCAACTGACTGTAAGGATTTAATTGGTGATGAAATTAATGTCGCTGACCAGTCGGTTTGTGTTTGGCAAACTACAGACAGTTCAAACCATACCTCACCTTTTCACTCCAGTGGAAGTGCAAAACTCTTTAGTAACTACACAACAGATATATCAGGAAATTTAAGTGTTGATGACGACGAGATAGATTCCTCGCCTCTACACAGAGCCAAATGCCCTGATGGTCAATTCAGACAAACACTTCTCCAAAGACTTCATGAAATTAACACATCTAGTACATCAACTTCTTTAAATTCCTCTCCGGATGCATCACCTTGTAGATATGCAAGGAGTAACAGTTGTGAGAGACAAGAAAGTTTGTCGGGTTTAAGTGAAAATGAAATTTTTACAGAATCTGCTGAAGTAGGCCAATCAACGGGAGAATATTTTGAAAAGATTGAACACGAAGTTGATGATATTGTTGATGAATTCGCTGATTTAACTGCAAAACTTGATGAACTGAAACAGTTAGCAGCAAAACATTCCAGCGAGGACGATATGGAGTACACGCCTAGTGATCCGCTTGCCAAAAAGGCCTGTGAATTTGTGGAGAAAGCTAGAGAGAAATTTCATCGCTCGCAAAGCGACACATCTCTCAGCGAAAGTGCAGTTGACACTGATGGCATTGACCTTTCTTGGGACAGCGAAGGTCAAAGTCAGTTAAAGTCTCTGATGAAACGCGTCAACAGTCTTCCGTCAAAAATGGTGACTGAATCTCAGGGATCTTACAATAATGTAGATGCCTCAGACTCTGAAGACAAAGAAAGAAAGATTTCCACGTCAGATGGTGCTATTATTTTTTTGTCTGACAATTTCGAAGCGTGTGATAAACTTCTGATTGGTGACAGTGACGTTTACAGTGATCAGATGGATCAGGGACAGACAACTCTAGATGAACTGGATACAGACAGTGCCTTTGATATGGATCCAGTGGAGTTGGTTTCATCCAGAGAATTTTCTCCAGGTAAAGATTGGGCGAAACTGAGAAAGGGGGGTGGTGGTAAATGGGAAAAAATGGTTAGAAGAGGGAAAACCCCCAGCTACTTCATTTCTCTTCTTGAAGGTTACTACATTGACCAGAATAACAACACTTTTTCATTCACAGTAGGTGTAGATTCTAAGACTAAGAAGTGCCAATTATTTCTTGCCTATGCTCATTCTGGTTACAGTGAGACAGAGAGCAAGGCTTTGTCAGAACTCTTTGGATATTCTATTTGATCTCTAAGATAATTACCAATGTAGGATTGTATACTGTATTCAATGGACCAAAAGGCAGAACTCCCTGGATGTGCTTGTTTCTGACTGAGTTTTGCTCTCACTTTCTTTAACTTTTCTAGATCTTTTTATCATACCTATTTAAATGTGACTGAAGATTTGGCTTTTTTTTCTAACCTTTTAGCACTAATATTTAACACAAAAGCAATTATTAAAGCCATGATTGGTGATGACATTATTCCATTCATTTTTTCTCATCTTATTTCATGATTTTTTTTCAATAAAAAAAAAATGTGTTTGATAATTGCATGTGCATTTGATAATATGCTATTTTTATATTTATTTGAATAAATCAACTTGCAAAGTTGCATGCTTTTTATGAAATGTACATAAATGACAAATTTCTTAAATGAATGTCTCAAGAACATGCTTTAAATTGCTAATATTCTTTTCACTTTTGCTTTACAAATTATTAGTAATTTGTTTATTTTTGTTGTTTTTGATTTGTTGTTAAGTTGAACTTCAAATTATACTGTTGTTGCTGCCATATTTGTTTTTGTTGAAGTTTGAAATTTGATAAAAAAAGAAGAAAAGATTTTTTTGTGTTTCTTTTTATTTTGAGTGTGGTGTGCAGAGCGTCTCTTTTTGTTTGCAATTATTTAAAAAGGGTTTCTGGAATCCTTCAATTCATTCAGTTTTCATTTTGTGCAAAATACTGTATTTTGATCTTGTTAAGGTCCTTTAGAAAAGAAAATGTAACATTGACAAAGAATGGCATCATGACAACAAACTAATTTGTTCAAAGCAAGGCCATGAGTCAAAGGTCAAGGTCAGAAAAATGCTACTAAAGAAATAAAAGGAAAAAAACCCATTTACTGGTAACTGATTAAATACCATTTGGATTTCTGGTAACTAAGCTGGATTTATCATGCTACATACTGTTATTATACCCTGATCTGTCTGTAGACGCAATTTTGTTCCTCCTATATAAATTTAACCTCTGCATGGAGTAGTCTGAAAATTTGTAAATATGTTGAATCTATCTGAAGATGTGCACCTGCAATTTTTATTAAGATCAGACAAGTAATTATAGTAAACACTCTGAAATATATCTATTTAAGTACATCCAGATCATGTTTGTTCAAATCATGATCCACAAGAGTAGGGTGGGGCCACAAGGATGGTTGAATTTTTACATAGGAATATATAGAGTAAATATTTAAAAATCTTCTCAGAAACCAATCGGCCAGGAAAGCTAAAACTTGTGTCAAAGCATCCTCAGGTAGGGTAGATTCAAGTTTGTTAAAATCATGATCTTCAGGAGTAGGATGGGGCCACAATGGGGGGAGGGGGAGGGAGGGGGAGGTTGAATTTTTAGAGAGCTGAAACTTGTGTCAAAGCATTCTCAGTTAGGGTAGATTCAAGTTTGTTCAAATCATGATCTTCAGGAGTTGGGTGGGGCCACATTGGGGGTCCAATATTACAATGGAAAACATCCAATTATTCACAAAAACTGAAATGGTATAATGCAAGCATGTTGACATATTATTGATTTTATAAAATTGGTGAGATTTAGGCCATTGGAGGATTCCTAGGCCTTACAAGGGGTTCAAAGTTCACTGTATAGGTTTATATCCCATTTATAAACAGTTTTTTAGGATCTTTTCAAAAACTGCAATGCTCAATATGTGATATGACGAGAAAATCATCCTGTAATTATAAAAATAAGAATATCCAGGGGCAAAATCAATTTTTATTTATAAAGGATCTACATGATATACTTCATTGTCCAGATATTTTGTATATGTCTCCATAAAGCTGATTTTATTATGCGGATTGTTGCTCAGGTGAGCGATGTGGCCCATGGGCCTCTTGTTGAACAATCAACTTCCAATCCTTGATATTTCACAAAGACATACATGCTAGTATAAACCTCTTAACAATGCATGAATGCATGCATATAAATATATACCACTACAATGGTATAGGTAATTTTTCTATTTTTAGTGGGGACTGATTTTTAAAAAGATCAAAGTTACTAGTAGATTAGAATAACTCTAGTCAGTTTAGTTTGGTATTGGACAATTCACAGACAGGCAAAAACTATTACTCCAATGGGAAAGCTATAAAAATGTTATTTGTACACATCATTATCTTGTAAAGTTTTTGATGAGTATTTTAGTTTGTAAACACTAACAGTTGTGACCTTGACCTTTGACCTATTGATATAAAAACAGGTCTATGACCCACAAATTGAAATGCAAATTGCTTAGTAACAGTTCAGGGTTCAGGATCATATTTTGTCAATGAGTAATATTTGCATTGGTTAATCTTTTGCATCAATTTTCTTTTGCATTGTCTAAGATATTTTATTTTTATTTTTTATTTACCGGTACTTATTTTTTACAAAATTTGAGTTAATAAAGGAATAAGGAATCATTCTTTGAGTATTATGAGGTGATAATTTTGGTGGGGACGTAATCAAATCCGGAAGGGCTTTATGATAGAGTTGTTCACGCCCCGACCAAAATTATCACCTCATAATATTCAAAGAATGATACCTTATTACTTATATAATTTTCAGCAATTGTACAACTATTTGAATGTTACAAGTTCATGTATGTGTATGGACTATTTTTATATGTGGAATCTATCTTTTAGGCATTTCTATCTAATATCTGTAACCTTGTATGCCCTCTGAGCCCAAAATTGGAAATAAACTATTATTATTATATTATATAAGCAAACCCCGCTTGTGCCTCAATTATATGTCATTTGAATTTATTGGACTGTATAGTACTAAAATCGAAACGTAGTGTTACCACAGGCAAAACCACTGAAAAATGTAAATAATAAAAAATACAAATCACATGTACTTACTAGTACTGTATTGAATAAGGTATTTTGTTTTTTTCTTGGCTGCAAAAACGTTGCCCTTCCCATTTTAATACAACCTTTTTGCTTTTTGATACTGTAAATTTTAGAAAAGATACCGGTACCTGCAAAGTTATCAAAGTTAACAATGGCATTATCCTGATTAGGATATGTATCAAATGAGAATTTCAAATTGTCTAAAACAGTTAAACTGATACCATTATATAATGGGTTCATTTTTCTTAATTGAATGAATTATCAAAGGTAGTTGCATGCTCCCGGAAATGTTTAATCAGTCAGTCGTGGGAGATTGGGATATATGACCTCAGTTGTTTTTAAGTTGTCATTCTAGAATTACATGCCTCTTCTTAGAACATGAAATAGCTCCGTACATTATGTTAAAAGGTGATAAAAAAATTTAGAGGTTTATCTCTGCATAATAAAAACTCTCAAATTTGAATATTGAAATAATGTGGTCAAATTTATATTGGAAAAATTTTAAAACTATCATGGACTTATTAATGGAAAGCTTTGTATCTGTCTAGAAAAATCTAGTTAAAAAGAGACATGCATGTTAGGTGTAAAAATCATAATTGATGGTGTAGAAACATAAAGAGCCAAGTTTTGCTCATTTGTTTTTTTTTGTTTTCGGCGTTTCATGCCCTTTCCCTATAAAACTAGCCTTGCATGACAATACATTTTTTTTTTAACTTTTGGCGCAAGGACTGCATGGTTTAAGAGAATTTTATTTTTAATTGCGTCGCGTGAATTCTTTGCATCAGTTGTCTGTGTAGGGCTTTGTGTGGCATTAAGCCTGTGACCATAGCAATGAGAGATGCGGTGTTAGCAGGCAGATAAACAAACAATGGAAGACAACTGTCATACACACAGCGGAGAGACTTAAGGAGGGATTTTTATTTTATTTTGATTTTACCCAATTGTCATGGGTTGTTTTTTGTGGATTACAAATATTCGGTTTAGAGGGGGACATTCAGTGAAAGGTAACAGTAAACAAATAAAAAAAGATATTAGTACTTGTATTAGGAATTACTTTTATGTAACGGTGGTGTGTGATATTTATATTTGCTTCCTGGTTTCAAATGCATGAGACCAGTTTTTTGTAGATCTATATTTTTTCCAATATAGATGGCTTTAAAATGTTGAAAAGCAGCAAAATAGAGACAAAAACATCTACAATTTTATCAGTTTTTCAAATATTTGAAGTTTGCATTTTAAGACAAAATTTAAGTATTTTCTTTGATTGCCAAGGATTTCTAGGACATAATTTTCTTTCATTTCTCTTTGTTTTTATTTTCATGCAATTTATTGATTTAGAATGAATGAAAGAATTTTTACAAAAATTCTAGATCTTGGGTAGGTTTTTTTTTATCAATTAAAATCCCGTTTATTTGTACTAAGCTAGTGTTTTATTGAAAGGTTTTTATCAATGTCAGTGTTAATCTTAATCAAAATTTATCAGCTACATTTACGATTGTAAAAAAAAATGCACAAAAGTAATTGTTAACTCTTTTTTACATTGCATTGTATTATCTGGCCAAGTTATTCATCAATTCATCAATTAATATGTGCCAAATTATTCATTCAATTAATCAATTAATATGTGTCCGCTGAGTGATTTATGTGAAATCAGATCTATAGAATTCCTTTCCTAACAGTTTTGTGATATACTTGTATCAGATGAATGTTCGACCAGTTGTAACCATTTATGTATGTACCTGACCATATACATTTCAAAACACTGTCACATGCATATTTTATGATGTGGTTTTTTATGCAATAAGGGAATATGACATTTTGAAATTTCAGTTGTGTTTTATCAATCTAGGTGCCCTTTTTTAGTCCATTTATAAATTAATTTGCATGCTAATATTACATGAATTTTCTGTAAATTGAGAGGAAACGGTTACAGCTGCTTGAGTGACAGTACCTGTCTGATTTATACCGATCAACTTAACAGATGGCATGTTGTATTTTACAGGATCTCTGAATATCGGACCAAAGCAAGACATTCTAGAGTACTGCAAGGCAGAATGGCGGGGACAGACCAAAAGAGCCAGCATCATGCAGAAGGTAAAACATCATCGAGCTCTTGATTTATTTCACTTATCATTACTCACAAACATTTGTTTTCATGGTAAAACACACACACACACACGAACGAATGCATACGTGCACATGCACCCACACACACACTGAAATGCATGTATACAGTTGTATTTTTTTTTTAAATAGGATTTTTAAAATTTTAAATATTGATTTAAAATTATGATTATTAGAGCACAAACATTTTTGTTAATAAAAAATTCTGCTAAAATATAAACCGCTAGTACTAATACTTATATTTTACTACTAACATATTTTAAAATAAAAATCCTAATTTTTTAATAAACCCAGAAATTTAAATGGATTCATCTTGCCTGGTAGTGAGTTTCCAAAAAAAGGATAATAACCATTTAAGCCTGTACATTGCTGCATACAGTGTGGCATGAACATTTTTCACAGCCAAAAAGGTAAAAATTGTGGACTTTTAAGATTCATGCATTTTACTAAATCTTGTTAGAATTATATAATAGTATGTTTTTATGAAATCTGTTTGACCAAGTCGTGTAGTCATTTATCCTCTGTTTTGGAGTTTCCATTACCAGTAAATGTCAGGAGATAAAACGCCTATAGGATTACCTCATATGAGAGATGACTTGGTAACATTCACAGAGACAGACTACCGTGGTAACATTTACAGACTACCGGTAATTAATTACCAGTAGATTTAATGAACAAAACTACATATTGTCTTGTCCTAATGAGGAGTCATTAATCTAAGGTTTGCTTCCAGTGCTGCATTCTCAGCCCTGGTAATGGGTGCAGATAGCACTTATGGAGACATCTTTAATTAAACCCGTGAACTTTAATTCAACCTTTAAAAGCATAAACTAAGTTCCTATTTATAGACAAAGGTGCTGCATAAGCTATTGGTGAAAATGTTTTTTTTAAAGCAGATCTATTCATGCATTAGATATTAGAAAAAAAAAACTTTGCTAAATATATGCACAAGCACAAACTAATTTAAGCACACAAGGCTAAATATTGTCATCTTACGGAATTACAAATTCATTTTGTGAAACATTATTGTGCACCTAAAGTTTTGAACCTTGGGGGTCATGTGTTATGTAATAATAGTAGATTTAACATTTATCTGGTAGTTTTGTAAATGATACCCATTTAACAGATATGACTTGGACATAAGTTGATATGGGCTACCATGCTGATGATGCTGTGTGTGAAAAAGTCATGATAATTAAGATTTTATTTACATTCAGTACCGCCACTACACAGCCACTGTTCACATCTATGATCCTTGCTTACACACATGAACTCTGTAACAAGATTAAAGACAGTTTCTGGAACCTTCAATTAATTAAGAAGTCTTGTGTATTGATTAATGCATATTTTATCATACCCCCGCAAATAAAGTTTATGGGGGGGGGGGTATATTGGTTTCACCCTGTCCGTCTCTCCATCTGTCTGTCTGTCTGTCTGTAGATGCAATTTTGTCCCCCTATAGAATTTTTACTACTGCATGGAACAGTCTGAAAATTTGTAAATATGTTGAACACAATCTGAAGATGTGCACCTGCAATTTTTTATTAAGATCAGACAAGACTTAATGATTTCATGACAGTTTTCATTTTCCCTATCCTATACATTGTACACTGATGTTGAAAAGTAAGGGAGGTTATCCTTACAGATTTTGTTGATTAATTAATAGTGGACACTCTAAAATATTTTTATATGAATACATCCAGATGGAGTTTTTTAGCTCACCTGAACCGAAGGTTCAAGTGAGCTTTTCTGATCACCCGTTGTCCGTCGTCCGTCCGTCCGTCTGTCTGTCTGTCCGTCCGTCTGTAAACTTTTCACATTTTCAACTTCTTCTCAAAAACCACTGGGCCAAATTTAACCAAATTTGGTACAAAGCATCCTCATGGAAAGGGGGTTATAAATTGTAAAAATAAAGGGCACAGCCCTTTTCAAAAGGGAGATAATTGCGAAACAGTAAGTATAGGGTGCATGTCTTTAAAAATCTTCTTCTCAAGAACCACTGCACCAGAAATGCCAATATTTACACAAAAGCTTGTATATATAGTGAAGATTCTAAATTGTAAAAATCGTGACCCTCGGACCAAAACTGGGGCCCCAGGCGGGGTTCAAATTTTAACATAGAAATACATAGGAAAATGTTTTAAAAATCTTCTTCTCAAGAACCACTGCACCAGAAATGCCAATATTTACACAAAAGCTTGTATATATAGTGAAGATTCTAAATTGTAAAAATTGTGACCCTCGGACCAAAACTGGGGCCCCAGGCGGGGTTCAAAGTTTAACATAGAAATACATAGGAAAATGTTTTAAAAATCTTCTTCTCAAGAACCACTGCACCAGAAATGCCAATATTTACACAAAAGCTTGTATATATAGTGAAGATTCTAAATTGTAAAAATCGTGACCCTCGGACCAAAACTGGGGCCCCAGGCGGGGTTCAAAGTTTAACATAGAAATACATAGGAAAATGTTTTAAAAATCTTCTTCTCAAGAACCACTGCACCAGAAATGCCAATATTTACACAAAAGCTTGTATACATAGTGAAGATTCTAAATTGTAAAAATCGTGACCCTCGGACCAAAACTGGGGCCCCAGGCGGGGTTCAAATTTAACATAGATATACCTTAGGAAAATGTTTAAAAAATCTTCTTCTCAAGAACCACTGCACCAGAAATGCCAATATTTACACAAAAGCTTGTATATATAGTGAAGATTCTAAATTGTAACAATCGTGACCCTCGGACCAAAACTGGGGCCCCAGGCGGGGTTCAAAGTTTAACATAGATATACCTTAGGAAAATGTTTAAAAAATCTTCTTCTCAAGAACCACTGCACCAGAAATGCCAATATTTACACAAAAGCTTGTATGTATAATGAAGATTCTAAATTGTAGAAATCGTGACCCTCAAATCAAAACTGCAGCCCCAGGCGGGGTTCAAAGTTTAACATAGAACTACATATGAAAAATGTTTAAAAATTTTCTTCTCAAAAACCACTTCACAAAAAATGCCAATACATACACAAACGGTTGTATATATAGTGAAGATTGTAAAAATAGTGATCCCTGAACAAAAAGTGGGGCCCCAGTAGGGGTTTAGATTTTAACATATATAGGAAAATGTTTTAAAATCTTCTTCTCAAGAACTATAGTGCAACTGTTTGGGATATTACTATGCATACATGTACATCCTTAAATAATGTAGATTCAAAAAATTGTAACTCCCGGACAATTGATGGGCACCAAGAGGGGTTCAAAATTTAAACATTTTAAAAAACATAAAGGAAAAGTTTAAAAATTTTCTTCTCAAGAACTACAATGTTTTAGTTTGTGGAATTTCTATGCCTTCGCTCATATAGATTCCTAATTGGTAAAATCGTGACCCCCGGACCAATACTGGGGCCCCAAGATGGGATCAAAGTTTATTATAGAAATAAAAAGGTAACGTTAAAATATCTTCTTCTCGAGAACTACAATGCCTCAATTTGTGAGATTACTATCATGCATACAACCTTGGATAATGAAGGTTCGACAGTTTTTAAATAGTGACCCCTGGACTAATACTAGGGACCCAAGATGGGTTTAAAGTTAAATGTAGAAGTACCGGTATATATGGAAAATGTTTAAAAATCTTCTTTTCGAGAACTACAATGCATCAATTTGTCAGATAACTACGTAAGCACCCTCAAATAGTGTAGATTCGAAATTATAAAAGCTGTGACCTAAATCTAATACTGGGGCCCCAAGAGGTGTTCAAAGTTTAGCATAGAAATATAGAGGGAAAATGTTTTTCTAGGGAACTATAATGCTTCAGCTTGTGAGATAACTATGCAAGCATCCTTAAATAATGTATATTCCAAATAATTAAAACTTTAGCCCTGGACTAATACTGTGGCCCCAAGAGGGGTTCAAAGTTTAACATAGAAAGATATATTGAAAATGTTTTTAAAAAATTTTTCTCGAGAACTATAATGCTACAGTTTGTGAGATTATTATGCAAGGATCCTCAAATTGTGTAAACTCTAATGTAGTGGAACCAAGAGTTATCTTTCTTGATGTTCTGTACAGTCTGAGAGTTATTTCTCTTGAAGTGGAACTCTGCTACGTTCAGTTTTTCAGGTTGTGTACGTGCGGTCCTACCGCAGTGCTACACATTTTCATTCCTATGTTACTGTTTATGTTGTTCAAGCCAACCATAAACCTCGGACCATAACTGGGTCCCCAGAAAGGGGTTCAATGTTTAAAATAGAAAAAGCATATGCTACGAAATGTAATGTTACAAGGAACTGCTGTTCAGGTGAGCGACGTGGCCCATGGGCCTCTTGTTTGTATTTATTTCTTAACTAAATTTATGTTTTATAAGTATTCTATCAACTGACAATGCAAACTTTTTGTTTGTCAATGAAAATTTTTTAGGTGCTAATAAGAACATAAAAGACAAGTGTGGCTGAATTCATTTGTCCGAAGGGGGCCATGGTTTAGATGGAGCAAGTGTTTAGGGAAATTTGATGATCTGTAAAATGGGCTTTGGTTTTTGGGCTATTTTAATACTTTTTCATGTAAACCAAAAGTTTCTATCATGATAAAGGAACAAATAATATCATCATTAATAAATAATATAACTATTTTTAGAAGCTGTTTAATTTACATACCTTCAAAGATGACATCCTTTGAACATACGGACTAGAATATTGCATGCCATTATCTTAAAAGCTGTTGACTAACAGAAAATGTGGGGGAGTTGAGGTCTTATTTTTGAGAGGGGGTCTTGAAATTGAACTATGGTAGTAAATTTTGCTCTCATATACTCTACAGGCGTATCAGGAGATTCCAAGCCTCATCGAGTGCAGACACCTCCACCAAGTCAGGGGAGACAATTACTGTGCAATCAGGGGCACGCTCCTTCAGTGCTTTATACAGAACATTAATGTGTTAACCAAGTGGAACAGTGCCGAGTCTGTGATCAATCGGTTACAGACTCTCTATAGAAATCCAAACTCAGGACTCTCACAGTGGACTTTTGCCCACAGACTTCCCTTTAACAAGAAGGATAAATTACCGACCATGTCTGAATGTGTTCAGTGTCTGTTTGCAAAGGTACATGTACCGATTGAATAGGATTTATTAACCCCTTATTATACCCCCTGTGCAACTTTTTGCTGATGGGGATATTACTTTCTACGTATTTATAAATGATTTTAAGTGATATCATATATTATCATATACATGTGTACAACTAATTTAATACACCAGTTACCAACAGATGTCAAAATGAAATGAATTAACTTGATATTGGTAAACCTGATGTTGAATTGTAAATATCATATATTAATAGACCTGGACTCACCAATATTCATATTCTTTATTTTAAATTGAACAGTTTTCTGAATGTCAAAGTCTTTCAACCAATGAGGAGAGGAACAGCTGGCCTGTTAACCTTTTGAACCTTGACACCAAAGTGGACCTCCAGTGTATGGAGGCCATCAAACTGCTGATGTTCCTGGAGGCCCATTCTCTGTACGAGGCCAGTCAGAAAGGGGATGATGTCCCTGTGTTTGTGTGGCTGCTGTTTGCCAGGGACACTTCAGAGAACCCAGAGTCTCTACTCAAGAACCACATCAACCCTGTGGGAGATTCAGGGGGACTGGAGCAGGTGAGTGCATAGGATGAGTTGACTTTCATTTCAGACAGGGCTAAAAAACGTAAACCTTGTAGTGTGAATATTTCTTGCCTCAAATCAGTGCATTTTGTATTTTACTACGATTTTCTTCCTCTAATGCCTCTTTGCTCTTCAAATTGAAGACAGTTTCGAATAAGTATGTACTGAACTGAAAGCAATCAACCGTAACTACCTTAATGGAAGCATGCTTTGTTTGAGGACATTGTTCACTCCGTGTTATTTGAGACAGGTGCAACGCAAAAAAATAATGCCAAGCAAAAAATGTTGCGACATCTAAAATGTGTGTCCCCTGAGTATGCCTAATGATGCTGTTTTATGTGTTTAACAGATAGAGATGATCTTACTGGGTCACACGTTAGAAGTAACAATCAAGGTCCTGCGACTCCAGCAGTACGGGGAGGAAGACTTTGTCACCTACTACCCTGATGACAGGAGAGAGTCCTGGCCCCTCATTGTCCTGATTGCTGAGGATGACAGGCATTACAATGCACCTGTTGTTTAATAACCACACACTGTTTTTTCTTGTCTTCAATAGAGGAACTTTAAAACAACAGGCAGAGCAACAGGCTTCCCTTTTATTAAGTTTCCCAAACAAAGTTTGGAGACTTATTGTGTTGTCCAGGTCTAGAGTCTTCTGTCTCCAATGGAAGACCCTTCCATATTTGTACTGTTTCTTTTTTCCCTTTTATTATGTAGGTCTTTGGTTTGTTTTTGTTCAGTTTCTTTTTTCCAATTATTTTTTTTTCTTACAAATTTTTGGCACATGATTTCTTGGAGATGGTTTGGTCAATTTTCTGGAAACTCTCAGATTTAATTAATAATGAACTGAACTTAAGGCTTATGTAATTTTTTATTTTGATGACGGCATTTCTGTTCTTGAGATATCAACACTTTAGCTATTTTTAAAGGGTTGACTTGTCCTTAGTTCTCCTATAGTCAGTTTCAAGATATTTATACATCACATTTGGATGAATATTAATAAAAATACACATAACTGTGAAAGAAGTGCATTTTACTAAATAAAAGGGAAAATACCCATGATAACTTCATTGACACATCATTTTTCACTGGGAAAAATTGAAAGGAACAAAACCAGATTTTTTATGGAGATTTATAATGGGATATGTTTACATCTTTTCTCCATTCTGAAGTCACTTGGAATACCTCGCACAATATTTCAACGCTATCACCCTGGTCTGTTGCAATGCAGACTCGTTTGAACCATGAGCTATTTATGAATATAGAGTAATTAAGCAAAATGTGAATCAAGGATATCTTTGGACAGAGAATAAATGGTAAAAGATATCAAGATTAAACTTTTAAAATTGTAAATTGGTATGGGACACCTCCATTTCGTGACGTACTTCCAACTAAAATAAACGATGAAATCAAGCATAATTTTATAACTTTTTCTTTCCATAAATTGCTACCTAACAGTTTAGTACAATTGGTTAAAGTGTTAACTACAAATCTGTATGTGATGAATTCGAATCCTGTCGGGGCTTTTATAATTTTTTACCTTTCCAAAAAAGTTTAAAACATAATTTCAAATGATGAAAGTATTTTGATTAAAATGTACTTTAATCCACATTAATTTTGACAGGTGTCCCATACCACCGTTACAAAGAAATTTATAGGGAAATGTTTAAAAATCTTCTCAAGAACAACAGCTAAAGTTTGTGAGATTACTATGCAAGCAATCTCATATAATGTTGTCTTTGGGGGGGGGGCTCAAATTTCAACACAGAAATATATATGTATAAAAATGATGCTATGAACTGTTGTTCAGATGAGTGATTATTATTGTTTATTTTGATTTAGTTAAAATGCCATGAAAAGATTTTTTTTTAAGTGGTATAATTCAGTGACATGTGATGAGATGAATGTGAAAGCACCAAATGATGATATTTTAAAAAGAAAAGTCTTAATTGGTAGAGTGCTATTCTTGATTTATTGTGCTCCATCTGAATCTAAACATTTTGAGCAACTGACACATATAGTATTTTGATCATCTTAAAAGAAAATATATTTATGCAAATCTTGAGTGCAGAAAAAAAAATTAAAATATTAAATATTGCATTTTCATTGATTTATATATCTCATTACACAGAACATGCCATTTTTCGTTCTTGATGTGTCAAATATCAGGATTATTTCATATTTATTTTGTGTATCACATTACAATTTTTTTTGTATCACAAGATACATGTATCATGATTGAAACTCATACTCAACACCAGCTAGTCAATTACCATACTCTATTCACCACATGCTGCATATACATGTATACACTGGCACTATGGATTGTCCTAGCATGCCTGGTCCAGTAGTATTTATTGGTTAGAACATTATATTTGGGTCACAATTGGGGCTTCACTGACATTTTGTATTTTATATGCTGTTCATCAGGTTATCATTTCACAGATTTCTACCAAATGTTCTTTCAGTTATCAACAAAAAAAGTTCAGATGTGTTCACTATTTAGAATAGTATTCATGTTCATGTGTATATTTTAATTGCTTTACAACATATGATTCGGTTTAAATAATCGAATAATGAAGTGTTGTTAATATTGTACTTAGGGTGATATGGGACACCTCCATATTGTGACGTACTATTTATCGAAATAATCAATAAAATGAAGTTTAATTATAAAAGTAGGTTCTTTCCCACAGTTAGCACCTAACAACGTAGCGCTGTGGGTTAGAGGGTTCACTACGAACCTGTAAGTGATGAGTTCGAATCCCACTGGGCGTTTTAAAGCTTTTATTTACCTTTTTGAAAATTCTAAACCAGTGAAAATATTTTAATTATAGTATACTTTGACCCACGTTAACATTGACATACATGTATGTCCCATATCACTTTAACCAGCAAATCTTAAAATTTTTCATAGTTTGGCAATTCTTGGCCTCTATCTAGCTCAACTTTCTCTTCTTCAGGTTTTTCATTGTTGGAAATTCTTGGCCTCTTTTTAGCTCAAATTTCTCTTCTTCTACTTTCGATCTTTTGAACTTTCAGAAGGAGGTTAGGATGCTATGTAGGGTTGTAAGAGTTTGATATAAAAGTAAACTTGATATCATAGTGACGCTTAAACAAACCACTTCGTCAACTGAGATTTAGTTAGATTTTTATTATTACAGCAAAACACTCCTATAGTCGGGGACAGACAATGTTGTTTCATTATAAGCGTAATTTGTGACTGTGAATGTACCCAATTGGATGTGTATTCTATTTAGTGCTTTTGGTGGAATGCGGCTTCCGCTAAATCAAGTGCATCAGTAAATGTCATGCATATATGTATAAAAATAGTCATATTCAGGAATACTTTAACTAAATCCTCGCCAACTTGTTCAAAAACTAATTTCCGCAAAATATTGTACATGCCAAATGTAATACGTTAACACGATATCCATCAAGTTTAAAACATGTAATAAAGTCAGCGGGAATGAAAATCATTGTGCTGTAATCATCAATTCATTATAAACGTGTTCGCTATAACCGTGTTGTACTGTATCTTGGTACAAGTGGTTTCTTGCAGTTTGACACTTTCTATTACTTTAGTGTTTTAAGAATTTGTGATATAATTCTTGAAAAAAACTTTCCATTTTTTTTATGTTATGGAAAACATTGTCTTCAAACTGTTTTACCTTATATTCCTGTTGGCTTATATATAGGTAGACATAATAAAAAAGCCTTCATTGACTTAAAAAATGAAGGACATTTTTAACTTGTTGACGCTCATTAACTGAATGATGTTGAACAAGAGGATGTATGTGACTAATTATGTAAATGTTAGGTTTTTGTTTTATATGTTTAATGTGGGTATGTGCCCTACAGTAGCCTTAAAGGTTTTATTCTATGGGGCGCTGTTTTAATATTTTTTAAAAGGTATTTTCTGATATCAGTAATTCAAATAAAATGGCAAATAAATTTCCCATATTTAAGAGGCAGTCTACGATAGAACCATGCAAAATCAAAATTTTATAATTAAGGGTGTAGATTAATTTTCATAGTTTATCTGGATATATCTAAAGTATATTGTCTATTTTATCAAATTTTCATGGTTAAATTTATCTGCACCACTGAAATCCCCCAGATAAGACCATTTCTATTTTTAGCTCATTATTCATAATAAATTTCATGCATGAATAAGGCTAATTTCATAGAGTCATTTAAGTATTAAATAGAGTTTAATCATACATGGAGTCAGATTCACATAACATCTGATACAAATACCTTTGATTTGGTGCACACATATTTTTTAATTAATTCGTTGATTTTAAGCTAGATGATCAAATATTATAATAAGATAGGTAATGTCCAAAACACACTACTTCTCTAAGTAGGATATAAAACCTCAAGAAACGTTTTAAATTTAGAGTTTCTTGGTTCAAACAATAGAATTATCCATAAAAAAATATATTTGAATGGGAATTTGGTTGCAAATAAATATTAAGCTTATATTCCGGTGTTTAAATTCGGGATTTTTACAAATTAAATTATCTCCCTTTGTGGAACTCTCGTGTAAAGAAGATAAAGAAGAATGATTGGAGAAAGCCAGATGTCAACAAAATGGATGGTTTGAAATGTAGTTTTGGTGAAAATTGTAAAGAGAAAGCAGATAATATACTTTAGGATTGTAAGAAAAACACTTCAGCACACTTGAGATTTTTTAAATGTACCTCTGAGTCAGATTTTGTACAAATACCAGAATCATCGTGCTGGTGTGCATCATCTTCGCTAGCCAAGTGTTTTCGGTCCACTCTGCTCCCCACAAACCCTTGGCAGATTAAGCGATTTAAACTGTGGCTGACAGGTGCGACATCTAGCGAATGCACTGAAATTAAACTACTGGGTTCAACCAATCGCGCGATAGCTTTCATAACCTACTTGATAAATATCGTAAACAAGACAACATGGCGGCTATCAGTGTAAAAATATCGGAGATACAGAACTTTTTTCAGATCCAACTGACAGAAAATCAAATTCGTGGGATAAAGGGCTTAGCGGCTGGCCAGGACGTTTTCGTAGGCACACGGACGGGAAGTGGAAAATCTTTAATTTACGAAAGTTGTCCAATTATCTTTGGCGAGTCGAGTGTGTGTGTGGTAATATCCCCACTTCTCAGCATCATGAAAGAGCAGGTGAATAGACTATCTGGTCTAGGTTTGAAAGCAACATATATTGGGAAAAAAGATTGCTGTATAGACGACGTTACGAGGGGATATTATCAGTTTGTCTTTGGAAATCCTGAAGTGCTGGTTGGAAACGACAAATGGAGAGGAATATTTCGACATCCCGAATTTTCTCAACGACACAAGTTGACAGTTATTGATGAGGCACACACAGTTTATCAATGGTAGTGTATATATGAATTAATACCTAACAGTATAAATACAGTTTATTTTATGATAATACAATTTAGAATACCCTTATAGGAATATTCATGCCCAACATTTCATGATTAAAAAATGTATTAATTTATTTGAATTTGAAATAAAAATAGCTAACACTTGTCAAGTAAGAGTGTCAAATATTTAAGCATTGAATCATTATTTCATGAAAGATATAGTAAATTGGCAAATAAATTATTAGTGACATAATTTCATCTACAAGGACTGACTGTTATTGCTATTATGTATTTCATAGGGGCGAGAAAAAGGATTCTGATGATGCCTTCAGGGAACATTTCTCAAAGATCGGCGAGTTGAGGTCCCTCAGTTTGAACATTCCACTACTCTCTCTTACAGCAACCGCAAGTCCGTCAAATAGGAAACGAATCCTGAAAAGTTTATGTTTCCGTGATAATCACATTGTAATAATTGACAGTCCTGACAGACCAAACATCAAGATTAATGTTAAATGTGTAAAAAATAATTCTGACATTAGTGACATATTTTCATGGGTTATTGACGAACTCAACTCAAGGAAAAAAAATGCACAAAGAATTGTGATATTCTGTGAAAGCATTAAAGACTGCGCCGTTCTCTACACCATGTTCAGACGGAAATGTGATGCTTCTTTAGTACAAATGTTCCACAGCAAAACCGCAGAGCACATCAAGGAAAAAATTCGCATTGATATGGAGTCAGAAGATGGCCAAATTAGGGTCCTTATTAGTACAAATGCTGCAGGAATGGGAGTGAACTTTAAAGGCCTGCATAATGTTGTTCACTATGGACCTCCACGTGACCTTGACACACTAGTACAGCAAATGGGCAGGGCAGGAAGAGATGGTGAATTCTCTGTTGAATTAATTTTATACAAAAATCATAAGGGACATTTAAAAAAAATAGACAGCGACGTTCTTTCATTGATAAAATCAGAGGATCAGTGCCGAAGAAACATTTTGTGTAAAGCATACAACGCTCATTCACACATTTTTGAACACTTGCATGAATGTTGTGATTTTTGTGAAAAGACCTGCAAATGCTTAGACTGTCCTAGGCTATCTCATCCTGTATTTAATGCAATTGAGCCACAGGAAGAGGACGCATTTCAACGTGATGTGACTGATGAGAATAAGATAACTCTCAAACATAAACTAGAACTTTTACAAAGTAATCTACCTAAGTTATTTGGCAACAATTCGGAACTAAGTGTAGAAACTATTAAGTGTATTACTGACAATTGTCACAGAATATTTACAACAAGCGATGTGATGGAATATGGAACAATCTGGCTGCTCGACACTGCTGAACAAGTGATTAAGATTTTTGATGATGTATTTGATGATATTATAATATATGGTTCATCAGACTCTGAAAACGACTTCACTTGATGTATTAAGTTGTGCATATTGAAGTTTAATTTTGTCAGAATTTAATAAAAGATAAGTAAATTTCACAGATAAAATTTTATTTTATGTATATTTTCAATCACACTTAAATAGCATACATCATGCAAGCAGAATTTTTAGCATGGTGTAAATTTAGAACCTGAATAGTTCTGAATTATTTTCTCTAGAAGTTATTCTAGTGATTATATGACTCACTTTAAGAACCCGTGAGAACCTCATTTTTTCAAAATGGAATAAGTTGGGTTTTTTTAAAGTTAAATTGATTCCAAAATTACTAAAAATTCAGCTTAAAAATACATAAAAAATTATAACAAGTCAGAATCTAGCTATTATTGCCCTTTATGTTGACTCGTTAAAATGAATTCTCAGTTCATATTAATTGATAACACACATTCACAATGTATAAACTTTTACATCATTTCAAACGATGCTCTCTCCTTTTGCTTACTTATCCAAATGTGCAGTTTATGAAGGTTTACCTTTTCAAAAACATCTTTTATGTTTTTGAAATTTTCAAATTGGCGCCCTTGAATGTTTTCAAAGATGTCACCTGCCATCAACTCCATCAGCATCAAATTTATGTCAGAAGATTTATCAGTCTTTGTCCTTGATTTACCAGAGGGTTTCATTGACACCTGATACCTAATATTCTCTCTCAGCTCATCTTGGATTTGACATGCTAATGCTGTAGTCTGGGCACTATTAAAGGTAAAGTTTGAACCCTGCTCTTTTATTTTCTTCTTTACTAGCTGAACACAAATTTCCACTAAGTTGTCATTTGGAATGTTTCCATCAATAGTTCCGTTAAGATTTGCTGTTGTATTCCATTTGTATTCAAAGGCTTGCTTAGGTGTTAAGATGGCCTGTTCATAGGCCATCATTCTCCACAGCCAAAGCTGATACTTGGTATGTCCGGCAACATTTGCACACAGCATTTCAAATTTTGCATTCAAAAATATCCGGTTTCCGTCGCCCATTTTATAAGCATCAGATGTATCTCTTAAGATAAGAGCAGCTTTCATGAACGACGACCGCCATACTGCAACCTTGTCCCCCTTTTTGGGTTCTTCTCGTGCAGCAGTAAGGAAATGCCAATTGTGTTCTCTCTCTAGATGGCGTTTAAAGTGTCCAATTGTCTTGTAGTTTTTCTGACACGTGCACATATACTGACTGGTGACGGCATCAAACATGCTATGTAGCCTGGCATTTTGTGCGTCTAGCCTGGCAGCTTCTTCAACCAAATCTTGGAGATGAGTTGATCCTGGGAGTTTAGAAATTTGAAAAGTTTCATTAGAACAAAATAAATGTTAACCGAACATAATAATATATAAATAGTGCCTGCTTGGGAGGGTACCAGTTGAAATTGACACCCCTCGAAAACCATTGAATATCAATTTCAACTGGTACCCTCCCAAGCAGGCACTATTTATTTTATTATACTGAATGTCTTTATTTTATAGCAAATTTTACTGCTTTTATATAGAAAAGACGTGAGTTCTACGGCGAACCGTACGCGCATAATATACGCGCATGTAACAATTCGTTCTATCGGCTTGTTGCCAAGTGTGTTGCTAACGCCGAGGGTATTAGAATGAATTGTCAACTGCGTCTAAACCAATCAGATTTTAGTATTTAACATGAAAGTATAATAATTACTATTATTCTATAAAACTTATACCTATGTGTCTCCTCAAAGATAAATAATAATTAGTATTGTTTTATAAAACTTATCCCTATGTGTCTCCTCAATGAATAATGTTCATGGAATTAACCTTGATTGATTTTTATGGTTAGATGGTTATGATTTTGCTATAAACTGCATAGGTGGAAAAGGAAGAAAATCGGCTTAAAAAAATGACTTAAATGTAAACTATGAATAATCAGCAGGTGAATTATGTGTTGTATTCAAAACAAAAAGCATATATTAGTCATATACTGTATTGATTTTCCTTGCTTAATTAATAGAATGTCATATTCATTATGAGAAAGAGAATCACGGTATGAACTTTGTACATGTTTCAATGGGGTTACATGTAATGTTAACCTTGCAAGTTGATATGTTTGTTGATCACTGCCTCAGCCAGATTTCTAAGCCATGATAGCTGCTCCTCATTTGAATACATTGATAAAATGTTGGGGTTCCACTGTTGAGGAGATCCATTTAGGTCATTCAGTCCCATAACATCCATTGTGGCCCCAAGTATAAATGCATCCAAAGCATCCTCCACAAAAGCATAATGAGCTCTATGAAAATTTTATGGATTATATGGATGTATAACTACATGTACAATTTTCAGTACACACCCCCCCCCCCAAAAAAAACCCCAAAAATAAACACACAAAAAACAAACAAAACCAAAACAGACTGACAATAAAATATCTGTGTTTATCTCCTTAAGTTAGGAAAATTAAACCAATTAATAGACATACCTGTATGCTTCAACAACTTTATCTTTTCCAGTAACATCCACTCTGTGAATGACATTTCGAAGTTGATAGAGTGTTCCTTGTTCAAATGCAGAGGATGGTTTGTAGAACTCCTGGTATATAAACTAGTCAAGAAAATACAAGAGCAATTATTGATACATGTATCAGATTAATAAAATGAATTGCAAAAATATTAAATAATATCCCCGATATACATGTACTGACTACTGATATGAAATATATATATTAACAAAGTATGCCTTTTTAGAAAACATAATTCATCAGATTTTTACTTTTTATGATTGATGTGCCATAGAAAAAAAAATAGTTGATTCTTTTGAAGTAAATTTGACAATTCAAACATTACAAATTCTTTCACTTCAACTGTTAGTAGGCTTTAATTTGTGAACAATATGCAATGTTAGTTAAATTTCAAATTTCATGCAAACAAACCTGAAGCATCATACTAAGGCATTGCATAACACTTGGGAAATTGTATATAATGGATTAAAGTAAAGTGTTTAATAAAAAAAGTGGTGGCTAAACTACCAGCATCCATTTTCAATACCTATGCATTTTGACTGTGGAATCACTTATATGTGTGGGGGTTATTTTTTTTTTAATTCATTGTATTTTTTATATTAAACTTGAGGCTCATAGAATTTTTACTATCTTGTTTAAAAATGAATAATAAATTCATTTATCAAGGATGTAAATTCACAGGTGAGTATCCAAAAATCTTGAAATCACAAATAATAATAATTCTACAGTAATTCATCTAACTTGTAATAAAATAATGATAATGGAACACTTACAAGAGTAACAAACACAAGCAGAAACCATCCAAATAACCAACAACTCCAAAACAGGAACTGAACCAATTCTTAGAACAGGAACAGAATATCAACCAAGGGGAATACCAGCAAAAAGTTCATCATTCTGTGAAGGCCCTCTGGTCTGTGAATAAGTCCTCCCAGTTTGTAATAATCTGTTTCACAGTTCTGCATTGCGAGTTGTGCTGTGTATGCTCGCTCATTAGTAAGCACATCACCACCAAATACTTTCCTTTCTAAAACTTCTGCTTTTTCCCCAAGAGTATGTGCTATATACTTCTGATGAATGTGCTCCAATATGCTAATTATGTCATCATGCAAATTTTCATTTTTGTCAAGCAAATCAAGTATGAAATGAGTTGACTTTTTTGAGGTTTCCTCCATGAAAGGATGATCGATGTGTTTTGGAACACAATGAGCAAAAGACTTTAAGCATTTAACATGTCTTGTGATAACCTTCAGTATATGATGGTTCATGTTTCTTTCCAAAATATTGATGTCTTGGGCATTGGGTAAAAATGAATGGTTTGGTAGTGATAAAATGTCATGCTTGGGTTTATCATCCAGCATAGTTGAATCTAGCACTCTTCGTTGTAAACCAACTAAGATAAACCAGTGAAAACTTTTCCTTTGATTTTCTTTTGTCATAGAAGAAGTCGATTTAAGAATGTCCAAATTGTCACCAATTATATCGAACGGGGGCTGAATTTCAGATTCTTTTAACTGACTTTCAATTCGAGAAATGTACTTCTCCCCATAACATTTTGTGGACTTGTCATTTGACTGGGCAACACAACTACTTGGATCTACCTCAAAGCTTGAGCACATGGACACAGCAGGACATTGTACCAACCCAACTTTAGTGAATATATTAAGTGGCAGAAGATGGCAAGCTTGTGGGACGGTAGATGTACATGTATAGTTGCATGAATCTGTTGTGTAGCATGACATATTTGACTTAGCAGTGGCTGTGTCACTGACGTAGGCAGTTGAAAAGTTCATGTCAAAGTATGAGTGCATTGTCACTCTAGAACATATACCTTGCTGACTGGAGTCTGTGAAATAACTGGAACTATCAGTCACATCTTGTTCATGGAGTGCAGATACCATTTCTTTGGTTTTCTTCTTGTTGAACTGAAGACTTGATTGATGCACCTGACATAGAATTGTGTTCTCTATCTTCTTCTTCTGAATGTCAATCAGTGAAACATGCTTCTTGTGAGTAGCTGAACAGCCCACAGAAAATCCAAGGCATCTAAGCAAATCTATTGTCTAATATGAAATGAAATGTAGATCATGTAATACATACTTATGTGCAATCACACATTAACACAAATCTAAATCTTAATTGTAATTTGATAAGGAAAACAATGGCAAGTGAAATGTTTAAAATCATAATGAATTTACATCAGTCTGAACATTAAATTGTTATCATACTGTCCAAATCTAATATGTTTCAAAATATAAAACCTACGAGGTAGGGTGATACAATCAACAATAAACAAACAAATAAATTACTTCGAGTAAATTAGCTGTTTAAATGATGATTACAGTGAGTAATGAATATCCTAAATATAATCCTTGTGTCCTGAATATTTTGAGTATTTTTTTCAAAGATTGCATTAATTTTAGATGAAAAAAGTAAAACTGGAAATGATTATTGTAAAAAATGAGTTTGTTTAGGGATTGAATTTTTAAGTCCTTAACCTTAGAATGAAGGTGATACTAGTGAGAATAATTGAATAAATGCACATACTTCATCAGTGGCTCCACCATGGTCTAATAACTGACCTACAGCATGGTGAATAAGTGACATATTTTGGTTTCTGTGGTGCAAAATAACTGCTGCTGAAGATACCAAAGCTACAGGCTTGGTAGTGTTCATAGTATCCTCCAGTATCTGGGAGAAGGCTGGAGCTTTCTCTTTCAGTTCATTTGCAATTTTTAGAAAATCAATTGAAATTATGTCCTCAGAGGTATTGCCCCTCAAAATTGAAGGATCATTTTTACCACAAAGAAGTTTACATTCTTCTTTCACACACTTTGAAAGAACTTTCACTGCCTTCTCTTTAAAGTTTTTAACTTTCACCAGTTTATTAAGAATGACCTCTGGTTTATTGCCTCTGACAATTCCCACCATCACACTATACAGTCCTTTCTCTCTTATTATTTTTGTCCGAACTTTTCTGTCATTTTGTCCTCTGTATGATATCTATAAGTTAATTTCAATATAATAATTATAATACATGTATATTGTTTGATATAATCTAAACTTGTGATTCTTTAACTATAACTACTAAAAGCTGATATATATGAACCATTCATGAGTACCTTGGCTTTCATTGGGGAGAACAGCAATTGTTGAGGCCGCTTTCTGGAGGAAGCTGAAGTTTCCATCTGCAACACTGTTTTCCTGGGTGTTCCAAGAATATGCACCTTGGATTTGCGTGGGGTTGGAGTGTGGAGAATTGTCCTTTTGGTGCGGTTAATACATTTTGTAGGGGTGACGGGACATGTAACCACACGCGAGGAAATTCCAACTGAAGCCTTCGTTGATACGGACGTCTCTATTGCCCTCGACGATAGTTTATTTACAGTATTTTTGTTCCGTAATTCTTGTAATATGGAAGCTTTTTCCACAGCTAATGCGTTTAACTTATTTTCAACGTCAAAGTCAATTTTCTCTAATTTGTTCAATTTGTTGAAACATACATAACACAAATAATGGGAATGTCCGTCATTTTGACTCGGGCTGTAATTCAGAACTTCTGTCAGTTGTTTTAAAACCTTAAATGATGATGAAAAGATTAATCGCCGGTATTTTAATGGTACCGGACCCCAACACAGTCGGCACATGCCTCCACTTACGGAGGCAGCCATTACTGTTTTTGCATGACGTATTTGATTATGAGAGATATCTTTTCATTGGATCCAAGCTTTACCCTTGGAACCAATGAAAATTAGCCACAGTTTTTATCGCTAAATCTGTCAAGGGTTTGTGAGGAGAGGTACGGATCAGAAACCCTTGACTTGGGAAGATGGTGTGCATGGGTTGAGGCTGTCAATTTTCAGCGGGCGTACATGTGCTAAACACAGGCAGGAATATGGAATTCAGTGGAAAAGGAAAAGGAGAACATGCTGTCATTCACTACATAAACAATCTCAATCTGGCATAATCGCGAGTGGAATTACATTCAAAGCCGAGAGATATGGATGAAGCTGAGCACACATTTTCCAACTGGTTCTGGTACGTAAGAAAAAATTGCCTTTACCCAATGACATAATTCTTAACAAACCAAAAATATTTATATAACAGTACTCTTATGTGTACCAGTAAATATTGCTAGGACAAACTACATGTATGTATGCATAAAATAAATGCACATCAATATCAGATTAAAACTGCCCCCTCCCAATTTGATTAGATATCTATGGAAAAGATATACAGTTCAGTTTTTATAGTGGTATAGTGTTCTAAACTTAAAATTTACTTGTTGAAATACTCATACAAATTTGAAAACCTATTTTTATTATTCAAGGAATGAATTAAGTGCTTTTATAAACCCATGCTTGATCTCAATTTCCTTACCTGTTGTCACTGATAAATTATTGTTTTGATTATGAACAAAAACTCTGTTAAATGAACCAACGTTTACGGGGAAATTAATGCATAATGGACACATCAGAATGATCAGATGTTTGGAATTTTACCATTAATAGGTGTTCGCAGAAAACGCATTGAGAGAAAACTGTGTCAAGATTAATACAGATCTGAAGGAGGAGTTGAAAGGTGTGTTTTTTACACAATTGATTGACTGAATTACCGGTATTATGGTGTATTCAACTCATAAAACTTTGTTGTACATTACATATGAAACAGAAAATATAAATACAAAGGAGTTGAGGAGTACTACATGTAAGAACAAATGTTGTCCAAAGATATTTAGGGGGGGGGGGGGGCATGCCCTGGCCTGGATCTTTCATTTATTTAATAAGTATTTAAGAGAAAAACAGGTTTATACATAAAAATGTCTTTAAAATCAAAGGGAATTTCAAATGTTTAATGTATATGTCCCATTAAGATAGCATTATAGTTTGTATTCATGCTAAAAACTTATTTAGCTGGACAACATTAGATTAACTGATAATAACAGTGTCTTTTAATGGTTAAAAATCTTTAATCATCTACACTTTATATTTAGTTATTTTACAATATGTCTATTGAGAGTTCAACTAATCAACATTTGGGATATCCAATTGATACTTGTATATGTACATTAGATATTGTGTATGAAAATCAGAAATAAGATTTGGCTATATTTTTGTTAATATATAGACTACATATACATTACCGGTATATTAGATATACATTAAATGTACTCTTTTGTAGAAATATGCTGTTTATTAGAGAGAACTACAGATTCTGAAGCAATGGACGCTGATATATCTTTTTCTAACCCAAGAGGTATAGCAGTGAAAAAATATTACATGATGTACAAGATGATTAATGACGCATACTTGGCATTATTATCATAGATTATCATAGATATTCCAAATATGAATTTTTTGACCCTTTTCATTATTGCCGCATGGGTGGTATATATGTTTCTTGAACTGTATGGTTGAATTTCAGTTTTACAGTTCAATGAGTTTAAATGTGATTCAGGCACATGCAAGGACAATGCTAAATGTAGATAAAAGTCACTGTGATCATCTTAGGGATCGAGGTCATTCAAAGATTGGCTGCCACTTGAAATGATTATCATATGTAAATTTTACAATGCATAATTTTTTCTGAAATGTCATAAAGTTGTTATTAAAGCTGTCAATGCTTTACATGTGTATTATAGTGGTACATATATGTGTGTATCCAACAGCTGAGTTTAGTCTAATACTTTGAATACATATATTTTAATGAATATACCGGTATATATTTATTTTCAGATTTTGATCTTCTGTCATCTCAGAAAACTGTGGGGTCTGATCAGTCCAAAGATGAAAGAACAGAGCATGAAATCTTAAATGAAGCTGTGAAATTATTGTCATATGGAAAGTACTCCCCTGTAAAATCACAGCCATCTATGAATCTTGATCAACTTCAGTATTCAAAGAGAATTGTGATACATGCATGAATTCATATTATTATATTTTCATGTTAAATACTACTCGAAAACCATTGTCAACCTCCGCTTCACGTCGGTTGACAATGGTGTCCTTGGGGTGACAATTTCAACTGTTACCCTCCCAAACAGGCACTATTTATATAATGTTAGTCCTCTAATAGCACTACATGTGTATGAGTTGATGACGTAAGTCTTCTAATAGCGCTACAGGTATAAATTGATTATTTTAGGCCATTAATAGACAAACATGTATCAATTGAGGATGTAAGCTAGATAATAGCACTTCATTAATGATTTGATGATAAGAGTTGTATAACATCACTTGTATGAATTGATGATGTTATTTAGCCAAAAGTGCTACATGTATGAATGTTGGCTAGTAGCTCTACATGTATGAATTAATGATGTTAGTTATTTAATAGTGCTACATGTATGAATTGATAATTTTATTTGTCTAATAGTGCTACAAGAAGGAATTGATGATGTAAGTTTGCTAAAAACATTACATAATTAATATATTAATTGATGTTGTCTGTTCTATAATAGCATTTCATGTACGAATGATGATGTTAGTCCTCTATTAGCACTACACATATATGAATTGATAATGTTTTTGTACTAATAGCGCTACAGGTATGAATTGATTGTTATTTGGCCAATAGCGCCACGTGTATCAATTGAGGATGTAAACTTTATGAATGATTTGATGATAAAAGTTGACTTATAGCACTAGTGTGAATTGATGGTGTTACCTGGCTAGCTAATTGTGCTATACGTTTGAATTGATGATGTTCTTAGACTAGTAGCGCCACATGTATGAATTGATGAGGTTACATGTATTTGGCTAACAGCGCTACATGAATTAATGATGTTATTTGGCCAATAGTGAAACATGTACATACATGAATTAATGATCATTGTTGTCTTAAATTGCTACATGTTTAAATTGATGATGTTATTTGGCAAATAGTGATTCATGTATGAATTGATGTTGTTTGGTTATCAGTGCTATATGTATGAATCAATAATGTTATTTAGCTTTTAGTGCAACATGTACATGTATGAATGATGATAAAGGTTGTGCAATAGCACTACATGTATGAATTTATGATTTTATTTGACTAAAAGATAAGTGCTACATGTGTGAATTGTTGGTGTTTGGTTATTAGTGCTACATGTATAAATTGATGGTAATTAATACATGTATTTGTCTAACAGTGTTAAATGTATGAATTGAAAATAGATGTCTTATACGGCTACATGTATAAATTAATGATTTTATTTGACTAATAGCACTACATGTATGAATTGATGTTGTTATTTGGCCAAAAGTGATACATGTATTAATTGATAATAGTTGTCCACTATTGCTACATGTATAAATTGATGATTTTACTTGACTAATAGCACTGCATGTATTATTGATGATGTTATTTGGCTAATAGGGATACATGTATTAATTGATGATGATAACTTTCTAAATTTAAATTAATTCCACATCTCTGTCTTTTTTTCGTATGTAACTGAATAATGAATATTTCAATTCACTGATTTTGTATCTTTTTTTCTGAAATTAAAATTCTCTTTCCGATGTATTCATTGTAGGTTGAAATTTGGTTGTATTGCATATTTTATTTCATAGCTTTGTAAACAATGGCTTTTCATATTTCATGAAAATAACTGCAATAATTTGGTCTTTGCTTTTTGCTCCATTTGAAGCAAAGGCTCATTACATGTATTTCTTATAAATGAGTGTTACATGTAGGCTTTTCAGGATTTTTTTTTCGTATCAGGTGGTTATATGTACATTTTGAAGTTTATAACTGTAACAAATAATCCATGAATATTAAACAGGTTATTTATTAAGTTAAAGATTGTTATTTGCTGTGTTCTTCTCAGCTATCATCTTAACAATATACTTATGTTGTAAACTCTGCTCAAAAATACAAATGTATATGATAAAAAAAATGTTTGATATGTACATTCATTTAAATTTGAATACATGTAACATGAAATCCATTGTTATTGTATTTTAACAGTTTTATGTCAAAGCGGATGCTTATATAAATTGAGGTGCTGTGGGACATAATTCCATTTTAATATGGATTAATGTACATTGTGATTGAAATACTTTCACCGGTTTAAAATTTTCAAATTTTACAATATTTAACCAAAAAAGAGCTTTTGAAAATATTTGGAGAGGTAAAAATTGTAAAAACCCAGAGCGGGAGTCAAAGTCATGACTTACAGATTCGTAGTACACCCTCTAACCCACTGCGCGTCGCTGTTAGGTGACAAACTTAATGGTCCAAGTTTCCTTTCAATTGCAGCCCCCCCCCCTGCCCCTCGACTGAGGGCAATTCATAGTAATTCTGTGTGTTTAATTTTTAAGACTACTTAATTCTCCATTACTACTTGTTTTATTTGGCAAGGAAAATCTAAATAATTATGTAATAGCATTTTTCTTACCCTAGATAAAAGTGCACCATGTCCACCCCAACCCCCTCCCAAATCCACCCACCCCCCAAAAATTTCCACTGAATTTCATTTGCAACCAAATTCCCTCAACCAGATTAAAGACAAATAAAGACCATATAAGCTGACAAAATATTATATTAATTGATGCGTTTCTTGGGCAGTTATGCCAGTTTTAGTGCAAATAGGTCAATTTTGGTAAAATTTCAGTATTTTCATGAAGTTAAGGCCCACATATCTTTGTGTATTGTGTTTAGAAATTTAAATTCCTTATTATTCAGAATACCTATGGGTTTTCACAATGTGAAGAAACGGGTTTCATTCAATTGCAGTGTGTAATATTTCCAGTAAACTAAAAAGAATTGTATGCTGTCTAATTTTCAAAAGTTCTATAAATAGAACAAGGGGAAAACCCAAGTGCCATCCGTTTCCATAGTTACTGATGTAATGTAATAAAAATCATTCTCATTATAATCAAGTTAGGTTATCATGAATATCTGTGCCAAGTCTCATGAAATTTCGATATACTTCCATTGATAGCCATTTGCATGGTTCTATGGTAGACTGCCTCTTAATGAATTTACTCCCTTGACCTAAAAGAAAATTGCTAAACTACTGTACATAGCCCAATTTGTATATTTTTAGATATCAAAAATTCAAATTTTTGATATCAAAATCATTTTCTGATGTCAGAAAATAGAGTTTTGAAATCAAGAATTTTTTTTATATTGACAATTATTTTTTTAAACAATTCGAATTATTGATATCAAATATTTATTTTTGGATGTAAGAAAATAGCTCAAAAATATTAAAACGGCGCCTCATATCATTCCATTTCATACTGTGTTGGTTTACTTTTGATTCTGTATTTATAAATGACCATATGTTGATTAAAAAGGTAGTAGAAAAGTCAATGACGTTTCCTTATATATGACATTCCAGAAATGAGTTCTGGAACTTGGTAACAAAACATAAGGGATTGGAATAAAAGCTATAAGAAAATGCAAGTGATATTATAACATTAATTATGGAATGTTAAACAGAAATAAATTTGTTTAAATAAAATGTTTTCCTTACAACTGGACCTATCTACTTTTTAGGCTGGAAAAGAAAACAGTTTATTTTAGCTATCGTATTATTATAATTATAACTGCTCCAAAACGCATTGTAACTCTCAGACATTAAAAAAAGCCTTTAATGGGGTTGTCAAACGCTAATATTTACATTCAGTATATATTTCCCCTTATGTTTGCATTTGAAATCTGTGAGAACACGCCAAACCTAATCACGGCGTATGATCACATACGCTTTGAATAGATTTATTATTGTAAGATAAATGAAATGTTCAAACTTACAAAAAATAATCATTCAATCATATCTACTCATTAATATAAAAGATTTTTCTCGACGAAGTTATTGGCACAATATTTTTTGCCACAGAACAGAGGCGAACTAAGTAACATGTTTTATGGATGTTCCATCTATTATTTAAGTTTGTGTCTACGAAATTGTTTTTATTTTATTCGCTTGCAAAATACACATAAAACACACGATTTGGCGATTCCAATTTTTCAACACATATAAAACATTTATTCGCAAAAATTTCATTTCAACTCAACAAAGAGAAGTAACTTTTTAAAACCTGAAACATTGAAAATGCATTATCTTCTCTTATTCATAAACCTTTATTAGAAATATAGTAAATATACTTATGTACTTAGTAATTTGCAATTTACAATGGTAAAAAAAAAATAATGCTGTATTAACTTTAATTTTCCTCTAACAGCTACCTAAATGTATGCAACCTCATTAAAAAAAAAATACTTTTCATGATGGTTTCACACACACGGCATGCAAAGCATGTAATTGTATTATATATAAATAATGAATATATGCATGTTCATATCCAGAAGGAACTCGAAGAAAAGAATATTCTGACAAAGAACTAACAATTAGAGGGAAAAACTTTTGAAAGCAATTGCATGTAAGATGCCAAACGCATTAAGGGCGTACAGTAATATCTATTTTATTTTATCCAAAATTTCACACAAACGATAAAATGAAGTTTTGGCCATCTGAAGGCAAGTATAGTCAAGACGAGTTTTTAACCAATACAGGTGTATCAGCAATCATCCCCAATCGTCCTTAAGGAGATAAAAATTGGCACCTGAAATACTAGTAATTTTAATAATCCGAAAACATCTTGGATATAAATATGGGGACCTAAGATGCTTATTTATTTTATTTGTGACCTATGTCATATGCCTATGGGTCCCAAAACAGAAATGATAATTTTCCCGAAATTATTGCTAAAATTTGGCATGGATATTGATTGTTTGAAGAAATCAAACAAATATTTATAGTATGAAGTATTATTTAGATATGATTTCAATACATTATGAAGTTGAACACATTAAAAGTAATATCCAAGTCAAAATTTTAAAAACCTTGCTTTACTGATGGCCTCAAATGCCAGTACATAATGAATACTAGTTCAACAGTAAATGTAAAGACTGTTACATGATTTTGGAGTAATGAAATTATGACGCAAATAAAAAACATAATAGTAATGCTATCTTTTCAAACCTTTGCATCGAATAGACATACATTTAATGTCTCATATAAAAGTAATGAAAGTAGGGGTCATGTCTTTAAAAAAAAAGGGGGGGGGATATGACATGAAATAAGCTAAAGGCAAAAACTGTAGATAATTTTTCCTTGACCTCTATTAAATATACAGGCTAAATATGCCAAAATATATCGATAGAAATATCGAAATATTGTTCAGATATGTTTTTCAAAAAAACATACACACAAACTATCTGGAAGTTTAGTCTGCGCTGAAAATTATCAGGGCTGCGTTTTACAAAAGAACTTACGACAGAGTCGTAAATATTTTCAGTCTCATGGAACGGTCTTTGATGAACAAAATTTATATTAAACCATTTATTTACACCTATTTTGATTTCCATAATTATATTTTACAACTACTACAATAAAATATTGATTAGTTTGTGATTTATAAACATTCACTAAGGTCGTAAGTCCTGTTGTAAAACGCAGCCCTGGCAGTACTCTAAAACTATTGAGTAATGAAAATTGTTCATTTTCTTCTTGAAAACCTTTCGCCACAAAATACAGTCCCTCACTTAACTCTATAAATATGTAATTTTCTCTTAACAATTTTATTCAATATGGTTTATTTCGCGTTGTAAATTATACATATAATCAATATACGATTGACCGAAGATAAAGTTGATCATTAATCACTACACCCTGCACGAAGTTATTCTAATTGATGAAGGCTGATCAAAGTCGACCAATGTTTATTCATTTTTCATTGATTCAGTGAACTTGTGTCATTGAGAGGTCTTTGATTGAGATCTCCATTGGTGATGAGACTCCTTAGGACGGGAACCAATCAGGGGGTCGCTGACCGACAGTACAGCGGCATTCAATCTATTCAATTAGACAACATCCTCATCTTTTGCTAGTTCCCGCCAGATTGGCTTAGAATAATCAAATTGAAGGGAAAAAATATAATTTACACAACTACTACTATGGATGACATGTGGTGGTAACGAACAGTGTTCAAATTCAAAAGTCCACAGGAAAATTACAAAGCAGGAGCAGAGCGAACACGGACCTCTTAAAAAAATAGAGGTAGGATCAGGTGCCATGTAGGAGTGAGCATCCTCTGCCGATCGGTCACACCCGTGTGCTCTTTGTCTCTTTGTTCTGTAACACCCCAGTCCCCAGGCCGGGTGGAATGGGTGGAATCCAACGTTGAGGATGGCGATGTTGATCGTCGTCGATGTCAACTCATGGCGGCTCGCAGCTCTTCTTAGCTCTTCTTAGACTTCATCTTGACGACTTCATATTCAGATGATTGCTGGAATCCAACGTCGAGGGTGGCGATGATGATCAGCGTGGACTTCAACCCATGGCTGCTGCTTCTCTTTGCTCTTCTTGCATATCATCCTGACGACTTCATATTCACATGATTGCCGGGATTCAACGTTGAGGATGGCGATGATGATCAGCACCGACATCAGCCTATGGTTACCCGACCAGCAGAGCCCCTATTTGTTACATTTGTACGATATCACATATACACGCCCCACAAGACTGTTATAAAATTGTTCCTTTTAACTCCAACGAGGTGGACTTTGTTATTTTTAAATTGCAACATTTATCCGTCTTTATAAAGAGGACATATATGTTAGAACTTGACGTTAAAATATTTCTTTTGATGTATAAATGCCCTTTTTCATTTTACAGTCAAGAAATTAGTAGGCCAAAAAAAACCGTTTCACACATCATGTCTATATAAGCACAAACTTAAATTTATACAAGTAAATTGCAATAGTTGTCAATATAAATTTTTCACCTTTTCTTGGAAATGCTTGTTAGATGAAAGAACGGTGTTTGGACAGCGATTTTTTAATGGTAGGTGCGAACATGGACAGGTAATGTATTCATGTAAAGAAATTGGTACAAGGTGATCCAAGGACTTTTTTCGGGAACTGCCTATGAATCCAAGCAAAACAGTCTAAGTCAGAATTTTCCAGGGGGAATAACCTAACCCAAGTATGTTCTTACTACTATTATATGACAATAATATTTCATAAAATCCCACCATTCTCCCATGGGATTTTGTGATTTGGGAGACAATTATTGGAAAACAAGAGGCCCATGGGCCACATCGCTCACCTAAGTAACAATAGGCATGATAATATCAGTCTAATGGAGTCATAACACAAAATATCTGTACAATGTAGAATGCATGTTGATCCTGTATAAATAATAATCCATTTCCCCTTGGATATTCTTATGTTTATAATCGAGTCCCTTTTTTATCAGGATGATTTTATAGTAATATTACATGTTGAGCATCGCAGTTCTTAACAAGATCCTAGACAATTGTTTATACATGGGATATAAACCTACATTAAACTCTGAACCCCTTGTGAGGCCAAAGAATCGTCCAGGGGCCGAAGTCTTTTGAAACAATTTTAAAGAATCAGCAATTTTTCAAAATGCTTGCACATAAGTAAAACCATATATTATAACATTTCAGTTTTTGTGAATTAAAATGTTTTCCTTTGTAAAACTGGACCCCGAATGTGGTCCCACCGTACTCCTCAAGATTTTGATTTTAACAAATTTGAATCTACACAATCTAAGGTCGCTTTTACTAAAGTTAAAGCTTTTCTATGCAAATGGGTTTTAGAAGATTTAAAAAAAAATTATCTCTGTATTCCTATGTAAAAAATTGTCTTCCTCCCCCTCCCCGATGTGACCCCATCCTACCCCCGGGAATCATGATTTGAACAAACTTGAATCTACCCAGTCCTTAACTAATGATACTTCCACATAAATTTCAGTTTTCCTTGCTGATTAGTTTCAGAGAAGAAGATTTTTAAAGATTTACTATATATATTCCTTTGTAAAAAGGTGACCCCCGTTGTGGCCCCACCCTACCCCCGGGGGTCATGATTTTCACAACTTTGAATCTGCAATAGCTGAGGATACTTCCACATAAGTTTCAGCTTTCCTGACTGATTAGTTTCTGATAAGAAGATTTTTAAAGATTAACTCTATATATACATGTATTCCTTTGTAAAATTTCGACCCCTGATTGTGGCCCCACCCTAACCCAGGGGGACATGATTTTCACAACTACAAATATACACTATCTGAGGATGCCTCCACATAGGTTTCCTGGCTTATTAGTTTCTGAGAAGAAGATTTTTGAAGATTAACTCTATATATTTCTTTTTTAAAAAATCCCCCCATTGTGGTCCCACCTTACCCCCGGGGGTCACGATTTTCACAACTACGAATCTACACTAGCTGAGGATGCTTAAAAATTTCGTCTATCCCGGGGGTTTATATTGCGGGTGGGGGGGGGCTGTGTCCTCTCCTCAAGCACCTGTGAAAACGTTCTGACATTGATGTGTATAGAAAGAAAATTCATCAATCAATAGAAGACGCACACGGTGACAGAGTAATCATGGAATTAATGCAGAGGAAACTGAAAGAGATCGGAAATAGACACTATCAATATGTAATGAAAATTCAGACGGAGGCTGAAGAGACAACCAAAGAGTTGAGGGAACAAGCAACGCCCTGCTGCAGACCATTCGGGCATTGGAAACATCTTGTTTTGTGCTTTTTAGCACGCCCAGAATTTGCCGAGTTTTTACGATTTACTGTACTAGTTATCGACTTTGTGATAATAACATAGTAAAATCCCTGTATATGTTGATTTTATACTCTGCTATTAAATGTTATTTGAATTATGCTCCTTGTGGGGGTCAGACTAAAGTAGTCGGGGTTATGATACATTATATACAAAACTCATAAAATTATTCGTTTATTATCATACGGTTATACCTATAGACTATTCAATACATACAATGTAATTGTGCAATCAGGCGTTCAACTGCGCTACGAATCTCTTGGAAATTACTGAATTCCTTTTGTTTATACATGTTATATGTATTGATATTATATGTCAAATAAAAGAAGGGATATGATAACGTATCTCAAGGAGGTAGCCCTATTACGTCACTTCCCCCACTGCTGAAAGTGCAAAGATAAACAATGATCGTTTAAGCTCTGACATGTATAAGACATATTCAAGAAAGTTTTCAAGCAAACTTATTTTTCTTTATTCGGAACAGACGACTGAATTAAAAAAGTTTGGATTGTCGATTGCTATAAATATAGAATATGCGGCAAAAATATCTTGGGACAGACTATTATGGTATTTTTAATGCTATCTGACCAATATAAGGTAAATCATGGAACTAGCATGTATATTATCCTCTACTATAGGAATTATAAGTTGTTCATATTCTTTGCCAAAAGGATTATGATTTAATTTTTTTTGGACAATTTTAGGGGGCGCCCTAAATCCGCCACTGGCTATAAAAATAATAAAGTAAAGTACATCGCTGGGATGAGATGCACATCGAGCTAATCAACCATGAAACTTTATATTTTAAATTTTCAATTCTTTTATGCTTTTATCGATAATTCTATTAACTTAACAATGTCAAAAAAATACATATCCGTCTGAGTAAAAAAAGAAAGATCCGCCTACCTTGATCCAAAGCAGACGAAAATGAAATGAAATTATCTGACCAATCACATTAGCCGTTACGTTTCTTGTTAGATTAAACCACACCTTCGTTCTAGCAGCCATATTGGACTCTGTTAAAAATTGCAACGAGTGTCAACAGAGAAATTGGTGAGTATTTTGACTATTTGATAATAACATCTGACAAAAATTCAGAGAAGGAACATTAAATAGCTTTATGCGTTCACGACACAAACAACAAACTGTGCCCTGCTCTCTGTCAACCGCCATCATCTGAAAGGTGACAGCGGACCCTTATCCACTGTTATCATCATTCCTTACATGCCATTGGGTTGTAGCTGAACATTTCTATTTCCGTAAACATTGCCAATTCACTATTATCCCGTTATTTGTTTTGCATACCTAAGTAACAGAAAATTGGTTTATCTAAATGTTAAATCTTGGTGAAATTTGCGTTTACTTCCGTAGTCGTAACAGGTGTGTGTGTGGATTGGATGTGACCCCCGGGCCAGATATTTCTCACCTTATTACGGGCTGCTTCGTAAGGTGTATTCAATCGCAATTCTGCTTGAAGTATATAAGATATAAAACATGTATGCCGCATTTGTACACAATTTTTTATTCATTTATTGGGAAATAATGTTTTTGGATTGATGTCCCAATGACCAACTCCTTTGAAGCTGCACTATCTTTAAGCTCTACAGCAAACTGCATAATAACAAAAAGCAAACAGATAAGAAAGAGGTTTTTAATAACATTTGTTTGAAATTGTGTATGTAAATGCTGTCTCTTTTTTATGCGTTTCATGATTCATTGCAGCTTTGCCATATGGCGGAGGTGTAAGTGTATTTCAGTAAAATCCAGTTTCACGACAGTTTTCTATTGTTAAAAAGTTGATTGATAAGACATATATTTGCTATATTTGTCATAAATTTTCAAATTTTTTTTTTATGTCAATGGAATGCCAAAACATGTTGTCACCTTTTCACCTCTACAACAGTCCTCTTTTGAGTTGATAAATGCTACATGTTCTGAGCAGTGACAGTTCACTGTATTCACCTTGAACAGAAGGAGTAAAATTCCTATTATTTGTCTGATTTGAGGCATAAAATCAAGTTATAATCATTTTAGACATCATGACCATTTCCTCATTGTCCATGTTAAAATGTTACAAATGTTGTTATCGTGATTGATTACTAGGAAGTCATCTAATATGCATTAAATATCACAGATTCTATGTTCTGGTACTAGATTTTTTGCAAATATTGATCATATTAGGAGATTTATTTCCCAATGAACATAGCATATTTTAAGTTTTGAGTTAACTGTGTGTGTTTTTTTGTGTTTTAAAAATGTTGTGACTTTGAATAATGAGAACCAGTTTTGTGAGTTACCTTGCTCAGGTGTGGTTGATTTCCAGTGTTTCATAATAAGTTGAATGCTCATTGAAGGGAGAGTGAGACCGCCGGGGGCATTTAAAATCTTGTACCTGTACTTGACCATCACCAGTGTCGTTTAAATATACAAGGGTAGAATTTGGTCGACACAACTTTACGCACCTTGCTCCAAATTAACACAGGCATGCCATTAAATACCCCGTGTCCTATTAATAGGTAGGATCATATGTGTTGGGATGTCAGAAGAGTAAGGGGCATACAAACAGGGCAGTTATCCTTCATGTTGTCTTACACAGCTGATTGAACCTGACATTCTTGGGTAGGTGTGCTTAACAGTTAGGTGACACACCTAGTTTCATGCAGAGAGACTATAGGACACTGAAGTTGGACCAAATAATTTCATCTTCACAGCTGTAGCATTGCTATTAAGTTACTGTTGGAGTTCCGTTCCGTTGTGGGCACAAATAATCAATTAGTTTATATTATGATCATTAAAAAGCAAAAAATGAAATTACATGGATCTTTTTATATTTTCTAGGAAGGTTGAGTCATATATGCAAACATTTGTCAATGTTATATCACTGGTATGCTTGTTAAAGATTACAGTGTTTATCATTTGATAATGACATGAAGTAAAAATTGATACTTTCAGTTTGATATTGATAATATACTGGTGTAAATTGCCATTCATGCTTCATATGTAGTTGAATGTAGAGAGACAGTCATACCGTAAATGTTTGACCCAAATTTTTGTGGATGGTAATTTTGTGGTCATGCTTTCTTGGTTTCATTGTTGAATTTCATGACGCGCACATTATAGTCCATTTACGGGATGAGGGTAGAATGGTGCAGTTCTATCAATAGGGAAGTACTATAGACTCCTATTAGCAATAACCTTCAGTAATCCACTTCAAGGTAGGCCTATCTTGTTTTGTATAAAATTTTGTGAATGCACCATTTTCGTTCTGTGAATGAATTTATTACAATACTCTGTGTGGGCTTTTCAAAACTGCGTCAAAACCTGGTAGTAACTTGACACTGGAATTAGAATTAGTCTGAATGTTATTCGTATACGGTGAACGGCTCATGCATGGATGAGAAAGGAAGGAATGTCCTTCTTATTTGAAGAATTTGGGGCATGAAATTGCACCCAAGTGTATTAATTGTAAAGAAGGATGATTTTACATTAGGATGGTACAGTTCCTTTTTTTACGCGAGACACACCCCATTTTTTGTATCATAGAAGAGAGAAATGTCACAGCCTGATGCCCTTATGGACTGAAAGGGCAGACCTATGACCGCATTTCTGAAAAGAAAGCATGCTGCTTTTGGCTATAAAATCAGATTATGCCTGCCTCAATTTGTTGCAGGTATTCATGAAATGAAGAACAAAATTTTGTTTATCATTAGGAAGCTGCAATCATCTGAAAATGCAGTAACAGATAGGCTTGCTGCAAAGGCTATCAATGTGAAGCAATTAACTTGAAGTATACATGTAGTTTTGGCAAGCTCTTTTCTAATCATTCTGTCTTGATGAATTAATCTTTCCTTGCGCGGACCTTCACCTTTTATCTGTGTAGTAGGACTTACGTTGGGTTAGATGTCTACATTAACCCACAGAACAACTTCTGTGAGTAGTAGTTTATCTTTGTCAGTAGATGTTGTATCACTTGGTACCAGTATATTAGATGTACGTGTCTTTTGCTGGAAACAAATCTCTGTGACAAAATTCTTACTTTAACTACCTGTAACATTACAATAAATAGTATCAAAGGGTAGCATAAGCCATCTTTATGCAAACATGAAATGATGGATTTTGCTGAAAAATTCTTTCATTTGTCTTCCATTTGCATATTTTGTTGTTTAACAAAGAATTTAACATATTAAATATCTTACAGTTAAAGTTTAATTTGTGATTGATTGAAAGTTTTATTAAAAGAAAAGATACTGATTTTATTTTATCAATTATAAGTGATGTGGATCATTTGCTTAAATGTGCTTGCAGATCCCCCCTCCCCCCTCCCCCCCCCCCCCCCCAAAAAAAAAAGAAAACAAAGAAAGAACTGATTTACTCTAATTATGGTTTAAAATGTTTGATTTTTGAGTTGAAATAAAAGCAATCATCAGACATGTTGAAAATACTTTCAATGATCTGAATTCAATTGGTTCTGACAACATCAATATTGGTACTCATAATCATGGTAATGTGATACACGATACGCAGTGAAGTTTTAGAACTCTACACTTAGCTTATAGTCTGGGAAGGCCTGTATAGATTTTTCCTCTTGTTTTTGGTTTTGCGAGTATTGATGTATGCATTTAAGTGGAAGTTTTTTCTCCTTTTGTACATTTTTTCTTTGGGTTTGAGATGAAATGATACCAATTCATCATGCTCAATGTGTATTGATCGTTTCTTCCAGGGCTCTTTTTTTTCCCATCTTGATACAAAAAAAAATGTTTGCAAACTAGAGCAAAAAAAGGCTGGTAAAGGAGTTTCTAGAACTGTTCACACATACACATAGCTGAGACTGTGTATAAAGCAGGGGTTGTTCGACACACTTGTCAACTGTTTGTTCAGGATGAGCCTGTGTCTGCTACAGTCCTGAAGCCTTTGATTCTATTTATGTTATCACTTTACATGTCTTCCCTGACAGCCATCATGGTACATGGCTTGTGATTATCTGAATGACAAAGCAGCTCTGTACAGACACACACAGTCTATAGTGTATAATGTGGGGTTTTTTTTCTGTTCACTACAACAGGGATGATCTCAAAAAAAAGTAATCAAGCATTGTAGAATATGTTTTTTCCTGTTACAAGGAAGTAATTCCTATGTGTATCAAGTATGTAACAGTTGTATACCATTTTCTTGATGATGGTTTCAAAGGATTTACTCATTAATTTGTTCCTAAAGCATTTGAATTTCGGTGCACATGTATTACAGCACTAAAAAATTGATATCAAGTAAAAATGCATCAATATTTTATTGTCCAGTGTTTCTGATTTGCATGTGTTAGAAGAAACTTTAAAATGTACATGAATCACCAACAGTGTATAGCAGGATGTGGGTTCAAGAGTCTTCAGATAAAACCAGAGTATGTATGAATTCTGGTTACTTTTTTTTTTGCAGCTGTGTTTCGCTTCTTTCTGTTGATGAGCTGGTACCCACAGTGTTGTGGAGATGTCGCTGAATGAGGAGTTGGTACAGGCCACTAACGACAGTTTCTGGGAAATTGGCAAGTACAGTCGTACTGTCAAGCGTATAGACAATGGCAAAGCCTTATGTGATAGTTTACGGCAGCTGATACAACAGAGGAGCGAAATAGAAACCTCGTACGCCAAAAACCTTTCTAGCTGGTCCAAGAAATGGAATGAATTTCTCGATAAAGGTATAAACATTGTTTTCTTAAGCCTGAGAGAGACTATAAATACATATGTTTACAATGCTTCAGTAAGGCATTTCTAAAAGTGAACCAAAATTTGATAGTCAGTCGTCGAGTTTTTTGTGAGATACAGAGCTCACAATTCTGTGTTATGTAAACATTTTTTTAAATTTCCAGGTTTAGACCAAAAATAAATGTGACAAACACTACGAAATGTTTATTTATGTTCAAAACGAATTAGAAGATAAAAGATCTGCTTAAAAAAGAACTTTTAATGGTACATTGAACCAATATAAACAAAAACATGCCCCTTTAAGATGTCAAATTCAGTGTCTGCAAGTGCTCACAGAAAATTGATTTGATTTGAATTTTAATATTGCTCAGAATTTGCTTAATTTGAATTTTAATATTGCTCAGAATTCACTAGAATGGTAGAAAAAAAATGAATAGATCAGAAATTCATGATACAGTTATAATATAGGAATAATTTTCAAATAAAGTTTAGTAAAAAGCAAAATTTGAAGTGTAAAAATGCAAATGAGAATTTATTATTTATTGTTGACAATGAATTACATATAAAAAAAATCTGTGGGTTTCATAATTTTATGAAGGCAGGGGTTTTTACTATGACAATACCCCCTCAAGCAATTTCCAGTTTTTAAGCATACGTAACTCAGTAATAAAGTAACCTTTGTTCTTTAAGCAATCTAAATTCTTTAAACATCCATTCTATGGTAAAGAATAAGGAACCAGCATTATTTCTGGCGTCCAAGGAAATATTTGGTCTCTCATGAATACTAGTACAGTTGATTAGCTCAGAATTCTCTAATCTGCATTTATTTTTGGCTGTAGGTAATGAATACGGCACGATACAGGGTGGCTGGAGGGGCATGCTACAGGAAGCAGACAGCCTCGCAGATTTACACAATTTAGTCGCCGATAACTTAATGACAAAAGACTATCCCAGCATCAAGGCATGGCAGAAGGAAAACTACCACAAATCCATGATGCATTTCAAGGAAACAAAAGAGCTTGAGGAAGGGTTTAAGAAGGTAATGTTTTATTTTTCTCTCTCTCTCTGGAACTTGACCTAGATTAGATGATTAATTAAAAAGTATGAAATATTTGTATTGTTGTTTTCAGGTCTTTTTACTTGTGGTTGCATAAATTACCTTTATTTCATGCATATAAATAAAACTAAACTTGGTGCTTGAAATTTTGTAGGCTGTAATGGAGGAATAAAATTACCACATATTGAAATTTATATCATATTTTAATAAAATAAAAATGTCCATTATGGTCATGGAAAGGTTTCATAAACCATCTACAAAAACAGTACCTGGTAAAACATTGATCAGTATTATGATTTTCACCATAAACCATTGTTCACGTGAAATTCAACCTACAATTAACATTTCAGGCCCAGAAACCATGGGAAAAGAAATACACAAAACTTATGCAAGCAAAGAAAGAATATCATGCTGCATGTCGGTCAGAGAAAAGTACAGCCAACCAGGAGAACAATGCTAGAGGAGACTCGGCAGTATCCCCCGATCAGGTACAGAGGTTTGGTGTAGAAGTTATGACTATGGCTAGGTTATCATCTCATGCCTTTGTGAGTCTTGACCGTTCAATGAGTCATCTCATTAAGCTCTCTCAGGCTTAAGAGAAGTTTATGTCCTATGTTATTATTAACCAGTAGATAAAAATTTGCTTGTTTAAAATGTGTTATGTATAGTAAAAATGACCTTTTGTTTTTAATGTTGAGGGAATTCTTCTCTTATGGTGCCATTGTCATGCCTGCGTATGATTTACCCTCCTCTTCTCTGTCTTTTTTAGTTAAAGAAAATCCAGGAAAAATTAAAGAAATGCCAAGCAGATGTAGAGGCAACAAGGGATAAATATGAAGCCTCTTTGAATGACCTCAACAGTTATAATGCCAAATATATTGAAGATATGAATGAGGTTTATCAAATTTATCTTTTATCTTCACAAATGTTACAGCCAGTTCATGATTTAAAATTCGAAATTTGTTCAGTTATTTGTTCACAAAGTAGAAGTAACAACTCAAAATTTTGAAAAGATTTACTTGTACATTTGGAATTGATTGAATTGATTGATTGATTGAATTAATAGAAAGAGGACTTATTAAAACTGGAATTTTTCAGGTGTTTCAAAAATGTCAAGATTTTGAGAAGTCAAGGATTGAGTTCTTCAAGAAGACTATGTTTGAGATACATCAACATCTTGATCTCTCTGTAGAACCAAGGTTGGCAAACTAACACATAGTTTCTGAGAGATATCTGGCTATCTCATTAACTTTATTATTGTAATATTTAGTTCTCAAACTTGAAAAAAAAAAATGTGACTGCCGTCTCTAGAAAGGGGCCCTTAGATCATTTTTAAACCAATTATTGCCCCAAAATTCAGGATGCAGGATTAGCAGGCTATTTTTGGATTTTTCTTTTAATAGAATGCAAAATACAATTGAATAATTATCAATAAAGTCATAGTATATATTTTTAATTGCAAGTATTTATCCAAATAGAAAATGTCATTAAAATATAATTTTGGAATTATGTAGTGGAAATATTCACTATGTTATTTCCTGATGTGGCCGATAGGCCTCTTGTTTTAAACAACTTATCATGGAAAATAGTTTGAATACAAATTCACTCGCCCCTTTACCACAATTTTCTATGCGCCAGGGGGTGCCAATTATGGATAATGTGGTGACTGTTCTTTGATGTGTATATTTTGTGTAATACAAGTCTATCCTTAAACAATAATTGCATTGTAGGTTCTCACAAGTGTACACTAGTCTACACAGTACTATAGGACAGATAGACTCCGACAAAGATCTGAGATGGTGGTCAACGAACCATGGATCTGACATGCCCATGAACTGGCCAACATTTGAGGTTTCATTGATTTCATGCTCAATTTTGTAGAGAAACATGCAGTCATAATGATGAATTTTTAAAAATATATTTGTAGACAATAAGCAATTTTCAGTTGAATGTTAGTTGCACATGTAGCAAAAACATTATGGTCTTGTTTTGATAGTTATTTATTTATATGGACCTTAAAAATATAGAATTTTTAGTTAAAAATTAACATGGATAAATGTATGTAAGAATGTATCTTTCTGTATTGCAGGCCATTAAATGACTATGAGTTGTAAAATAGAAATCTTTGACTATAACTCTTATGTTCACTGCTCAGGAGTATTCACCAGAACTACAAAACATTTCCAAAAAGAAGGATTCGGGAATAGGAGGCGGCAGTGATGGCATTACTATCACCAGTATTCGCCACAAACCAGACGGCTTTGATCAGCAGCAGTCCAGCCCGCTTAACACTCACAGACAGACCTCCAACAACGAGTCCCAGCGGTCATCATCGGGCTCCATTCAGCAACAGCAACAGCAGCAGCAGCAGCAACAATCTTCCACACTTAGGTAGGTACACCAGAACTTAGTGGGCAGTGAGCTTTTAATGCCTAACAACAGAAAATAGGATGAATTTGAACTTGTATTGCACTTGAGGCACATTTTATTTCTGTAGAGTACTTGACAAGTCTTTCACTGTGCATACCGTATTCTTTTGTCATTTGGTTGAGGCTTTCCTAAATGAATTTTCATTGCCTTTTTTTTTTTAAAGTAGACCATATCTTTGTTCAAGTCCACTGATACAAACAAACAATAAAACCAAAAAAGTATATAAAGTAGTCAAACATTGAGATGTTTGAAAGTTAACAAAGTTCTGTAATTTAATTTTCTGGTGCAAAACGGTTGAGTATAGCAAAATGAGGCAGGTGGTAACAGCAAGTGATGCTTGTTGCATGAAGGTACAAGTAGGCAATAATTGAATAATCAAAATACTTCATACAGTCACAATGTCAAACAGCATCATCATTGCCAATTAGAAATTACAAATCAAACACACTTCCTCAATGGTATAAATTAAGCTGAAGGTACCAATCAAAGGCACTTCCTCAATGTCCTCAGTGGTATTAATCAATGAGAAAAAATATTTTTTTTTTTTTTCAATCTTTGAACTTCTCAATGAGAAGAGTCAATATAAGGACTGAAAATTATCAGTGGCTTGATGGTCTGTAAATTTTTGATGTAAACATACTTTTGGACCAATTATTATTATTTTTTTTCCAGTGTGATTCTTTATTTGATCAGTAAAAATTCTGATTAAAAGCCTAAATAAATACTGCAAAAATATTAACCTGTTATTTTTAACCTTAAATATATTTGAGAACAATGCTCTTTATCTCAACCAGTAGTGCAGAAGGATATGGTAATCAAAAGTTGACTTCACTGTAGGTAGATTGGTTTTGTCATCTGAAGACATGTAACACATTTAGCATTATTTTAGGAGTATTAGATGTTACTTCTTAACAACAATCAGTTATCTTTAAAAAAAAAAAAATTGATAACTACAACAAGTAGAATCAATCATAGTTGATCGAGAAATAGGAGAATCATTGTGTCAACTTTGACATGGGCAACCTTGACCTTTTCCCCTTAGTGTCCAGTCACCTCTGAATTCTGTCTGGAGAATTGTTGCCTTTACTCTTAGAAATCTTCATGACAATTTTATCAGGAAAATTTCATTTGATGGATTCTCCTTACGCAAGAAGTCGAAAGATAAGTCCTCAAAGCGAAAAACTTTGATTGAGAAAGAAAGCAATGCTGGTGAGTCAGAGGAAGTAAAGAGAAATTCTGATCCCTCCAGACTGCAGCAGCCCCCTGACTCTGCCCGCCTTGCCCAGATGAACACTGAAGTCTCACAGGCTGACATTGTACGGCATCAACCAGGGGGAGAGAACTATGTCAGGTCACCGTCCTATGATGAGTCACTGAATCCATTTGGTGATGATGAAGACGAGGGTGGCGGACAAAAATCCAACAGTACGGTGGAGTCTCACGTATATCAAGCCATAGATGAAGCTCGGGAAGGACACAAGTAAAAACATTATGTACCTCTCTTGGAATGCTGCATCGTGCTGCGTTTATCTTAGATCTTGCAAATGAAAGTATCCCTCACTGACTACACTATTGGAATGATGTGCGTGTGCCTATGTATTTCTGTAGCACCGTATGATACTGAGTATGACTTATCCTCAAACTATCTTATTATAAGTCCTAAGTAAACCTTGTTTGTTTTACCTAGCATTTATATTTCTTGGCATTTATTATTGCTTGTCCACATTCTGTACAGTATGAAAATGAAACTGAATAGAAGTTAGAAGACCCAATAACTCCTAGATATAGATTTTAACCAAAATAATCTTGATTTATGAATATACATATATATATGTCTATGTATTGACTAACAAAACTGGGGGGTGGGGGGTGGTGGGGATTTCCAAACATGTTTCTAATTCTAAACTGTATATATTGCTCTTTGAATAATTTTTGAAGAATAAAGCATTTGATCATCTTTCTGCTATGTGACATCTTGGCAGATTTGATTACTATGAAAATGATTACGGTACTCAGAAAAATGATTTTAAAAAGAAAAAAATTAAATTAAAAACACATTGGCAAAATTTCTTCTCAAACATTCTAAATGCACATACACTTTGGCTGAGACACTCAGTCTGCCTCTTGCCTTTATCTTGTTTCCAACTTCTCTATGATTTGCTTTCTGTATTTATTTGCAGGTCTTATACTAATTACACATATTTCAGGTTTGTTTTTAAGTCTTTTGCGTATGGTGTTGTCAGGTGTTTTAAACTGTACTAAGCTCTCCCATTTTCAGTTGGTAAATTACATTTTTTTTTTACAATTTCAAAGCTCCCCATGTGCAATATGAAGATCTTGAAGTTTAGTATGTGTTGTTTTTATTTTTCTTATTTATCTACAGATGTATCAATCTTATTTGTTGCTGTATTATTTTTCTGTAATTCCGTATTATGAATTTTCAATTAGCATGTGGACATCCTGGTACAGTAAAAACAAATATTTTGTCTACTTATTTTTGTTTTCATATTGTGTTTTATATGGGAATTAAGATTATTTGTAATTTCTACCAAATTTTTAAATATTTTTTTTTTATTAACTTGCACGAAATTAACAAAAGTAATTTTGTTTTGATGTTGTAATGTATTGATATAGACAATTATGTTTTGTTAGCTGTCATCAATCATTCAATTTCATTATTTAAAACAATTCAGTTAAAAAAGTATGCAGTAAATATGCAGGAAACTTTTAACATTAATGTTTAAACTGCTTTTATATCAAGAAGATTTATGTTGACTCAATTTCTTATATCGGCATTCAATTTCATTGACTTTCCCCTGTTTTTTCTTACAGCAAGGAGCCAGAAAGGAAAGTGGAGGCGGCACCTGAAGAGGAGGACAATAACCCATTTGCTGAGGACGCAGACGAGACCCCCTCCCCGTCCCAAGAGGACTCGCCCCGACAGATGAACGGGAAGGAAGGGGTGCCAGTCAGGGCATTGTATGACTATACTGTCACAGAAGAAGACGAACTGCCTCTCAAAGCTGGTGAGTTTTTGCACAAAGGTGAAGGTTGTTGGGATTGATGTGTTCCAAATTTATAGACTACTGTCACTGGTTTCTTTGGGATGTCAAGCATGCATTCTTTCTTTTGAATTAATTCATATTTCTGACTTGAAATGCTGTACACAGCAGTAGTTGCCATATCAGATACATGTACCAGAACCAAGAGAGACATTAACATCAAGAAACTGATCGATCTTTTAGATACTGAATAAAGTATTCAATTTTATTATGTTGGTCAATTTGAATTAAATTGATCAATGAAAGAAAGCAGATATAAATTTCTATCTGAATCACGTAACTTTGGCTAATGATTTAAGTAGGCAGATCCTACTGTGTTCGGTTCAAATAAATTGTTGTACAAAAATCAAATTGCACTATGTTAAATCTGCCTCGGTCCAACAGTCACACCGTTTTCATATTCATATCAGAGTGGGGGTATCAAAAGTGAGCATTGGCTCACAGATTCTCTTTTTTTTTTTTGGGTGGGGGGGGGGGGGGGGGGGGTTTAAATGCCCACAGGGAGAGTTTCTGTTTGTTAAGTAAGACAAGCAAGTTGCACCATATTCAAGACGAATGAAATGTATAACAGATTTTTAGAAAACTTGGCTTATGAAACAAAACACAGAGGCATTCAAGTTCTTCCTGTGAACATTTCAAGGGCAGACTATCCAATCTAAAGTTAGAAGCAGTATTGACGAAGACTAGACTTGCATGTAAAAAGTTTTGAAATAGGGTTGCTTTTAAACACGTATAATTTTGCTGTTGTAAAAGGTGATGTTTTTGTCAAACTGTCCGAGGAAGATGAGCTGGGATGGTGTAAAGGATACAAGGACGGCCGGGAAGGATTGTATCCAGCCAACTATGTAGAACCTGTGTAGATCTCCAAAATCCTTCCAGCGTTTGCATCAGAGGAATAACTCCTACATGATGGTCAAACACTCTAATAACCATGATCAAACTTTGTTATACAAAGCATTGGAATGGGATTGCGATGGCGAGGTGGCTGCAGCTTGTTACATCATGATATAAATGATATTACACTTGTTATTTCATTACTGTTACATAATGGTTATTGCCAGGTAGTACTTGTTTGTGTCTGGTTGTCTTTATGAACAGTTTATAAGAATGTAGGTTGTTTTTTCATGTATCCTCAATAATTTTATAATCAGAATATGCTGTAGATTTTTTTTCCCCCCACTCCCTCTATTCTGTATTCGCTGTGTTGAACAGAATGAGGTAGAATAAACGTGATATTGTTATTAATTACAAAGAATTGTGTTATCATGTTACATCTCCCTACCTTTCCCCTAGACAAATTTGACTACAAATATGCCCTGTGTGATATATCTCTCTTGCCACCACCAGTATAAAATCAAAAGGGAAATACATGTATATGTACTATCTTTAGGTCAGCGTCCTTTCTTGTTTATGTATAAGTCTTTTTATTGAGAACCTCTCTTTACATTCGTGAAATGAAATTGTTAGGCACCTTTGTTTAGTTGATTTTTGTATTCAAATATTGACATATATTCGATGAATTTTCTCAGAAATTTTCATTCTTAGAACTGTAGATAACTACCTCAGGTTGGCAATTTCACTGTACATGTAATTATCTCGTCATATCTTTTCCTTAATTGTTCTTGCTACGCACTTGATAGGCATTTTATTATCAACATCATGATTAAATGTGCAACAATCTACAGTATTGAAGGGACGGTCTTGGGAAGGCTTCTAGCTGGCTGATTTGAATGAGCTTCCATTTTTCATGATCCTATTGGTGTTTGATCTCCATTTTTTTTTTTTTTTTTTTTTTTTTTTTCATACATTCCATGCTTTTTTCTGATTGAAGGCCTGACATTGTAAGAATTAAAAAGTCATCATATCATCTATAGTTTTTCAGGTCACCTAAGTCACTCAGATGGTTTAAATAAAACATGTATATTAGTCATCTTATTTTAGGTTATCTATTAAAACATACACATACACCGAACTTGAAAGTTAACAAATATGGGAAATAATTTCCTATTAGAGTTTTACACCTTTTCAGTACATGTATTAGGTCATTGCCTGACGTCATGACGTCAGGCATATCTAAGGTTTAAAAGTTGCAATCTCCGAAACAGTGCAGACAATGGAACAAGCAATATCATGATATTTCACAAAAAAGATTAACCGATGCATGTTTAAGATGTCAGCATTTACGTTCATAATTGATGAAAATGTTTTATGGCATGTAATAACAACAGCGAGCAAGAGTTTTCAAGTAAAAGGGACGGTCACCATGAAGAGCACGTGTGTAATCCTGATTTAAAAATAGATCAGCATTCCACCATATTTGAACGGTGAAAAAGGGGGAGGGGTCATCGCAACAAGTTGTAACATATTGTCTTATACGGTACAATGTAAGTAATAATTGGTGTTGGATTTTCATTATTACAAGAGAGTCATCAGTTTGGATTAAAACAAATATATATTTATACAGCTGGAATGTTTACTGGAGGAACTAAATCGCCAAAGCGGGGTGTGACCCGATTTTCGTTCAGTTGGGCGATTTCATTAATCTTGAAAAGGGAACATAACTCGCGTGTCTTACTAAATGTACATTACTACATTTAACAATTACTAATCAAGTGTCTTTCTTAATTCGATAGATTTCTTCCAAAACATCCGATCCAAAGTATGATATACATGTATGTAGCTGTTACAAAACAAATGTCAAAAAATTCATTTAACCCCCCCCCCCCCCATGGATGAATTCATTCGTTGCGTGAACGGTAAAGCAGGATTTCGCGCCTAAATGTCTCATTCATAGTTTTTGCGCGCCGATTAGTTGACGAGTCCGTTGGGATCATGCAAATACCCCAGAGCACACCATGTGTTTACATCACAGGCACGTAGCATCGGGGTTGGGGTGAGGGAGGCTGTTTCCCCCTCCCCTCTTTTTTGACAGCTGGCACTTTTCTTAACTTTATAGGATAAATGGAAATATCATGGATTTGCCCCCCCCCTTCCACTTTTGTAGGAGCATGCAATAATGAAACTGCAAATAAGGAGTTCTAATTGAATTAAAGTTACAGTTAGGGTTTTTTCTTGAATTTGAGAATTCACCCTTTTTTAATTGCTTGTCAAGATGATTTTGATGAAGCTGCCCACACACATTAAAAACAATACGTGTTTGTATACCCTCTCATATTTCATGACGTTAGAAGTTTAAAAAAATGCCTTTCAGTTGATTTTGCAATTAATATAACAAATACAATTTGAAAAAACGACTATTTACTCTCCAGCTTTCAAGCTTACATGCACTTATATGATATGTGTGCATTCCTAAAAAATTGAATTAATAAAATGAATGAATTTCAAGTGATATATATGTACATGTTCTAGATCGAAGAAAAGACTAACATTTCGTCTTAAATTTGCACGTTCCATTTATAAATTTATGATCAGCAGCGAAAATTAAAATTCATTTCTGATAAGTTAGCCTAATTGATACATGCATGCTTCCATTGAATAATTTTGTTTAGTCAGGCAAGCTTTTTGGAAAGCTATTACTTGTGACTCTATTATGATCTTAAGGTTTTCTGCCCAAATTTTAGGTTTCATAGTCCTTTTTGAAAGATTTCAGGCAGAGGGGTGATCCTCATTACTTTTTACTCCAGAATAAAACTTAATTAAATGAGATTCCTCGACAGATATGGTTTTCAGGTGAACGTTAAGGCCTATTGTTTTAATGATAAATATAGATTTATTTTATCAAAGAAACAACATCAAATTTCCATTTTGTGATGTAAATACTTGGGGAAGGGCCATAACTTACATTTAGATACCACATTCTTTTCTTTGTTGAATTAACTTTTACATGTATTATAACAGATCCTGTGGTCTGTTGATTTCAGTCTATGTGCAGAAGATTGCCATAAACATTAAAATAGCATTATTTGCATGACATCATGGTTTAATTTTTCGTAATCATTGAAACATGGTGATAATTCATGTTCAGTTTTTACATAAGCGTTTTTGTACTTGGTATGAAGTCCCTATTGGTTCATGTCTCCTTCTCGTTTTTTCATTTCTTTTCCTCCATAAAGGATATCATTTATGTTTCTGTGGAAGTGTTCCATGTTTATCAGTGTATCCATTGTATGATAATTATGTTCCATATTTTGTGCCAGTGCTATAGATTTCATATATGCAAAATTATGGTTAAGATTGTATAGTGTTCAATGTGTATTGCATTAGAGTTGTACAATAAAAGCAGGTTCACAGGTGTCCCCCTTCATTGCTGCTATTGTTAAATCATATATATATGGAGGCAACTTTATTATCAAAAATGTGAAAAGTGATGTTCAATTGCATAAAGTTGTTTCTAATAAGCAGAAGCTAGGCTGCATATTTATTTTAAGTTAGTTTAATGTTCAACTGATTCTTTATGATTCGAATATTTATGTATCTAAGATGACTTCCGAATTACTGTTAATCCCACTGAAGAAAAAGAAGAAGAAGAAGAAGAAGCTTGGACTGCTTTAATGGTATTGAAGAGTGTTATTAATGTATTTTCATATAATATGAACTGTGTACAAGATACATATATATAAATATATCAATTGTGTAGCTGGGAAATTGACAGTTATTTATTACTGAACAAAAAATACTGCAATAAATAATTTCTAACAATGACATCAATATAGTTCATCTTTTGTATCTTCGTTATTCATAGTGCCTGTTAATAAGTCATTTTCTCATCTGCTTCCATAGTCTGTACCAAGTGATTGTTTCTATCATATTTATTAGACAATTTAATTCCTGTGAAAGATAAAACATTTGAAATAGATGAAAGGAATACTATTCAAGATATCTTCATTGACTTATTATCATTTTTCACTTGGAAAAACTCACAGGAACGAAAACAGCTTTTTAAGGATAAAAGAGATGGGATCACAGGGACATCGTATCCGCTGTACTCTCTATGACATATATATAAATACATGTATTACATATTAAATGATATATTTTGTATTATTTATATATATGTCATAAAATGTAGAGCGAATACGATGTCCCTGTGGATAATGAAAAGAAAAAATTAAAATATCAATAAATCTGATATTTAAAAAAAAAGTTTATTCAAAACATTATGTATTTAAAATATCAATTTGTAACCCTTAAATGTGTTCAATACTTGGAATATGTTGACTCTAACAGGGGTATACATATCAAAACCTCCAAATAGTGTCATTTTTTAGAACTTCAAGGCATTTTCTTTTATAGAGTGGGTCTGTGCTCCATATTTTTCTCATAGTCTGAATAAGGTCTTATGGAAAACAAACCAATATCAAACAACAAAAACTTGGAGGGATGACACACTATACATTGAAAATATCATTTTGTATCCCAACAATTGAACGTTTTGAAAAAGTAATACAAGTCCGTAAACTTGTGACCAAATTCACACACAGTATTTAAACCGCCTATTTTGTTGTGTCTGAAATGTCTCAGTGGTTAGAGCACCAGACATAAGCTAACCTTATATAACTAGGGTTTTTATGTTGTTGGTTCAATACCACAAAAATTTAAGGCAATATTTTTTCTTATTGTTTGTTAAATATATTAAAAACTGAATATAGTTAGAAACTATGCCTTTTCAAACTTGTATTATTATATAATGTATTTGAATAGAACATTTGCATTGTGCGCCTGTTGTTGATTGCATATTATGACGTCACCTTGTTTTGGAGTCATGAAGAGTTATTTACGTCACTTTTACGAATCAACAAATCAAAAGCGAATAATCTAATTCTGGTTGTAACGCGCTTTCTGATTGGTTAAAAAATTATTTTTTCGTATAAAGGATGTTGCCTACGTCATAGTAAGACTAATGTCAAAAACGTATCAATACGCCTGACGTTACGTTTGAATTTTGTTCAATTTTACATCATTTTAGAGGTCAAATGACCGTTTTTATCTACAATGAAGAGTAAAAAAAATTAAATTATAAGCAATGAATTCAATATTTATAAGTTTTATAAGATATAAAACGGTTTGAAACAGTTTACGCTCAGATTCAGCATTCAATCCTGTCTAGTGCATCAGTATCATAAGATACACAATCCATGCTAGTTTGGTGAAGTTGGGACCAGTAGTAACTAAGATATAATCATGGGAGGGCACCTGCTCAAAAAAACTTTAACCTGCTCCAAAAACCTTAACCTCCTGCAGCATCCGAAACCTATGGCTCAGATTCAGCATTCAAGCCTGTCTGGTGCATCAGTATCTAAGTCCCACCATCCTTGCAAGTTTGGGGACGCTAGGACCAGTAATAACTAAGATATATACATCAGAGGGCACCTGCTCCAAAAACTTTAACCAGCTCTAGAAACCTTAACTTCCTTCAGCATCCGAAACCTATGGCTTAGATTCAGCATTCCAGCCTGTCTGGTGCATCAGTATCTAAGTCCCACCATCCATGCAAGTATGGTGAAGTTAGGACCAGTAGTAACTGAGATATTGGCACCTGCACAAAAAAATTTAACCTGCTCCAAAAACCTTAACCTCTTCCAGCATCTAAAATTCAGGATTCAGATTTAGAATGCAAGTCTTTCAAGTCCATAAGTAGGTCCAGATGCATCATCCATGCAAGTTTGGTGAAGATAGTACAAGTAATAACTTAGATACAGGACCTGCAACAAAAACTTTAACCAGGTCCGGACACCGACGCCGGGGGAATAGCATAAGCTCCCCCTGACTTCGTCTCGGTGAGCTAAAAATGGAAAAATCAAATTTGACCAAAATTGTGACCATACCTTTTTAATGCAACTATGTCTGTTTTCCTTCTCATCACTCAAAAGGATGAATATTGAGTATATAATTTTAAATAAAAGAAGATGGGGGAATAAGATGGCGCAACTGCCCATTCGGTTTAGTCGTAAAATACAATTTCAAATTTAACATTTTTTCAATTAAATATATTTGATATGTTTTAATACAAGTTTACAAAAGGGTAATTTCTAACTCTATTCAGTTTGAAATATTTCAAAAAACGTATTAAAGGTTTAGTGGTATCGAACCCACAACCTAAAAAGCCATGTTCTTTAAAGTTACCTAATGCCTGGTGCTTCTAACCACTGAGCCATTTCATTCGCAACAAACTGCATTATTTAAATACTATATGAGATGTTGGCCACAAATCTACGTACTTGTATTATTTTTCAGAAACGTTCAACATTTTGTAAAATAACATTTTTAAAGTATAGTTGGTAATCTCTCCACATTTTGTTGATTAAAATCAGTTTAAATTCCATTAAACCGCATTTAGTCTATGACAAAAATATGGAGCTCAGACCCACTCCATAAAACGCATTGAAGTTATAAAAATGACACTATTTGGAGGTTTTGACACGCATACCCCAGTTTAAATCAACCTACTTCAAGTATATTAAAAATATTTAAGGGTTACAAACCGATGTTACGTTAAATATACACCGTTTTTAATTATTTGTAAAAAAAAAAAATATCAGATTAAATGATATTTTAATTTTGCAGTATCTAATCATTCCTCATATGGGCATTTTACACGCCTTATTCACCCATCTTCTTTGTTTACGTAAGATCAATCATAGGACAAACCCTTTTTAGCTCACCTGAACTGAAAGCTCAAGTGAGCTATTCTGATCACATTTTGTCTGTCGTCCGTCTGTCTGTCTGTCTGTAAACTTTTTACATTTTCAACATCTTCTCAAGAACCACTGGGCCAATTTCAACCAAACTTGGCACAAAGCATCCTTAGCCTAAGGGGATTCAAAGTTGTGAAAATTAAGGACCACGCCTATTTGCAAAGATAGATAATTAGGAATTTATGAAAATTTTCGAGAAATTTTCAAAAGTCTTCTTCTCACGAACCATAAGACCAGGAAAGCTGAAACTTGTGTGGAAGCATTCTCAGGTAGTGTAGATTTAAAGTTGTGAAAATCATGATCCCTGGGGGTAAAGTGGGGCCACAATGGTGGGTTTTACATAGGAATATATAGAGTAAATCTTTAAAAATCTTCTTCTCAGACACTAATCAGCCAAAAAAAGCTGAAACTTGCGTGGAAGCATTCTCTGGTAGTGTAGATTTAAAATTGTGAAAATCATGATCCCCAGGGGTAGGGTGGGGCCATATGGGGGGTCAAAGTTTTACATAGTTTCTCAGAAACTAATCAGCCAGCAAAGCTGAAACTTTTGTGGAAGCATCCTCAGGTAGTGTAAATTCAAAGTTGTGAAAATCATGATCCCCGGGGGTAAAGTGGGGCCACATTGGGGGGGGGGTCAAAGTTTAACAAATGAATATATAGAGTAAATCTCTAAAATTCTTCTTCTCAGAAACTAATGGGCCAGCAAAGCCGAAACTTGTGTGGAAGCATCCTCAGGTAGTGTAGATTCAAAGTTGTGAAAATCAGGATCCCCAGGGGTAGGGTGGGGCCACAATGGGGGGGGGGGGTCAAAGTTTTACATAGGAATATATAAAGTAAATCTTTAAAAATCTTCTTCTCAGAAACTTATCAGCCAGCAAAGCTGAAACTTGCGTGGAAGCATCCTCAGGTAGTGTAGATTCAAAGTTGTGAAAATCATGATCCCTGGGGGTTGGGTGGGGCCACATCGGGGGGGGGGTGTTAAAGTTTTACATAGGAACATATAGAGTAAATCTTTAAAAATCTTCTTCTCAAAAACTAATCATCCAGATGATTCTTTATAATTGTTAAAGGGTACCTGCAGTGCCGGTCAATTTTTGATATAATGGAGATCAGTGTGTAAAAACATCATCCTGAAAATTTTACAGCGATCGCATTAGTAGTTTTCGAGATATTTGGGGAAAACCCGATTTCACACCTGAACGAGTTTTGAATCAGGCCGATTTGGCGCGAGATGAACTGTGACGTCACGGGGTCAACACCGCTGTATGAGAAACAGGAATATCGTATGAAAACTGTTCGTTTTCTTGCATTGTTTTATCGATATATGAACATTTTTTTATGTTGTTTTATTTCCTTATCAACCCTGGATGATTAATTATACTGTTGTTTGAGTTTAACCCGTATTTCATCGAACAAAAATGCCGAATTCGGACAATTGTTCGCTTCATGAATTTCGTCAAATGTGTAACATTTTACATATAAATGCACAACATATGTAGCAAAATGACAATTAATCAAAGCATTATTGATATAAGAAACATGTTTTGTTAATATTGTCATTCTTTCGAATGATTTCTCAGTGACATTATTAACTGATTAATAATATTGATAATACATAAATAAATGATATTTCGTAAAAGGTAACTCGGGGTCTATTCCTCGTATAAGACATAAAATTACAAATGATGTCGCCCGATTATTCAATAATATTGATATCGGACCAATAACAATCAAAATATTCTGCATTCTTTAACAAACAAACACGGGATTATAAACGGATCAAGGCGAAAGTCCAAGATGGCTGCATGATTTAGTCTGTCTCGTATTCTAATGGAATTTAATTTTACATTTATTTACATCCTTTGTCAAAATGTTACAGTTTATTCAGATTTCATAATGATTCGTACCCAGTATTACAATTTAAGCTATACGGAGTTATAAAGCGTTTAATTGCTGGCCACAGCGCTCGAAAAAAAGTTGCACTTTATTAGATAAGGAATTATAAAGACCAACGTAATTACTTCCGAAATAATTACTTGATCACATAAAAAAGGTTTCAATTGCTCAATTGAAAATTTAGTCATTATTTAAGTGATTAGATAAGTAACAATAAAGGCATTTACTTCGAACATTAGTTTTACTATTTAATAGTATCATGCATGATTCTTTAATCACTGATTGACGGACTATACACTTGTTTTAGCTGACGAATGCTTGATTTTACACAGTCTAATTTATTTTTCTATTTTATCTTTTAACAATTCAGTAGCTAATTATACACAAATCAATTTACCCGTCTAGAGGTGTGAAACCCTCTTTTTGTTCACCAGACTCGTGTACCTTGTGTATACATACCCCAGATACACGTGTGTCTGGAGCAGTGGCTTCGTTAGTTTACCTGTCTACCTGTGTCATTGTCTCGGATCACCCGTGTGTGAAAGGATATTATGTAATCAAAAAATGATTAATGAACATAAATTTGCCCATGTAAGCGTTTTAAGATATCGTATTCATCGGTAAAAAGGCGACAGGAATAACAAATTTTAAAATCCTTTAAAAAGAAATCTGATTGTAATAAAATAATAACGGATACAAATTTCTAGATCTACAATACTTAAAATAACAAGATAAGTCAAAACATCAGACCTATATCAATCATTTTGGCTGAAAAATCGAATTTAATTTGTATAGTTTTGTAAGGAAATTTCCCTCCTGTTGACCTCGTGACGTCACTTCCGCTGAAGCCTCGTTATCGCCTAATTCTGTTTTCTCTTGATTAGATTTCCCAAAGCAGGTAAAAATAGCCACTTTGAAGAGGCGTAACTCTGTTATTTTTGCACCGATTTCGATGCGGTTTTTTGCATTATATTTTGGTAAATAAACTCTTTAACATATGTTTCACATCGGCTGGGCTGCAGGTACCCTTTAAGACTTTGGCCCCAAGACAATTCTTCGGCCTCACAAGAAGGTTCCGAGTTTGAAGTAGGTTTATATCCCATATATAAACAATTGTTAAGGATCTTTTTGAGAACTGCAATACTCACATGTGGTATGACTATAAAATCATCCTGTTTGAAAATGGACTAATGATTATAAACATAAGAATATCCAGGGGGAAAAATGGATTTTATTTATACAGGATCTGCATGTATTATTGTACATTGTCCAGATAGTTTGTATTATGACTCCATTAAACTGATTTTATCATACATATTGTTCCTCAGGTGAGCGATGTGGCCCATGGGCCTTTTGTTAATAATTAAAATTTACTTTTATGACATGTATTTAATTAATTTTTTTTTTATTTCAAACACAATACACAATCTTGAAAATTTATATCTGATATTTATTTTATTTAATTAAAAATTTACCTAAGGCCAATAACTGACCAGACTATAATTCACCTGTAATTAATCTCCTTTGTTCTTTTACACCCTTACCTGTGCACCATTCCCACTTTTCTAAAATCAGTCACCATTAGAAAATTCAGAATTTTAGCTAAGTGGGAAGACACCTATATGAAAGACTGTTGCTTAAAGAGTTTACAACCACTTTTGTTATCATTTTATCTCACCTGTCAGGTGAGATATTTATCTTTCAAAAATAAATTCCTAATTTAATTTGAAATTTCTTATCGGAATAAAAGATCGTGACATGATCTGATAAAATCCGATTGGAGAACTTAATTTCCTATAGGAAAGCTACCTGTCTGAATCAAATTCCTACCATTCTCCTGTACAAAATATTATTCCTCTAGGATTTTTTCTTAGAATCTTTTCATATCTTTACAAAATATCGATATCGTATGCAGAAAATGAAAGTCAACTCATAAACAAGGTATTTTTAAGCTAAAATTGTTGATAAATAGTTAGTTTTAATTGTAACACAGTGCTGGATGATTAACGTTACTGATTATGCCAGTGCCAAGGTGGCATTTTTGCACCCGCTTAAGATGCAGTTTCGGAAAAATCCATATATACCAAATGATAGGTCGTTGTTTAGAGAGTATGTAGCCATTTTTGTTTTTAGTGTATTTCACCTGAAAGTAGAGATATTTACCTTTAAAAATTAATATTCCATAGGAAAATGATAATTCATATAGAAGAAACGATTCCCCTACAGGAAAAATGACAATCCTATAGGATTTTCTATTTGGTTATATGAGATGACCTGCATACGAGTTGGTCTTTGTACGACTTGACTTGACACCACAGCGATTTTGTGGCGGGAACATACAGCCTATAAATAGTCGAGGTTGGTAATGGAAGAACAGCTGACAGCCAAGATCATGTACGTAAAATTGTATTAGAGAAAGATTTTGATGATTGTTTACACTGAATATATATATATATATATATTTAGAAAATATATATATAGAAAATATTTGGATCTGACCAACGAGGTAAGCTACAGAGTTCGCCCCTAAAAAACCGTCCGCGCTAAGACGTTTTGCCTCGAGACATTTCTCGAGACGTTTCGCACATGATCGCATCGTTTAATTATGTGTTGATTAGGCCTAAAAGTCGTGAACAGTAATTATCAGTTTGGACGGACTCCGAAAACGGAGTATGTGGCATCGTCATGCATTGCAATTTTCTCAACTTCTGTTTTGAAGCTTATGTAAATAATGGAGAGTTGCCTCCCTTCTTTGTGAAATTGTGATTAAATCAAATAACTGAAGTACTATATAACGGGAGTTGATTTTCTCGAATAATATTTATTTTAATATGTTTTACGGTGCTACCGTTCTGGCGGGCGCAGCAAGAATTGCACATACCTTGCATCATTGTCAACTTATATATACTTTTATTTAGGTATCAACGAACGTCAAAAATTTTTTGAGAGAGTATTTCTCTACAATAAGTATGCCAAAGGTACTAAATTTAATGGTTATGATACATACAGTGCAACCCCCTTCCCAGAGAGAGAGAGAGAAAGAGAGACCGGTACCTGTTTGTAGGTGTGTAATTTCCCACTTTTCAATTTAATGCAATATCTACATAATTTTTTTAAACTGTTTATTTTTTCTTTTTATTTCAAAATGTCCTATTGTTTATTTCCTACCTACTCATGCATGCACAATTAGCTTAAAAATGGATCGATATGACAGTAAAGTATGGCTCTTGCTAATATATATACATACAATCTCTATATTAAAAAAGATTAAAAACAAATCATACGTCAATGAGGCAGGTATCGCAGTCTATACTGAAATAGCTAGTACACGCATTACAGATGTTTGATCCACCTCTAAATTTATCGCGGGAAATATAGCGCGAGTGCACTGTGACGTCATCCATGACTTTGTTCGTCTTTGTTTACGTTTCTCGACTCAATACGGAGGTATGGAAGCATGTAACAAATCTTTTGAGTCTCGCCAAAGCATATGCGGTACTCAAAACGTGTCTTCAAACTTTAAATCACTGTAAATTACGAGTTAAAAGTCGGCCATTTTTGGCATAGCACCACGGCTGAAAACATTAGAGAGCATTATGGGACGTAGACAAAAAATTTTGTTTGATGAACAGTAGGTTTAGCTCGTTCTTTTTCCTGCGCACACTGGTTCTTAGAGCTCGCTGCGCTCGCTAAAATCAACGATATGTTATTTTGCATAGCAAGTAGTTTCTAATCTCTATTTGAAATGCGCACATTTGTATAATACGAATTCTCAGACTCAGGAATATGATTCAAAAATATTTTATAAATAAGTGAAGAGTGTTAAAAATCCAAAGAAAAATTCTGTCATCTGCATGTGATTCCTTTGATCGATACACATGTAAACATTACTAACAAAACCGTTGGGGTAACACGGAACAGCCGTCCAAATGAAGGTCTCTCTATAGGAGAAACGATTTGTAGAAATACTGGGCTGCTAGTAGAATAGAAATAAAGTTCGATCTTGTAATCATGAATGTTGCAGGATAACCACCTCGGTCTTGATATGTTGTTTTGAAATATCAAAGCCTCATCATACGCCTCGGTTTTATATTTCAGAACAAAATTTCTCGACCTCGGAGGTTATTTTGCAACATTCAGGAAAACTCATACATTATTTCTTAAGTATCATTTGGGAGAAATTATTATGTACATAATATTAATGGTAAGATTTGCCTCTCTTGTATTTGCTGACGTGAAAGCAAGAATTATTAAGACTGGAATTTCAGAAAGAAAACATTATTCTGATCAAATAATTTAATAAGAAAAACAATTTGTGGAGTGTTTTTCTCTAATTCTAGAAACATCATACTTGCGAATCATTGTGTTGGGTTGTACTAATTTGATCAAAATTGACTGGTGTTCGAAATTACCCTGGTTTTCCCTATTTTATCTTTTAAATTTGTAGAAATACAATCTCAAAAACAGAATTAGTTGTTACATATTTTACTTCTAAGTTCTTATTGCTTATTCCTTGCATACAAAATCTAAATTTCGATCCCAAGTCATGCAATGAGATCTTTTAACTTGTAACTTTGAGCACTGGATCTTGCCATGAGATAATTTCATCAAATCCTGCCTGCCAATATCAAGGATAATGAACTAACACTTGAATTGTAATTGATCATTTGAATTTCTTTTGTATGTTAATAGCAGGACAAAGATGTCGGGAAATATTTCCCCTCAGATCCCAAGTGTTGAGGCTGAAGAGCCCAAAGAAGTAGCAAAAATTATTGAAGACGATCATTCCAAAGGAGTTCCTGAAAATGATCTGGAGGTAAAGACTATAATATGGATTAAAGCTATTTGAATGTATCAGACTAAACAACTGCTTAATCATCCCAGATATGTAAGGCCCAGTCATAACTCTTTAAAAACTGTCAGATTGGCATTTGCAAAAAGAAAGCTTTTCACATGTGTATTTTTTTTTTTCTAATAAGGCTATCATTAAAAATATCTCTGTTACCCCTAACCCGACCCTAAATTTTGAAGTTGGGTAGGTAGGTAGGTAAATTTTTTTTCCCGCCAGGGCAGAATTGATAATAAATTGTAAGTTAAAATTAAAAATGAAAATATCAATCAATACTTTTATTAATTACAAAACTAAAAAAACATGACCAATTGTAAACAATTGTTATACTTGTACTAATGGAATCAAATTCACAATTTAATATTGTTAATTTTAAATTTAAATATGTAAACTTTGTATCAATCACAGGGGCATCGTATCTGCTCTACACACTTTGACATTTATACCATTATGGCAAATAAATAATACGCAAGGGTAAAAATACGAAAGTAGGACACAATTTGTAAACAATGTCAAAAAACAACTTACTTGACTCCATAAAGCTGATATTATGTCTGTTGTTGCTCAGGTGTTTCTGTTTTAAAAAAAAATTATCTCAGTCTATTCAATGTGGTAAAAAAAAATCAGTTGGCAGGATTTAATTGGGTTTGCCGCAGTAGGGGAAACAAAAATATTTTTTATTTTGGCCTAAAAACAGCTTTCTGTTCTATTGAAATCATTAATATTATTTCAATGGGTATTACAAAAGAAGAGACTTTTTCTGGAAATGATTTAATTCTTTAAAGAAAGTTGAAGATGTTGAGGAAAGCAAAGAAGACTCTTGTGAGGGTGTGGTCACAACTGATATGCTAAAGGAAGAGGAAAACTTGGAAAATGAGGGAAAGAAAGAAGAAGGGAAATTTAAAGAAGAACAACAGAAGGTAAATTAAAATGTGCTGTATTACAAGTGTGTCTCTCTTTATCTCTCTCTCTCTTCGCATAATGATTTTGTGTACAGTAGATTTCTTATATTATTATGTGAGTATTTAATTCCACGATTCAATCATTTTGCATCAAATTGAGAGAATATAAAATCGCAAATGACAAAGTTTTATCAGAGTTTTTTTTTTTTACATGTCTGAAAAATAAAAGTGAGATTTCAAAATCTGCGAGATGTGCAACTTTCGAATTTATGCGTATATATATATTCCTGGCAATTTATTGTTAATCTACATTAATATGGTTGTTTTGTGTATTTATAACAAACAATGTGTATCTATCCAGATATGGGATCAACTTGACAATGCAGATCGAGAACTTCGGTACAACAAACTTCAGCTTCTGCTGAACAAGAGTACAGTGTATACCCAATACTTAATAAAAAGGATGGAAAGACAAAAGCAAGAAGACCAAAAAAGGAGAGAACGTCTTGCTAAAAAAATGGCAAAGAAGGTAGGTAAAATGATGGATTTTGTGGGATTTTTAGGTCACCTGAGTCACTCTGGTGACCTTTTACAATTGGCCTTTGTCTGCTGTTGTGCATGTATTAACAATTAATTATTTTCAACTTCTTATTAACTACATGGCCAATTTCTTTCAAATGTTGTTTGATGCATCTTTGGAGTAAGGGAAACATGAATTTTAAATTTCATGACACTTGCCCCATAGGAGCCCTTAGGGCAGGGCAAAGAGTTATCGAGTTATCTTCCCTTGCTTGATCATATTCAATAATAAATCATTGTAATTAATGTAATAATTAAAGAAGTTGTGAAAGAATCATGAAAAGAGTTTTACAAGTATTTTTTACATAGAACAAAACAACCAAAACAGTTTTTAGCTCACCTGAGCTGAAAGCTCAAGTGAGCTATTCTGATCACTTTTTGTCCGTCGTCCGTCCGTCCGTCCGTCCGTCCGTCCGTCCGTCTGTCTGTCCGTCCATCTGTAAACTATTTACATTTTGAACTTCTTCTCTAAAACCGCTTATCCAATTTCAACCAAATTTGGCACAAAGCATCCTTATGGGAGGGCGAATATAAATTGCAGAAATAAAAGTACGATCTGTATTCAAAGCGGAGAAAACCTTGAAACTGTAGAAAAAGGGGGGTGCATTTTTAAAAATCTTCTTCTCAAGAACTACTGATTCCAATTCAACATAGTTTAGCATAAATTATCCTTATGGGAAGGAAAATATAAATTGCAAAAATTAAGGTCTAATTCTGTTTCAAATCTGAGTTATTACGAAAATAATAATAAAGGAAAGGCGTGTTTCAATCAGTTTAATAGCCTCGGATTCGGCATCCGGTAAAATGGGTAGACAAGACTTTGCCTGGGCAAAACAAAAGATAAGCAGTTATTAATCTGCCAATCTCATTAAAATTTCAGGATATTTGATGGACCAGTATATTTGTATTTACTGTAAATATTGCTGCAAAATAATGCGTATTTGGAATTGACGATTGCCGATCTGCCCCGGCTTTTATTTTGCCACGGCCCGGTTTTGCTTACCCATTTTACCAAGACTCGTATTCCATACTTCTAAAACGAGGTTCTTTGTTTAAAGCAGCCATGACATTATACGAAAAAGGGTCGATCTGACTATGATGAATTTGCTTGTTGTGCAACAGTTCGCGTATGAAGGGAAATTTTTGAAACATGAAAAATATATTGGTGCCGATTTTGTGAAGTAAATTGAGGCTAAATATTTCAATGCGTTGACAGTTTTCACACATGACGTTGATGTTAGCTTGTTCTGATTTTCGTTCCGTTTTCATTATTTATGCTTTGTAACCTGGAAACTGTTGTCTGTATTTCGTGCTTTTTACGTATCAAATCAAACAGAGACTTCGGTAAATCAAACAGTTACGTTAACTGTTTACCTGCGCAAATTAAGCAAAATCTGATGTAGGAGTACTGAAATACAATTCATTCTATCGGTAATTCAGCATTATTTTTTGCGTAATGGTAGATTAATGCAATAGGTTTTTGTTGAGATGCTCGGCATTTTCTCTAGTTTATTCAGTTTAAATAGAGTTTGATATCGCTTACGGAAATATGTAGGTATATACATGTATACATATGATTCATTTCGAAAAAATAAATTGTGTTCTTTATTTGTTATACATGTAGTGCATGTTTCTTGTGTTTAATTGTTAACAATTTCTATTTACTAACCATTTTTGAGTGTTTGCTTCGAATTATAAGCAAGATACAGAGATTTGCTAACAATTCTATGTTTGTACACAGATCTTAAAAGCTAAAGATTAAATCAAAGTACTGATAGTACTGAAAAGCGCTAACCCAGCTTCTGTATGTATATAACAGATATATGTATATAGCATTTCAGCCTCTGTATACGCACTATATTTCCTCATCACTGCATGACAGTCCCTGCAATGATGTATGTAAGCCCCGTACATTAATTTCACAATAACCCATAAATTAGATTCACAATAGCCCGTGCAGTTATGTGCATAAACCCCTGAAACTGGTTCCCTAACCAGTTTAAATGATGTATACTTTTGCTTATAGGGGGCGGTTATTCGATGCACCAGAAGTTGAAGTCTAACGACAATAAAGGGCTGAGCTATGCTTAGCGCTTTAAAAAGTAAAAAAATTGTCAATATTTATTACGAAAATTTTCAAAATCTGTTCTTCCAGAAACCAACTTATTGAATTGTAAACTTAACCTTTTTAGCTCACCTGAGAATGGGGCCACAATGGGGGGTCGAAGTTTAACAAATGAATATATAGAGTAAATCTTTAGAAATCCTCTTCTCGGAAACTAATCGGCCAGGAAAGCTGAAACTTGTGTGGAAGCATCCTCAGGTAGTGTAGATTAGAGAATGTGAAAATCATGACCCCTGGGGATAGGGTGGGGCCACAATGGAGGGTCGAAGTTTAACATATGAATATAAAAAGTAAATCTTTAAAAAACTTCTTCTCAGAAACTAATTGGCCAGGAAAGCTGACACTTGTGTGGATGCATCCTTATGTAGTGAAGATTCAAATTTGTGAAAATCATGACCCCCGGGGGTAGGTTTGGGCCACAATGGGAGATCGACGTTTTACATAGGAATATACACAGTTAATCTTTAAAAATCTTCTTCTCAGAAACTAATCAGCCAGGAAAGCTGACACTTGTGTGGATGCATCCTCAGGTAGTGTAAATTCAAAGTTGTAAAAATCATGACCCCCGGGGGTAGGGTTGGGCCACAATGGGGGATCGAAGTTTAACATAGGAATATATACAGTAAATCTTTAAAAATCTTCTTCTCAGTAACTAATTCGAAGGCAAAGCTGGAACTTGTGTGGAAGCATCCTCATGTAGTGAAGATTCAAAGTTGTGAAAATCATGACCCCTAGGGGTAGGTTGGGGCCACAATGGGGGATTGAAGTTAAACATATGATTATATACAGTAAATCTTTAAAAATCTTCTTCTCAGAAACTAATAAGCCAGGAAAGCTAAAACTTGTGTGGAAGCATCCTCAGTTAGTGTAGATTCAATTTTGTGAAAAGCATGACCCCTGGGGGTAAGTTTGGGCCACAATGGGAGGTCGATGTTTTACATATTAGGAATAAACAGGGTCATCTTTAAAAATCTTCTTCTCAGAAACTAATCAGCCAGGAAAGCTGGAACTTGTGTGAAAGCATCCTCAGGTAGTGTTGATTCAAAGTTGTGAAAATAATGATCCCCAGGGGTAGGGTGGGGCCACAATGGTGGGGGGGTCAAAGTTTAACAAAGGAATTTATAGGGTAAATCTTTAAAAATCTTCTCAGAAACTAATCAGCCAGATGATTCTTTATAATTGTTAAGACTTTGGCCCCAGGACAATTCTTTGGCCTCACGAGAAGGTTGAGAGTTTACTGTACGTTTATATCCCATATATAAATTATTGTTAGGGATCTTTTTGAGAACTGCAATACTCAACACATGATATAACTATTATAAAATCATCCTGTTAGAAAAGGGACTAATGATTATAAACATAAGAATATCCAGGGGAAAATGGATTTTATTTATACAGGATTTACATGAATTATTGTATATTGTCCAGATAGTTTGTATTATGACTCCATTGAGCTGATTTTATCATACCTATTGGTCCTCAGGTGAGCGATGTAGCCCATGGGCCTCTTGTTGAAATTGCTTTGAAATGCAAAAATGGTCATTGAAAACAGGCATGTTGAAAGCACGGGACCTTAAAACACTGGCCACGTTAGACATTATGTCGCTTAAATGAGTTTAAATATAGTGAAAAACTAAACGGGTGGGATTCAAAACTGGTCGCTCATGGTGAGTGGCCACTGATTAAAGGTGGCCGTAACAGCAGGTGCGAATATATATGGGTAAGGAAATATTTAGAGTTGTTCTTTTTTTTTTAGACTCAAGCAGAGACTTCAGATCAGAAGAACTCAACAGATGAAAGGCGATCACACAGAACCAAGACCTCCATGTACAGCTCTCCGTCATCCTCTCAAGGTGATCTTTATCATCAAGTCATAATCAAATGGTTTAAAAAATTTCTTACATATGAATTGCTGTAAGATCCAGAAGTTATTATGTAAAGCACATTTGATAAATCATTGAAAACACCAAATTCCTTTGTTGTCAATTTATTTTGGTGTTTGATTTTGTGTAAGTTTAGTGATTGTTTCCAAAGATAATGAATAACTATCAACTTTTTTCGCTTACCTGATCCGAAGCTCAAGTGAGCGTTTCTGATCACAGTTTGTCAGTCTTCCGTCTGTCGTTTTGTCAATCTATCTGTCCATCTGTAAACATTTCACATTTTGAACTTCTTCTCTAAGAAAACTCGGCCAATTTCAACCAAATTTTGCACAAAGCATCCTCATGGTATGGTGAATATAAATTGCAGTAATGAAAGACCAATCTTCATTCAATTGGAGAAAACCTTGAAAATGTGAAAAAAGGGGGGTGCATTTTTAAAAACCTTCTTCTCAAGAACGACTGAGTCAAATTCAACATTATTTAGCATAAATAATCCTTATGGAAAGGAAAATATAAATTGCAAAAATTATGGGCTTATTGTTTCTCAAATTTGAGTAATTTACGAAAATATCAAATAGTGAAGCCAATCAGTTTTATAACTTCAGGTTCAGTATTTTATATAATGAAAACCAGGTTCTTTGTTTGAAGTAGCTTTGTTGGACGCATGATAAATGGGTCAAATTAACAAAGATGACTTTGCTTGTTGTGCTACAGTTTACGTGCAAAGAGAATATTTGAAACATGGAAAATATATTTGTGCCGATTTTGTGAAGTAAATTGAAGTTTAATATTTCAATGTGTTAAAATTTTCACTCGTGACTGTGGTTTTAGCTTGTTTTGATTTTCGTTTTATTAAGGCGTCGAGCTAATGCTCGACAGCCTTCTAGCGATCGTCTGGATTGGCAATCGTCCAAATTCATGCTCTGCACCGCTTTTTAAATGCGTATAAGAAATAAGTTCCTTAAAGTATTAAGCGTATTACAAGATTTTTATTCCATTTATTAAACTACCGGTAATTTGTGTACAAAAAAACAAACTTTGCCTACCTTGTTATTGACAACTCATTGCATAAGTATAAATTTGCTTAATCAAGAAATGGCGGATGAATACAATCAGGTGTAAACATTCACTAAATATTATTTTAGTTTATCGCTTACATTTTAATTGGAGAGCATGCCCGATAGAAATAAAATTTGCGATGTAAATTTATTTGTTATCGGGCACGGTCTCCAAAATAAATGTAAGCGATAAACGTAGCTAGTGATTTTGTTGCTAAAAATAAAGTTGATCTGGTCGAGCATTTTAGATAGCACGTGTTGTGGATTTGTTTGTAAACAACAGTACCATAGGGAATCTTGTGTCAAACGGGAATTGAAATAAATAAAAGTATGTTTTATTATTATAATTAGGGACATACTGTTAATGTATTCAAATCACGAACCTGTGAAAATTGTTTAAAGAAAATAATTTATTTTTAAACTTTGAAATTTCTTCGAATTTTGTAACCATAATGAGTTATTGAATTGTAAAAGCACCAATACCTATTTTATTAGAAAATAAACTTATTTTTGTTTTTAAAGCAGCACAAAACATAATTCATATACTTCTCTATTCTATGTCTAAAATTATTTGATATACAACTATTAAATTAACAGAAATTCAAATTATTGATATCATTCTATATAAAAGAAAAAGTCAGTTCGACGCCTTTGTGGCCGTTCCGGCCTTTGATTTTCATTATGCTTTTTAACTTGAGGGGAACTATCGCCTGTATTTTGGAATTTTATGTATCAAATAAAACAAAGACTTCGGTAAATGAGTCAGCTGATTGTTTACCTGTGCAAAAAGAGCAAAATCTGATACACTAATAACATATTTTAAAATAGTATACATTCTATTGGTAATTCTGGTCAATCTCTACGTAATTTGGTTGATTAATGCAACATGTTTTGTTAAGACACTCAGCATTTTCAGTCTAAACGGATGTTATTTTCACTTCTAAAAATATATAGGTATATATATGATGAAAAATAAATTGTCTCTTTCTTTGTTTTAGTGCATTTTTCCTTTGTTTCAGTTGTTTAAAATTTTCTATTTACTAACCGTATCTGAGTCACTGAGTTAAGCTTTGAGTTATAAGCAAGATTCAGAGCTTTGCTCAAAATGCTATGTTTTAAACAGAGTTGAAAATCTTAAGTTGAATGTAATAAACTCATGTGAACAAAAACAAAGCTTTGTATCTTGTTTATAATTCTATGATTGATCATTAGAAATTTCTTGCTTTAATCATTTAATACATGTACAGAAAAATTAAAAGGATGATATGTTGTAACTACTTTCTGGTGCCCCTTCTTATACGATGAATTATTTTAAATCTACACAATTTTGATAGTTTTTCAAACACAAGTAAATAAAAATGACATCTTTTAAACACTTTCCATAGTTCTGACACATTATTAATATAAGGATTAAAGCATTATCGTTGTTCTTTAAAATTATTGCTGTGGGAAATCATCTTTGAAGCCATTTGTTTTTTTTTTTATAAAGATGAAAATAATGAGGGGACCTTAGTACAATAGAGCAACATGCCTGTCAATACATTGATAAGAATTATAGCTCTTTAAGATATCATGTGACAACATTTATCAGTTTTTTCATCATTTATGAAACGTCATATGAATTCACCCCAGGTAATTGTTTATAAAGGAGAACACCAATTATATTTTTTGAATGTTTTTAATTTGAGGAATTGAGTGCATTGGGGTACAATGTTCCTTTTTTACATATAGGAATTTTTGAAAAATAAAATACTGGTTCAATAACTAGTAAGTAGTTGAGGTAAAAAGTGTACCTATATGCTCTCATGTATTTTTATTGCTTTGTAAAGTGATGGGGGGGGGGGGGGGGGGAATAAAGGGAACTGAAAGTTAACAGTGAATCAGTACTGAAAATTTAGTTATATATATTGCATATGATCTTATTTTCGGTAAAAATGGAATTTCATAAAGATAAATATGTCAAAGATTGAGTATATGAAAAAATAAGTGTAAAATTCAAATATTTATTTTTTGTTAATCTACCAAGGGGCCATATGGCACAATATCCTTTGAACGCCCATATAAAGCCGGTGTCACTTAGGTGAGCGATGTGGCCCACAGTCCTCTTGTTTATTCTTTTGGTCGAAGATATGTTAGCATAGTTAGTTATCTGATGTGTTTATAATCAAAACTTGCATTGCAGAAAAAAAAATTGGTAAAGGAAGAAAAAGGAAAGAGGGCATGGAATCTTCTGATGCTAAGGTAATCCTTTCTAAAACATTTTATTAGCGTTGTAAACTCACAAAATTTCAAACATTTTTACCCTCTCACGCAACTTGTTTCAAAGGTATTATAGCAATGCTACCATGTGTGTATGTATATACAGTAAAACATGGTTATAGCGAACCCGCTTATAATAATTTGACGGTTACAGCAAAGTGGTGTTTATTCCCTCCGACTATTACATGTTGTAAACCTGAGAGATATGAGCATGTCCTATGATATCGTGGTAGTTAAATAATTTTGTCAAAAAATCTATCAATGCAAAAATATTTCCAGAAACTAATGTTATTGTGAGTTTCCTTACATATACCTCAGTGATGTTCAGCGTGTGTCTGTTTTCTATGTCTAAAAATATTCCGACGTCATGTCAATTTGAGCGCGTGCTACTATACCTAAACAGAAATATCGCGATACCATAGAACCCGCCATATGATAGGAAACAAGTATATAACAAGTTTCACTTATAATGAAGAAAAATTGCCTGTCCCTGGCACTTCTTTATAAAAAGAAAACCATCGCAAAAATGTTTATCGAACTTCGTACACTCCTTTGGCATGGTAAAAGGACCAGCCATATTAATGTTCACAATATATCGGCAGTCAAGACTCCCTTGGAATCAAGAATCATGGCTTGAAAAAATGGGGTAAAATTTTAGTCTTATGTACAACATGCACCACCCACTTTTGATCAAATTTTTGCCAAAAAAAAAGTGCGTGTTATACATGTAACATTACAGTAATCGTTATTATGAAAGGTGATAAATACGCAAGTTAATCATCAAACACAAAACAAGGTTAAATTCATTCTATTGGACACCATTTTATCATTGGTGAAAAGTTGCTAAACACAGTCTGCATGGCATTTTGGGACTAAAAATCACAATCACTTGTCATGTAAGGCACTGGTTCGCAAAATGTAGGATGTTCATATAGAAAAATATGTTGGGCAGGTCGCAATATGGTGGCATAAGACAGAGAGTCGCTTAATACAGTCTAGACTGTACTTCATCTTACAATTTTTGTTATATTTAATACATTGAAGCCTAGGATAATAAGATTGGTCAGTTGATTTGTTTAAGATTTTAGGATATGATGTCCTATAAAGTAGGCTTCTATCTATGTGATGCCCTAAAAAGTAGGCTTCTATCTATGTATTGTTTGATGTATTGTCAAATCTTGGAATATATGAGAGTTAAACTAGATTATTAAAGAAAATGATATATTTATGTACATTTCAAAATAGAATAATACAAAAAGAACTGTTCAGCTGGGGATACCCATAAGATTAATGAAAATTTAGTGAAACCAGATCTAACAAATTCACAATATTCTAAAAAAAAATTTAAATGTAAAAGGTCAAATTTATAACAACCATCTATAATTGTAGCCCACAGCAAAACGTAAGAAGAGAGATCCAGATCCACAGAACTTGACTGCAAGTGAAGGTGATAATGTTAACCAGGAATCGGACCAAATTAATTCCTCAACTACAACTCAGTACACTAAAAGTATCGCAGATGGGTTATCAAAAGAACAGGCAAATAGTGATACAGAAGAGATGTTGATTGAAGAGACAGAGAAGAAAGCATTGTTGGAAAAGAATGATGAGCACCCTGTGCTGTTTACAGGGGGAAGTTTAAGGCAGTATCAAAAGGAAGGATATAAATGGCTGAGGGTAAAAGTCTGACTTATTTAAAAGCAGTGGTGGATAAGTGTTACAATGGATGTATTTATTCTAATCTGGTTTTCCAAAGGAAAAACTTGGTTACTGTAAACGTACTATATTTGGCGTGTACGATATTTGGCGTAAAATAGTTTTTGAACAAGTTGGCGTGGATTTGAACTAGCTTATTACTGACTGTGACTATTCTTATACATATATGCATTGAATTTAGCGATGAACTTGATTTAGCGGAAGCCGCATTCCGCCAAAAATGCTAAATAGAATACACAGCCAAATGTAATACGTTTACAGTATTGAAATGGTGTAAATGGCTGGTCGGCGGCTGCCAAAAGTGTACACCTATTGTACTCACTACACCTAGACTTATACTTTTTAAAACACTATGTCACTAGATGGTGATTTAAATGATTTGTTGAACTGTTCATATCGTTCGATTGGGTTGTATATCGTCATAGCTCAGTGGTTAAAGTATTGGGCTTCTAAACCGCAGATAATGAGTTCGAATCCGCTTGGAGCTTTAGTAAATGGTTACTGAATTAAATTTTTGAAAATGTAATTTTTCATTCCAAATTGCACGTTTTTTTGCCTTTTTGAGTTAAACACTTCTTATCAATTATGATGTCTATCATAATCAAGTAATTTTCTGCTGATTTGAGAAAATATTTCAAGGTGTAGTGAGCCACCTTAAAGTTTTTGGTGCAGGTCCTGTATCCAAGTTATTACTTGTCCTATCTTCACCAAACTTGCATGGATGGTGCATCTGGACATACTTGTGGAACTAAAAGACTTGAATGCTGAATCTGAGCCATGAATTTCAGATGCTGGAGGAGGTTAAGGTTTTTGGAGCAGGTTCAAGTTTTTGATGCAGGTGCCCTTTGATGATCATATTTCAATTACAGCCGCTCTTAACATCCCCAAACTTGCATGGATGGTGCGTTTTGTAATACTGGTATTTATGACAGACTTGAATGCTAAATCTGGGCCATAGGTTGCGAATGCTGGATGAGGTTAAGGTTTTTGAAGCTTCTTAAAAGTTTTGGAGATAGTTCCCTATGATAGACAAAAACTTGAATGCTAAATCTGGACCATAGGTTTTGGATGTCTTAAAAGTTTTGGAGATGGTGCCCTTTGATAGACAAATCTTAGTTAGAATTGGTTAAATCTTTATAAAATTTTGATAGATTATGTATCTTGTGATACTGATCCTGGAGGAGATTAAGTTAAAATATTATATGATAGGATATACTATTGTATCAAAATAATTTGTATAATATGATATTATATTGCTGATATTATATTGCTTCAGTGAATCATATTATTTGCAATGTTGTATTTAACAGTACTATATTGTATCATATAATATGATATGATGTTGTTTTATGTGCTATGATACAATATTGCATAAACTGATACAATGTTGTACTGTATCAAGATATAATTCAGTGTAATATTGTATCACATGATAGTTTCATATGATACAATATTGTATTTTATAGTAGTGTGTTGATAAATTTTGTATATAGAATACAGTATGAAATTTACTTTAATTAAATATGATTATCATACAATTTTGTATCATATGATATATGATTCTGTGTCAAACAACACTACAGTGTCCAATTTTTTATTGAAGATCATTAACTTTGATTTTCATACAACATGGTAAAGTGGGTCTTATATAGGTGATGCCTTGTCTCGGTGAGCTTTGTAATCTGTGATTACCTATGTTTGATACAGATCGTTAGCTATAATTTTTTTATATAATATAATTAAGGTGGTCTATTAAAGGTGATGTCTTGTCTCAGTGAGGTCTGTAATCTGTGACTTCCTATGTTTGCAGACATCGTATGAAAATGGGGTGAATGGAATTTTGGCTGATGAGATGGGATTGGGTAAGACTGTACAGTGTATAGCAATGCTGGCCCATTTGATCTATCAGGGAGTGACTGGGCCCTTTCTAGTGGTTGCCCCTTTATCCACCCTTCCCAACTGGTACTCTGAGTTCAGAAGATTTACTCCAAAGGTAAGATTGATCACATATAAACATTTGAAATCAATTAGGCCATATACCATTGATTCAATTTTAAAGTTTAAATGTGAAATGTTTCTACAGGTGCCTGTGATACTCTACCATGGAACACCCGATGAACGCACACGCCTCCGCATACAGATCAGGAAGACTACTCCCATTCGTGAGGGTGTCAATGTACAACCAGTGGTCATCACGTCGTATGAAATAACCATGAGAGACAGGACTTCACTGCAAAGCCATGATTGGAAGATCTTGATTGTGGATGAAGGTCATCGCATCAAGAACACTCACTGCAGACTCATAAGGTGTGTTTTGTTGTTGAACGTTTCTGACCATTTGTGAATGAATTTTAAGACATAAGATACACAATGATTTTCTTTACAGTTTAAGATTTCTAATTAAGGTCTTGTTTCTAATGGAAGACCCTATACTGATTCTGATGGAAATTCCTCATTATGGTCTTCCTGCTTCAGTGGAAGACCCTTTTGATGATATTTGATGACTTAAAATGTGTGAGACTTTTGGTATAATCAAATTTCCATTGTTATAATAAAAAAGTAAAGCATCTATTTTGAGTCACTGTATCACTTTAAAGAAAAAAGAAAATGTCAATTGTCTTTTTCACCTAGCAGCTGCAATGGAAGACCTACTCTTTGCTCTCCAGTAATTTTATTGCTTTTTTTTATCAGAGAGCTGAGGATGTACGGAAACACTCATCGCCTGCTTCTCACCGGAACACCTCTACAAAACAATTTAGCAGAGCTGTGGTCCCTTTTGAACTTTCTGTTACCAGAAATATTTGATGACCTTGGCAGGTACCTGTCCCTGATATGTTCTTTCTATTTTAATTTTTAAAAGTTTTCGAATTGCTAAACATATATATTGAATTACAATGGACTTTTGAATGTGTTTTGTAGCTTTGAGATGTGGTTTGATGTGGAGAGACTGTCATTAGAGAATGCAGAGGAGAAAATTGTCAAGGAAGAGCAACAGAAGAATATTTTATCAATGCTCCACCAGGTATTCACTTCTTATTAGTCCCCTACCGGTTTCACCGGAGGGGACTATAGCTTTCCTCTGCATCCGTCAGTCCGTCTGTCTGTCCCACTTCAGTTTTCCACACTTTTTTTCTTTATGCATTTGAGGAATAATATGAAACTTGCTGAACAGCTTCAAAATGTCAAACTACAGATCAAGTTTACACTTTTGTAGCGTCTGATTGACATATTTTCGAGAAAATTATTTTTTTTTATTCCAATTTTTTAATGTTCGGGTTCGTTATCGGGTTCGGTGTGTAACTGAATAAACGAGGTCAGTATGTAGTCAGTAATAATATCGTGCGTTACTTGTACCATTCCTTTTCCTGTACCATTCCTTTTATCATTTCTAACAAACAAATTAATTCTATAAAATAGTGTCAAGCATTGTGTTGTAAATTTAATCGGCAGGGTTTTTTTGTATTATTATTACAATCGGGTTCGTTGTCGGGTTGGGCTGTTTAACTGTTTGGTTTGATTCGGGGTACAGAAGACGGTAAGAAATGATATTGTGCATAACAGTGCATTGTTTACACAAATTTTTACCAGCGAATACAGAATAGACTTGGTGAAATTACAGGAGATGAAATAAAGAGTATTATTTCACCTATTTCCTATTTAATTTCTATATCAACTATATAGTTTTAATTTCCTCTGTTCTTTTATCTCTGATTAAAGCATGACATCTCGTTTACAATAGCTCTGAAATAGTTGTGTGCTTGGAAGCTTTCATAGAATAATACAAACCGGTAGGGGACGTGTATTGCTTATGCAATACTCTCAGAATGCTTGTTGAATCATGCATTATGATTTTAAAGATACTAAGACCCTCTGTAATATATAAAAAAAGTGTTTGTAGAGTTATCTCAAATCAATATCCACATCAATATCCACTGATGCATTTTACATTGGCGGTAATGTTAACGTTGGGGTTCATAGCTTCAGCCCTAATTTTCATTCAGCAATGAGTGACCTCTTGAAAAAAAAGCTCATCAACTTGTCTCTCTCCTGTTAAAATTTCGTGGTGTGAAGTGCGATTCATTTTCCAGCAAAATGTGTCTGTTTTGAAAAACTCTGAAAATGAAAGTAAACATAGGGAATTTCACAGTTTTGGAAAGGGTGAACATCAAACAACTTCAATTCTTTTCTAACAATAATTCAATTTTGACACTTGCTTTTAAAATTGCAAATCCTTTTTTCTTACATGTGTCAAGCATTCTGATTTTAAAAAATGTACCAATAAATGTTTATACACTCTGCAAGTAAAGGAACTATTTTGCTTAAAGGCACTACTTTGTTGTCCTACCCATTCTAAAACTAGTTAGAGGGATATACCCATATCATAGTGAAGAAAATGTAACATTTCTCTTTCAGATTCTGACCCCTTTTATGTTAAGACGATTAAAGCAGGACGTTGAGTTAAAATTGCCACCCAAGAAAGAGCTTCTTGTTTACGCCCCCATGTCAAGCTTGCAGCAAGAATACTACACATCTACTGTGGACAAAACTATCTTGGACAAGATTCAAGAGAAATCCGTAAGACATTTCTTTACAAACATTTCTATTTTTTAAGATATATAAAAGGCAATGGAAATGGTAAATGTTTTAATACTGTTTCAGATAAATTTTCTTGCGTGATAAAGTGCAAAAAGCTATGTACATGTATACAGTGGTTGTGCACATAGCAGAGATAAAAGATTTACTACATATGTACACACTTTCAAAATTGAAGATTTTAACCAGTTGTTTAAATTGTCTTAACAATTGAAAATTAAAAAGACAGGTCCATCACTCCCCTTTAATTAGAACTGAATATTGGACCCATTCCCAATGGGGGGAAAAAAAAACATATTCCCAATTTCATGAACCAATTCCCAAATGCATTACCTAATAATAATATTATGCCAGAAAAGCTCAAATTTGTATGGAAGCATCCTTGGGTCGTGTAGATTCAAATTCGTCCTTAACATGGTCCCTGGGGGTAAGGAGGGGCCACAATGGGGGATGAATTTTTGCAAGACTATATAGAGAAAATCTTTAGAAATCTTCTTCTCAATAATCATACATTCAGAAAAACTTGAACTTGTGTGGCAGCATTCTCATGTTGTGTAGATTCAATTTTTTTCATAATCCTTGGAGTATTGGGGGGGGTGTCAAATTTTCACATAGGAAAATATAAAGAAAATCTTTAAAAGATCGTCTTGAAAAGCACAGAGTCCAAAAAAGCAGGAACTTGTGTCAAAGCACAGGTTGTGCAGATTTAAGTTTGATCAAACCATGATTCCCTTCAGAAAAGTGGAGCCACAAGGGAGGGGGATTTTTATGTATAAAATTTTTTGGGATTTTTAGGAATAGAGAAAAATCTTTCAAATAGTAAAACAACATAAGGGGCTTGTTATTTATTATAAAAATATGTGGATAAAAAGCTGCAGAATTTTTTAACTTTTAGAACAAGATCTACTGTCAAGATATTTTGATTTTGATACTGTAATGCTGATTTGATCAGAGTTATGGATATTGTTGCTCAGGTGAGCGATGTGGCCACTGGGCTTCTTGTTTTAATCTATTTTTGTAGGTTTTCTTACAACTATTGAAGTTCAATTTGAAATTTAAAAATATTGTAAATGAACATATTTTAAAAATATGAATAAAAAAATTGAAGTCTTATTTCTAAAACTTTTCCTTATTTTTCTGTGAAAAGGATAAAAAGTTTTCTTTTAGGGCTGTAAACCATTGGTTTGTTCGTGAGAACATTATTTAGAACACCAAATTTAGCTTTAAAATTTCAATTTTAAAAAGTTATCAAAAGATTTTACTATGAAATATAGATCTCTTTTGATAATGTAAGTATATCAAATTTTCCAATATAAAAAAATGTTGATAAGTTTTCCAATTTAGAGTGATGTGGTCCCTGTACAAAAAAGTGCTTTGACAACCCTAAAGAACATTAATGGGAGTTTGGTCTTATTTTTACAGACACAATGTCTGCATGTGTTTTTGTATGCATTTTTTTAGCTTGAAAACCGTAAGATTGGAACATGTTCTATACTCTTGTAATTCTCAGAAGGAACCAGAATTCATTGAATATGACTCAAATGGTCGCCCAGTGAGGCAGTCAAGGAAGAAAACTGTGAATTACTCTCTGTTGGATGAGAAGGATGATGGGTGTTCCGACTCTGATCTGGAAGAAGACTTGGAAAAATGGTTCAATGTAGTTCAAGACAGCTCAGCATCATATACTGCAAAGTACGAAAATAATTGTTTTTGAATTGGGAGGTACCGGTAGTCAAAATATGAATTGCAATTAATATGAGCTAATTCTGTTTCAAATTTGAGTAATTAAAGAAAATATTAATAAAGAGAGAGTAAGGGTCAATTATATTATATCTTTAGGTTCGCTATTCTATATATCGAAAACGTAGTTCTTTGTTTGAATTAGCTATGTTTGAAGCATGATAAACGGGTCAAACTGACCAAGATGTATTTGCTTATTGTGCAACAGTTTATGTGGGAAGGGAATATTTGAAACTTGCAAAAAATATTTGTGCCAATTTTGTGAAGTAAATAAAGGTTAAATAGTAAGCACTGATCGATTGTATTGAAAATAATAGAATTTAACGATGAAGCACTATACTGAAAAATAAAAGTTGGGAACCGATTTAAAATATCCATGGACAACAGTGTTTCTGTTTACACCATAAAAACAAGAAGTGATATTCAAGAGAACTCTTTGTCAACTATTGCAGTAATTTAATTAGTTTTTGCAGTCCTGATACTGAGTTAAACATTGCAGCTAGCAGTTGGGGAATTAAAATATCAATGCTGTGCAAGAGTGGCCGGCCACCAAGTCTTCTTTTATAAACTGCAACCCATGATTCGACCTTTTTTTATCAAATAGTCGTCCCTCATTGCATTACTATATCAGCCGAAGTGTATACTTTCAAGCAAGATTTGGGATAACATGTGTGGAAATATTCTCTTTATAGGGAAGTTGTTCCCAAGCTGATGAAGACTAACTTGCTTTTTTGTTGTTTTTCAATCAGAGAGAAAGTACCTGCCAAGTCTGTGGTGACCATTCGCATGCAAAACATTATGATGCAGCTGAGGAAGTGTTGTAACCATCCTTATCTGTTGGAATACCCGCTGACGGAGAGTGGAGACTACAAGATAGACGAGGACCTTGTACAGACCTGTGGAAAGATGAAGCTTTTGGATGCCATGCTTGCAGAGCTCAAACTCAGGAAACATAAGGTAGGTGATGCACTTTAGATGTATCATTTTTTACACGTATATGTTAATTGTTATGTTTATGATACAGGTGACACTTGATGGCTCGAACTCCGATCTCACGAAGTTCTTGATCTCTCTGAGTGAAATCCTGGTCCCAATTTTTTTCATTTTATAACTAAGCAAATTTACTCTTGATCTCTCGAACTCCGATCTCTTGAAGTTCTTGATCCCGCGAAGTAAAACCATGGTACCGTTATACATATTTCTTTGTTTTTCACTCTTGATAACTCGAAGTGGTGGCTGTGTACATACGCAACCGATCAAGCGTGTAATTAGCCTTGTGTGGACCTTACCTGGATGATCGAGTGAACGCTTGGGGCTAGCGTGGTAGTGTTGATTGGTTGATAACGCTACCCTTTGCATTCTTCAAAGGGTGGATAGGGAATTTGTAATTGATCTATTAATTTCAACAACTTTTTAAATTAACGGTAAATTAAACCTCTCTTTATTTAAAATATTCTGCGATTAAGAAAACATAAAATACTTAAAAGTTTTTAGAGTTGATAAAATAACTCTTATTAAACACACAACTACAAGTTTTGTAATGTTGAAAATGAAGTAAAGTAGCAGAAAATGCAAATGAAACCATGTTAGACAATCCTTCAGTGTTATTATATAAACTTCAGATTACTATAATTTTAGAACCAAAATGGCTGAACCAAAATTTTCCAGATTTTTTTAAACTTTCGATCTCTTGAACTCTTGATCTCTCGAAGTTAAGTCATGGTCCCCTGAAGTTCAAGTTATCGAGATTCACCTGTATATCTAAAAAATAAAGTTCTTGTTGGCGTTAATGTTGCAGAATCATAACCTCTTCAGTCTCAAAATGTTGTTATAAAATATAAAAGCGGAGGCTTTTATTTCTAACAACATTATAAGACTGAGGAGGTTTTCCTGCAACATTCATGTCAACAAGAACTTTATTTCGTCTTCAAGCAGCTCAAAATTTTTGCTGATCTTTTTTTTCAGGTTGCACAAAAGTGGGAAAATCAGGCATTTAACACTTTGTTTTTTCATATCATAAAATAAGTATAGTCCCTGTCGCTGGCGGAAAACCCCTTAAAAAGAAGGGAAATTTGGGAATTATTTTGCCTCAGCCATGTTTTGATGTGAACCTTTGGAAAAATGTTGTTGTGAGACCTATAGAGAAGCAAATTAGATTTTGAGATGGCTGTTCTGTGTAACCCCAAAAGCTTTATTATTAGTGTTTACATCTGTATCAAACACAGATTACCAGTATTGAAATGACATGCAGACAACATTTTATCCTTTTTTAAAATATCATTGTATCATATTTGTTGTAGTTTTAAGAGTTAGATAAATATGATTATTAATGTAATTCTTTATATTTAGCTCACCTTGCCATACATAGAAAATACATTTGATTGTTCTCATAAACTCAAAATGTAAAGTTTTACTTATATGTAAGCATCTTGACATTTGTTTTCCTCAGGGGTTACTCTATGTCCTTTGGACAATTTTGGGGCAACACAAAGGGTTTTAGGTTTGATGTAGGTTTATATTTACAAGTAAATATTCATATCTTGAACATGGGATATCTCGAATACCCTGCTTATGTCAAAGTAATTTTACAGTCCCAATAACATTTTACCTGGGTTACCTCGAAGTGAAATCAATTTTCCAGTCTGCTAATCTTACCCCAGATCTTCTTTTCTTGTTATTCCCACCTGGGGCAATTCACACCTTTTTAGCTCACCTGAACCAAAGGTTCAAGTGAGCTTTTTGATAGCCTGTTATCTGCCTGTGTGTCTGTCGGTTTGTAAACTTTTCACATTTTTGACTTTTTCTCTAAAATTACTTGGCTAAATTTAACCAAACTTGGTACAAAGCATCCTTATGGAAAGTGAGTACAGGGTGTGTGTCTTTTAAAAATCTTCTTCTCAAGAACCACTGCACCAGAAATGCCAATATTTACCCAAAGCTTGTATATATAGTGAAGATTCTAAATTGTAAAGATTGTGACCCCCGGACCACTACTGGGGTCCCAGGCAGGGTTCAAAGTTCAACGTAAAAATATATAGGAAGTGTTAGGTATTTCCTTGAAACAGCCACATTGAACTAGGCAATTAATACACATCGTTTCAACTGGAAATAAGACATGAAATTGACATGGTGTCAACAAATTATGTTCTGATGTCATATATAACCATGATGTTATAATGTTGATATGTGTTTCTGATCTGATTATTTACTGATGACTTATGGTATATTGGAGACAGCATCTGTTTGATCTCAGCAATAAACTGGTAGAATGATATGTATTGTTCATTGTGTATATAAATCTGATAAATGTGTTGGATTCTGATAAAGCTTGCATGTTTGGTTGCAGGTCTTGATCTTTTCTCAGATGACCAAAATGCTGGACATTTTGCAAGATTTTTGTTGGCTTAGAAAGTACAAATTTTGTCGGCTAGATGGCTCCACCAGTATCCAAGAGCGCCAGGAGCAGGTAAGTTTTTCCTCTCTACTATTTTTTTTAGCTCACCTGAACCGAAAGTTCATGTGAGCTTTTCTGATCACCTGTTTGCCATCCATATGTCCATCCATCTGAAATTCTTTTCATCCTATTTTCCACTATATATTATCAAAACCGATTTGGTTTGACTTTTCCTATAGCGTCACGATCATTTCTGTCAGCTACGTCATGCATAAATTATACACGCCACTGTTCTGAAAACTTTATGATTGGTTGAGTTAGGCGGAGTTATCAGTACATGCTTATGCAATGCCAGAGCTGAAGGATTTCTCAGAACAGTTCATTTCCCCCCAATATTATTCATTCAAAATCGACTATCCCCTATGTTTAAATTCTGTGCAAAACTTTCTCTCTCTCTCTCTCTCTCTCTCTGTCTCTGTAAACGGGCGTTAAACCATAGCTACGGTCCAGAGTACGGCGTTATAAAAATATAATATTTAGAAGTTGCATGTGCTAAGCGTTCAATTCATGTAAATACCGTAAATGTGTAATATGCACATGCATTACCTACTAACTTGCCAGTCGAAGTGACAGATATGAATTCCTCGATTTCTACACCTTTCGATCGGCAATCATCAGTCAATAAAAGAATTGAACGATGGTGTGAAAGAACGAGACGGAAGTGGAGAGTGCAAGGGGGTTTGTACATGTGCGTCTTCATTAGACAAGTGTCCGATTCGTTTCTCTTCTGTTGCCCTATCACTTTCGGTGTAATATATATATACTAAAATATCCACAAACCATTTATTGCTTTATTTTACCTGTCTCTGAACCGCCGATCACCAGCTCCATACATGAACAATGGTTTGTTTACATACATAAAAAATACAGTTCTTGATTCGCCTTCCGAGTACGGAAGAAGGTTGTTTAATAGGAGAAAGTTTGGGGCAAGTAAAATACAATTATTAAAGCTGAACACCACTCGTAAGTAGGCACTGTCCGCCATATTTCTCTTTAATCACTGCTGTCCCTACAACCCTTATATAAAGGACAGGCCTCTAAACACTTGTGTGGACGTACATTTTGCCTCGCCGTGTTACCCGGTCGCGATGAAATTATCAAATTTTACGCACTTTTCGAAGCCAGGAGAATACTAACATCAAATAAATTGGTCAATGCATTATTTATGAACAGAAAATGAACATAAGATAAGAAAAAAATGCATAAAATCTAAAGACCACGAAAGGAATACTACATGTCGGCCACGAGGTTCAGGTGTGCAATCGGGTGTAACGAAATCGAAGGGTTTATATACCAGGTATCTGTGTGACGGTGCCTATTTACGAGCGGTGTTCAGCTTTAACAGTAGTAAACTAAATGAAAAATTATTATTTTTTTCAAAAATAGCGTTATTTTTATATGCAGCAAATTGCCGTAAAGTTTTTTTGTACATGTAAGTATTGTATGCACTGTAGCTTTATATTTTCTAACCCAAAATTTATACATAGAGCTACAGCTATATATGTTATGTACCGTATGTATTGTTTTATCACAAGTGTACACTTTCGAAAAATACCCCAATTTTGACAGTCACGAGTACCCATGTGAATTTTTCATTCTCAGATATGTTGTTGTTCTGTCCGTGCATAATTTAGTCTTAGTTAACCAGCAGCCAATCAGCGGTAAGCTGAATCCACCAATAAAAAAATTGTGGTAAGGTGCGGGTATTGTTTATGTATGACGTAGCTGAAAGAGTTGAACGCGACGCGATCAGTAAAGTCAAACCAAATCGGTTTTAGTAATATATGTATTTTAAGCAGGGCCCTTTAAGATGGTCACCATCTCAAAGTTGTCTAGTTTTCAATGTAGTAGGGCCTTCAGGGGTAAACAATAACGGTATTTCAGAGATTTTGTACATAAATTAAATTACAAAAGCTGAAATTCTCTTTGAAAATTTGTTTCATTTTATCTCATTTATAAGCAAATTTATCGGGTACATCTATTTTTTTTTTAATAAATTCGCAAGTTTAACATGAAATTATTTGTTTTAAAAAATAAATTTGTTCATTTAACAAAGAATATCAGTCAGAAAATGATTTTCTGAAAGTCAACTTTCAGGTTAAGGCTAAAAATTATTCTTAATGTATGAAAAAAGCAACATTTTCCGCAATCGCTTGTGTTTTTAGCAACAGCCATAGCGTTTATAATACCGATGGACCAGCCAACTGGATAAAATTTGATAAGGATATATTCCCAGATACATATTTGAAAAATCTGAAAAAATTCTGTACATATTCTATTTATGTAGTTGGGTAATTGGATCATTACCTAAATAGCATATGTTTATTTTTGAACAACTAAATCATGGTTTAGAAATGAAACTCTAACAATCCATAAAATAAAAATTTGGTTTAGCATTCCATCTTGATGTATGGTCAGATCTTTGAATATAAGGGAGTTTTACAATATTTTTTTCAAAAGTTTCGTACTTAAACATTCGAAACAGAATGATGCAAGAACTATTGTTCAAGTGAGCGATGTGGCCCATGGGCCTCTTGTGTTTACAAAGTTGCATCAGAAACCAGAGGAAATTGCACATTTAATAATGAAAAAATAATACCAACAGAATTTTTTTTGAATACCCTACAGATGGCTGATTTTAACAGTAATCCAGAAGCATTCATTTTCCTGTTAAGCACTAGAGCTGGAGGGTTGGGGATCAATCTGGTTGGGGCAGACACTGTGATCATATACGACAGTGACTGGGTAAGTCAGTGGATTAGAAATATATTTAAACACATATGTGAAGGGTTAGCTTTAACAATGAATAAAACTAACAAGTTCTGCTCACAGTACAGTAAAACTTGTTTAGAATGAACACATATATAGCAAAATAAAGAATTTAGTAAAGTTTTGTGGAGTCCCCAACAAAATTCTTAACAAATCATTGTTAAATTTTTAATTTTTTTTTACAAGTACAACACTAAAGTATGTTTTTATTTAGATAATAATTATAAGAACAAGGAAAGCTTTTAATTTTTTAATACAACAATTTTTGGGCAAAAAATATACAATAAATTAAAATAGAAAAGGCCTAGTTAGAAGTTACTTAATTGTATCTTGTTTATTTAATTTATTTATTTAATGAAAATCTCACTGATTCCAATCACTATTTTATGTGCATATTCTGTTTGTAAATAATGCATTGAACTGTTTCTTTAATGTTTGAACTCTCTTGGCTTGAAAAAAGGTGTAAAATTTGATTAATGTGGAATCATTAGAATTCAGGGTCAAATGTTGACCTTAAAACTGGGAAGTGCTCAAAATAAATCAAATGATCCTTAGGAATTCGCTAAAACAGAGTATTGCGGTAGAAGGTTGGATGATATTTTTGTCTTTTAGAATCCCCAGTGTGATCTCCAGGCCCAAGACAGGTGTCACAGAATAGGACAGAGTAAGCCCGTGGTCATCTACCGCTTAGTGACCACCAACACCATTGACCAGCGCATTGTGGAGAGAGCTGCAGCCAAACGGAAGCTGGAGAAAATGGTGATTCACAAAGGTAGGTGTGACTTGCCAACTGTAGAAACTACAACCTGTTCTTCTTAAATCTCTTGCATGTATCTCAGGTTTCATCATGCCCTGTTTAAATGTGTTGGTTTTGTTGTGTCCATTTTTGCAAAACAATTGTGATACCGTATTTTTCGGATGAAATGTTGATGCAGGGTGTTGGACAAATTGCTCATTTTCAGGCAAAATTCAGGAAAAATCCTTAGAATAGACAATCTGGGGGATAATACGATTTTCTATCGTTGATCACTATGTAAAAACTAGTAAAGATGATGAATGGGAAATTCATCAAACATTGCCACAAGGTAGTCATAAACAATAATAAAAGGATAATGGCAATTAAGTAAAAAAAAATTAAACTTTAATAATTTAAACTGTGATAATTTAAAAATATTTAATAATGCTGCTGATTGAATGTTTTCAGTAAAGGAGACCTAGCTACTTTAATTATTATGGACTGAGCAGTTTCCATATGGCTGACATTTTTTAAGGTCTTCTGTATCCAACAGAAGACCTTGTACTGATTCCGATGGAAATTCTTCATTATTATTCTTAAGGTCTTCCGTTTCCAATGGAAGACCTGTTTGTTTTCGTTCGGTTTCTTTTTTCTTACTATTATTTTTCTTTTACCAATATTGGACAGAAAATTAGGAGTTTTTTTAATTTTACAAAAACAGTTTTAGTAAGTTTTCTTTTTCAATTTACTTGTGCAGGAAGATTCAAGTCTGGCATGGAAAACTTTAGTGACAAGTTTAAACCTTTAAGTCCCCAGGAGTTAATGGAGCTACTGAAAGCCAAGGACCATGAAAATGAAGTGAAGGATGTGGACAACTTGAGTAAAGAGGCATTGGACAGCCTGTTAGATAGATCAGACCTGTATGCTAAATGGAAGGATCAAGAGGAGGCAGATAAATCACAAAGGACTAAAGGTACAGGTTGCCTATTTAACTTATTGGCTACCTTTTAATGTGGTCATTAACTAATGTGTATTTATTTTGTTTATCGCAAATCTAACATGGGTGTACACGCTGCGACGGATGGACTGATGCATTGAGTGACGACACTACTGTAGATTCCTTATTTTACGCGAGAACTTAATTCTGCGATTCAACGATTCTCCATCAAATCGTGAGAACATGAAATCGCGAATGCCGAAATTTTATCATAGTTTCATGTAGTTTACATGTGTCGGAATATTTAAAGCGAGATTTTAAAATTCGCGAGACGAGCTTCTCGCGATTTTACGCTGATATTAATTCCACGCATTTAATTAGGAATTTACAGTATTGGAATCGCGAGTTGAGGTTTATGAAACAAGCATTTTCATTGGCCATTTTAGTACCCGATGGCTCTTTATTGATGATTTATGCACCAACTGTCAGCTGTGTTGTTTAACTCTGTATCATGACTGCAAAAACAAAATCATTGCAATAATTGACTAAGAGTCTTCTTGTTCTTTATGGTGTAAACAATTTGACCATCATTAAAAAAAATTTGTTTGATGTACTCTGACCCACATTTTTAATAGTGGGTTGGTAGGTAGGGTTTTAATTTTCTATACCATAATTTGCTGAGTATAATACACAGTTGTCTAATACCCCCCCCCCCCCCCCCCCCCCCCCCCCCACTTTGGCCTGAAAATTTGTGAATAAACGTAGTTTGGGTGTATAGTATGTTTAATTATTTTTTTTGTTCAAACATATCTTATTGTGTAAATTACACAAGAGGATTAGAAACAAGTTGTTCCTCACCTAATGATAATACATACAATATATACAATTTTCATAGTGATATTACATGTTACTCGTAGTTATTGACTTTATAATACAGCAAAACTCCATAATGCAACATCGGCCATAGCGTGTACACCCATATTGGATTGCGATAAAGTGAAGTTTTATATGTGACTGTCTTACTATCAATGTTCTTTGCAGGCAAGAAACCAAAGAAGCAACAAAAGACAAGTGTATTTTCAGTGATAGATGAGGAAATTTGATGATAAAAAATGACAAGATATGACTTGAGACGCCTTAATTCCCTTTATCTTGTCAGTGAGTCAATAATAAAGTTAAATCCAACTGATTTGTTATTTTATCATATAAATCATATGTGAGTTATTCAAGAAAAATTAAAAACAGTTAACCTTTTCTTTAAAATAACAATTTACCATGTACTGCATGTGCCTTCAATATTTTATAATAAAGAAAGATAACTCTTGCTGATTGAAACAGTTTTTGTTAATTTTTTTAACCTATACAACAAAGTGCTATTCTGAACTAAAAAGCACCACTTCATTATGTTCTGTTGTATATAACTATTATTTTCATATGCTTTTAATATTTTTAATTTCATGCAGAGATGGTAAAATTTTGCTTTTTGTATTCACTATGTCAAAGAGGTATAGCGTACTTCATATACGATTTGTATGGAATCTGGTTAGGGCCATGTAATTCTATTGCATCATCGCACCATCGACGTTTGAGTCTATAGTGTGATGAAGATGGTGCGATAGCGCGAAAACGATGATGTGATGCCACGACAATTGATGACGATGGTGCGATAGCATGATAAAGCGATAGCGCGATGACACGGTGATACGATGGCAATGATGCAATACTCTATCACTTCATCTTTAGTTCTTTATCACATCATCGTGCCATTGCATCATAGCTCTATTGACTTTCTTTAAAAAGGATATAAACATTCCCAGCAGCCATTGCACAACATGGCATTTGATGACGAAGGGATACTAGAAAAATATTATTAATGGATAGGTTTAAGATGAAATTTTATTACGGACACAGTGACATGCAGATGCTTGTGTTTGTTGATGTACATGTATAAATATAAACCTTGCAAATATATTATAAGAAAAATAACTATTATGTAATTAACTTGTACATAATTTCCATCCAAATCTAAATGAAAGTATAATACTTTTGCAATATCTTGCAATATGATGTACACAAGTCTTATTCTTATTATGTACACAAGTCATTTAAATATTTAAAGGGAGGTAACTTTGACAATTACAATGAATGTGGAGTACGTACTTCTCCCTTAAAAGTCATAACAATAAGTACTGGTTTAAGATATTAAAGACACACTCTTTTTCAAATCTAATAGCTCACTAGTATACCGGAATTGATTCTTATTTCGCTCAATTCTATGGAGTTTTCAAGATAGGAAGTTGTTCTTTTGCAGATCAATTGTACTTATATTAGAGGTGTGCATATTGCTAGGATTTTGATTTCTGATAATTTATAAAAAAAAATACCAGCTTTTGAACTTAGTCATTTTTTGGCAAAATATTGCATATAGGGTACCCTCATTGTACGGATAACTGTTTCTACAGTTTTCAAGAGAGGAATTTGTTCTTTTGCAGATTAATTGTACATATATCAGAAGTGTGCATATTGCTAGGATTTTGATTTCTGATTATTTATGAAAAAAATACCAGCTTTTGAACATAGTCATTTTTTGGCAAAATATTTCATAAAGGGTACTCCATTTCACTGGATACAGGTTGACATGGATTATGGATACAGTTCACACAAAAGAAAACCCGGTTTGCTGTCACATTGATAGCTGCAGGTCTGTAGTTCTCGGTCTGAAAAAATTCGGATGGATGACAGTAGTAAAATGTCTGAAGAATTTAATGGTACTAATTGTTTTCACAGAATTTATGTGATCGGTATTTGATATATTAGGTTAATCAGTCCAAAGCTAGCGCAATTTTTTGTGCGCCGTAAATTGCAGTTTTTTAGCTCACCGAGACGAAGTCAAGGAGAGCTTATGCTATACCCTCGGCGTCGGCGGTGGCGTCGGCGTCGGCGTCCGGACCTGGTTAAAGTTTTTGTTGCAGGTCCTGTATCTAAGCTATTACTTGTCCTATCTTCACCAAACTTGCATGGGTGATGCATCTGGACCTACTTATGGACTTGAAAGACTTGGATGCTGAATCTGAGTCCTAAATTTCAGATGCTGGAGGAGGTTAAGGTTGTTGGACCAGGTTAAAGTTTTTGTTGCAGGTGCCCTTTGATAGCAATATCTTAGTTACTGCTGGTCCGTACATCACCAAACTTGCATGGATGGTGTGCCTTATGATACTGATGCACCAGACAGGCTTGAGTGCTGAATCTGAGCTATAGGTTTCGGATGCTGGAGGAGGTTAAGGTTTTTGGAGCAGGTTAAAGTTTTTGTTGTGGGTGCCCATTGATAGCAATATCTAAGTTACTACTGGTCCTAACTTCACCAAACTTGTATGGATGATGCGTCTTATGATACTGATGCACCTGACAAGCTTGAATGCTGAATCTGAGCAATAGGTTTCGGATGCTGGAAGAGGTTAAGGTTTTTAGAGCTGGTTAAAGTTTTTGTTGCAGGTGCCCTCTGATGATTATATCTTAGTTACTACTGGTCCTTACTTCACCAAACTTGTATGGATGGTGCGTCTTATGATACTGATGCACCTGACAAGCTTGAATGCTGAATCTGAGCAATAGGTTTCGGATGCTGGAGGAGGTTAAGGTTTTAAGAGCTGGTTAAATAAAGTTTTTGAAACAGGTGCCCTCTGATGATGATATCTTAGTTATTACTTGTCCTTACTTCACCAGACTTCCATGGATGGTGTGTCTTATGATACTGATGCACCTGACAGGCTTGAATGCTGAGTCTGGTTTCGGATGCTGGATAAAGTTAAGTTTTTAGGAACAGGTCACATGTTTAATAGATGATAGTACTATATCAAACTTGCATAGTTGATTTTACTGTAATATGAATGAATCGCAGAGGTAGCTTCAGATGCAGAGCTTGATCTCCATTATCAAGGATGCTAAAAAATAAATCTTAGTTATTACAGGTCCTAACTTCACCAAACTTGAATGGATGGTGTGTCTTATGATACAGATGCACCTGACAGGCATGGATGCTGAATCTGAGCCATAGGTTGCGGATGCTGGAGGAAGTTAAGGTTTTAATTGCTAGTGCCCTCTGATGATGATATCTTAGTTATTTCTGGTCCAAACACACATACCAATGCACCTGATGGGCTTGAATGCTGAATCTGAGCCATAGGTTTCGGATGCTGGATGAGGTTTAGTTTTTTGGAACAGGTCACATGTTTTATAGATGATAGCTTGCATAGTTGATTTAACTTTATTATAAATTAAATGCAGAGGTTGCTTTATATGCAGAGCCTGATCTCTATTATCAAGGATGCTAAAGAAATCTCCTACCTCACTCAAACCAGCTCGATAGATAGATGTGTTTGTTGATAAATGATATAACATGATTCCTATGATATAGTATTGTATGATATGAAACAATATTGTTTGATATGATACAATATGATATCATATGTTATATTATAAAAAGTTATACAATACGATATGATATTGTATCAATTTTTTGGATATTTTATGATATGATATTGTATCATGATACTGTTATGTATAGTATTGTATATTATGATACAATATTGTATAATATTATATTGTATTTTTAATTTATTATTTTATCACATGATACAATTACATAAGATATTGCAAAATATTATATTGTATCCTATGATACAATATTGTATATTCTATAATATTGTATCATACAATATTGTAAAATATGATATTGGTTTCAGTAATATAGAATTATATCACATGAAATTGTATTATATGATATTGTAATATTATATAATATTGTATCATACGATATTGTATGATATGATATTGGTTTATATGATATATTATCTTATCACATGAAATTGTATTATATGATATTGTAATATATATTATTGTGTCATATGATACAATATGTATAATATAATAATGTATTTTATAATATTTTGCTTTATCACATAATATTGTATCATTTGATAAGATACAATGTTGGAATCAAATTATATTGTATTATATGATATAATATCATATAATGTATCAAATATGTTTCAGTGTCATTCAATACAATATCATACTATATTATACAATATAATATGTTTCAATGTTATGATGTATTATGTAATATGATATTGTAATATAAAACTATATTGTATTATATTTTATGATATTGTATTATGTAATCAAATACAATAAGGTATAACACAATACAATGTCATATCATACATTATAATATCATATCTCATTATTGTTTATTACCGTATTTTATTGTTTTATATGATATATATTATAAATATGACATGATACAATATTTAATTTTATATCATTGTATTGATTAACATATGAACATATGATTATCATAAAAAAAATTTATGAGATGATATACGATATTTTTGTCAAAACAGAATCCATGAATATCCAAGATCATAAAGTATGATTTTCATATAAAATGATAAAGGTGGTCTTATGAAGGTGATGTCTCATAATGGTGATGCTCCGTCTCGGTGAGCTTGGTAATCTATGATTACCTATGTTTTACTATGGGAGGCACTGTAGCTCCCAGGTCGTCCATCCGAATTTTTTCAGACCGGGAGCTACAGACCTGCAGCTATCACATTGACAGCTTTTCGCTTGTTACATATGTAGAATGGTAATTATGGTAATGTTTTGGGAGTTTATTAAATTTAACAAGCTCATCAAAGAAAATCATATTTAACAAGCTCATCAAAGAAAATCATAGTCCTATGGGATCAATTTTCTGATATGGAGTTCCATTGTATCATAGGAGAAAGTGGGGAAAATTTGAAACAACTAATTGCTTCTGTGAAGACTCTTGGCTTTTTAGAATGTTTTATCAACAGAAGAGCATTGCTTGGCTACCGGTATTTCCATTTACTGCAAAGGAAGGGGTTATTGTCATTTTGTTGGTTTTTCTTTCAATTCAATTATTTGTCCCATTTGAAATTAGCCTTGCGGGGGTATTAGTTCCATTAGGACAGTTCTAGTTTAATTCAGTCGTCTGTTTCGAATAAAGAAAAGTAAGTTTGCTTGAAAACTTTCTTGAATATGATTTAACCATGAGCTTGAACGATCATTGTTTACCACTGATTTACATCTTTGCACTTTCAGCAGTGGGGGAAGTTGCGTAATAAGTTAAAAACTAGATTATGAACTCTTTGTGATACGTTATCATATACCTTTTTTGATTTGACATAATATCAATACATATATCATGTACAAACAAAAGGAATTCATTAAACTCTGAGAGATTCAAAGCGCAGTTGAACGCCTGATTGCACAATATTGTGTATTGAAAAGCCAACGATTTTGTGTATTACTGTCTGATAACAAAAGAATAATTCTATGAGTTTTGTTTACGTATTATAACCCCAACTACCTTTAGTCTGCCCCAAAAAGGGACATAATTGATATTACATTATGCAGAGTATCAAATCAACATGTACAGGGATTTTACTATGTTATTATAGCAAAGCCGATAACTGGTACAGTAAATCGTAAAACATGGCACATACGGGGCGTGCTAAAAAGCACAAAAACAATATGTTTTGGGTTCTGAATGATGATAGAATCTAACAGATGGATAAACAAGGAAATCACCATTTAAAGTATGTCAAGATTTATCCAAAAATATCAAGAAGCAAGGAAACACGAAAAGAAAACGTTAAATTTAAGCCGATTACTGGTACAGTGCCAGTATATGTCCCTGATTCGAGTTTGTAATATATATTTAATTAATTGCAACAAAAGAAAAGGGGTATGAGAACACTGATACAATATAACGATAACTATGTGAAAAGGTGAAGTTTTTCAAGAAATAAAATAAAAAGACATTGATAAATGATTAAATCGACAGGCGTAAGCAGGGTAAGAACTCTGTCTTCTTTACAGACTGAGCATTTTTAATAATATTTTTCATTAATCAGTGAATATAAAATAACCTTTTTTTTCTTTGATCATGTATTTTGTTAGGAAACATAAAATATCCAAGAATTTTTTAAAATATTATCCATCAGATACACGGCAGGCGTATAGATTTTTCGGCAGGCGTATGCAATCTGCGTAATAGTTATCTACTTTTAGTTTTTCCCGATTTTTACCAATTTTGTTTTGTTAATTATTGAATTTTAAAGTCAACTTTTTTTTATTTCTGTTATCATTTATTAAGCTAAATAAACTAAAATATCAAAGAAAAAATTAAAATCCATCAAGTAAAGGGCAGGCGTCTAGATATCCTCGGCAGGTCTATGATTTCTTGGTGTAAGAGCTATCTGCTTACCCGATTTTTACTAATTTTGTTTTAATTAATGAATATAAAATCAACTTTTTATTTCTATTATTATTGATTTAGTTAGAAGAAATAAAATATTAAAGAAAAAATATTAAAGAAAAAAGATCAAATGATCCATCAAATAAACGGCAGGCGTCTAGGCGTGTGAATTCTGCGTAAGAGTTATTTATCTTTACCAACATTGAACATGTGCTAAATAAATATAAAGTCAAGTGGTAATTATTATGATCGTTAATTAAGTTTTAAAGTTAAATAAAATATCAAAGAAAATATTAAAATTATCCATCAGGTAAACGGCAGGCTGGTGGTTTTCTCTCGCCAGGCGTGTTTTCCCCGGCAGCCGTGTTTTAGTATGACCGATGGGTGCGAACCATCCCGGATTCATATTTTACCAAGACTCCGGGTTTTAGTCTGACTTCCTGGTACCTAGTTTTACACCAATCAAACAGAAATGTAAACAATTCACGATTTGTGATTTGATTAGGATATTTAACAAGGCGTGGACATTAGGCTAGTGGTGTCTTTTTATCCCAAATACTTCCATCAAAATGTCAGAGCCTGAGGAGGTTTGTAATATTAATTTTTTTATAATATGTGTATGATTTGGTTGTTTGCCCACCAAACGGGACTGAAAACACGAGTTGGGGGGGGGGGGGGTCCAACCTGATTATTATTACTAATTAGCAGAGAATTTATATCTTTGCTAATTAGAAGACATGTCAAGATTGTATTTGATTTAAAAAAAAAAACAACAACAGCTAAATAGACACAGCTAAATGCGCTTTTCATCTTCATAGTTGGGGATAACTTTTTCGTACATAATATTTATAATTATTGACAATCGCACATTTTGAATATGCAGCCCTGGGTTAAAATTAACTCTAAAAATGTAGTAGCCAAACGGACTTCTAACCTTTCAATTTTTTTAACAGGGACCAGCCTATATACACATGTATAGTGCAAAATTTTAGGTTTACATATCCTTAACTTCTTTCTCACAGAAAAATAGGGAGAAGTTTGAGAAATTAGGGAAACTTTATTAATTTGATGATTTTAACAATGATGTACATGCACGGAGAGGGTTCTAAACATTATTTTAAAATAACAGTTCTTAAAAATGAATAAGACTAGAAGCAATTATAGTCTGTCCCAAGTTATTGCTTCCATCACTTTTTGATAATTTTTAACAAAAATACACATACATGTGAAAAAAATACAGTTGAAATCAATAAAAAGGAATATATCCAAGATATCTTTATTGAACAATTATTATTTTTCACTCATAAAAGTTCACAGGAATGAAAACAAATTTCTTACTGAGATTTATAATAGGAAATATAAAATCTTTTTTCCATTTGGAAGTACTCAGAACAGCTCACACATTTTTCAACGTAATCATCCGGGCTTATAATTATTAATGGCTGACACAATGCAAAATCCCCAGTAATACAGTTATATTTCTTGTCCATTAAAGCTTTTCTTTAAAAAAAACCCACTTATTCAAACCTTTGCCAATGGGTGAATTTTCTACATTTCTCATGAACAAATCTTGTAAAAACTGATTTATGTGTTTCATTCTTTAAGAACAGAAATCATTATATAGCCAGTTGATACTATAAAATTAACAGTAATCCAGACTTAAGAAAGAACACACACCGGGCTGTCACAGCACTTTTTGGTACAGGGACCACATCCCTAGTGCTCCCAAGTGGGAAAATTATCAACATTTTTTGTCAAATTGGGAAAAGTTAAATCATAACGTAATCTTTTGTTAACTTCTAAGAATTTACAGTTCAAATTTTACTTGAAATTTTTTTTTTTATATACACAATGTAAAATTTGTCATATTGGGGATTTGTTGATGAGTAAATTGGGAATTTTGGGGTTTTTTCCCAATTCGGAAGTGTCCACTTATCGGACCAATATCAAAGAGAATGAGTTAAGTATATCTCTTACATATTTCAACCATGGGTGCATAAACAATTCATCAGAAAAACGTTTATAAATAATTCACTATGGTGTAATAATAATATTAATTGAAGCATTTTTAATTAATTAATGCCTATAAAAGCATAATCATTGTAGGTAAAATTATAATTTTGTATGGAAAGCACAATCGATACTTAATACAGTAAACAATTTTACTACCCAGTAAAGACTGCATGTTTACTGCAATTAACAATTTATTTTGGGAAGGGAAGTCATGCACACTGGAATAAGACTTAGCCTTAATTTTTATTCTACATTTATCACCGTTATAATAGATTCTACAAATTCGGTAATCAATGATCATTTTAATCAAATAAACATGAAATATAACACATAATAAGTTATAGAAACTTTGGTAGATATTCTGTTTACTGGTTAGAGAGTATATAGGCGGGAATCAAGTGTAAGTTTGCGTAGTTCCAAGGCCATGATGGAGGAGGGATATGGTTTAAATCAGACTGGCATGCATGTTGTGTAAAACGGTTTGGTATGAATTAAGAACTGAGTGCGTATTGAAATATGTAATTTTAATGTAAATTTACAGAATTTAGAATGCTACAGTTACATGCAATAATCAAGTAGTTACATGTGCCTGACTATAGTATACCAGTATGTATGTAGGTGTGTGTACCGCTGGTACTACCAGCTAGTGTTTCCATTTGATGAAGTCCTGTTAAAAAGATAAACATATGAAAAATTTAGTATCTGATTTACATTTTACCCTGCAGGCTTGACTGATATTAGATAGGTAAGGTATTTTACATAGTGTACATATTTTATCTTGTATTTATGAAATATTTACTAGGTATTTAGAGAAGAGTGCATGCATTTTTAAGCTTCCTATATTTTGGTACATTTCTATGTATAATTGTATATTTTTGTAATCAATGTAGATATATGGACTCATTGGGCTGTTCAAAAAGTTTGTGGACGATCGCTTTTTTGTCATTTTAAATGGCTTTGTATATACGTATATACATATCGTTATACCGAAACACTTAAAAATTGAACTATTAACATTTGACTGTATTATATGGTAACAGAGGTAAGCACGGTCCAGTGTAAAAGTTGTCCAGATTTCGTAAATGAGGTTTGAGATATGAATGTATACACAGTTTTTATGACACAGGTCAAAACATCATTTAAAATCTTCAGTTGTGAAGAAGTAAGTATTATGTATGTCATTTTCATGTGTCATTTGAAGTCCTTTTTAAATGAGCAGAGCTATGCGCAAGAACATATGTCTTTAAAAACGCCAGAAAAAGCGATGTCGGCTGACCTCATGGGACAGAAAGCCATCATGAAAGAAATGTAACGAATGAATGAGCTAGGAAACAGAAAAACATTGAACTGTTTCTAGGTAACTTATCTACAAGTGACACAAGTAATGTTTGTTTGTTCCCTCTGGCCAGACAGTGAATGCAACATATCTCACTCTAGGAAAAACCAATTTTTAGGACTACGACATTATAGAAAACGTTGTTATTATAAACTCAACATTACATTAGGCCGTGCGGACTGTATAGGCAATGTACATATTATACCAGTATGATTATAGCTCCAATGTAAGATTAGTGCACATTGCTCTGATTTTTATACATACACTAATTATATTATACTCTTTATTCAAAATTTATATTACCGGTACTTTCCTGAAAATGGTGCTGTTATTTTGAATGAAAGTACATGTGTCCACAAACTTTTTGGACAACCCTCGTATGACCATAGTACCGCATTATTTTTGTATATGATATTTTATATTTTGCATGTGTTATGAAGTAGTGTATGAATGACTTCTGCTATCAGTTACTTTTGTACAATTTATTGCATTGCTTTGTAATGTACGTGAGCTGTTGTTCTTTGTTTACCTGTATATTATAACTGTACATTCCTTATAGGAGTACAGGCATTTGCTAAATTCAAGTGAATGCAATATCATCATATTTCATATTTAAAAATTTGTTGCATTTTTATCGTATAAAACTAAATAATTATAAGGTATTGCATGAGTTCATTCCTTAAATATTAAACTTTCAGTAATTCTATTTACCATTGGGAAAGCAGATGATTTAACTGTAAACAATGAAAATTTATTCAACCTGATGTCAAAAGTAAAATATTTCAAGTTATTGGCTAATAACATCCCATGCCCTGCCCCATAGTACACCATGTGTTTGAGGATGTTTTTATGTAGAAAAATATTGACAAAGCATGTAATTCAACTAATCTATAGTAAAAAAAATTACTTCTAATTGAAACATATTTCTTGTGTTAAGTGTATAGAGTAATTGTATATAAAGATGGTATGGTGATCTGTAGAATGCCTAGGATTTGCATTGAAAAAAATTTGGCTTTGTAAAAACGGTATAGTATAATGCATGCATTTGCTCTTACTTTCTTTTCGCTATTTAAAAGAAGAAGTTCTTATAAATTAATATTCACAAAACTTTTGGTAAAACACCATATGTTGTTATGTAAATAAATTTTTCAATTTTTACAAATACCCCCACATTTTTTAATACTTATACCAGTAAATTGACTGGTTAAAAAAAGGACACTTTTTGTATCTTTAAAAGTGCTTATTAGAAAGAATATTGAATTAGTTTCAACACAGTTGCTGAAAGGTATGAATTAATTGTCACTTAATTAGTCCAACCAAGAAAGCTTAAACAAGCTCAAGCATGCTGAAAAATCAAAAAATTAATGTACAAAATATAATACATTTGTTTCAATTCAGCAGCAGAAAGATATTCCACCAGCCAAATCCAAGAGGATTAAAGTGCTGACCATGGAGGAAGACGGTACTGATAAGGGGAGTGTCAACAGCGAAGATCATCTCCTGCAGAAGGCCAATGTCAGCAAAGATCATCTCCTGCAGGAGGCTGGTACTGAGAACAGAGAGGGTAAGATTGAAGATGTATGGAATTTGTTTACAATCGGATAACATGATTGCATTAATTACAGAATATCTTTTTAGGTCACCTGAGTCGCTCACTTATGAAGGTGACATTGCTATTGGTCTTCATCCGTCGTGTGTCTTCCGTTAACAATTTTATGCTAGCTGTTAACTTCTTCTTTGAAAACTACAAGACCGGTTGTTATTATATTTGGTTTGAAGCATCTCTAAGAGTATTCTAAATTAATTATGAAATTCATTTCTTTACCAACCCCCGAGCTGCATCGGAGGGGGTCTGATATGCAAAAAAAGCAGAATTTTCAAAAATCTCCTTCTCTTCTCCCACCCCTGTGGGAAAAAAGATAATTGTATGGTTAGGATGTCCACAAAGCCCTCTTCCAAAACTCATGGCCTCTGGGTCAGGAGTTCAGGCCCTAGGGTGGGGCCAATATAGCCATATTTTCAAAATGTATTATATCTTAGAAAATCTTCTTCTCTATTCTGTTACCATGTATAAATATACTTGAGAAAAACTAAATGCATGATTATGATGTCCATAAAGCGTTCTACCAAAATTGTGAAATTCATGGCTCTTGGGCCAGGGTGGGGCCAATATGGTCATATAGTGAAAATGTATTGTAGAAAAGGATTTTCATGATTTTTCATGATGTATATACCGGTACATGTATTAAAACAAAGAATAAGTCCAATGCTTTTATAACTTTTATCTTTAGAATAGCATGAATTTTAAAGTAAATTCAATTGTGTGAATACAACAATGAATTGCAGATCAAAAAACTTCATTTACTGCATGTTGTGCCCTACTTGTGGTTACAACTATATAGGGCATACTGATACCAAACTTGCAAATAGCAGCAGATTAGAGACTCGTCGATGAGGAACACACCATTCACTGGACATATGCAGAAAGGGGAACTTTTATATTTTCCCTTTTTATACATTTGCAGAAAACAATGAACAATTGCGGAAAGCTGAGGAAAATTATTTTATAAAACTGTTTAAACCAAAACTGAATTGTTCATATAATTATGTATTTTTAACAACTCTTAAATTGTACATAATGTACCAGGATATATATATATGCACAAGAGAGAGTCTGGAATTTTATGATTATAATTGTGTTGACTCTCGTTACACACTGAATGTTTTGACGTTGCTATGTTTTGACGTCATAATCACATCTACAACACTATGATTGTATCTTTGCAAATATGTTTCTTTATATGAACCAATAGAAAAGCGAAAACGTTTAATTCTGTGTGAACTTTTTCAGACGTCACAATAAACATAGCATGCGCTTTTCGCTTGTCGGTTGGATTATTGTAAACATAAAATCTCGGTAGTTTTAACAATTCTGAACGATTTGTTTTTTTCAAACATATCAAATATAAGTAATTAACAGCAATGTTAAAAGGTTCACTGGAATATGAACTTGGTTGGTACGTGATCATATCTTCTGAGAAGTCCTTTGGGGTTCACAGGATTTGATCCTGTGACCAACCAAGTTCATATCCTTGTGAACTTTTTATCCTTTTTAAATTGCTGTTTATTTCTTAAATAACATTGCCTTCCTAACGTCACAAGATTGACATCATAATATTCTTGTTTACTTTGTTTAAATCAGCTAAAGAGCCTTATAGGGTGAAAACACTATAGATAAAAGTTGTGTGAGCATAGGACTTATTGGGGCTTTTCGACTTTTGGTCGAAAAGACCTATTGTTTTCGTTCTGTTTTATTATTATTATTATTCTCGACAAAGTTTCTTTGGTGATTTTTTGAAAACAGTAGAATAAAATCTAAATATAATGTTTAATTATTGTAGCAATCTCTTAATTCTCCCGAATGTCCCCTTTTGAACTTCCAGTATATATACTTTCGGTTTACACATGCAAAATACAAAAAATTAAAAGGACCCTTGTATTTATTTTATTTTTTTCATTATAAACTAAGAAATTTTGGAATTAGATACTTTGTGTTATGATATACAAAATTGTTAGCAACAACTTTTTCCTTTCTCTTTCTGTTTTCGAGATATTAGGCTTCAATCTTTGAAAAAGGGGGGGGGGGGGGGGGATGAAAAAAATAAAATAAACGACAAATTTTTAAAATGAGGCATGGGAAATGTTGAAATTGTCCTAATCCTCATATATTTTAAGGTTTGTTTAAAACTATTGAGAAGTTCCGGTTTTATAAGTTGATAAAAATTGTCTATGGGAGTTTTAATGTTAATCTACATTCACGCGTGTCATGTTTTCTCAAGCAGTTTTTCAGCAAATATCTTTAAATTCCTATTATGGGACCCAATGCGCAGTATATAGAGATAGATATAAATACTCTTAGCATACCAGGTATTGGGTCTGAGAAATAAGTGTTTACTTTTATAGAATTGTTTGAAAATATTCTTTACAAAATTTAAAGTATATCTACTGATAGAGTTCTGTAGTTATCTTCTTTTGACTTTGCATTACTTATAAGTTCTTATTTAGGAAGTGCTTATACTAAAGCGTTGAAGAATTTGTAAACCAAAATAGACATGATTTTTCCTGGCATTTAATTAGTGGATGTCGAAAAGCCCTTCCTTTTTGTTGAAGACAAAAAAAGTTCTAGTTCTTTGTGTTTTTATCCCCAGTACCAAGAAAAAGGATTTATTATATATATACATGTATCTATACTACTATATTGAAATAATAGACTCAAATTTTTGGTCTTTAATACTAAGAAATCGGAAGAATATTGTCTTTTGTTTTACATATTTTAAACATTATTGGTACCTGAAGATTACCAATTTGTTTTTATTTTTTCTCAATTAATCTTCACTTATTAATAATCATCGAAAATTTCTCAAAAAATCCTGGAAATCACCTGGATTTTTTGGATTTTACAATCTTGCGCTTGCGCAATACATTCACGCCAACGGGATCTTTAGTTTATGTTTTCACAATATCACATCAGCATGAATAAACTCAGAAATGATACTACAAATACGGGTAAATTTTCATTGGACTTTTTCTATATATTCTGTTCATAAATATTAATGATTTCTTATGAGAGAAAGTATAAAATAACAAATATACATTTCAACTATGTACTATGTCTTCGTGATGACCAAAAATATTTGATTACACGCAAAAATGTTACATTATATCTGTTTGGAGAGTGAAATTAGAATATGTTTTATTGTAAAAAAGAATAATGTCCTAGGCTACGGACCCAGTTTTACAAAGAAAATATGTGTACGTTGGTGAAAAGGTGTTGAATTCTTTCATTCTATGGAATAAAATTTTTAGTTGAAGGTATTTGCAGTCTCAAAATGGTTTGTTGGGATGAATTTGACTGTTATTTTCAAGGCAACTTCATTCACTTTCTCTAAAATCGTTCCGGAGCGCTTCCGCAGTTTTCTGCTACATTACGGGTATAAGGGAGGCATTCTAACTGTGGTGAGGGCCTTTCCCGGGCCCATAACACAGTTAGATTATTCAAACTAAGGAACGTGTAGTGAAACTAATAGCATTATTGTTGGCTTATAGCTTTGTTATGTAAATGTTAATAATAAGGTGTGCCGATGTACCTATTGCATAAATGTCTGATATGCAATGTCAACCCGTGCACTCATGGGTCAAAGTCTAGTTTATATATGAAAAAAATCACAACACCGAAATAAACTCAAGCAAACATATATTTATAGAATTTATATTATATTATATATTCATAGAATGTATATTATACTATATATATATATATATATATATATATATTTTTTAAAATTTTTTTAGAGACCAAAGAAACAGAAGAAAATAACAGGGAGGTCATGGAGGACAGCAGTGTCAAACTCGACAAAGAAATTAACAATGAACAAAATTTGGATGACAAAAACAGTGGTAGCAGCAATAACAATGAAAGGAAACCAGAGAATTTAGATGAGGATATCACAGTCATAGATAAAGAGGAAAGTGCTCCAATGGAGGATCCTTTGAATGCGAATCAGAGCAACACAAATCAAAATGCCAAAGCTCAAAATGGTAAACTGCTAGAAATGAAAAACAAGGTGTTGTCTGCGTTTGCTTTGAAAAATGACAAATCGAAACAAGGTGAGGTTGGAGACCATTGCACAGACAAAGACCTTGAAGTTCGATTTAACCTAGATAAGAAAGAACACAATAAAAATAACTCCAAAGAACTCCAAAAGAGAATTAGAGATGTAGAGGAAGGGATATTTTCCGTTACAAAGGAGGACTTGGAGAGGAAGAAGAAGAAGAAAGAAGAAGAGGATGAGGTGGATTCCATGTCCGTCTGGTCCTACTTCATGCCCAAAAAGAATTTTCAGTACCATTTTCAACATCCCTACTTTAGGCTCTTCATAGCCTACTTTGTGACTTTCTGTAATTTTCTGATCTATGCTGAGGACCCTGTTGCACACTCTATGAAGGAATGCACCATTCCATTGGTTGGGAACGACTTTGCATTCGTAGCAACAAGGTATGCCCCAAATGCATGGAGTGTCCTGAAAGTATTCCTTTGGCTCTCCGCCATTTTGCTTGGAATTGTGCTTGGAAAAATCGTGGTGCATGGATTATTTTTCAGTAAGTATAATATTTTTTTGTATCACCAGCTCCTTTCTTAAAAATGATGATTATATACCCTTTGTCACTCATACCTATAAGTCTTCTGATGAAGTTTAATAAAATATTTGACATATTAAACTATATTTGTGATTGAAAAAAAAAAAAGTAAGAAATTTCAGCAGTTTTTATCTTAAGTTAGATAATTTTAATTCTTCAACATATATTCAGAAAGCGCTCATCTATTCAAACAATTTTCAAGAACAAACCTCCCATATGTTAATGTTCATACTGCAATGTAATCATGAGCCTTGTGACTTGCAGTTTTTAAAGATCAAACGATTTAAAAATGATAACTATTTTGCATGAATATGGGTATAGAGAGGATCGAGTGTTGAATTGTGTGCAAAATGTATTAGTAGGTTTGGCCCTGCTGCTCTTGAAATTAAAATACCTGTGTTATAAAGGTTTCATGGAATGTTTAAATTTTAAATTAATATTGTGATTTTGTAGAATATGACTGTGTTGTACCTTGCTACATCATCACAGTGGTGCATACTGTGAAATCATTAGATTTCGTGGTGGCTCATTTTTCGTGGAATTCGTGGGTACCTCTCATCCACGAAATAACATCCTTCACGAATTGATGAATTAGGGTAATAAAGTCATATTCCCTTTTGTAGATATATATGAATACACGAAATTACGTCCCCACGAACCTGTAAAATTTAAGTCATCCACGAAAATTGGCCCCCACGAAATTTAATGATTCCACAGTATATGTTTACATGCATAATATCTGTGAATTTTGAAGCCAAATTAATTCTGTGTATGAGTATAAACTTATACCTCTGATCATTTGTCTTGAGTTCCCTCTCTGTACTACTTTATAGATGTAGTACAATACTTGTACTTGTGAAGAAATATACCAGTATGAATTTGTGTCAGATATTTAATGCATGATTTTTATGATGATTATATGGAGGCTTGATTACATTGAAGCTTATTGTTCAATGTAGAAGTAATTTAAAAGGAAAATTGATATGCCTGTTTCATTGATAGCTGTCTTCTGTGTTGTAAGGTAACTTTTCGGTATTGTCTCATTAGAAGAGCATAGCTAGACAATTTTCAGTTTTGTCTTGTTCAAAACTTCAGTTTTAAGTTTCACTACAATTAACCACATTTTTATTTAATGTATATAATAACTATAAAGCATGTGCATGGAACTTCATTTGATTATACATGTATAAATAACAAGACATGATCTCATTGCGAGCAACGAGGAGGTCTTTCATCTAATTTTAAGCTCACCGAGACGAAGTTGGGGGAGCTTATGCTATACACCCTGGCGTTGGCGTTGGTGTCGGCGTCCAGACCTGGTTAAAGTTTTTGTTGCAGGTCCTGTATCTAAGTTATTACTTGTCTTTTCTTCACCAAACTTGCATGGATGATGCATCTGGACCTACTTATGGACTTGAAAGACTTGGATGCTGAATCTGAGCCATAGGTTTTGGATGCTGGAGGAGGTTAAGGTTTTAAGAGCCGGTCAAAGTTTTTAGGTCACCTGAGTCACTCAGGTGACCTATTGCAATTGGTCTTCGTCCGTCGTCGTGCGTTGTGCGTCGTGCGTTAACAATTTTACATTTTTAACTTCTTGGAAACTACCAGGCCAATCGTTACCATTTTTGGTGTGAAGCATCTCTATGGTAAGAAGAATCTAAATTGTGAAATTTATGGCTCTACCACCCCTGGGGTGCCACAGGCGGGGGCCAAATATGAAAAAAAAGCCAAATTTTCAAAAATCTTCTTCTCTACTTCCACACATGTGAGGAAAAAACTGAATGCATGGTAATGATGTCCATGAGGCCCTCTACCAAAATTGTGAAATTTATGGCCCCTGGGTCAGGGGTTCTGGCTCTAGGGTGGGGCCAATATGGCCATATAGTAAAAATGTATTAAAATCTTAGAAAATCTTCTTCTCTACTCCCATATATATTTGTTAAAAACTAAATGCATGGTTATGATGTCCATGAAGCCCTCTACCTTAATTGTGAAATTCATGACCCCTGGGTCAGGGGTTCAGGCTCTAGGGTGGGGCCAATATGGCCAAATAGTAAAAATGTATTAAATCTAAGAAAATCTTCTTCTCTACTCCCACACATGTGGGCAAAAAACTGAATACATGGTTATGATATCCACAATCTCCTTTACCTAAATTGTGAAATTCATGGCCCCTGGGTCAGGGGTTCAGGACATGAAGGGGGGGGGGGGGCGATATGGCAATAAAGTGTAAATGCATATAATGTTTAAAAATCTTCTTCTCTATTCTCACACATCTGTATAAAAAAAAGACAAATAATTATGTTTACCAGGAAGTCCTCTACTGAAATTTTAATTTTCATGTCCCCTGGGGTATGAGTTTTGACTCTAGGGCAGGGCCAAAATGGCTGAATAGATGTTAATGCATATAACGTTAAAAAATTATCTTCTTTACTCCAACACACCTGAAAGGAAAACTAAATTCATTATTTTGTAGACCAGATCTTTTAGTTTTTCACCAAAATTATAGGTTTCACAGTTCTTTTTGAATTAAATGTGGTTGTCATTACAAATTTATAATTTTTCTACTCCAGTATGAAACCTAATTAATTAGATGCATATATGAGACTCCATGACAAGTTTGTGTATTGGATATATGCTACTCAGGTGACCGTTAAGGCCAATTGGCCTCTTGTTGGAGCAGGTGCTCTCTGATGACTGTATATTACATGTAGTTATTACTGGTCCTAACTTCACGAAACTTGCATGGATGGTGCGTCTTATGATACTGATGCACCTGACAGGCTTGAATGCTGAATCTGAGCAGTAGGTTTCGGATGCCTGATGAGGTTTAGTTTTTTTAACAGCTCACATGTTTTATACTTGATCATATAACTTTTTACAATAGAATATATGTTTTATAGGTTATTTTACTATCATATTGAAAAATTTATGAAACAAATAATATAGTTATTGTACTATATAAAGAATAAGCTGTACAATGGACATTTTGCTTCTATAATTAATGACAAATTTTTATATAGTAAAAAAAGACTTTAGAATTTTCTTGAACCTAATAGAAGGGGCCAGTTCCCTTTTCATGATATCAATTGAAACGTCTCAAAGTTATAAATAACTTTTACTTTAGATGTTTTAACAAAAAATTTTTTTTTACTGGTTTAAAGATATTTCAGAAGCATGAAAGGATTCTTTAGTGCAAATCGGTTGAAAAGTTTTTGAGAAATAAAGCTTTAAATAAAGCAGAAAAAATATTAAGGATTATAGAAAGAAACAGTGGAAAAACAAGAGGATATTCCGTCATGAACAGAAGACCCTAATAATAGGTCAAAAGAAACCGAACGAAAACAATAAAGTTAGAAATGGAAGACCTTAATAATAAATATTATATAAATATAAGGTATGGGCATTACACATCTATAGCAGATTACATGTACAGTATGGTTTTAATTCTATAAGTTCATTTGTTTATTAACTTCTTTAACTTTGGTCACCAGACTTTTAAAGTATATGCTATATACATGTACTTGTATATTAATTTTGATTTTTGAAAAAGCAAAATAAGATATTTGTTCAAGCTTGAAGGTCAAAATTGTTTAATGCATCTGTCTGTTGCATGACATTTAATTTAAGGGCATCACATAATTCACAAAGTCACCTTATTATAAGTTTTGAATTTACAAGTTAAGCAACTGAGCTTGAACCTATGGTAATTGATATAAACAAATTTAATTTATTAAAAAAAAGAATGCAGTATGACTCACAAATTCACGATGTTTATGATTTAAAAAATGAGCACTGGTAATTGTACTTTAACAAATTATGAAAGTCTTAAAAGCTGATACATACATGTATCAAATCTTCAATCTATATTTAGTGAATAAAATCCATATATTCTAATGGTTTGATATTTTACTGAATAAAAATAAATTTTTTGAATGAAAGTTATGTTTATATATTAAAAACATAACCATCGCCTGTAAAAATTTGAAAACAATAATAATCTTGTGTGAATGTTTCGAAGTAGATGTTGTTCATGTAATCATGAATACCTGACATTTGTAGACCGTTTGTGTAAACTGAGGATGTTTGAGGACGACATGGGGTCCTTTATGGTGATGTTCCTGGCATCGTTAATTGTCCTGTTTGTCTTTTCCTGGATCTACAACGCTTTTTTGCTGATTGGTGGCAGTGACACAGAAGACTACCGAATCTCGGACCTCATGGGCATCTCCAACTCCCTGTTCATGAAAATGGCCGCCACCGGCACATGGTGTGGGGATTTCTTCACAGCCTGGATGGTAATAATTGAGACTTAAAAATTGATTGTCTTAAACAGAGCGGAGTCAATACAGAGCTTTTTGTATCACATATTTATTTTCATGTTATTTGATATAAAATAAGCATAAAATATCTTTTTTAGCTCACCTGAGCTATCTCATTTTTTCTGTCTTCCTTCTGTCTTTTAACTTTTCACATTTTCAACATCTTCTCCAGAAGCACTTGGCCAATTTTAATCGAATTTGGCCCAAAGCACCTTTAGGCTAAGGGGTGCAAAGTTGTGAAACTTAAGGATCATTAAAAATTAAAAATCATTTTAAAAAAAATAAAGATCTATTTGGCTAAGAAAACTGAAACTTATATTGAAGCATCCTCAGCTAGTATAGATTCAAAATTATGAAAATCATAACCCCAATGGTAGGTTGGGGCCACATTTGAGGGGGGGGTCAGGTCAAGCTTTACATAGGAATATATTGAATAAATCTTTGAAAATCTTCTTCCCAGAAACTAATCAGCCAGGAAAGCTGAAAATTCTCTGGTAGTGTATATTCAAAGTTGTGAAAATCATGTCCCCCGGGGTAGGGTGGGGCCACATTGGGGATCAGATTTTTACATATGAATATATAGAGTAAATGTTTAAAAATTGTATTCTCAGAAATTAATTAGCCAGAAAAGCTGAAACTTAATTCAAGTTTGTATAAACATGATCTCCATGGGAAAGAATGGGACCACCATTGGGGGTTGAATTTTTACATAGAAATATATAGAGTAAATCTTAAAAAATCTTCTCAGAAACCAGTCAGTCAGAAAAGCTGAAACTTGTGTGAAAGCACTTTCAGGTAGGATAGACTCAACTTTGTTCAAATCAAGATCCCTGGCGTAAGGTTGGGCCACAATGGGTTGAATTTTAAATAGAGATATATCTAGAAAAGTCTTTAAAATCTTCTTCTCAAAAACCAATTGACCAGAAAAGCTGAAACTTTTGTGCAAGCATCCTTAGTTAGGGTAAATTCAAGTTTATTTAAATCATGATCCCTGGGGCTAGGGTGGTGATGCAATGGGAGTTGAATTTTTACATCGGAATTATTAAGGAAAAATATTAAAAAAAAAAGAAACATTTGCCGAGAAAAGCTACAACTTTTATAAGTGAAAGCAACCTTAGGTAGTGTAGATTCAAATTTGTTAAAAACAAAATCTTGAGAAGGTAGGTGGGGCCATATTGGGGATCCAATTTTACAAAGGAACCATTTAATTCATAAAAGCTGAATCTTTGATAATATATGGTTTTACTTAAATATGAGTATTTTGACATATTGCTAATTCTTTAAAATTGTTTAATTTATGACCCCTAGACAATTCTTGGGCCTCACAAGGGGTTCAGAATTTGATGTAGGTTTATATCCCATATATAAAGAATTGTTTAAGGATCTTTTGAGAACTGCAATGCTGAACAAATGATAATGATATGACTAAAAATTACCGGAAATCGGACTTGATTATAAACATAAGAATATCCAAGGTTAGAATGTACTTTTATTTATACAGGATCTACATCTCTTATACTACATTGTCCAGACATCTCGTGTCATAACTCCATTAGGCTGATTTTATCATGCTTATTGTTGCTCAGATGAGCGATGTGGCATATGGGCTTCTTGTTCATATGTTCATTCGACAAACTCTCCACTCAAATTTTATTTTTATTTCTTGTATGTTTCAAAAGAAGTCATAAGTAAAAGATGAAAATTGCATATTTTTTGAAAATACAATATGCAATAAAAGAAAAGTCACATACAAAGTATATGTACTATAAATGAAAACCATTTTATATCGTATAAAACTAATAAATATTGAATTCATTGCTTATAATTCAAATTTTTTACTCTTCATTGTTGATAAAAACATTTCACTTTTAAAATGACGTCAAATTGTACAAAATTCAAACGTAACGTCAGGCGTATTGATACATTTTTGACGATAGTCTTACTATGATGTAGGCAACATTCTTAATATACGATATAAATTAATTTTTTAGCCAATAAGAAAGCATGTTACAACCAGAATTAAATCATATATACATAGTACATGTACTATAAATGAAAACTGGTTAAATTTCTGCTGCGTAGATTTATCACATTAGTTCCTCCACTGCAGGTGACAGACATGATGCTACAAGAGAAGCTGTACCCTAAGTGGGTGGTGAGGGTCAGGCAATGGTGGAACACGGGCTATCGCCGCATCATTCTGTTCTGGACGGTCACCACAGTTGCCACGCTGATTGTGGTGTTGGTGATTGCCACAGATTACATTCAGTGGGACAAGCTAAACAGGGACTTTCTTCACAGCAATGAGGCCTCCAGAGCAATCTTGGCTTCACTTATTCTTGTAATGGATATCCTCATTGTTTTACAAGTAAGTGTAGTACCGGTACGCCTCAAATCAAGAAGACATATGTGATGTTATCAATTAAGAGCTTTCATTTCACGGAAGACCTTTTGACTGATTGTTCCAATTAAATTAAAGGAGGTTGGCACCTGAAATAATAGTAATGCCAATTTTTTCCAAAAACCACTTTGATATAAAGATGGGGACCTAAAATGTTCATTTGTTTTAATTATTTGTGACCCATGTCACATACAATATTTTTTTAAATATAGGGCCCCAAATAGAAATGATAATTTTCCTGATATATTTGCTAAAATTTGGCATGAAATTGATAATTTGAAGCAATCATACAAATATTTATAGTTTGAACTATTATTTAATTATGATTTAAATAAGTATGAAGTTGAACACTTATAGGGACTATAAAAGTAATATCTAAGTCAAAGTTTAAAAAATCTTGCTTTACTGGTTGCTTCAAATGCCAGTACATAATGAACATAATAACAGATGTTAACAGTGTCACCAAATGTTGGAGTAATCAAATTATAACGCAAATAAAAATTATATATTAGTAATGTCATTTTTCCAAAACCTTGCATACAAATAGACACTGCATACATTTAATGTCTCAATAGACATGTAAATGTAAAAAAGTAGGGGTCAACGTCCCAAAAAATTGAGATATATAGCATGAAATAAGCTAATTTTAGGCCAAAATTGGAGTTAATTTTTTCAAAACTTTCATTTTGTGACCCAAAATGGCTACCCAAAACCTGAGGAGCGAACCTCTTTAATTGTCCCATACTGGGCTCTAAATGGGCTCAAACTTCATAAACTTGGTTTGAAATGATATTCATACATCCTTATAGACACTGATAAATGAAAAAAAAATATACAGTCACATGCTACACATGTTACAACTGATGATAATATAAAAATTGTTCAACATGCTGATGATTGCACAGGATTGATAAAAGATACTGAATCACTAACGAAGATACTAAAAAACAGCTTCAGAATTCACATGAGTTAATTGCCAGACCTTGACTAGATATAGATAAAACAGAACGTCAACTTCCTGTTAAATGACAACTTCGTTTATTTTCAGCCAAAATTTTAAATTTTCGTCAAAGATTTCTCAGAAACTATTTATTGCAGATGCTTTAAATTTTATCACACCATTTGTTTAGGCATGCCATATTGTAGGATCAATTTTTGTACCAATCGGATGCCAACTTCCTTTTAAATGTAGGACTTTGCTTATTTGCATATTCAAATTACTAGTGAGCATTGGTTCACAGATATCTTGGTTTTTTTTTTTAACAGAAACTTGTTAACTTGAAGAAATATCAGTTTGTTTTAAGTGCACTAGCTATCTAAAAACTATATTCTTTTTTTACAAGTACAAATACTAGAGTTGTTTCTCAATTTAATGTCAAACAAAATCACAAGACAAGTACTTTATTTGAATCAAAAGAGTAAAATATCATATGGACCTCTCACTGAAGTTTATCAATGTCTTAGATTTTATGGACATACAGTTCATATGAGAGGAAATGAAATCGAGCTATAAATATGAATGAAATTTTTTTTATCAAAAGTAAACAATTCATTAAATGGAAATTGATCAATTATCATCCTATTACCTGATCAAATTATATTTAACTAAATAAAATAGCTTTTAGTAGAGTAGAAATGATGTAATTTTATATTTGCATTTAGACTTTGAATGAATTCAAATTGTATTTATTCATTTATATCCTGCATGCAGTGTTAAGACATTCTGGCTCCATTGTGTCTAGGCAGGGCTGTAATAGAAAGTGTCGATCAGATTTTTCAGATTTACGTCTGTGGTAACGTTGATTTCATGTTCAGTTTTTTTTGTAGAAGTCAGTCACTTGAAAATTTATTAAACCACTGGAAATTGTTGCTTTAACTGCTTTTATGAAAATGATATATTTTTCGTTTATGCAATTCTGTCCAAACAATCAAATAATACCCAGAAGCCAGACTAATGCATTTATATAATACAATTTGTTGATGGATTTTGGAGAGTTTTTGTAGGAGTATTTATGATATTTGAATCTTGAATTAATATATGATATATTACTGTATTTTCAGGACTGGGATTTCCCACATTTTGTCAGTGCAATTGATATCAAACTTCCTGGTATCAATACAGCCCACATCAAATTCGACATCCCAAAGTGTCTTAAAAGAGAGGTGTGGCAGGTCCATATTACCGGTAAATTATCCTTAAAAAAAGTTTGGAAATGTTTCCATTTTTCATGTAGCACATCAAATCTTATCTTCTTATGTACATATAATACCTTTACGTTGGTTGGATAAATCATCTGGTATGCAGTAAATGATATATCTATACACAGATTATAATTTTACCACATTAAAAGATGAGAATGTTAAGCTAGGAAGTGAATTTATTTTTAGATTTCAACAGTTCAGTAAAAAATGAAATAAAATCTCAAAAATTAAGTATAATTTCTTTAAATAAAGATACATTTAAGCAATGAATGCTTATATATTTCTGGAAATCGTCGGTCCTATAACACTCTGTGCAGACGCTATGATAAATTTGTCTGCACCGCTTGGTGTGTTATGGGACCGACAATATCCAAATTATATTTGGAATTATTTTAATCATATTTCATACTTGTGTTTATTTATTTGAAAAATATGTGTTTCGTTGCTGAAAAGCCATTATATATACGCTCTTAGTCAGGGATATGAAACATACATGGAACAGCCATATTAACCTGTTATTTAGTTCGCTACCACGATTAAAAATATTGTGCCAGAAACTTTGTCAAAAAAAAATTGATCGACTAATAGATATGATTTAACGATTATTTTCCATTAGTATATGACAAATTAGTTATGTTAGTTTGAACATTTTATTTAATCCTTCAATAAAAAATCTACTCAAAGTGCGTGATGAAGTTTATATTTGTGCTTATGGTGCATGAATTAGCAAAGTAGTGTATTCAAAGAGAATTGAACATTACAGATTTCCAATGCAAACATAAGGGGAAATATACACTGATTGTAAATATTTGTAAAAGATAACTTAGAAGTTTACAGATTAAGAGTACTTAAAAAATTTGCCAGTGGTTTGTTATAAGCTGTAGTTAATAAAACTATGATGGAAAGAATAATTGTTGAATTGGTTTATTTGCAGACTAGTTTTCTCACAATATTCACCTATTTGATTTTAAAAATATGCATTATATATTGAGTTGGAATTGTGGTAACTTTCATCAAGTGCTATTTCTATACAGTTCAATGAAATATGAAACTGGCATATACAATTTTTCAATTGTGCATCCTAGGAAAATGGTTCAACTATGGAATCCTGTTTCTAGTCATGATTTTGGATCTGAACATGTGGAAAAACCAGATATTTTATTCTCCATTTGATTACGGCCAATATACAGACTCGGACGGTAAAATTCACAGTGTTACAGACGAGTACAGTTTGAAGACTTTCAACGAGTCACAGCTTTCATACAGCTACCGGTCAGTGACGATAAATCCGCTGACCAACGCCACATATCTTGCCGGGGACACAGTGATGAATGCCCGTTACAATGGCTACCACCTAGTCATAAAACTGACGGCATTCATTCCATGTTTTGCGGCATTTATAACATTTGGAGTTCTTCTGTGGAAATTTGGCCGACGTGTACCTCACGAAAAAGATGTGTATGCAGGCCGACTGAAAAAGAGGGCAAGAGACCCAAGTAAGGTGAAGTTTAAAAAGTTTAGAGGACTAGCTGCTATGGTGAGGGCTTTTAGGCTTAAACCTAAAGTTGATGCTAATGAACTGCACTTAGTTTCTTATGGAAAAAGAGATGAAAATAATGCTGAGACTATACGAGATCCCGTTTCTAGTTGACACCAATGATCTTTCTTTTGTGTATTTTTTTATTTTTCTTTTTTTTAAAACTTTTCCTACAACATTTCAGAGTTACTTTTCTTTTACCCTTTTGGATGAATTCTCTTAAGATTGAATCATTATGGTCCCTTTTTAAGGTAATCTGTATATTCTGTTATCATATTCAATAACAACATGTCAATACAATCGTGTTTGTGGTAGCTAGTTTACACCGTTACATCCTTCTTGAATTAAGAGTTGTATCAAAAGCATGCATTTTTGCGATTCTTCTTTCATATCCTGTACCTGCGCAATGTACTTTTTTTAAATTGTTTTTTAAGCATAAATATTTTTTATGTTTAATCATATCATGTCATGTCAAAGAAGTGTTGAATTCCTTATTTATTAGTTTTATATGTATATATGCAGGACATGTTTTAAAGGAGTCATCTTTCTCGATGAATTGTTTGTTGGTTTGTGGTAGGCTTTTTAAGTGAGGTTCTATAGCTGGCACTTACGACAAACAGACTACTGTAAACCAATTACTTTCATTAGTAGCGACTTTATTTTGCTATTCACCTGAGATAAACTGGTTCACAGCGACTAGTTTTCCCAAACAAGCCTTATATCCACATCTTGGTCATTATTATAGCGACATGGCAAGGCCTAATAATGGCGAGAAGTATATTCGACGTTGAGGATTTCACAAACCTCGTACCTCGCATGTGAATAAAAATTGGTTACCAGTATACCAAACATTTATTAATAATGTTCTTGTTATGAGGTTATTTGTTGAAGCATGGTCATCTTTCAATACATGATTGTTTTAATTTAGTCATGACTTGTACCATGCGATTATCGTCTAAAAATTATGGGTTTATTGGTAATAAATGAGAGGGAGCTCTTTCTTACACTACTATCTCCCGCATAAACAACACTTGAAATAACAGCATGAGCTACTGCAGCTAGCACAGGGAGCATGGCGAACTCAGCATGCATGCATTTATCTATACTCTTTAATTAAGATAACAATTCTCTTTAACATTAAAGTTGAAATAATAGCCGTAACTTTAATGAATTGCTGAAATTAGAAGACGATACAATTGAATCAATGTTAAAAAATATGCATTTCAGGGATACTTGATATTTTTATTATTATCTTTATTACATATTCACATGTACTTTTAAGAAGCTCAGAATAACTGAAACCCTTTATTCAGATGTATTACACGTATTATGTATATATTCACATATGTAGCTCTAATTTGAGAGTTTATTCCACTAGGATCATTTTATTTATATCATTTAATTTATATATTTACATCTACCAAGTACGATTTCCTCTATTTCTTACGGAAACTTATACTAGTAGTTAATTCATAGACTAAGCTATATAGAAACAGCAAGACTGAAATCTAAACACCTATTTATCAACTGGTCGAAACCTACAGCGACCTATTTTAAGTAAAATTACGGACTGCATAAAATACTAGTAATCATGATGGTTTCAGACTCAAATTCCCATAGGAGACAAAATTTGGCTTGTTATTTTAGCTAACGTACTGATGTACATTAACAGTTATTTAGTGAATTTAACTTACTTTTTACTATCAATTTCTTTTAAGAAAATTGTAAATATAAACAATAAAATGTTTTATTTGATTATTCATGCAGGTTGTGAAGGTAACGATCATTGCAGAAAGGAGTTACATAATCCATTAATGCTGGTTATGTATTTCTATGAAATGTCAACACCTTCATATCCCGCAAAAATTACCAAAGAAAGCATTTATTGTTTAAATAACTCAGGATCTAGTTTAGGACCAACACAAAAAACCACACACTGAGCTAACACAGAAAATATGATCATTTACACAAAAACTATGCTACATATAAAAACAACTTCTTAGTTTGTATACTGTACATGAATAGTTCATTTTCAGATATGCCATCAGTAAATATATAAAACAATGAAGGGCTACAGAAACTGATTGATATTCACGAACAATTGGTATATGGTCATAATATACATCTTGGAACCACCTTTGTAACAATCAAGCAGCTAATGTGATATTTTACTGAATCTAGAATTCCATTTGTTAACCAAGGAGAAATGTTTTAAAGACATGCATATATATGCAATTTACATGCATATACATACACATGTATTGTGTCTGAAAATAACACTGTAATGTCTTAATTACTACAGGTATAGTGATTGCATGCAAAAATTAATCTCATGAATTCTAGAGAATGAAAAAAAAAATTGACAGCCCTCCCCTCCCCCTGTCTAAACCCAAATGCTAAAGATGTCCAAAACATAAAACACCAAAAAGGATTATATATATATGTCATCATGTATTTTTTATAGTAATTTTTTAACGCATTGATTGTTTACCAATAACTTGAAGTATTTTCCTTTTTATACTTTAGTTTTTTTTTTGTTTTTTCATTACACCCCCACTCTGAACTATTTGTTTAGGCATGGGATATATTTTTGTACCAATCGAACTTCAACTCCCTGTTAAATGACAACTTTGTTTATTTCAAGCAAAGTTCTCAGCAACTGTTTATCGCAGATGCTTTTTGTAACTATTTGTTAAGGCATGCCATATGGTGGGTTATATTTTTGTAATAATCGGACGTCAACTTCCTGTTAATTAAATGACGACTTTGTTTTTTTTTTCAGCCAAACATTTTCGAACAAATTTTCGTCAGAGATTTCTCAGTAACTATAAATTGCAGATGCTTGAAATTTTGACATACTATTTGTTAAGGCATGCCATATGTAGGGAAATATTTTTGTACCAATCGGATGCCAATTTCCAGTTAAATGTAGACTTTGCTTATTTGAATATTGATATCAGAGTGGGGGTGTCACTAGTGAGCATTGGCTCACAGATATCTTGTTTTATGTTGTTGTTGATTTTTATAGTTACACATAATTGCTTTCAGATATTTAATGTTTTTATGCACTTTTTACAGTTACTGAAATGGTTTGATGGTATTATACCATGTTTTATTCAAATCATTGTAGATCAATGCCTAAATGATCAACCTAAATTAAAAATCTTATGAATGATAATATAAACAGACATATAAATTGATCTTCTATTAATCTTCTTGCAGTTAAAATAAATTCGAACCCTAGATCGGTTTTTCTGAAAAACATTGCCAGTCCAATAGATTGTAGACTATATTTACCTGCAGTTCAATAGATCAGTTTCAATAGTTTAGAAAAACTAAATATACATACAATATAAACGAAACTATTTAATTTTATATAAAACAACAAAATTCCTTTGATAAGGTAATTACTCTATAAATCATTGATTGTATCATATGATCTGTTATTTTTAAAAAATCAAAAATATTTTTTAAAACTTTATATACATACCCCTTTTCTGAAATTGCGACTTTTTCTACATGTGAAATTGAAATAATACTGACATGCATTTATTTTGATAAATTTATGAAGTTATAAGGTGGACTTGGTTACAGTGTGGAAGTTTTTAATGAACAAATAGTTTAAATAGTCCATAAATCAAGCGTAGGTGGTGACACTTGTTTAATTGGGCACATTGTTACTGTTACATGTATCCATATCCAGCTGTAAAATATCCAGATGTAAAACTATCCAGCTGTAAAAAATGGTGTTTGTCCATGCATGCATGCATATGACATTAGGGTACTTATAGATTAGTAGAACATGATGATTTTTAGAAAAAGAAAAAAAATATTATGAAGAAGGTTTCTGATGTAAAATATTTAACTGAACTTATTTATTTTGCAACGATTGATAAACAACTTGTTCTATAGCTCATATTGATATCTCTCGTTGGTACTGATGTTAGCGCGAGGGGATCCCTGATGTAGGAGGAAGATGTTTGATACTATTAACATGTACCCTTTTTGATAATTTATGATATTTTTATATTTCTAAGTATTGGTTAAGTTTGATGGAATATTTTATTGATTTGAAATAGATATATATGTTTAAGGAATTTCAGAAATGTTATATGTGAAGGTGCTTTGTTGCCATATTATCTGTCTTGTAGTGCTAATAGTTTCACAGCCTCGTATAATAGGCTGAACAGTTATTAGAAGACAAAAAAGCAAGTGTGTAAATGTTCCAGAAATTGTACATGCTATATGTAAGAGACATTAAAAAAATTTTATTGAATTGTAACAGTTATGTAAGATAAATGTAAATTATGGTACTTGTGTTCCTGTAATATTGTATGTGATATGAATTTAAATGAAAAAATTTGTCGTATAAAAACAACTTTTCTTGTACATTATTTTTTGTACTGTACTCTCTTTCATGCTTGCACAAAAATATGAAGTTTTTAGCTCACCTGAGTTGAAAGTTCAATTGAGCTTTTCTGATCACTTTCTGTCTGGGATCAATCTGTAAACTTTTTATATTTTACGACTTTTTCTCCAGAACCACTTGGCCAATTTTAGCTTAACTAGTCACAATGTATCATTGGATAAAAGGGATTCATGTTTATTAAAATGATGGGCCACACTACCTTTCAAGGGGAGATAATTAAAAATTATCAAAAATTTGTTGGTATTTTCAAAAAAATTCTCAAAAACCATTTGGCAAGAAAAGATAAAACTTATTTGGAAGCATCCTCAGGTACGGTAGATTTAAGTTTGTTAAAATCATGGGGTTGGGGGGGGGGATGAATTATTACATAGGAATATAGAGAGAACTCTTTACATTTTTTTTCAGAAACTGATCTTCTACAAAAGCTGTTAAGTGAAAGAATTCTCAGGTAGATACAACTTTGTTCAAATAATGATCCCTGGGGTTAGGTTGGAGGGTCACAATGGGGGGGGGGTGTCATATTTTTACATAGGATTACACAGAGAAAAATCTGTAAAAAATAAACTTCTTTAAATCCATTTTCCTAAAAAAGCTGTAACTATATAAAAGTGACCTCAGATAGTGTAGATTCAAATATGTCAAAATCATAATCTTCAGCAGTAGGGTGGAGCTACATTGGGGGTCCAGCTTTACAAAGGAAAATATTTTAAATTATTCACCAAAACTCTAATGTTATAGGGTTTTACTTATATGTGAGCATTTTGACTTATTGTTGATTCTTTAAAATTGTTTAGACTTTGGCTCCTGGACAATACTTGGGCCTCATTGGGGGTTCAAAGTTTGATGTACTTGGTTTATATTCCATATATAAACAGTTGTTTAAGATCTTCTTGAGAACTGCAATACTCAATATATGATTGGTGATAGGACTATAAAATCATCCTGTTACAAAAAGGGCTCAAAAATTAACATAATAACATCCAGGGAAAACATTCCAAAATCATTTTATACAGGATCTTTTTTCAACACTGTCTACATATTTGTATATGACTCAATAGAGATGATTTTATTGTCTATTGTTGTTCAGGTGAGCAATCTGGCCCATGAGTCTCTGGTTTTTAATGAAAATTATTTGGACCTGAGTCACTCAGGCGACCTATTGCAATTGGTCCTCGTCCGTCGTCGTGCGTTAACATTTTTACATTTTTAAGTTCATGAAAATTACAAGGCTAATTGTTACCATTTTTTGTGTGAAGAGGAATCTAAATCATGAAATTCATGGCTCTACCACCCCTGTGGCTCAATGGGCTGGGCCAAAAAAAGCCAAATTTTTAAAAATCTCATTCTCTCCTCCCACATATGTGAGGAAAAAAACTTAATGTAAGGTTATGATGTCCATGAAGCCCTCTACTAAAAATGTGAAATTCATGACCCATTGGTTAGGGGGCCCTAGGGTGGGGCCAATATAGCCATATAGTGAAAATGTAATAAATCTTAATAAATATTGTTCTTTACCCCACACATGTGGAAAAAAAACTAAATGAAATTTTTCGCTAATATTATAGGTTTCATAGTTCTTTTTCAAAAGATTTCAGGCAGGGAGGTGGTTGTCATTACAATATTATAATTTTTCTACTCCAGAATAAAACTTAATTAATGCATAATATATAAGACTCCTCGACAAATTTGTGTATGGGCTATGGTACTCAGGTGACAGTTAAGACCTATTGGCCTCTTGTTAAAAATGAAATAATAAATCTGCAGTAGTTTTTGGGGGTTTTTTTGTCAGTGCCTTCTGGAAATCTGATTGATACAATATTTTGAGGTTTAATAAATGTTAATATCTCAATATTTACAAATACGTTTTTGTGGTTTTTTCTAAGGTACTTGGCATTCAATTTTTAAACACTGAGGATTATTAAAATGATTTTGTCTTGTACATTATAAATGAAACAATATCAGTTGATTTAGGGTGACATTATATAAATAGTGCCTGTTTTGGAGGGTAACAGTTGAAATTGACACCCCGAGGAAACCATTGTCAACCGACGCGAAGCGGAGGTTGACAATGGTTTTCGAGGGGTGTCAATTTCAACTGTTATCCTCCCAAACAGGCACTATTTATTTTATTATACTGAATGTCTTAATTTTAGAGAATTTTTATATTGCTTTTATATAGAAATGACGTGAATTCTACGGCGAACCGTACGCGCATAATTTACGCGCAAGTAACAATTCGTTGTTACCCGTTGCTGAGTGTGTTGCTAACGCTGAGGGTAATAGAACGGATTATCAACTGCGTCTAAACCAATCAGATTTCAGTATTTAACATGAAAGTATAATAAATAAGCAATATAAACTATACGTAAGCTACTACAGGTATATGCAAAGATAATGAAACCCCAAAAATAACTGCAAAGTTAACATTATTTGCTTGACTTTGCAAAATCGTATTTCAAAATGGGTGTTTTATCAAAGATACCATAAACAAGGATAAGGGTTGTGTGATAGCATTCATATTTGTAGCACTATGATAATATTTTCTCCATTATCATAGTGCATAGTAATCCAAGACTCTCTCTCGGCTTACACAACAAGGGATTAACGAATAGCCGGTCAGCAGACGATAATTGGAGAAGTTGAGATGATAATACGTAATGTCTGTTTACATTACGACGTTAGATTCAGTGACTCTGTATACATTACAACGTTAGATTCAGTGACTGGCATGTATCAATGACATCAATTTGGTTTACACTTGATGATGAAGTTCATAACGATCTTGTTGCAAAACGAACATGTCACTAAAGACTATCATTCGTTTAGGGGCAAGGTGGCATAAATGGTTTAGTACTCTCAAACATTATGATAATCCTGGCTAATCGTGTCAGATTACATATCAGCGGGGTTTTTTTAATACATATATTTGCGAAATGCCTGACATGAGTCCAATTGATGCAAAGAAGTCGCTTTTCATCATATGCTTCTCGCCAACTTACGAAATGTTTATATCTCGGTATAATTGTTTGTTATTCTGCAAATTTCCTGATGAAAGGGATTGGACGGCCCTATTCCACGCATTCCTACAAGACATGCGCTTAGGCGTGAAGTTCTATTTATTTTAATGTAGATCGTTTTTTATAGGTGACTATTTATAGGTTATGTGAATTGTTTTGGACAAGTGAACTAAACAATTTCTTCATAAACAAATGGTTAACGACAACTTTAATCTAATTCAAGATTCCACACTGATTACGTGGCGATAAATAGTCGAACTAATTAGAGTATATTGTCGAATAGACCCTTAACCTTCGGAATACTGTTAAAGAGAGGCGGGAACGAGGTTTAATGCTATTATCTGATTAGCAATATCGATAATATTTATGCTTGGGAGTTTTGAGAATAGATAATTAAAAGCTATCGACGTACACTTGATCTCATTAGGTTCCGTGTGTCTTAGTATTTATTTGGGTTCTATTGGTAACACAAAGATGTAGCTTCAGGTACTGAGGACAGGTGTAAAAGGACACGCATATACATGTAGCTAGGACCGGATTTGATACTCTCTCATTGCAACAGACACCCTTTGCATTGTCAACATAGCTTTGTATGAAATGTTTCAAGCAAAAACTACAAGCCAACATACAACAAACAGCTAAGATCCAACCGGAATACCTAATTTTGTAGCGTGTTGAGATATAAAAAAAATCCACTTTTGATGGAGCAGGAAATTTAAAAAAAAAAAAAAATCCAGATCCATTCTTGACTCAAATAGTTTATGAATGCTTTGGGAGTTGAACAATTATTTTAAGGGACAAGAAATAATTATACTCTATTTTAAAAAATCACAAAATAGTTAAGGTCCTAACGAAATATGTTATCTTGTGCCTTACCGGTATCAAAAGTTGATAAATCAGAAGAATTTAATAAAAAACGGATTCATTCTTGACTCAAATAATCTATGAGGCCTTTACAGTTCAGAATTCTTGCTTTTGCAAGAAAGCGTTTTAGAATACGATTCTTTCGGACGCATAACTCCTGCTGCAAACAATAAAAACTAATGTGTGTTTTCTGACACATTTTCATTCTTCCTGCGATAATGCTGTAGGCGTGCATTGATTGAAACCAACTTGGCAAGTTATAAAACATGGCTTGTCTTAGTCCGCAAGTACCAACTTATGTACTTTCACAATATGTCAATATACCACACAAAGACATAAAAAATCAAATTGAAATTCCTCCGAGAGAACAGCAACTCAAGATTGCTTTTTACAGACCCTTTTATTCACGGGCGTCCATCATTTCCTTGCTGCTTAGAAATCATCAAATCATGGCAAGTTTCTTTTAAACAAAGAAGAAGATACTGAATTATTCATTCTTGTCTTGTTTATTTTGTTGACAACAATTGTTGTAATTGTGCCAGATGTGCTACGTACATGTATGGCGTAGTATCGCGCAGTAACTGAGTACAGAATTAGGATACTTTTTAATAACGCTTAATAACTTAATAGCTTAACTTGCTGATAGTATACTGAAAAAAATCTTGAAAATTGCCAAATTGAAAGTAAAAAGGAACCGACAAGACTTTTTAAAATTTGAGTCAAGATTTCTAACGCAATTTGCAACAAAACTTTGCAAACAAGTGCGGAAGAACTTGACCTATTAATGGCAAGTATCTTAAAATTATTTTAAAATCCCTTCATGGACTCTCTCTCATCTCTAAGACACACTTAATTTCTACAAAGCCCCGCCTCGATTTTTCAGATTCAAAAGTAACCCCCATATTAACAACTAGTATAAACAAAACAAGCACATTTCGATCCCGGATGGAGTTTGTAACAAACCAAATGAGGAAGAAATATTTCCGAAATATTCATTTTAAAAAATTAGTTATTTTCTCATTCCTTTTTATATATATGATTAAGTTCTATTGTACTGAAAATCGCTAATATGATAACAATTTGGCGCTATGCAAATTTATTTAGTAAACTATAACCATTTCTCCATAGGCAATAGCTGAGCGTATACTTAACCTAGATGTCTTCAATCGATTGTTACTCTATAAAAAAAAATAGTAGACAGAAAGTGTGGATTTACAACCTGAAATTTCATCTGATGGTCTACTATCATGGAAGAATTTGATGAAAAGAATAGGCCAAAGCCAAACCCAAAATGAATTGCGAACACCAAACCCGATTGTTTGGCTGGAGCTAACCTGATCCTCGCTAGGAATACGGCTAAGGTTAAGGCTGCTGTTGCTTGTATAAAAGAACTTATCCTTACGGAAAAACTCCATCTTCAATCTAAGTGCTGTATTATGTTAAGTTCTGATGCTCTTTCTTATCACCGGTCTGAAAAGATTCGGATGGGCAACTTGGGTCGTCCATCCGAATTTTTTAAGACCAGAAGCCACAGACCTGCAGCTAACATTTTGTGCATGTATTTGTTCTTTCGCAAGCCTATCACATGCTAAAATGAGACTCAGACTTTGTTTAAAACACAAAGAATTCTGAATTCTAAGAACTTTTTATCTCAGCATATGTTTAAAATCTTCGTTTAAAAGTCACGTTTTATTACTTTTCTTTTACGATGATAAAAATTAATAATATCATTCATATAAGCCACAATTTATTATTTATTACGATTGGCGTGAAATGGATGTAATTAAACATTTGCGTGTAAGCACCCCCCCCCCCCATCCTCCGCCCCCAAGAAACCGAGCGGCTTGAAACAACCCGGTAAGCATTCTTTTCTGCTAACGATATTCGAAGAGTGCATCCAAATCAAGGAAGCTGTACTAATGTCATTTCAGGGAAAAATCCTGTTATGTTATAAAGCATGAGTTATTTATTTCATCCATACAAGATTGAGCTCTCGCGGTACGTCTCGATTCAAAAGGGAATTGTTAAGAACATGATCAAATATCATTAACGTGAGGTTTATTATTGGATAATGGCCGCGAAGCACCACCGAGAAGACTTACTAATCGTACAAGAATAGCGTTTCCTTTTTCAAACAAGCATGTATTTACGATATGAGCAGATCGTCTAGAATGTTTTAATTACGGAGGCTACTGTATGAACGTATGGTTTCAGTATTCCAGATTCGCAAGGTTTCAATGTTTCAAATCATTAGTAAAAGCGAGCGTTGACATGTCAACTCTGGATGCAGAGTACAAATGATTTAAATGAACGGTCTAAAATATTAAACGAACGGATAATTTCGTTTGTGTCCGTTCGTTGATTTTTTCACGTTTCTGTTGCGTCGATGTGGGTATATTTTTCTAGTATGTGTAGGTATGGTGGTCAATCGTTTATCATCATAATTATGTATTTGGTAAATTCCTAAGTAGTGTGTATTTAGAATCATTTGTATTCTGTGAAATAGTGAAAATGTTGGTTCTCGAATGTTAATCTGTTCTTCAATAATAAAGTTTGTTATGTAAATTTAGAGTCAGAGCCATTCTTTTATTAATATTTTGTCTATGGTTTTCACAATCGTTAAGTCAATTTCGTCAATCGTTAAGTTAAATTTTCTAAATTCATTACAAATATACACTATTCAAATTCTCTTACATAGTAATCTTGCTCTCCGTCTCTCGATAGCACACAACGTTTGACGTAACTTTTGATTTTTGATAACCCCCCCCCCCAAAAAAAAAACCCCCAAAACAAAACTATAAGGTGTTCTATTCTCAATCATTGTGACTATCAGAATCAAAACCCATCTGTCAGAAAGATTGATCTCTGTTGACACAAGTCCTTAGTGACTTATGGGTGAGAAGAGTTCGTTCGTCCTCATAAAGAGAGATCTGATGCGACTGATGGGTTCCATCTCCTGTTGTATTAAAATCGGTGACTCGGGACCTCTCGCTTCTTTACCAAAACGAGTGGTGTTAATAGAATTGCCGTCTGACTATTCGCTCGTCAAATAGAGGTTTTGGGGGATAAATGTTCTTGATAACTTTTGTAATAATCACACATCTTCGTATGCACTGCACAAATAATCTCTCTCTCTTTCTATCTCTCTCTCTCTCTCTCTCTCTCTCTCTCTCTCTCTCTCTCTCTCTCTCTCTCTGTATATAAATTAATAAATGCCCAAGTCTTTATGGAAAAACGATTCAAAACCCCACAAGGGAAGGGAACTGATGAAAACCTTAATTATTATAATTATTCGTGCATATTGTATAAAATATGTTCCATCAGCTAAACAAACAACGACTTGATGGACCATTAAGTCGAACGAAACGATTTTCCGTTTATCAGAACACGTTTACTAATTAAAAGTTATGTTTTGTTCATTAACACGTAAAAGTTGTGTCTGTAATGAGAAATGTGTTGTTTAGAAAAACTTACATTCTTAGCCGGGCTAATTGCGTAAGCAATGCTCAACCAGGTTATTCATGTAGCTACGGTGCATGGTTTACCGGATGTTGACTGAACAACCGTTGAAATAGTTTTTCGCACAAAAAATATAGTTCCAACTTTTAGTGAAAGTAGAATGTATAGCATGTCAGACGGTCAGTGAAAGTTTACATCCGATATATTGAAGCATCTGATGGAAATCTTATTCTTGAACCATTCTAAATACTTTGAGTTTGCAATTCTGTAGCATTCACCTAGAATAAAAAAAAATATCTCATCATTAATGATCTAAAATTAACTAGGTCGCTTGCCTCCTTTTATCTCAAGGTAAATTCACCTTGTTAAATTTTGATGTAAACTATTAGATTCGGAGAATTGTATCATAAAAAAGTACTTATCAAGATACGCTTGAGAGAACGGAAACATGTCCAAGTGTAAAGTATAACTGGTTGCTAATTGTAAAAATTATATTGCTTTCTTTGGTGTTTGGTGATGTTTGCTGTTGTCAAAAGTTTTGACAATAGCAAACATCACCAAACCCCAAAGATGTCTTTTGTGATGTCTTTTGACTCAAAACATCACAAACTAAAGACAAAGGATATTTTAAAACAAAGATTAACTGATTGTTTTCAACAAGAATGTGATGTTTTTTTTTTTACATTATCCTCAAAATGCTTTTTGAACAGATATCTAACCAACAAGTTGTGCCTATAATCATACTTTATAAAACCAACAGACAAAACGTTGTATATCTAATTTGTTAAAATGAAGTTCATTTTTTTTAAAACCCCAGCATGTTAATGTATAAAATATTTTACTTTATAAACATTGAATTTTCAAACATTTTCTTTCAAATTTTACTTCATGATGACTTTGCGTGCTACGTCGTGACTTCCAATAAATTTTTGATTTGAAATCTTATTTTGAAGTATTCCCATGTAATTATTCAATTTCAGAAATAAAGAAAAGTTATCCTGTAAATCTTCAACTAAAAACCGCAGAATATTGGGATTGATTGGGAAACTTTTTGTTTCATCTTTATAAGATAAAACTTCATTGTCACCAACATTATCTATTTCATTTTCATTTAATGAAATTGCGGCAAAATTACTTTATATATTTAGTGCAGAGAGATATATTGGTTCAAAGCGAATACTTTCGGCAGAAACATTTTGAGTCATTCATGTGACGTCATAGATTAATAAAGATTTAAATTTTCATGCGATTGTATTTAAAATTTTGTTGAAATTGGGGGCAGATATCTAACCATACCAAACATAGTCCTTTTTACTATTTTTTCATTTTCAAGTAGACAACTCATATTCCTTATAGGGCTTGCAGCAATGAATTAAGATTGTACATCCGATGTTGTTGACACTGGCCGTATGGGTGCAGATGTCAACAAAATATTTCATTACACAATCCATGGAGTAATTTGATAATTGATGATACTCTTGCGGGCAAACAATTATTTGATTCCAATAAAACTTTTACAAATGATACAGCAATTTTTGTCGTGATCGGGGGTAAAATGAGGAAATGACATCCCTCTTATGGCCGTTTAGTAGTACTAAGCAAATAAAGATCAACATCGCATAGCGTGAAAAACTCGCGTTTCCTGCCCATATCTGTTTAGATTTAATCCAAATGACGGGAAATCCAGTATTTCATATTAAATAAAATTACACAAAGACTATCGCAAGAACGGGAAAATCCGGAAATCGAGGTACTTTTTGACGCATTAAAAAGTTTTTGGCGGTCTTTAAAACATGACTTGTTTTATTGCCCTTTGTACGAGTTTACACCAAAAAGCACGAAGGGCATAGCACTCAACACCTTGCTTCTAACCTCTCCGTCATATTAGAGCCAAAAAACCCTTTTATAAACTTGGTAAACTTAAGACTTTAAAGGAGAATTATAGACATACCGTTAAGTTTTACAGATTTGGCAAAGAACGAAAAAAGAGAGAGACTGACAAGGATAGGAACAAAGGGAAAATTGTCATCGGAGACCATGTAGAATGATAGAATAGGAATTAAAGCCGAGTTAAACTTAAGTTTTTATCATGAAGTTGTAGAGGTTTTGCTAGTCAGGTTCGTACTTACTCCTGGTGTTCCATGTCTTTACTTTATAAGTTATAAACCACAAGTAGAGGAATTTTTTAAATAAAGAATAAATGAACACTCTCAGTACATGCATCCCTCAGGGATAGGGGGTATTCACTCATTTTACCGTGTCGTTGATGCTTAAATCGTGTTTCATCTTTATTACACATAATTAGCAATTTATACCTTTCTACGTTAATGAATAACGGAATGATAAAGCTTCAGGTATCATCTGATATAAGAATTATCTAATTTAAGACATGAAAAACGGGATTCTAATTTGTAAACAAACTATTCTTCCATCGTGTTTTCAATACTAGGTTTTCCCGCACTCATGCGCAGTGGCGTTACAAATGGCGGATCACATTAATATTCATCAGACGTGTAGCAAAGTTTAGAGACAAATAACTAAAGAAAGAATATGTTGGAGTTTGTGAAACGTCTAATTATAAGAAGCACAATGTATATTTTTACTCAAACTCCTGTCAAAAATTTTACTCCAAATACTCCACTTATACCTTTAAGAGATGCAGTAATATATATTCACCACAAATGCTTATAATACGAATACACGCATTAACTCGGGGGAACAGTAATGCCCATTGTGTTAAGTATCGCCATAAGTTCCCTTATAACTCTTTTGAAGAAATATTTATGTTTGAATCGAATGTTCATATTTGATTTTGTTAAATGAAGTTTATATATATATATATATATATATATATATATATATATATATATATATATATATATATATATATATATATATATATATATATATATATATATATATATATATATATATATATGTCAATCTTTGAGAAACAAGTTGTTTACAAGAAAGAAAAAAACACTCGAATAATACTTGATTAATTTTATTAATGAAATAATTTACAAGATGTATGTAGTGTACGTGACACGTTCACGAGCCTTTCACATTTTATTCACAAAAGGTTAGCAAAAAGGTTAATTTCGCAATTCTAATTAAACATTGTCATGTCAATGAACATCATTGCAGGAAAAAAATTACTGGGATTTATCCAAACACGTATACTTTGTTTCTGTTTCCTGATATGGTACAACGTTCCAAATAAAAACAATCAAAACCATAATTTCAATAGTTGTCAATTAACAGGTATCATTTCCGTTTTCGAAGTTCTGACAATACCATTACCGATACTGATTGAAGTTTAATTGAGTGACTTCATGGCAATACTGCTGAAAATGGATGTCTCATATGACGTGCTTTAGTAGTATATTTCGAGATACAAGTGTCTCTTGATGTCATCTCGGTATACGGCATTGAGCGTAAAATGATAACATAAATGATCATCAAACGAATCCGTTTTGTAGGAGTTTAGTAAGAGTTGTATAGACATATGTCCATATCTGTCCTTTTCCCCCTAGATGCCAGTATAAATAATGCATGCACCGTCATATATTAATATTTTTAGATAATGCATTTAAAAAAAAATCAAGAATAATTGTTTATACTTGACTAGCTTTGGCCCAGTTTTAAAATACCATCCAATCAATAAATACGTGTGCAGTAGAAGATTTTTTTCAAATTGATATTGATGGAAGAAAGAGAGCACGCCGATCTAATGACAAAGTTAATCGTGAATCAATCAAATATTTCTTAATCCCAGTTTGCATTTTCCTACAAAAGCCTAAAAGTATCATTTATGTAATTGAATGATAAAATAAAAGGCGTAATAACGTGACAAAAGGCAAAATAACGCCGTCTGCAAAAAAGGCCTTTCTAAATGACTTAATCTCGCGATAAAAGGTGTTATATATACATTGTAAGAATGTCGATTTATTTGTTGTTTTTTGTTTTGGTTTTATTTTGCGTAAAAACGACTCTTTATTTTTAACCATATGTAATTTACACTAACTCTAGTATATTTTAGAAGTTTTAATCTACAACTGGTTCTTTTTAAAGGGGCCATCTCAAAATGCAAGTACATTTGCTATAGGAATATATTATAGTGAATTGTCATTTTCCGCACTTCGAAGCCGATTTATAAATACCACAATAGCAATTCCCCTCAATTTGAACTATCTGATAAGTAATAGCATTTTCTACCTTATATTTAAAAAATACTGAATTCTACCGTTTGGTTTTAAATGGGGATCATCTCTAATTATCGAAATGCGCCAAATTCTGCCATATTTTTGGAGTATTACAAATGAAGATTAATACAACGAATTCATTCAAATATTAAAAAAAAAAAACACTGAAGATGGCATTATTCTGTGTGTAAAAATTCAAAGGCGTGCACTTTTTATTTTTTCTTTTCTTTTATTTCTTATAACGTTTTCATACAAAGCATTATTTCGACATAACTTCATAAAAAGCACGATGGCAACGCTCGCCTATCGAACAAAGGAAAAATCGTTGATTATTTTTCAGAAGAAAGTGATAAAAATTAAGAATGATAATGCACTGCGTAAACAAACCGAAATAGATTTACTCTTTAGCCAAAGACATTTAATTTGATTAAGTTTTGGTCAATGATAAAAGCAATGAATGTAACTTACGCAGTACAGTTGCATGTATCAAAAATAAATATTTACATTTGCAAATATGTTTCCTTACATGTATATGAACCTATAGAATAGCGAAAACGTTCAATTCTGTATATTTACATCTACCAAGTATTATTCCCTCTATTTCTTACGGAAACAGTTTTTATTTATAGTTGATTAATAGCTCTATAGAAACAGCCGGACTTAAATCTACACGCCCCGTTTTTCGATTGATCGAAATCTACAACGGCTGAAACTGACAAGAAACAGACAGTACTGAAATTGACACGCCCTATTTATCGATTGGTCGAAACTTACAGCGACATAAGAAAAATCACGGACTGCACGAACCAAGATATCTGTAAGCCAATGCTCACTAGTGATACCCGATATATTTATGTTGTTTTGAAAAACATATCTAAACAATATTTTGATATTTCTTTCAATACATTTTAGAATATTCAGCTTATATTCCTCTGCTTTTGAATATTTGGCAGATAAACTAAGTACATAGTAATAAAAGGGAAGAATGTCTCTTTCAAAATTGTGAATTTTATGGCCCCTGGGTCAGGGTTTCTTGTGGTAGGGTGGGGTTCTAATAATTATGTAGTGAAAATGCATTGATTGATTGAAAATCTTCTCCTCTCTGCTCCAGGGTATTAATCCGATGAACTAGGAAAAAAATTATGATGAGGAAGAGTGTTTCTTCCAAAATTATGAATTTTATGGCCCCCTGGGTTACATGTAGAGTTTCTGGTGTAAGGACAGGGCTCTAATGAATATATAGGGTAAAATCATATTGTTATACCAGTGAAATAAGTTTGATACAAAGAACCAAAAATTATTAATTCAAAAATTGTGCGGAAAACATTTATTCATACGAATAGCTAAAAATTATTTATTCACTTACTTTATCAAAAGTTTCATTAATTTGACCAACGATGTAAACAAGAAGTGCATTGTGACGCCACATTTTATCTACATCCGGCCTCAACAGGTGGTACGGATATTTACACCCGGCTTGTTAACCAATCAGAATTCGCGTTATAACCGGCACAGGAAATAATAAAAATTATCTCATTAGCCCAGTCATTATAATGCACATGAATATACATTGCAAAAGCCACACTGCAGTGATTCAGGTGACCGATGAGGCCCATGGGCCTCTTGTTTAAAGTATTAACTTAAGAAACGAATATCCAATCAACGCTTTCATTTTTTTTAGTTGGATTTTTATATTTTGAGGCCAATTTATCTGCAGTGAGACTTACTGCATTTGTATATATCATTAATCAACATCATAAATCAAATGATGCTAATATCTTATCGTAAATGAGGAATTATCCCTAACCCCGTTGCTTTAAAATGCTGGTTATGGCGAAAAGTTTTGGCGGATATAACTTAAGTGATTAAATGAGCTTTTGTTTTAATGCATATTTAGAAAATCATATAGCAATTACAGCAGCACAGATTAACCGCTGATTGCTTTTAGGGTCCGATATGTACTCATGTGAATATGCGTAGTAAAACATTGAGTATTTAATTATCTCATGGTTTCACGAAACCTTAGAATGTACTTTCGTCTCAAATTATGCAGGTTTTTCGCACTTTTAATAAAAACCAGTCTTAAAAGACTCGGGTTCATTTCTATATTTGCGGTCGGAAGCTTGAGAATCACAGTGTCCGCTATTATTGTTCAATGATTTCCCAATCTTCACGCATCATCAATTTTTCTCTTATATTCCCAACATCCTTTTGTTCATTGTCGCTGATTAATTGTAAAGTATGAAAAGCTGTTCTGAGAGTTCCATGATCTGTTGTTTTGGTAAACCACTGGGAATCACACCGTTATTTTTTTTTTAATTTCTTTTGATTTGGATCTATAGTGTTCTTTTTTCTTGATTGCCACAAAGTGTGAAGGGTCTCATGTATTCGACTCTTGATGATTGTATCAAAAACACCTTTTTCATAATTTTCTCAATAAAAAGATCAACAGGAAATTAATTTCATTTGATGAATTGTGATTGTCAGAATGAAATCATGAGTACACGTCTGAGAGAATTTTAATAAACTCGAGAATTGGTCTATATAGTTGTAAGAAAGAAAAAGTTGAAAACAAATCAAAAAGTTTATATACTAAAAATCCTAAAGTTTTGGGGGGGTAGACTAAAAAATGAGCTTATCTCCAAGAATAAAAAAAATGCACATAAATTCACAAATCCATTTAAGGACCCTCGTTGTAATCAATAATATTTTGACGAGTTTTCGCACGAATTCATCACTCTCTCTCCTTGAATTTCATTACGGAATTGCTGCTAAGTTGTAGTGGTGCGACACTTCACGGAAAACGACTGTGTGACAAATTGAATATCGACATCGACAATACTCGTCATCCTTACATGTTTAGAGAACTAATTGGGGATCAATACCCGCGAAAGACAGCACTACATGAAATATTTTATCCATAACATTGTCATCCTCAATGAAAAATCATATAGATCCCCCCCCTCTCTCTCTCTCTCTCTCTCTCTCTCTCTCAAAAAAAAAACAAAAAACAAAAAAACAATAACACTTGAAACTTTTTATTATACCAAGAGAATACCCGATTCCTTGTCTAAATAATTACCCTTATCCAGTAAGGAAAAAAAAATAAAAAGGAAAGCCAATCTGTGTGAATAAATATGAATGAATAAAAAAAAAATCCCAGAAGAATAGATCATTGTCTTAAAAGACACTAAGAGGAGGTATCTTAACTACGGGAGATTTGATTTCCTCGCTCTCACTCCTCCAACCACTCAATTTAGATCGACACCTGCTACTTGCTATTGGCAATGAAACTTCCGCATGACGGCCTTCATAGTTGTGGGTAAAAAAGGCAAGCAATGAAAAAAATAATGTAGCAAGACAGTGAACAAGAAAAGATATCAGGATATCTGATATTGAAGTTGGTTTTATATTGTGGACAACGATTTTGGTAATTGGAAGTGGGTGCTGAGACAAGAGTTCGTGATTGCATCCAGAGGATTATGTCTAGACGGGGGCAAATTGCCGTTGTCAAAAACCCTTTGTTTATTTTTTTTAAAAAATATCTTTTAAATAACGACAATATATCAATGTTTGAACAAGCAAAGCTAAAAAGTTAACACTTATTTTTGATTTTTTTTCATATCTTCATAAGAAGCATACTGCAGTATAACGAAAATTGCAAAATGTTTTTTGTATTTTTCTGGTTTTTTTTTAAAGATTTTTTTTTATTTAAGTCTTAAAATAAAGAAAGAATCCGTTTTAATCAAAGTGAAAAGCAAAGCTAGTCGAATAGAACACACAAGTTCAGGTATACATATTTATATCAATTTAATAATTTTTTTTTCGCATTAAAATACCATCAAAACATTGATTAAAGCATCTATCATTATGAAATCATTGAATATCATGATGGATAAACCAAACAGTTGTATTTTGAAAATAAATTGCTTGAATGTGAGTTTCTTACACCAAATTTATGCAATAAGATTTAATGGCAGCTAGTGCAAACTATAATCAATTTTCCAAGATAATTCTCAGTGTAAAGTGCGTCAAAGCTTATAAATAACTTGTGCATAGTCATCTTGAATTCTAGAATTATCACTTAATAGTTGATATTTCATCGAGAATTCTGTTTCAAATAAGTGAAGTTTCCATGAAGAAATCCCGCAGTAATTATCCTAATGATTTCCTTGTTATTTTACGGTTTTCCGTTTTTATGCATGATTTCCTGTGACAATTTGTATTTACCAATGGTTTGTTTCGGCTTTGATAGAGGCCTACGTGTATTGGAATCAAGAGAGGCAAGACCTTTCACTTGTCCTTCCTATAATATGCGTCATGTTAAAACCACATTAACTGACCATGGCAACGACAGAGCCGTTTAATGTAGATAAAAACAGTAAAGCATAAACAATGTTAAATATTGTCTCTTTTGAAAGAAACTTTATTATGGTATTCAATGTATAACGTCCACATGTTTTACCTAATAAACGAATGGTCCGATATTTTTAATCATAATATCATTTTGAAGGTATGTAAAATAAACACTTTACCAAAGGAAAATTAATGTCCAATTTATTGCACTTTGAATTGTACATTGAAGTCTAAGGGCAATTTTGTTAAAATATTGTATAAAGTAACTTAATATCCACACAAATCTCTCATTGTATAAATGCATAAACTTTCTCTTTATTAAAATATGAAAAAATAAACAATTTACCGCATACATTTTTTTTTTTTACAAAATTTATCAAGGCAGATAACTCTTCGAAAAGGTTTCAGGGTGCATAATGGCCGGCTTATGTGTTGTCCATCAATTCATGTCTATTTTGTTCATTTCAATTTAATCGTTATCTATTAATATATTATTTTACTAATTTAAAATGATTTAAAATTCATTCCTCATAGGTTAAATACCTTAACTACAACAAAATTAGCTGAAACATCCACAAACAATATGTCTAAAAAAAATAACATATAGAAGTGTATAACAAGAGGAGTCTTCTAGCCATGCACATTCTATATTTTAACAAATAAAACATAAACAAAAGTCTAAAAGTATATTTAATATGCTCAAGTATATCGATCAGGAAGAACAGTCCCACTTAATCCGAACTGTCTGTGAGTGCTCTAGTTTTATCTGAAGATAAAGAAAATCAGCCTGCAACTCTTGACAGAAATCTTTATTTGGTATTCGAATCATAACGTACTACACTAAAAAAAACTGGTATTTACTGAATCAACATTTTTAATCTTATCAAAATTGATTATCAATAAAGCAAGCAATAAAATATGTTGTTAAATACAAGAGAAATGTCAGTTTCTTAGGTGACGAATCGGTTCTATTTTATCGAGATCGTGTTGTTTGGTTTTTTTTGGTCGTTTTCTCACTTTTGTCCTCAATTTTAGATATTGAAAAAAAAACCCTCATTTCTCTAACACTGACAGTGTCTTAGCTGGTTTTGGTATTTTTTATGGTCGTTTTCTCACTTTTGTTCTCAATTTTAGATATTGAAAAAGAACTCATTTCTCTAACGCCGACAGTGTCTTAGCGATCGAGCAATTCATTTTTTCTTCTGTAAATAATTACTCTTCAAAGACAAGGCGAGGGCGAGCTAACAATGTCTTCTCTGTATTCTCATTTCCCGCGCTTATCACGGTTAGCTTGGTGACACTCTGATTTTCATTTAAAACAGATCAATGTTATGGACGGTAATGCGTTTTCTTATTCCCCTTAATCCCTGTGTATATAACCTATTTGGCCGCCTCTCTATACATAATAATACGTGAAGAAGAAAAAAATTCACTCCCTAGTCACATTACAAAAGCGATATATACTCACAACAAGCAATGATTTCACTAGCAAATGGTTTTGGAAGAGGAAATGAATAAAAGGATAATAAATTATTCAATTAATTCTTTCAAGTTCTAATTTCACGTCTAGACCAATTTGTAAAGAACCTGTCCTTAAGTCATTTATTAAAATTAAAACAAACACCCAAATTGAATATGGGAGAGGTTGGCAGCAAACTTTTTGTAAAACATTCAAACTTTTACAAGCTTCTGAATTTTTTTCGTAAGTCGTATCTAGCCAGTAGCAAACCATACACGTGTCTTAGCTATATTTCATTTCAATTTGCGAAGGCTTTTAAAGAACATTATAATTATTAGCAAAACGCATCAATAAAAGTAAACAGACGAATAGTCCCAATTATTGATATAATGTATTTTGTAATCATGAAGAAAAGGAATGTTGAATCTCGTATGTTAAAGATCAATTGTTTAAACTCTTTGTAAATCTCCTGGGGACTTGATTGCGTTTCTCAACTATGGATGAGAGGGAGGTGTAACACCACGGCGAAGAAATATGCAAATAAATCTCAAATTTTTTCTGATTGTTCACAATCCTTTTTAATCAAAAAATGAAATGAAATTACTAATAAGTTGTGTTTGGCATTTGATCACCAATGTACATAGCCATTAACAAGCGTATTTGCTATTTCGGTAGATCCTGGTTATAATGAGGAGGAGTTGGTGGTATTGCAAATGGCTACATTGTGTTCATAATTAATTTAACTCCTTTCCAAATCCTAACATGTTAGCAATGCTTACAGAAAAACTCCAACCTATTCAGAATTGAATTTTCCTGGCATATAAATTCTGCTTTCTAGTCTCCCTGTCTCCCAAGTTGTTTGAATAATTAATATATGCCAATTAACGCATGATCACGGCAGCCCATACAAAGGCCTTCTCATCAGAATGTCAGAATAAGTCCATGGAGGAAACTTCATCTTACAGATCACCGTTTACAATGATTAATTATATCAGCTTCTTCGTGAGGGGTAATTGTACATGTAGTTTCCTTTACAACAATGCCAATTCTCTATCGCAATGATTGTTTTCCGTGATGTTCAGTTGTTTCGTGTACTGTTTCGCTATTGAAACGCCGTATTTCTTTATAAAGACAATTTAAATTACTTACAAGGCACAACTTATTATCTCTTAAGGAACTTTAAGATATACAAAAGAAATGCATAGTTTTGCACTGCATTCTCTATAAACTTAAACTCTTTGCCAAAAAAAAAAAAAAAATAATATATTAAAATGTACATGTAGTAAATATGTACGTATTTGAATACAATATGTAGAGAAATATGTCACTTGTATCATTTCCTTCTCAAAAGACTGCTCTATGGTATCGATTAAAAAAACCTTTAAAAAACTACAAAAGCAACAACAAAAACGGTGTCTAAATTTTAACTTAAGGTTATATATTTAATTAATACATACATACATGTAACATACTAGTATTTTGGTCAAGGAGTTGATTGCTGTCCTTTCTTCATCCGACTGTCGTTAACTTAAAAATTGTCAGTTGACTGTCTTAGATATTTTGAAATATGCATGTACAATGAATACTTTATAGACTGTCTGCAGGTTTGTTACTTTTGTTTTGGATTAAGATTGATTGGAGACAATATAAAAGTGACGTACATTTTTACAACTGTTGTGAATTATGAAGTATAGCATGACCTCTGTAACTGAAAGTTAGTGCTGTGTACTTCGACTAAAAGGGTTTATTTCTTCTTCCTCTTCTTGAGAATAGAGCATGATTATGTCATCAAATGACCTTGATCTTCAATGTCGAACCCTTGATCAAAGTAAATGTTGACCAAAATGACATTCAAGACCCACCAAAACCAGTTGCCTTTAGATCTGTAGGACGGTAGTGTTTAATTGACGAGCCGCTAGATTGTCCCTCCCACGCAAGTAGAAGTGCACTGTTAGAAGACCCTCCGCCATGATTTACATTTGAGAAATATAAATCTTTATGTTCAGATGCAATATTCAATTTGAATGATTAAATGCAAATCAAACACAAAACCGGAAGTGTTGAGGAAATTCATTTAAAGGGTTTCGTTGTCGTGTCTTGGTGGCTAGAACAATGCTGGATAGAGTGATAATAAAAATCATTTCGATTTAGCCAAAGCCTTTAACACAAATCCTTTACCGGTTCTAATGCTAGTCTGCACACTATATCAGAAGTATTCATTGATTCATTTCTCGAACAAGACCATTCAATAATGATAACTTTTCTTTGTTATTTGGCACTTTGTATTTTTTTTATTTTTAGTCCAGTTTGGTCCTCCGTTTTTTGGCACACCTATTAATGAAGAAAAAGGAACCCGGATTTTATTTGCAATCACGAAAAAAATAAATACATGACTGTTTGATTACGGTTTTGCCGTTTTCTCCCACAGGTGCCGTTTTGAACTGCACAGTGTTTATCTGATGAATCTACGGCGCTTCACAACATCGCATGCCAAGCTCCCTTTCAATACTAACACCCAAACAGATAAACCTGTGATTCCTTTTTGATGAGGTTTTTTTGTGTAGGAAACTGATTCGTTGATATTGATACAGCGATCAGAAAAACCCGCGTTCCTGGTGTAAACCATCTGATACAGAAACATACAATGCGCTTCCTACGCTTCCTGGCATCCAAAGATCGGAGTAGAATCAAACGTGGACTCAACATGCAAAACCTTTAAGATGGGTAAAGGCTAATGACGTATTGAGCCCTAACTCACAAGTTTGAATGTCCCTAGAGTGTACTTATTTCTCATCTATTCCAACAAAATTTTAGACCCGTGTTTTTATTTTTAAACATTGATTTAATAAAGACTTGTCACATTAATTATTTTCCTTTTTAGCTGAAAAGGTTTTTATTCTTTGCAAAATTCCACCTATAATGTCACATAACGGAAGATAATTATTATTTTAAATAGTGTTAATATTGTAAATTTAAACGGTTTCGGGTCTGCTCAGAGTATATCGAACAAGGTCCCTGGCGGTCATAAAGAGATCATTTTGATGCCACGTTGTCTACAGGCATATTTTGTAACGAGCCCCAAAAAATCTGCCATTATCTTGTTATTACGTAAACTTTTTGGAAATTTATTAGTTAGTGTCTGAACTGTTATTGGGTTAAGAAAGTAAAACTTTTTGTGGTTATCCAATTAGTGAACAATTATTAGTGAACAGTAAGCTGGAACATAGAAACATTCAAGTAACACTGCCAAGTGATGGCCCGTCTGCTGACTTTGAATCAATTGTTGCAATATGTCGATACACAGTGTCTCTGCTGCTAAATCCTACTCACTTGGATTGCCGTCAATCCTTAAAAGACCAACTACCTTTTTTGTTGATTGTATAGGAAGATCCCAAGAGCAAAACTCTTTGTTTTGGATATTTTTAATTTGGATTAATTGGAAGCTATCGGATGAACCAATCTTACACTTTAAACAAATTGGGCAACTTAATAAGATTTATAAGATTTAAAAGACCCCCCCCCCCCCCCGAAAAAAAAAATGAAGGATGAAAATGTGAAATTGATTGGCTGGCCTTAAGGTGGCTACAATTAATGAATGTAGAAGTGTAATAAAGATATATCACACTGCAGTTGTTATGACCTTGAATCCTGCAAAGGTCCACCCATGAGATTAGAACTCTATGATTTCTTTCTCTGGGTTTGCTCTTTCAATCTAACATTAACGCTCACTAATCAATAAAATTAGCCTAGAGTTATAGCTTTTTTTCAGTAATATTTTACCGCTCTGTTTATTTGAGGTGACACTGGTGTTTGTTTATTGATATAAAAATTTTACGACCAAATTATTTTCGGTTTTTGGTTTAGATTTTACAAAACAATAAATTAAAGGCGACACATGATACGAAAATTCCTCCCGCATGCAGATCGTCAAACTTGATCTAGAAAGAAAAAGGCCGCGTTTTAGAGTGTTACGGTTATATAATTGAACCCAGGCTGTATATAATTATGCCAAACTTATTGAATGATCAGAAATAGAATTTACGAGCAGCTGTTTATGAACCGAGTTGGTGACATCGTCCGCTGCCGGAGTCAAGGAACAATCAAACAACTTCTACAGAGTCAGACACATTGTTCTTTATCTACATGTATGTTGTCCAAACATTAGGAAGTTACATGCATGCAGTTCGAAGAAGATTTAAGAGTTCCAATGTTCGATGGTTTAAAATTACGAATGCTACGAAACAATTAGTCTAACAAACAGCATTAATTGTATGTTCAGAACTCGAAATTACACTTTACTACATTGTATATAATACCTGATCAAGCGCCCATGCACAGTATTTGTTCTCCCAAGTTTTTTTTTTTACTTCTCATCCAAATACTTGTTCAAACGTTTTACTGAAAATAAAATCAAAAGACCAGATTTAATTCATATCATTTTATGTTTAAAACCTTAAGACTGGCAACATTTGTAAAATCTATTTTTCTTTATTAAACTCAATATTATTTCAATATAATAATAACGCGTTTTCATTTCAATGCAAACAGCCGGCATATAACGAAAAATTAGTGAATCTTTCTGTAAATTATGAGAGATAAATCATTAAAATAGTGTGATTATTTTTGTTTGATTAATAGCAGTTCAGAATTGAATAATGTTTTCTTCAACTTGGATGAATAAGAGACGCAAAATGCCCCAATAGTTGGTACTACTGCTGGCTTCATTGTGCATAATTATAGTACAACGAAATGCCCTTGAATGATTGATCACCAAAATGGTGCAACATTATCTGAAAAAATAGTTTTTCTGTCGGACTTTAGATAGGAATAACTGTGTGGTGAATGATTCAGCACCCTTTTCTAAATTGTACAGTACACATAGAAAAACGTAGTAAATGTTATCTAAAAAGGTAATACTGTGTTTCAATCAACAAAGTCGTACCTTTCAATAATTACTCAAATAGAACCGTAAAAAACAAGCTCTGGTCTTAAATTTCAAAGCAAAACCACTGTTAAAGAATTAATTGTTTTATGTATGAAAACAGTCTTTTAATTACAAAATGGAATAATGACTCGCAATTAAATATTTTATTTGCAATTACTGCACAACTTTTAAATTAAATGCTTATAAATAATTAATAGCTATAAAATTTAAATAAAAATATGATGTATTAAAAAGGCTCTAAATACTTCGATTAAAATCTGGTTAAATATCTTCATCATTTCACCTTTATGATATGTTTCATTCTTAGTAACCAAAAATAAAAGTACCCATATTTCACAAAAATCATTTGGATTGGTCCATGAGTGAGTCTCAGTAAAGAAAAAATACACTAGTTTCCGTCACCCGGGCCTTCTATATCTATCATCGATGCAATAATGACGTTTTTATGTTCTTACGTTGTCAATTGAACAGATTACACGGATGGTTAAATTAGCTTGAACAAATTAATCACATGTACATATAAAAGGAAAAGAAAAGAAATCGAACAGGAAGTGTTCGACACATCAACTTTTTATCATTAGATGCAGAATTTTGTAGAGTACGGAATGCATGTTTGGTTCGTGAAAGATTAACGCCTTGGTGGGGGAATTTTTTTTGCGTCATTTGAGCCTCAAAATATCTCATTTTACAGTTCTGAAATTCTGCAAACTCGTGGATATTGAAAGTCACGAACACATATGGAGCGATAACCATGGTAATTGCATAAACGTTCCACAGCATAATTCAACAGATTGAATTAGTCCCGCCGAAAAAGAACTCATAAAACTGATCTCCAAAATTCAGTTCTCCTCGTAACCTATCAATTTTGACTAGATTGAATTCAAGACGTAGAGGAAACGAACCAGATTAAGGAACCAACCAATTGCCAGTTTGCCCACAGCGAGTCATTGCTTCTATACCATCAGAGAAAATTACTATGAAGATCGAACTAACATAAGATTTTTTAAATAAAAAATTATCAGATAAAAATAATGATGATCACTTTTCAAGGCAACGACCACAATACTCAACGTTAGCTATTTTGAATTAATGTAATGGCTGCTAAATATCATTACTCAGTGTTGCGAAAAGTTGACCTATTGGCTGACATTTGGAAAGTCGTCCAGGTTGTAATGTGGCATTTGCAATTTACGACCTATCAGCCACTGACCATGTTGCATCAATATTGATTGTCACCTTTTGTGTCATCGCGCAACCTCTCTCTCTCTCTCTCTCTCTCTCTCTCTCTCTCTCTCTCTCTCTCTCTCTCTCTCAAATTAAACAAGAGGCCCAATGGGCCACATCGCTCACCTGAGCAACACTGGCTTTATATGGGCGTTCAAAGGATATTGTGCCATGTGGCCCCTACTACAAAAATGAATATCCGAATTTTCACTTTTTTTTGCATATACTTACATGTAATCTTTGACATATTTACCTTCATGGAATACCATTTTTACCAATATATAATATATATGCAATATAAATAACTAAATTTTCAGTTGGTGTTCACGGTTAACTTCCAGTTCCCTTTATTTTAGCCCCTCCCCATCACTTTATAAAACGATTAAAATACATGAGAGCATAAAGGTACATTTTCTCCCTCCACTTCTTGCTACTTATTGTATTTAAAAAAATTCTATATGTGAAAGAAGAAAAGTGTACCTCAATGCACCAGAATGAATGCGCTCAATTCCTCAAATTAAAAACATTGAAATAGTTAATTAGCCTTCTCCATTATAGACGATTGTCATTTACCAGGCATGAATTCATTTCGTATGACCTTTCATATCCTTACTCACTTGATTGAAGAAAATAAACTTAACTGAAAATGTTGTCACATATGTTAAAGAGCTATAATTCAAATCAATCTATTGGCGGGCATGTCGCTCCATTGTACCAAGGCCCATCCATTATTTTCATCTTTATTAAAAAACAACAAATGTGTACAAAGATGATTTTCCATTGCAATAATTTTTTAAGAACACCGATAATGCTTTTATCTTCATAATAATAATGTGTCAGGCTTATGGAAACTGTTTAAAAAGGCATTGTTTTCATTTACTTGTGTTCGAAAAACTATCAAAAATTTGTGTAGATTTTATGCAATTCATCGTTGAAGAAGGGGCACCAGAAAGTAATTACAGCATATCATCCTTTTAGCAAGACATTTCTATTGATCAACCAAAATTTCAGTGTCAATCGTTGAATCATAAGCAAGATACATAGCTTGGTTTGAGTCATGTTTTTGTTCACATGAGTTTATTACAGTCAACTTAAGAATTTTAAACTTGGTATTTCCTATTCAGCATAGCTGCATTTAAAATATAAACAAATTAAAGGATGACCTCAGCTTTGTGTACAAACATATAGTAGCATTGTGCGCAAAGCTCTGTATCTTGCTTATAACTCGAAGCTTGACTCTCAGGTTAGTAAAATTATAGGAATTTGTAAACAATTTAAACAAGAGAAAACTGCACTAAAACAAATAGAAAACTCAATTTATTTTTCATCATATATATACTTTAGTTATATATTTCTAGCAGCGAGAATAATCTCCGTTCAGATTGAAATTGCTGAACATCTTAATAGAACATGTTGCATTAATCAACATTTATGTAGAGATAATACCGAATTACACGCACACCACAATTTGACTCCCATGGTGGCCCCACGCTATCCCCTGAAATCATGCTTTGAAATAACTAAAATGAATCTAAACTACCTGAGGATGCTTCCAAAGAAGTTATAGCTTTTCTGGCCTACTGGTTTTTGTTGAGAAGATTTTTCTCTATGTATTCCAATGTAAAAATTTCGAACCCCCATTATGGCCCACCTTACCCCCGGGGATCGTGATTTGAAAATAAACTAGAGGTACTGTGAGCAAGCTCACAATCGATACCCCCCGCTAAGATAAAAATCATAATGCGTGTATTTTTCCAATTATAGAAAATATTGGATGAATCTATTTCACCGTCCATTTTCCTTAAATAACAACTGCTCTATTTTTTTAAAACTGTTGGTTATAAGCAATATTTGTGTGAAGTAAGAACATTTAATGCTTCTCCATAAGAAATATAATGACCGGACACGAATTTTTCACCTTTTCTGCCAGTGACATTGACCTTGCCAACCTGACCTTGGGTCAAGGTCATGACACACCTTTAGGTCCTAAGCAATGTTTGTGTGAAGTAACAACGTCCAATAATTCTCCATAAGAAAGATATTGACCGGACACGAATTTTATACTATTTTTCCCAACGACCTTGACCTTGCCCAAATGACCTTGGATTAAGGTCATGACACACCCATGGGTCATAAGCAATATTTGTATGAATTAGGAACTTCCAATGGTTCTCCATAAGAAATATATGGACCGGACACAAATTTTGCACTTTTTCTGCCAGTGACCTTGACCTTGCCCGATTGACTTTGGTTAAAGGTCATGACACATCCTTAGGTCATAATCAATCTTTGTTTGAAGTAAGAACTTCCAATAATTCACCATAAGAAAGATATGGACCGGACACGAATTTTGCACTTTTTCTGCCAGTGACCTTGACCTTGCCCAAATGAACTTGGTTCAAGGTCATGACACACTATTAGGTCATAATCAATCTTTGTGTGAAGTAAGAAATTTTAATAATTCTCCATAAGAAAGATATGGACTGGACAGGAATTTTGCACTTTTTCTGCCAGTGACTTTGAACTTTCCCAACTGACCTTTGGTCAAGGTCATGACACACCCTTAGGTCATAAGCAATCTTTGTGTGAAGTAAGAACTTCCAATAACTCTCCATAAGAAAGATATGGACCGGACACGAATTTTGCACTTTTTCTGCCAGTGACCTTGACCTTGCCCGAATGACCTTGGGTCAAGGTCATGACACACCCTTAGGTCATAAGCAATCTTTGTGTGAAGTAACAACTTCCAATGCCTCTCCATAAGAAAGATATGGACCGGACACGATTGCACAGACGGACGGACAGACGGACGGACAGACGGACAAGGTGATTCCTATATACCCCCCCCCCAAACTTCGTTTGCGGGGGGTATAATGAATCTAGACTACCTGAAGATGCTTCCACAGTTCCAGCTTTTCTGGCTAACTGGTTTTTGAAAAGAAGATTTTAATGATTTTTCTCTATACATTTGTACATGTATCTAAAAATTTAATCCCCCATTGGGGCCCAACCATACCCCCGGGGATCATGGTTTGGACAAGCTTGAATCTACACTACTTGAGGATGCTTCCACACAAGTTACAGCTTTTTGGCCGATTGATTTTTGAGAAGAATGTTTTTAAAGATATTTCTCTGTATATTTCACCTCAGGTGAGCTAACAATTATTTATGTCTCTGCTACATGTACACGCATTTAGTACTTCCATCAGCAAAATTAATCTCCGTTTAGACCGAATGGACGAGAAAAAACTTACAACTAGCCTAAACACATTGCAGTAATCAACTATTACGCAAAAACCATACCGTATTACTATTAGAATTTGTATTTTAGTTGGTAAAGTACCGTACCTGTTAATGTATCTTATTTTCCGCAAATAACAGTCAGCTGTCTTACTTTCCGATGTCTATATTTGATTGGTACGTAAAAATTACAAAATACAGGCGATAGTTCCCGTAAGTTACAAACCGTAATTCCTGAAAACGAAACGAAAATCAAAACAAGCTAAAACCACCGTCAAAGGTGAAAATGTCAACGCATTGGAATATTTAATCTCAATTTACTTGACAAAATCGGCATTAATGTATCTTGCACGTTTCAAATATTCCTTTCGCACGCAAACTGTTCCACAACAACCACATTCATCTTTGTCAGATTGACCATTTCTTATACGTTCAAAATGGCCGCTTCTTTGTTTCAAAGAGGGTTTTGAGATATGGAATACCGAACCCGAAGTTAAACTGATTGACCGTCATTCTCTCTGTCTTATTATCATTTCCGTAAATTACTCAAATTTGAAACAGAATTAGCCCTTAATTTTTGCAATTTTATATTTTCCTTCCCATAAGGATAATTTATGCTAAACTACGTTGAATTTGACTCAGTAGTTCTTGAGAAGAAGATTTCTAAAAATGCAACCACTTTTTCTACAGTTTCAAGGTTTTCTCCGCTTTGAATACAGATCGGTTTTTTATTTCTGCAATTTATATTCGCCCTCCCATAAGGATGCTTTGTGCGAGATTTGGTTGAAACTGGATAAGCAGTTTTAGAGAAGTTCAAAATGTAAATAGTTTAGACAGACAGACAGACAGACGGACGACGGAAAAATGTGATCAGAATAGCTCACTTGAGCTCTCAGCTCAGGTGAGCTAAAAAGCACTGCTTTGTGGAACCTTTTATTGAACAAAATCAACCGTTGTTAACTATTGCAGAAGAGATTGAACTGAATAAAATTCCAGATTCTGATAACTTCATTAAAAGTCGTACAGCATAGTCATGAAACACTTGATATAGTTATGCTTCAAGGAAATACAGGCCCGGGTAAATCGAATACAAATGAAAAAAAAACCAAGTTTATAAAATGCATGCATCCACATACATGTAAGTTCAAAAGAAAGTTCGTGATTTTATCTCGTTGATAATGTATTAAAATATGTGAAAAATGTCCTTGCATTACATGTATTTTCCATATGCATGATAAAAATAAATAACCGCTTATATATAAGTTTTCCTTTTTTAACTTTAAAGGTTTCTGAAATTCATAATCCTATAATGTGTCGCATGCTTATAACAAATGATCATTTATTACCGTCTTCCAAGGAAGACGGTAAAAGGAGTTGAAATAATTTACAGTCTCCGGGCTGTGCACTTCCTCTCCTTTGCGATTGGTAGAAAATACATGATGTGAAAATTTACATTTATTTCATTGGTTGATATACTGTTCGGCACAAGGGAGATATTTTTCTGATGATCGATTTTACGTACGACTTAACAATTTTCGTAGATTTCAAATCTTAAAAAGCGAGAAAACGAAAGAACAATAAAAATGGCTCTTAGCGAAATTCAGGCTTTCATTTTTCTGTTAACTAGTTGAAAGCAATATTCTGTAGCATCTCTTGAAATAGTTTGTTCTTTTCTTTTCGTTTTGATTATACAAATACCACACATTACGCTTCGCACTATCTTGTTTACTATGCAGTGACAGCTTTGTGTAAATCAATTTCATATTTTGATGCATTTTTCTTGAGATTTAAACTTTTATACAGTGACATAATTATTCAATCATCTATTATGTACAGTCACATAGCTATTTAATCATACTTAAATGCATAAAAACTTTTAATCGGGATGTACTCTAGCCTCGCCTTCTATAAAGGTAAAGTTAAACTACATGTGTATTCGGAAAACAACAAAACGTTGAAAATTATATATGCTATTTGATGCATGTTGTAGTTTCGGCATAACATTGACTTATTTCATAATACTGACGGTTTATATCACATCCTGTTCATTTCTTTAAAATGAATACTTTGTTTCTGTACTGTTTACCGACAACTTTACAATTACAGCGCCTTTACACTTATTAATTATATGCATATGGCATGGAATCCCGATCCCGATGAACGTGTGCTAGCCTGGTTCCCTGAGCTACCCATTAAGGACAGGAACCAGGCTTGCTCATGCGCAGGCTAAATTTTCCCCATAGCATCCGGTTTAACCTCGCTTATTTATGGTTGAAGGTCCTATAGTCGTGCGTGCCCTGTAGTCGTGCGCCATCTTGTTTGTTGTCGTATTTGGTCACGTGCCAAAATCTTACGTTATAAACGGCTGATTTTGAAAGGTTGATATCAAGTGCGTATAAACAGAAACGAAGAGTTAAATATGCGGAATAAACAGGTAGGAAATTATAGAAACATATATTTTATGTATAATATCCGCCATTTTGTTAATACCAAATTTACTATTTATAAAAATGCATGTTTACCGGGTTGAAGCATGAAAGGCACATGGCTAATTAGCATATCTGTAGAGGTCACAATGCGTATCGATTGTTTCTACAGGCCAAACATTTTTATTAGTGGCTATGAAAATGTTCATATTCCTTACATTTTTTGTAGACATAATTATAACGCAGGAATAAATTTAATTGAGAGAGGGGATAAAAACAATAATTTTAATCGAGGGAAAAACTCTTTTATACCTTTAATTTGAATTTTAAAATATTTGAATTTTTATTTATTACACAAAAAAGAAATTATTTGAATGAATCTACATTTTAATCAGGAAATATTTGTCCAGTTTAAATCTATAAGAAATGTTCAATATTCTATTCATTAAATAAAATATTTCCTTTGTATTAAGAAGAAAAATTAAAAAGTCAAATTAAAGATCCCTTTTCATATTTTTAGATCCCAAAGAAAATACCCAAAAGTAAATTCAGACAGTACAGTCCAACTCGACTCATAAATGCATATCTAGCGGTCAAAGAAAAAGGGACAAGTGTTCGCAAAGCTGCAATGCAGTATAATGTCCCAACCCAAACTCTTCGCGACCGGGTCAAAGGGAAGGTAGACCTGGAGAAGGTAACTATGGGGCCAGCACCATTGCTTGGACAAGAAGAGGAGGCTATGCTTGTTTCGCATTTGAAAGCAATGGCTTCATTTGGTTATGGGTATACCCGAAAAGAGGTGACCAATATGGCATCTGACTATGCCATTCAGCTACGCAAGAGAACCAAGCAGCAGAAACCTATCACATTAAAATGGTTTAGAGGGTTCATGAAGCGTTGGCCAGATCTGAAGGTTGTTAAGCCACGGGCATTGGAGTATCAACGCGCAAAATCATCGAATCCAGGAAATGTACAACGATACTTTGTTGAACTGTCGTCGATCCTCACAAAGTACAACTTATTTGATAAGCCCCATAGAATTTTTAATGTGGACGAGAAGGGGATCACACTCAACCATGCACCTCCTCATGTGGTATCCGGCACTGGAGACACGCCTCAAGCTGTAACAACAGGAAAGTCCTCTACGGTTACCATACTGGGATGTGGTAGTGCCTCTGGGGTTGCCATTCCACCATATTTTGTATTTCCTGGCATGCGGAGGAGGTCCGAGTTGATGGAAGGCTCAACACCTGGAGCAGCTGGTGATGTCACAGAGAGTGGATGGTCAAACTCTGTTATATTTCTTCAGTATTTACAGAGCCACTTTGTTCATTATGTTCCTGGTGGACTCGATGAACCAGTTCTGCTGCTATTAGATGGGCATAGGTCTCACGTTTCAGTTGCAGCCGTTGAATGGGCAAAGGAACACAATATCGTGTTGCATGTTTTGCCAGCGCACACTAGTCATATTCTTCAGCCCATGGATGTTGGTTGCTATGGCCCTTTACAGAAAATTTATAACAATTTGTGCCACCAAAAGATGAGAGCAACATCAACAGTAATCACCAAACAGGATGTTTGTGCCCTAGCATGCCAGGCATACAGCAAAGCTTTATCAGCTCAAAATCTTCAGTCTGCCTTCCGTAAGTGTGGAATTTATCCTTTTAATGCTGATGTGGTGCCAGCAGAAGCTCTTGCCCCTTCTTCGGTATTGACTCAAAGGAACGAGGAAGAAGACAAGAGCGACTCTGATTTGGATGCATATGAAAACAACAACAGTCAGGATTTTTTTGCAGAGCGAACTAGAGAGCTTGTTCTTATAAAATCTGAGGGATTAAAGGCCAAAAAAGAACACAAAACCTTGAGCAAGATTACATCAGGCAGAGCAATTACTGAGCCGGAGGTATCAGCAAAAACTATGGAGCATGTTTCAGCAACAGCAGCCCCAAAACAGAGAAAAAACATAAAAAATCAGACGCTCCCTACCACCTCTACGAAGAATGGTAAAAGTCCAAAGTGTGGAAACAAGAAGAGGAAAACATCAGCTCAAACAAAAGGTCATTCACAGGAACCTGGACCCTCCCATGTGCAGCCAATTGACAACACATCTCTTGTAATGTGATATTCAACAAATTGAAGACGAGTTTCATTTCATTCTTCAATGTCCAAAATATTATAATTTAGGAAAGAAATATTTAAGCGAGTACTATTAAATAAGTCTCCAAGAACATTAAAATTACTTTAGGTGTTGGGTTCGGATTACGTATCTACCTTGGTCTTGCTAAATATTTATAATGTGCTTTATTAATCCGTAATTATTAATTGCCAAATTGCATGAAACTCATTCAATATATTTAAGAAACATATTTTCTTGTTTGTTAACATATGTTATAAATTTATACCATGCCTTTAATTATGTGTAACACTTGTTGACTCAAAACTGTATTTTCAATCGGTATTATAATATGCACCTTTACATTTAATTCACTATATGTAATGTGTGGAACTGTGGGAACTGTGGAACACTTGACCAGGGGTTTCATCCCCCTATTTTAGACTCCAAAGAGTCTAATATTTAATTTATTATGTTGTAATATGTGAATTTTTGTCAACTGATGGGCTGTATTGCCCAAGGTTGAATTTCTGAATAAATAATACTAAGTAACAAGGGGGAATCTAATTAAATAGTAGGAAAAATCGCTTTTTTCATAAAAACATTATCTGTAACACTTCTGATAAATACATTTTATATACATTTCAATTTCGATAAATGGCCAAAACAATTGTAAAATTGTGAAAATAATTATTTTTACCCCCCTCCAATAATTATAAGCATTCAGAAAATCTAGGTTTTATTGCAATCATAACTGCCAAACCGAAGTTCAAATAACATAATTGCGTTTTCAATGTCTGTAATGAAATAGATATTGCTGTGACTTAATTCAGATCACTTTAGTTTACTCTTGTGACCTTTTTAATTCATACCTTTCCCTGCGTAGACGTCATTAAAAATAATACCTGTAGTATCACGGGTTGAATGGATTAGAAATTATGATAGTAAATGCCATAAAACCATTCCCAATAACCCAGGGTCCAGATCAAATCTACCGACGTTGTGCAATATCTACCTCCATCCATAACACAGTGTGCATATCAATTTGAGATTCATTAATGGCATAGTACTGTTTGAGGTTAGGTGCAAGTATGGTTCTTAACAAGAGTGTGGGAAGAACATTAGCTTAGCTTGTTTCTATCCTTGTTGCAGAACATTGTACCTCCAAATGACGGATTTATTTTTTTCTTTTCTCCATTTTTAGTAGGTATCTTTGTTGAAAACTTAATTTTCATTGAATGTTTGCGCGATGCTGATCTTCATATTTTAATCTAAATATGAAGCAAAATTTTTACGTAGGGATTCCAGTACAAATTGTCATCATAAAGCTCAAGTGAGCTTTAGTGATCACATTTAGTCTGTCGTCCAAATGTCTGTTCGTCTATCCTTAAACTTTTCACATTTCAACATATTTAGAGAACCACTAGGCAAATTTCAACCCAAACTTGACACAAAGCACCCTTAGGCAAAGTGGAATCAAAGTTGGGATAATAAAAATTAATACCACACCTTTTTTCAAAGTGAGAAAACTAGGAAATAATGAAAAATTTTGAAAATTTTCAAAAATCTTCTCAAGAACCATTTGGCAAGAAAAGCTGAAACTTGTGTGGAAGCATCCTCAGGAAGTGTAAATTCAAATTTGTGAAAATCATGACCCTGAGGGTAGGGAGGGGGCAAGAATGGGAAGTCGAATTTTTACATACGAATATATAGAGTAAATCTTTAAAAAATCTTCTTATAAGAAACTAATCAGCCAGAAAAGCTGAAACTTGTGTGGAAGCATTGTCAGGTAGCGTTGATTCAAAGTTGTAAAAATTATGAACTCGAGGGTAGGGTTGGGCCACAATGGGGGTTTACATTTTTTCGTAGGAATATTTAGAGTAAGTCTTTAAAACTCTACTTCTCAGAAACTAATCAGCCTGGAAAGCTGACACTTGTGTGGCAGCACCCTCAGGTAGGGTAGATTCAAACTTATTTAAACCATGATCACTGGTGGTAAAGTTGGGTCACAATTGGCGTGTGTGAATATATATTTAAGAATATAATGTTTCTATATAGAGTTTCTCAAAAACCAACGTACCAGAAAAGCTAAAACTTGCTTGGAAGCGTCCTAAGGTAATGTAGATTTAAGTTTGTTCAAACCACGATCACCTAAAGGGTAGGTTGGTGTCACAATGTGGGTTTGAATCTTTACATAGAAATATATAGAGAGAAACCTTTAAAAATATTCTCTAAAAACAATTTGTCCAGAGAAGCTGTAACTGTAAAAAAAAAGCAACCTCAAATAATGTAAATTTAAATTCGTTAAAATCAAAATCGTGAGGAGTAGGCTGGGGTCACATTTAGGATCCAAAGGAAAACATTTTAATTATTCACAAAAACTGAAATATTATAAAATATGCTTTTCCTTATATGCAAGCATTTTGACATACTGCAGATTCTTAATTGCTTGGCCCCTGGACTATATATAAACAATTGTTTAGGATCTTTTTTAGAACTGTTAGTAGGTACTTGATTATAACCATAAAAATATCCAGGGGGAAAGTGGATTTTTATTTATACATGATCAACATGTATTATACTTCATTGTCCAGATATTTTGTATTATGTTTCCATTAAGCTGATTTTATCATGCTATAACCATAATAACATCCAGGGGGAAATGGATTTTTATTTATACATAATCTACATGTATTGTACTACATTGTCCAGATATTTTGTATTATGACTCCATTAAGCTGATTTTATCATGCCTATTGTTGCTCAGGTTGCTCAGGTGAGCGATGTGGCCTATGGCATTTATAGATAGATATTGACGTTAAAGGCAATAAGGTGCCATAAAATGGTTGCTAAGGGTAACCATTGGAAAGGAAGCGGATAATAAGATGAAAAATGCAGAGTCCTGTCCTCTTGTCTTAATGAATATAAGCTATTATATAAGTAAACCAATATGTTAATTTTGACATAGGATTTTCAAATTACAGAAAAATATTATTTCAGAAATCACTCACTGGAAAATTTCAGTAATTAAAGATATACTAGTAGCTGAGAATTTTAAGATGGGTAATTTTCGACCATTTGTAAATTGAAAATTTTTTGCAAAACTTATTTTTTTCTCGAAAAGCTATAATTTCTGCCATTTTTTACAATCGCCTACAATTTGTCCTCAAATTGAAATAAAATTGTCGTATTAACATCTTTAAACGTTTGTTACCTTGGCAAACGGGACAGCTTATTTATAATTTAAGAGATTCAGCAAAATGCATCATCCTCCGAAAGTGACAATAACTGATAACTCTGCTTTGCCAACGATTTTCTGTATTCTAATAGATCTGATTTTAAGTCAGCTGGCTTAAAAGTTACGATTTTTGCTTAGGGGGATATATTTTTTTTTATATAACTCTTACATGAATTCCAAGCTTGATCATTATTTCATATGTAAATATTCTTGTTTCACTATAAAATTTGCGTTATAGATTGAGTCTTTGGATTCATACCTTCTACATTGAATGCAATCATACGAACATTTCATCAAACTATAAAAGCCATCCCATATTCAAGAATCGAAGTATTCTTGATTAGATCAGACATGTTGTGGCTTATAAATTAATTTCGTTAGATTGTGTCATTGGTATATTTGTTTATTAAAATCAGACATCATAGTAAACATCTTTCGCATAACTAATAACATGTCTCGTATAAATTCTCATCAAGTTCTCAATGGTAGTAAATTTTCGACCAAAAATCACAAGTTGTGAATACATTTACATAGCAATGATATCAAACGTAAACACTTAAACAAAATCACTTGTCACACTGCAGCCCCTGATCATTGAATTAATATTTATCTGCCACCCTCTGTCAGACTCAATAGTAATCTTTTAATAATGCCAACTTATTACATCATACCGTAAGTGAAACATTGAAGCAACAATTCGTCAGCAATGGCTGACACTTTATAAATCCCAAGAGAGGACATACTCCTGGTAAAGCATTAACATCATGTCAATTTGACCAATTTATTCTCTTTTGAAATAACATTGATTGTTTTTTCATATCTATCAACAGCTAAATATGAAATATTTGTATTAGTATTCTGCAAAACGCAATCAGAGTAAAAAAGCAACAAATAAACTATTCAAGCGGTATTTTGAAACTAAGTTTAACAATCTTGCTTGATTTATTATATATCTCATAAAAATCATAATTACAAAATGATCCTATGAAAAAAAAACCTTTAACACTAATAATATTTGATAAAATCAATAAAGATTTTAGTGAACACAGTGTTTTGAACTGTATTAGCCTTCCGGCATCATGCATGATGCACATTAAGGTAAACACTGTAGCAGTGCAATTGCAGTTTATTGGCGTTATAATAGAAATCCATTTTTTTTTACGTGGGGTGTCCTGCTTAATCATCAAAACGACCGTCCCAAAAGATTTACAGGCTAAAACAGGAGTGTATTGGGGTGTGAGCGAATCGGTTTCATAAAAATGTTACGAGGCAGAGGTTAGTCATTTCGCCCCTTCGATTGAATAGTACTTTTTGTTTGTATTTTTTCCCTAGATAGTACGTACATTATTTAGTTGTCATCAGTATTGAAAAAAAAGCAATGGAAGAATTAATTTAAAATAATTTGTATAGGAAATTTTACGAATGACATGGGTAATCATGGTAGACGATATTCTCATGAACAAATACGTGTTTTAGATTGGAAAGACTTTAAATTTTGTATGAATCCCCACAGCTGAATTGAAATCGTACGATATCAATCGAATTCTTACTGAATGTTAAACGTGCTTTGTGAGTTTCACAGTTTCATATGTGGTATACAACGACGTACGTATACATCCTTACACTATTATTGTCGTACATTAATTAAGGATACGTTATTTTTTAAAATTAATCTCGTGAAAACGAGATATAAGAGAGGTTAAGCATTTGAACGTGTACGTGTAATTAGGGGAATCCCCTAGTAAAATGTGTATTACGTCATAATTTTTGCATACCGCGTAAATCTACAAGTTATACAAAACGTGTAGAATCAAAAGTACACGGAGGTGAAAACTTGTAGCATTTTAAAATAAAAATATGGACTTAGTGTTTATCAAACATAATTTTATTGAAAGCAGACGATAAATTGAGGACGACTGTGCTTTGGTTTCATCAGTGAGAGTAAACTGAACTTGTTGAAAATATTAAATCCAATGATTTTACACGTTTGCTTACACGTATAGATTATTAAACATACCTTAAAATTTTGGTACGTTTACGTGTAAACATACTTGTAGCTTCACACGTACCCGTAGACGTACACGTTTAAATGCTCAACCTCTCTATTATCTTGTAATTATCTTGAAAACAACTTATTCTTTCGAGTACAGTGGTCCTTTGATTATTAGCTAATACACTGTATCTTACGGTGGTACATTTAGGACACGTATTATTAGAGAGGTTAAGATTTAAAACGGGTACGTGTACGTGTACTAAGGGAATCACCTAAATTCTTTGCGCTTTACGTCATCGGTTTTTGTGACGACAAGGTATCTACGCATTCTATAAACTTGTAGAGTGTCGTCTACACGTAAGAACAAACTTGTAGCTTTTACAACAAAAATAATCTTCTTGATTGGTGAATATATTCTTGTGATACATAATATAGAGTTTATAGTTTCATTTGCATGTAAATTGATATTAAGAATTTCACCATTTATTTTGAGTTAATTCAGTAAATTCATGTCCAAAAACTGGCTTGAAATTTACGTACACGTTTTTATCCTACAAGTTATGAAATCTCAACTACTAGTAATACATTACAAAACGTGTAAGTGTATTTATAACACACGTACGCGTCGTTTTTTACAAGATACAGTGTAATCTGTCGTTTTCACGAGATATAATTATCCCTGGTATCTTAAAAAAAATATAAATTATGTGCCCTTAATATACCCCCATATTGCCAATGACAACACTTCATAATAAAATATGCTGATATAGTTTGGGATAATTGTTATGATAGAGAAGTTAAACTTCTAGAAGATATTCAAGTAACTGCTGCAAGGATTATATCAGGTCTTAGAAGTAACCCATCCAGGTCAGCTCTATATGATGAATTGGGTATTGATCTACTATCAGATAGAAGAAAGGTTCATAAACTCACATTATTTTATAAAATGGTCCATGGTCTTGCTCCCAAATATCTACAGGATTTACTTATGCCATGTACACCGCAAAATAATTACTCACTAAGACACCAAGATGATTTTAAATTTGTTATACCCCAGATAAAAACAACTGCCTTTATGAACAGTTTTCTACCTTCATCTATAAAATTATGGAATGAATTACCTCTTCGCATTAGAATTTTACCAACTGAGTCTTCATTCAAAACAGCCATAAAAAACATATTCTTTAGAAAGCCAAACAAACTTTATGACTTTGGAAACAGAAAAGCAAATATTATACATTGTCAGATAAGAAATAATGCAAGCAATTTAAATGCTGACCTATTCAATCATTTTTTGTGTGAAAATTCTATTTGTGATATGTGTGGTTATGTATCTGAAAATGCTTATCATTATTTTTTTGTCTGTCCACATTATGATGCACAGAGGCAAGTTTTTATACAGTCAATAAGTAATTTACACTTAGATATCCCCATCTCTCTGGACTTATTGTTATATGGGGACAGTAGTTTGCCTTATAACGAAAATGTTGCTAAATTTAAGATTGTACATGATTATATATTAGCTACCAAAAGATTTAAGTTTTAATGCATTATTCACAGTGTCACTCAAACAGCTGAACTGATAGCTTTCTACAACTATTTTTCATTTTGTACATAAATAATACACCGGTACCAAGCATTTTGATTCTACTTATTTTTTCCTTTATTTTTCTCTACTATATTCTATTGTTACATTGTACCATCAATGTGTTTCAAATTGACTGTTAAAGGAGAGGGCTCAAATAGGCAGATTGCCTGCTGCCCAATCCTATTATGTAATATTTTTTACATAATAAAATATTGTTTAAATTAAATTCATAATAAAATACCGTAGCTGAAGCCAATAATCATGATATTGTTCACCTTAATGTAACAAACATTATAATGCTATCCATCTATAAACCGTTAACGCCCTGGCGATTTAGTTTCTTGCTTCATCTTCAAGTCGTTTCATTTTCTATATTTCAACAGATGACACACCTTTGTTAGCAGGAAGTTCTGCAGAAGGAAATGCGTCGTATTTTCTGGTTTGTTTCTTATTTAGTTCTAATTGACATGCTCTCTGTGTAATCCGGAAGCATATCGTAATTTTTGTCCAATATATCTTTCTTATAACGATCTGTATTCCTTAATTAAATACTCATATTCTTTAAAGGAAAGAAAGACTCCATACTTGCATATATGCATGTAAAATTCTGCGTTTAAACTTGCTGAATTACTCAGTATTTATCCAAGATACTTAAATAATAAATAAATAACAAGGTGATTAACATTGATATGTTCAGTGTGATTATGTGGCATTTACTGGCCGCGGTGATTTTAATTCGAGGCTACCAAGCGCCACCTCGCAATCAACAATATACGACGACCCATCAACATCAGCAATGTGTTTGGTGTAGTACTGTAAGTACTTTAAAAAGATTCAAATATGATGTACCCAGTAGTTCTGGTCTCAAACAAGATGATACTGAGTCTTACTTCAAGTGATATGAGCACAGATTACCAAGGTCAAATGTATGCATACAATGAAACAGTACCACATACTGTTGATAAATGACTTAAACAAAAGACGTATAATGATATGCCAGTTGTAGTACCATACTTTGTGTCTACTCTCCTCCATCCTGCGCTATTCAAAAGCTATTCTAGCCAAAAGCACCAATTTTCCAAGTGTTATTTTTACTAAACCCTAAATAAATATTTTACATTAATAGTTTAAAACTAATTTTTGCTTAACGAATCCAATATATGCGGTATACAGTATATACAGTTACTGTATGGTTGCTTGTATTGTTACCTGTCTGTAACAATAGGTGGTTGTATTTATGATTGTGTTCTGGGGTGAATAAATTAATGATGGGGTAGTTTGATATCAAGCAACCTAATAATAAATTAAGCTATAGGGAAAATTAAAAAAAAATTAACATTATCCATATGAGCATGATTCATGGTCTCGTTTCTGATCACTGATGTATATTATACAAATATTTATTGGCACAAACACAATTACAATAATTGGCAAAGGCCCAATTGATAAACAGGAACATCATTGTATGTTTACAATAACTGCATGTACAGTATATATATTTTTACTGATCTATATAGATCAGTTTAACATTTCCTTAGACTAATTGACATCTGTGTTCAAAGCAGTCATTAATGAATTTAACAGTAATTTTTAAAATAGTATGTATTTCACTATTTAATCAGAAATGTAAAATGTATCTTTTTTATATAAGGCTGCAAACTGAAGTTGAAGCTCTGTTTTATCGTAGAGTTGGACCTCAATATCTCATGTCAGTGATACATGGTTGTCGGCATCTAGTAATCTCAGTGTTGTTAAATACCTGTACATTTTGGTTTTGAATTGGTCTTGATACCCACACCCGCTTGTATGGCCTTGAATTTTGGCAACATTGTGGGAAACAGTACGATGTAAATTAGTAAAAAAAATATGCAATTTCTACCGACCTCAATTGGCTCAATCAATGAAAAGTAAAAGGCATAAGCCCTCAACTGATGTTAAATGTTTAACAAATAAATCAAGTATAAACAATAAAAATAATGTAAATAAAGATTATTAAGTGTTAGAGGATTTTTTAAAGAGAGAGTAAAAGCATGACCTTACCGCTTTACAAACAAATGATAAAAGGGAGGTGCGGTACGCACGCTAATTTAGGAGTGAATGTGTTAGACTTGGAAAAATCCGGAATAACATAAACACTATAAGTAGGTCCTTGGATAAATGTGAATAATATACTAGTAGAGAAGCTAGACTCAGACTACCGCAAAATTAGTGTTTTCGCTTTCTATTGTTTCGCTCATCGCTACACATCCCCTATATATAGGACCGAGAGCACTATTCATGCTTCTCCGCATTCAACCCGAACACGTTGTAGAGGCATCCAGGCATACACATTTCAAAAATCCTTGATCTTGTAGAATGCAACGTATCAAAACAGGTGAGGGATGAAAGTACTAATTTTAATTAGATTAATTTACTGGGTCCTGACTTATCCGAGAAGAGACGATACGATTATTGAAATTCCGTAACATTAATATTTATCAAACATCTTTTCCTTTAAATATGTTTTACAAATTAAATAAAAAATCCAATGACAAAAAACATTTCAATTTCTTTCAAAACCAAAGTTTGTATCAACAATAAATAATTAATATAATTAATAAATTAAATAAGTATTACTTATGGATTTTTAACGATGTAAACATGTTCCTTTGACGTGACTTTGCAAAGAAATACATGTAAGGTACCCATTCAGCCGACCTCTAAGGTCATATTCGTGTTCGTGTAAAAACAGAAATCAAACAGGAACTCTAAATGAATATTTCATGAACTGTCGGAGGCTGAATCCAACTCAAAAAGTGGGTCAAGGTAAAGATCAATCAACGATACACATCTCATGACGATTAGAGAAATGACTGGGAATCTTTTTGTTCATTTGATCTTGGAGGAACGTCATTAAAAAGTGACTACAATTTCTTATTTGTTTTGGGGGGTTGATTTTAATCAACTCTCCTATGCAGTTACTCAGACAAACCGAAAGTGAAACAGAGTTTGGACCTCAGCACAAATCAATGTTGCTGACTAGACTTAGTTCTTGAAAATAATTGATAAATTCGATGTAATGTATGCTAAAGCATTGTTTTTCAAGGAAACTTATTTATAAATACCTTGAAAATAGTCAGATTTTAAATGGTACGAACAATTTAAATATTTTTTGTAGTCGTATGTATTCCTACGTCAGAGTTCAATATAGTCTCGTTCAACTCGACGCTCGGCTGTCTCCGTAAATCCTTGTCGGAGATATACGGTGTCAGCCGAGCGTTTGGTTGAACGAGACTAGAGTTCAATATTGTTTGGATCCATACAATTTTCGAGAAATATTTCTATTACTGATACATAGTTTGATTGAATCAATTTTATCTTCAGATATTATTTAACATGATTTGTGCTGAGGTCTCAACATTCTTATCGAAAAAGTACAAAAATTCATTTATAAAAATGTGCGTAATTCAAATTAGAAACTACATGTACTTGTCATGCAAAATAACATATCATTGATTTTAAAATAAATAAACATCGACAAAATCAACTCCCGTCAGTTCTTCAGTACTTTGCTTAGTAAATGTGGTTTCGTCGTTTCTCGTTGAGCACTTACTTTCGCGGATTTTGTTGTTGAGTGGATACACGAAATCAAAACATCAATCGTTCATCGAAGAAGTAAGAAATACATGTATGACTGTAATTTATATTTGTAGAGCTAATGTTTATGAATTTACGTATCCTCGAGAATGTGCAGATAAAAAATCAACGAAAATCAATGTCTTTGAAATGTATAATACTTCGTAATTCGAGGCTTGATGAGATTGCGATCTTCTCAATATAAAGATATTACACTGTACCGGATAATTATGCCAGGGCCAAGGTGGCATTTTGCACCCGCTAAAGCTGCATGTATCGAAAACTTTAAATATGCATATGCTGAATGATAGATTATTGCATAAAGAGTTTAAAATCACTTTTGTTATTAATGCAGGTGAGATATTTACTTTTAAAAATAAATTCCAGCTGGGAAATAATTTTTCCCGTAGGAAAAAAAAATGTTCATACAGGATATTTTGCATATCCTACTGGAATAAAAGGACTTCCTCTAAGAATTCAAATTCCGATAGTATTTTATCAAAACCCGATATAATCTGATAGCATTAAAATCCGATGGGAAATCTTAATGTCCTAAAGGCTAACTCTACCTGTCTAAATCAAGTTCCTGCAGGAAATACCTTTCTCCTACAGGAAATATAATTTCTATAGGACTTTCTAAAAACCCTATAGGATTTTCAATTTTTCCTGTAGGAAAATTATTTATCCTATGGAATTTATTTTCCTATAAGATATTAATTTTTAAAGGTAAATATCCCACCTGACAGGTGAGTCACACTAAAAACAAAAGTGGTTATATACTCTCTAGATTATGGTCTATCATATGGTATATATTGATTTTTATGAGACTGCAACTTAGCGGGTACAAAAATGCCACCTTGGCACTCGCAATATTATACAGCACAGAGTTACATGTAAACTTCACACCAGGGTGTATTTTTGATTGTTATACTTTCATGTTAAATACTGAAATCTGATTGGTTAAGACGCAGTTAATAATATTTACTATTACCCTCAGCGTTAGCAACGCACTTGGCAACGGGTAACATTAAAAAATGTTACATGCGCGAAAATTATGCGCGTACGGTTCGCTGTAGAATTCACGTTATTCCTATATAAAAGCAGTAAAATTTTCTTAAAAATTTTAAAAAAGACATTCAGTATAACAAAATAAATAGTGCCTGTTTGGGAGGATAACAGTTGAAATTGACACCCCTCGAAAACCATTGTCAACCTCCGCTTCGCGTCGGTTGACAATGGTTTTCTCGGGGTGTCAATTTCAACTGTTACCCTCCCAAACAGGCACTATTTATATAATAGCTCTAGAATAACATTTTTCCATCTTTTAAAATCTAAAGTAAATAATCATTTCAATTATTTTATCACTTGAAAACATTTTTTGTATGCAAAGTAAAAGGTTTTCAAAATTTTCTTCACCTGGGGCTTAAATAATAAACAAACACTATGTATCTAATACCTATAGGTAGCATTGTAGTTCTTGAGAAGAAGATTTTAAAAAAATGTCCTTTATACTTCTGAAGTGAACTGAAGTGCATCTTAAGATTCTAGCATAATGACCTCACATATTGTAGCATCGAAGAATTTTACCTGTATATTTGAATTTTGATCTTTGAACCCATCAAGGGGCACCATATTGGGGAAGAGTTTAACAATTTAGAATCTACATTATTTGAGAATGCTTGCATAGTAATCTCACAAATTATAGCACTGTAGCAATTCCTTTAAGGTATACGTTTACTCAGAATGAAAAAAAATTCACTGATGATAATGAAAAACCATCTATTGTGTGTTATAAACCTTTCATGGTAGTGTTATTTTTCAATTTTAAAAAAGTAGGTCAATTACCTACTTTTTAATTAATGGCAATTGAAATTTTTTTAAAATTTAAGAAAAATTCCTAAAAATTTGAAAAATCTAGTCCGAATTTCCTTTGTTTTGCTAGAAGTCCAACTTTGTTTAAGCCTAATTCCATAATATAGTAAAAATATCGACTGTTATGTCAATAATAATTCATTTCATAAATACGTTATTTGTTTAGAACAAAGTTTACTCCTGACATTAAACTTAACAACAATCCTGATTTGAGAACTCAGACCTTGAGTAAACAACGTTTGAACCCCTGATGGGACCCCAGTATTGTCATTGAGGTTACGCTTTAAATAAATTAAAATCTACACTATCTTAGTATGCTTGCATGGTCGCGTAATTCTTGAGAAGGTGCTTAAACATTTTTTTTATGTTTTCTAGGTTAAAATGTGAACCCCTCCAGGGACCCCAGTATTAGTTCGGGGGTGATGATTTTTTTTTTTTTACATTTAGAATCTACATAATCGTTGAATGTTTGCATAGTTATCTCACAAATTGAAGCCTTGTAATTTTTTAACAGAATTTAAAACATCTTCCCTATATGTTTTCAATGTTAAACTTTGAACCCTTCTTGGGGCCTCAGTGATGGTCTGGGGTTCATGGTTTTCCAAATATAGAATTAACATCATTTAAGGATGCTTGCATAGTGATATAACAAATTTTAGCATTGTAGTGCTCTAGAGGAAGAATTTTAAATATTTCCCCTATTAATTTCTATGTTAGACTTTGAACCCCTCCAGGGGCCCCAAAATAAGTCCGGGGTCACAGTTTTTATAATTTAGAATTTACAGTAGCTTAGGATGTTTGCATAATAATCTCACAAATTGTAGCATTGTAGTATTTGAAAAGAAGATTGACTAAACCTTCTTGGGGCCATAGTATTAGTTCCGGGGTCACGATTTTTAAAATTTAGAACTTTTACTATATATACAACCTTATGTATAAATATTGGCTTTTCTGGTGCATTGGTTATTGAGAGGAAGATTTTTAAAGACACACACCATATTTTCACTGCATCGTAATAACCTCCCTTTTAAAAAGGGTTTTGCCCTTTATATTATCAATTTATAATTCCCTTTCCATTAGGATGCTTTATACCAAGTTTAAATAAATTTGGCCCAGTTTTAGAGAAGAAGTATAATGTTATAAGTTTACAGACAGACAACAGGTGACGAACCTTGAATTCATGTGAGCTAAAAATAAAACCCGTATAAACATGTCCCAGAGATTTTTGTATTTGATAAGGAGATTTATCTTAACACTATATTAAGAGCGCTGGATGGTCGTGGCCATTTTTATACTGTTTTGATCTCCTTTAGTGAAGAGCTCTGTATTTAGATATTTTAAAATTTCCAAAATTAAAAGCTAAAATTTATTGAATTTTCATTTACTTGATAATAGTTTATTGCATACAAATCATATCTAAAAATTTTAGGTAGATCTAATGGTTAATTTGATGTCCATCAAACCTCCTTAAGAACTAAAAGGAGTTTCCGCGACAAAAAATTGATAGAATATATACAGAGAATGATTACCATTCGCTAACGAAAAACAACTTCGTAGTATTTCTTTACAGCTTTATTTCGTATCCTTAGCGTCAACATTGACATCTAACTCAATTGCATTTAGCTAAATTCGAACAAACTATATGGCAATTTTAGGAACGAAAGTGAATTCAATTCATATCACATGACTCGAAATAGATTGTTAATAATAGAATTCGCTTTCTACACATTATATCATTTATGTTTATAAAGAAGATTTGACAAACAATTGCACACATGTAGAAAAATATAGAAATATCCTCATTGTTACGCTGCCAAACCGATACTACCATATAAATGTCCATGAATAAATCAGACTTGCAGATAGATTTAAAAACATTTTTAACCGAGCGTTTATAAATCCAACGAAATCAAATACGTTTGATTTCATTATAGTCCTGTTGTTTTCATGATCCTGTTCCAGACAAAGAAGAATGTTTTAGTGGAAATGTAGTTTATAAGACTAAAAAATCATAACTCTAACACAATTCTGTAGATATGTTAATGCAATAGCTGGACCCTGAAGGCGTCATTGTACGGTTATTACGAAATTTATCTTCGTCCGAGTCTTGCTGCGAAAGAGAACCTATCTATTCCTCTGGTTTGGGTGTATATCGGGCTACCACCTTGCCTATAGTACCAATACGGATATAACCGTTTTTGCTCGAATTTTTCATCCTTGTCAGCTCCTTGAATGTTTTCCTGTGAGTTTCCAAGCGTATCCGCCCGTTTTCCAAGTCCACCGAAAAATCCGTAACGATCGAGTGCTCGTTTTCCGAGACTTCCAAAATATCGATGAGAGTCCAGACGACGTTTCCCAAGATTTCCCATAAAGCTATACTGGTCAAGCTTTCGTTTCCCAAGTGTTCCTACAAACCCATAGCGGTCTAATGCCCGTTTTCCTAGCCTGCCTGCAAATCCATACTGATCTAACTTCCTTTTTCCTAATCCTCCCATGAACGAATATCTATCTAAAGCTCTTTTTCCAAGAGACCCCGCAAACCCGTATTGGTCGAGCGCTCGCTTTCCAAGTCCACCGAAAAATCCGTATCTATCCAAAGCCCGTTTCCCAAGTCCGCCATAAAAACTATACCTATCCAGCCCTCGTTTTCCCAAACTACCAGAGAATGAGTATCGGTCTAGTGCACGCTTTTCCTCTTCTGTGAGGTCGCTTAAGTCATCTGCTGTATCACTGTTTCCGAAATCAACGTCGTCATCTGCAGGTTGTTTAGGTGAAATTTCTGCTTCTTTGTTTAAGAATTTGATATTTTCTAAATGTTTCGTATAGTCGTCATTGTGTGATGAAATATGTTGTGAAACGGTCAACACAAAAACCTGAACAAAACAGAAGAAACCAAACACTGTTGTAGCATAGTTCGTAGACCACATATCCACTGGTCCGAATGAAATATCTGTAAAAAGAATGAATGTATTTTTAAAACAAGTCAATCAGAAAAACCTCAGCCCCCTCGAAAATCTTAGCCGCAATTCTGTTTGTTTCATAATTGCTCAAATTATGGTCATGTAGTAAAGCTCTTCTAAGAGCGTTCCCCTTGCAATGTGCGGTCAAACAATCTTTGATCGATTCTTTAAAGCTCATAAACACCAGACTGTACATGTTTTTTTCTTCTTGAGATTTTGTTTCTGGTTTCTATATTATAAATATTGTTTTATCCTAAGTAACTAAATGTCATTTAATAATTTTTTTCCTGAAACAATAAAGATATTTTTGTTTCTGGTTTCTATGAATGCCAAGAAATATTGTTTTATCCTAAGTAACGAAATGTCATTTCATATATTTTTTTCTAAAACGATATATATATATATATAAATTGCTTTTTAAATTAGCTTGGGTAACAAACGGTCATTTCATTACAAACAGTAGTGAAGACAAGTCAAAGTAAATTACTAAACGAGTACAAAATAATACGAAAGCTTATAACCTGCTGGAGAATGCTTGGGAATCAGATATTCTGTAAATATTTGGAGAATTTTGACAAGGAGCTTCATTGATTTACCATAAGCACGACTTTAATCAATTTGTCACATGTCTAAGTTTTCAACAATACATCGACATACGGTACCGGTAACTTGTCTGTCAATTTGGTTATACAGATTTTTATCAAATATCTTGCAGTACACTCATTTTTGCGCTTTGTTTGCCTATAAAATTGTAAGAACAAACTATAAATGTAAAGTGGAGTCATGGTCCCAACTGCTTGTTAAGTATTAAGGGAGTCCTTTTTCCCAGTGAGCAAAGAGAATGCTCGAGGTCTGTTTGTTTACAAATATTTGCCTACAACATTGATGAGTGCTTTACTCTCTATCGATGGTGTTTTCCAAATAGTGGCAGTGAGTACTAGTGCGAACAAGAGCGTTTAATCAAAATTATGCCCTAGCATTAATTACTGCACCCTGTCTCGCTGTCTTTTTATTGGGTTCACACACACAAAACGACATTTCATTAGGTTAATTGCATCGGATATGAAGGTGTGAGACCAAACAGAAAGCGTATACAATTTCCCTAAAACTTATTAAAATCTGCGACATAGCGATTATAAATATTTACGCTCTCACGTATAATTCTGCAATTTTCTTTTATCCTGGGTTATATCGATGCGAAGATAAAGTAAAAATAAATAATCACACCTACATCTGGTAATTAAATATGGTTTGATTAATAAAGTATCGACTGACACACCGCCATAACCTGAATATCAGATGAAAACCTTGTTATACATTAATAAGGTAAATAAGGTAATACTAGTATTACAATTTCGAAATTAAAATTTTGTCGTTAATTGAGGAGATGAGAGAGAGAGAGAGAGAGAGAGAGAGAGAGAGGGTTGTTGTTGCATCTTTGGTTGCTTGGTTGCTAGAATATCCCATTATCTACAACCACAGTAGGATTTAGGGTTTCGAAAGCTTTGAATATCAGTTAAGTTTATATATAAAGTTTGATGGTATAAAATTACGTTTGAACTTTGTTTCATCAGTTTTACCAATGAATAATTAATAAGTGAAAGTACCAAAATTAAAAAAAAAGAAGGAGAAATCCATTGTAAAACTATCCAATTAAGATCACAATAATGTTATATTGGGTCCGGGTCGTTTTCTCCCCCTGTTATTTGCCGAGATAATTAGTAACTCTACACGATAATAGGCCAGAATCAAATGATAAATTCCGTGAAAAGAAGGGGGAAATTTAACCTCTTCCGTCTTCTAATCACACACTGCTTGGATTCAAAGATATCAGCGGCCTCGGGCGTCAATAAAAGACAGACTCGGCAGTGTGGACAGAGGTTTTCAGTTTAGAGAAGGGCGACTTTGATGTGGTGGGGAAGAGGAGGGACTAAAGGCTTATAATTAGCGCAGAAAAGATAACAAACTCCCCTCCCTGGGCTACATCTGAGTTTCACATGTAAGGTTTCGTAGTGTACTTCGTTAGTTTCGAACTTCATTGAAGTGTAATTGAACAGAATTGTTGAAAAGATCTATTGCAAATAACAATTGAATTGACTTATAGGGGAGATGGCTTTCCCTGAAAATATCTGATTCAAAGTTTTTTTGTTATTTTCGATCGTACATATTTCTTAACTTTTCTAATTTGCGTTTTGAACCTACATGTGTATCAGTTTGCTCTTGAAATTTTATTATTAATCTTCAAAATGGACAAAAACAGCATTTTCTCAGTAAAAGGGTATATGTCTCCATGGTTTTTGGCCTAGATATCCTTCAGGACCGGAGTTTTTCTTAAAAAGATTTTTTAAGGGACACCCTGTCCTTGGGGTCGAATTTTGCAAAAAACCTACAAAAATTTCGGAAACTGATATCTATCATAGTGATCTATATTTACACCAAAACGTGTAAATTCTGGAAAGCTCAGTAGATTAAACCACTAGCTATGTAAAACGTTATGGTTTTTTTGTGCTCTGGTTCGATTCCATCCGTGGAAATACTTTTTCTCTTTTGAATTTAACGGCATAAATAAACGTATTTTCTTTTTTTTTTGCAGAATTGTGCATTTTGTATATCAAGTTTTTTTTTCGATCTTCCTTAAATACTTAATAAATACATGTAAAAGCAATCAACCGGAACTATACCCTTTGTTTGAGGACAAGAATTATTCACTCTTGTGTTATTCAAAAAGCAAACATAACTCATACTGCCCGGACAACAGCTGTGAAACATTTTTTTCAATAACCAGAGGCGGATCCAGCAATTTGGAAAAGGGGGGGTTCCATTTGATGAAAATCAATATGTGCAAGGACTTTTTGAACGTTTTCCTGCGTATACAACTGTATTTAATAAACATTTATCTCATCACTATCTATTTCACAGCTATATCAACATCAGAGTGCACTGCATTATTGAGTGTTTTGCCGTTTTGGTTTAGGTAAGGAAGATTTGCATAATATCTAACCTTAAGAAACCCATGTTTCCAGCAATGAGAAAGTGCGTCTATGCTTGATAGAAAAGCAAAACACTAAGAAACAAAAAATAACTCAGACTGATTACGAGAAACTATAATTATAAAAATGGATATTTTGGTAATTTTTTTTATGTCTTTGATGTTTTTTTAATTCTGAACTATTTAATATCGATTTTGATTTCTATTGATTGCCTTCTTGAATATAGGTCTAAATGATAGGATATGACAAAAGAATGGGGATAATTTATCTGCTGAAAAGATGGTACGTGTGTAATACAATGGTAAAAGCAATTGTCGTCCCAAGGAACTTGATGTGACCTCTGTAATGGGTGCGCTACATCATCCGGACTGGTACAGATGCGAGCATATTTAAAAAAAAGTTTTGAAAAGTTGTGCATTTTCATAATGGTTTACATATAAACCCTTTACAAGGTATATTTGTAACAGAATTTTCAATTCTTGGAAACAAACCAAAAAAGCTTTCTTTTGTGTTTAAAAGTGGGTATGAAGGTAGCTAGCATTCCAGAAAAATAGCATAATCCGCAAAAGTGGGTCATGTAATTTTCTTTGTATTTTTCGTATGAAACGAAGTAAAACTCATCTATTATGATTTTTTAGGTTAATTAACTAAACAATACATTTGAAAGCGGCTTTTTTTAAAGTAAAACGAATGCGTGTACTCGTACTTGAACGTCGCTTTACTCGATGGCTTGTGAGTTCAAAACTGTATGAACTATATTCGATTTTTTTTTTTAAAGAAATAGAGTAGAAAATACATTGTAGATGTTATTATAAATCTGTGATACTGCTTAATTTTATGTATTTTTTCTTTAATTTTCCACATGTTTACTCAGTGTAGTAAACACCGGATGCTGAAGGGGAGTACAATATACTTTATTTCGATAAAAAAAATCGATAGGGTTTTTACATATAAGAACAAAATTATGGGACGTAGTACGAAATTCTTTAAATAAGCAAATTTAAAAGCATTTATTTGAGATAATTACAGTATTTCTATTATAAATGGGAAAAATTGCCTTTAAATAGGCATTAAACGTTTTTAAAAAAAATCATATGTCCCAGAGAAAGGGGGGGTTCCGACCCCCGGAACCCCCCCTCTGGATCCGCCAATGATAACTATACATTATGAGAACTAGAACCTAAGAGTTTACAGAGTATGACCGAAATTCATGAAGTAGAACGGAAATCGGTATGTTTTTTTTTTTTGCAAAGACAGAAAACAATACCGGTCCTAATGGTCAATTCAATTGTTATTCGCAATAGATCCTTTATTGAGACAAATGATTACGGCATTTAAATGAAACGTGCAATAGTGCGTATGTAAATAAACTATTGGACTGTCTGCAACGTGAAATAAAAAGTAAGTACTTCTTTATTTAACATGTTTGTTGCCACTAAGAGAAACTAAGACCTCAACAATTATCAGTGTTTAATAAATGCAATTTTCTTATTAGGATTTGAGTTGAGGACTGAGTTTAGTGATTTGAAAATTGTGATGACAGTGGGCCTGGCCAATTAGTGTACACAAGATAGAACTTGCATGTATTATAGTGTATAGAAATATACTTTTTGGGGGACCATTCTATGGTTTACTAGCCACAGCTATTAAAATTTAAGATCTGGCGGATCAGATGAACAACTTGCATAGCTACTCCACTCCGCATCTAATATTAAAAGCCTGTGTGCACTTCTTGACTCAGCTGTCTTCTGGTTCTCTAAGTAAGTAGTATTGGGACCAATCTCTCTCAGAGGCTCTTGTTTTTATTGCCCGGCATAAAAGAACCGATTTGTAAACCGAAACTGAGCATGGTTGTTAGAATTTCCCAAGGGTACTTAACCATCCAAAGAAGCGTTTGACTAATGTTTATCGGTATTGACACAACTTTTCACGACTTAGAGGTTCGGTGATTCCAGTGTTAGGAGAATGAAAATAGACGTACAACTGTCATACTCTCTGTGTGCCTTTTAAAATTTTTTTTCAGGCGGGCGGACTTGTAAATGAAGTAAAGAATGTTGCAATTAACATTTAAATTTTTTTTTTTAGTTCAAGTTCGACGTAAATGCTACGGAATTTACTCTTGAAACTTTTATAATAACCTTTCTCAGAAAAAAAAAATTCTTTGATTTTTATTGGATACAATTCTTGAGCATGCAAGCGAAGAGATCGTGAAGTGATTATTATTGAACATGTAAATAATATTTTAGAATCCGACTGAGTAGGTTCGTTAATTATCGAGAGGGGAGGTAAACGATACGGGTATATATTTTTTACTTCAATAAATCAAATAATTTGAAGGAAATATCCACGCTCTAATAACATCAAATCATCTGATTCGTATATGATTTTTTCATATTAATGTTTAACTTACAACCATGCATGCGCTATAATGCCTAATTTGACGTAAATATTTAATAAGTTGAATTCATATAAGTACTCTATTTTCATAAAGAATAGTAGCATCGAAAACTGCATCATTTTTACGCAAACAGTTAACATGTAAGTTGACATAGATAAATGATCGAGACCACTACAGCTTAGACCTTTAAAATCTGCTCTATTTAAGCATGAGTGCAACAGGTTTTGAGGAGTAAAACGAAATGAATTTTAACTTCATTGCAAATTAAGGGAAACTGATAGAATTTCCCAGCATCGTGTCTCGTTTTAATTTTAGTTTTGGAAAAGTATTACTCTTTGTGAAAATAAATTTACAAAAACAGTGAATCAAACAGGCAATACAATAATGGAAACATAACTACTGGTCATTAATCAATATATGACTATTACTTATGACAATCAGTAGGCAGTAGTTCAGAAATATTCTCGTCCTTTCTATCAAAATGCTTTTAGAATATGCATATTTCACGGGGTTTAAACTTTAAGAGTAAGTTTAGATATATAGTTTATGAGCGTATATTTTCGTCAAAATGGATTCATAGTTGATAAATCTATTCATATTTTAAAAAGTTCGATGAAATCTTGACAATTGTCCTTTAACATCAACTTAGAGAGAGAGAGAGAGAGAGAGAGAGAGAGAGAGAGAGAGAGAGAGAGAGAGAGAGGGAGAGAGAGCGCACAGGGAGAGAGAGATTGGAGTAGCTCAGTTGTCGATGCCGTCGTTTGACATCCAGTGGTCACCTTAAGTGTGAGAGATTTGTTGATACAATTTATCACATCTGTCCCGTCGCTGCGACATTTTCTCGATTTAACCAAAGACTCTGCGAACGGCAATCAATCACATGGTGTTCAGATTCCCAGCATTTCCAACAGAGAGGAGGGAAAGGAAGGCTCGGGTAAACCCAGAAATAAACTCAACCAAGTCCCAACTATACATTGATATATCAATTTTGATAATTAAGGCTGAACAAATTTTTTTTTTTCTAATTAATGTAATGCACAATTATTACAATAGCTAAGAATTCTACCTGTATTAAATTTAGCTCAAAGGAACTGCAATAAAACAATGACTGTTTTATCCTGGTTTGCTTGCTCGTCCAATTTGTAATTTCTAACTTTGTACAATCGAAAGATTAACAATAATTTCCCCTGTTTAACATCACCATTAAATGACACCCCCCTCCCCTTTGCCAAAAAAATTTTCGAAGTAAAATATCGTAAAAAATGGCCTTTAAAAGAGAACATAAATTATGATATCTTTGTAACGCTATTTGATTTGTTATGTGAATTAATTAATACAAGCAACTTTTTCACAAAGCTACGTTGAAATGCACTTTCAATGTGCATTGCGTTTGTGTGCATTCTTAATTTATTATTCAAGAACACAGATCGTTCTGACTTTGTACTTACTGATAGAAAATTGAATATTTATGAATGAATTCAATAGCTACGAACTTAGCAAAAAAAAAAAAAAAAAACCAAACTGAGATGGGTTAGCTTTTATAATACGCTGTCTCGGTTTCATTTATAAAGCTTTAACTGTCCCAAACCCAGATAACACGATTACAAAATTTGTAAACCTTCATCATATGCACGCTTTGCTCTTGTTACACGTGTTAAAGATCCTTCCGTCAGTTGGATGCTTTTGATGTGCAGACAATGAATAGGATACTCGGTTAGTTTGTAGTTGTGGTTAGTTTACATTTCTAGGGTTGTTAATGGATTGTTGAGGGAAGCGGTACTCCATTAACAACAATTAACTCCTTGTAGATAGAGATTGAAAAGGAAAAATATCCCTACCAATTAATAATTACTTTGATATCGATAGATTCCGTTTTGCAAAAAGACTTTACAAACTTAAGAGTGTTCAATGGTCGTGGACATTTTTTGAATGCTTTAAACTCCTTAAGAAGAAAGGCTCTTTTTAAAAATATAGGACAATACTAAAATTCAAATGGTAAACCATATGGATTTTTTAACTAAATAATTGCAGTTTATATCTATACAAATTATATTTTAAAATTTAAGGTAGATTTGATAGTATATTAGTTGACCATCCACTGGCATCCAACCTTTTTAAAAGCAACATGTATAAACATACAGCCAAACAAGTTCCCAAGCAAAATATATTCTTTAATTTTCGGTTCAAAGAATTGACGAAATTAGAGAAAGTAGTCTCTAATAGAATAGGAAAGGAGGGGGAAAACGGTGGTTATTGACGTCCGTAATTGTTTTGTCGAGCTCTTTGTGACAACAGACATCTCTGATGACTTGTAAAGATCTTCAAACGTCTTTGAATGACCTGAAGGCAGCCCTAAACGACTCCAATATTTATCACAATTAGAGTAACGACAACGGGAAATGAAAATCTTCAACACTGTGGCTGTGGGTGCAAGAAGCAAAATCTTTATCTAACAGAGGGAGTGGGGGGGGGGGGGGGGGAGAACATCACTTCGTTTTGGTCCATGAACTCGGTAAGGGTTGATATTTAATAATTTACACGTCCTATCGCTGCAATATTTTTGCATGGTTCTGATTTGGCCAAAATGGAATGCTATTTTGGTTCAATTAAAATCACATATGTACAATTTCCAAAACATATTTGGAATTAAACTAGCTTTTTATGAGACCAGAGTCATGGACTTGATAGAATATTTGGTTTTATGCACATGATCATAAATATGTTTGTTAGGAACCCATTAGCATGATGTACGACATTTGTTTCCATAAAAGTTGGTAAAATCTCTGCGTCTTCGGATTTAAATTACATCTTTTGACATCCATTAACATGTTTTCCCAATGTCAAACCAAATAGTCGAAAATCGGTATTACGTAAAAATGAAGAGCATTGTCAACAACAAATATCTCAGTAACAGAATTGAATAGCCACGAGTTCTAAAAAGAAATTCCCAGTAGAATGCAACCATTATTAGAGTACTATTAACTGTTTCCCCTGTTTTGTCACCATTTTCATTATATGATAAAAGAAATGACACGTCCCAATTGCAAGTCCAAAACGAATTCATTTCTTGCAGGCTTCTTTAAAAAAATGGTTATATTCATTTTTGTAAGACTTGACATAGCTTCATATGAACACATACGTTAATGTATATAGGATTATTTATCTACGTATTTTCTTCTTATTTTCTACAAGATAAATGCAACAAATGGACATCTAAATAATCACTATTTTCTCTCTGTTCCCTACCTTATGAAGTCCTCTTGTTGGAGAAAAAAACACACCGACGTGTATGCGAAGTTATCCCAGGATCAAAATAGTTCCCTCCAAAAGCCAAGCTGTACTCAACTTATCTAGTATTATTATTATTTTTTTACACCGACAATATTTTTAAAAGTTTCACATCCAACGTCGAATGCTTTCGATTTATATTGGGAAAAAAAGCAAGGGGAGGGCGATTCAAAATCGATCCTACCTAGGGCGCCAATAGTGGAGAGAAATTGTCAATCAATCGAAGTCAGGGAAACACGTAAATAGCATCTCCCCCGTAAAGGAGGCGGATACTTCAGCGATAACCCCATTGCATGCAGTAATGAATAATAGGTAATTCGATTATTAACAGACATTGAGTATTTGATACCTCTTCAGCAACGAAATAGAGTGGAGTGGTTGGCATTTGATTGGATCTTCGTGTTTCTCCCTTTGATAGTCGGTTCTGTTACAGATTGATCTCAGCATAAGTATTTGGTAAAAAAAAATATGAACATGTACTTGTTTATTTATTTATTTATTTATTGGGGGGTGGCAGTGGTCCAAGATATTTGCTAAATTATAGACAAAATAGAAAGATATTTCGATTTTTGATTTGAAAAAACGAATACACTAGGTAAACTGCTACAAAAATATCGTTCACGTTATGTAACAAACAGCGATTGCAATCTTTCACCAAGATGGTTTAAATGTCAAAATTAAAAATAGGTGGGGGGGGGGGGGGGGGTGTCAAAAGTTTTATTCAAATAAGTGTAATTGTGCTGTTGTTTGAGTTTATTAGACGTCGCTTTTTGTAAATTAGAAATTCTTGTTCACTTGCCCAATTATGCGCTAAATTTAAATTCCAAAAATGGCAATAAAGTACAGGCTAACTTTATCGATATACCATTTGAGGTGTAAGGTGTCAGCAAAATTATACTCATGTTGAAATCAACGCAGGTTTCAATTTGTTTGAAGTGACATTGCATATGACTTGCATTCTCCATGTAGTAGTGGTATGGTAGGTGCCGGCAAGATAAAGAATCCGGACCGTTCAACAGCCCTTAGCGCCAATTTAACGATCAAAATTTGAATTGAAGCTCTTCAACTTTCACTCAATATTAATTTTATTAATCCATAATCGACCCCCCCCCCCCACCCATAGATCAACATATGAATAGTAAAAATATCTTCAAGAAACGAATTTATGAATATGAAACAATAACTTTTAAGATTAATTCTATGAATAAAGGTTACCAAGGAAAAGATCACAAACCATATTTTGATAAACTGTGTTTAGGGTTCGATGTCACTGAACAACTGACCCTTGTCTCCAATATTTGATGAGCTGCTGCAACATGTGTCATGGTAGTTTCCACTTTGTGTGTGTGTGTGTGTGTGTGTGTGTGTGTGTGTGTGTGTGTGTGTGTGTGTGTGAGAGAGAGAGAGAGAGAGAGAGAAATTGTTGGTAATCGCCGAAATGGTTTTCGGATATTTAATCAAAAACCATTCGATAAAGCTTTTGACCATGCGTCAATTTATCGATATTTTTCTGTTCTTGGTGAATACTAATATATAGGAAGCGTATTTTTGTAAATACTGGTATATCCATTTATATGAAGGGCATTCAGCACTACGCCACAAACTACCAAGTGTTAAATTGCTTCTTCCCTCAAGGCCTGATATTGATATGATAAATAGTATCATATTTGTCAACGACGAATCACAAGGTAGTTATTATGTAATATATCTGCGTCAAGGGCAAACGGTTACACCAAAGTTCCCGAGAGAAACGAATTCAAAGATCACGCCAGGGTTGAATTTCACTTGTTCTTGTTTTTTAAACAACAATTTACAAGTTAGATCTATTCATGCTTTTTTTATTCAATTCAATTCAATTCAATATTTTATTTATGCATCAGTCTAAGTATTTTATTTGATAATCAAAACTATTAATGGTATGTCAGGACAGTTATTATGTCAGAGCTGTCGATTATTTTTTTAAAGGAAAAAACTGACTGGTTAATATTTATATATACATATGTCAAATTACGTAACAATGTTATCCTTCAAAAGGAACTGTTACAGATCATTTTTTAACCGGGTTTTCCAACGGAAAAATCCGGTCATTAAAATGGTGAAAATGGCGGGCGGGCGGCTGCCAAAAGGGTACCCTCATTGTACGGATAACTCCTCCTACAGTTTTCAAGATAGGAAGTTGTTCTTTTGCAGATCAATTGTACATATATCAGAGGTGTGCATATTGCTAGGATTTTGATTTCCAATAATTTATCGAAAAAATACCAGCTTTTGAACTTAGTCATTTTTTGGCAAAATGTTTCATATAGGGTACCCTCATTGTACGGATAACTCCTCCTACAGTTCTCAAGACAGGAAGTTGTTCTTTTGCAGATCAATTGTACATATATCAGAGGTGTGCATATTGCTAGGATTTTGATTTCCGATAATTTATGAAAAAAATACTAGCTTTTGAACTTAGTCATTTTTTGGCAAAATGTTGCATATACATGTAGGGTACTCCATTTCACTGGATAAGGGTTGACATGGATTATGGATACAGTTTACATAAAAGAAAACCCGGTTTGCTGTCACATTGACAGCTTTTCACTTGTCTCAAGATATTTTCATTTACCAACAAAACTTCCACAGAGTTGGGTATTTCTTGACCATTCCAGACTGTTTTAAGGTCAAGATCTAGTTATAAATGATGTAATTTACATATCTTTTCCCGATACTTAATTTCTTTATAGAAATTATATTGGAAAAAGAATCAAATTCTTGGTTTAAATCTAAATCGTGGGAAATGTAATCCTATAACCTATAATTATTTAATTTGATAACATTTTAAAAAAGTTATAATACCATATTTGGAGAAACCACAGGCATTCTATAGATATTTTTAATTTCTTAAAAAATGGATTAAAATTTGATATTTTTTTCCTATTTCCAGCATATTTCATTGAAAGTGACAATTTAAAACTTTATTTTTCATTGTGTTTAACAATACATTAAGCACAGACACACACAATGAAACAAAACCATTGCTGTGAAGAAGCATTGTAAGAATATCTATCTTAAATTCAATTAACCTGTAAGCACCTTTCATTTACTAGATCATGACATGAAAGATGTATAGTTTACGAAATGTGGCTAAAGTTTTATATCGATCTAACTTATTCATAATATGTTACATTTTTCATCCACGTACTATCTTTTTTATTTATGGGTTTGGGGTGGGGTGGGGTGGGGTGGTGTTGAATAAGGATGGTGATTCTAATATTTTCAAACAAAGTTACAAAAATTACTAAAAAAAACGTAGGTCTATTAAAAACTGATAAAGGTATTAATAGTAAAACAAAATATTGTTTAAAAATGCTTGTTGAATTTAAAAAAAAATGACCGAAAACTGCAATTTTGTTATTGTGGTTTTAATGAAAAGCTTCTAAATAAATTTATAGGAATATACCGGTACATTCTTTTCTAATAAATTCACAAAATTTTCACTGATTATAGGAATCAAGATGAACACAAGTAAAGTCAACCTGTGCCCATTAAGAGGACCCCATAATTGAATAAAATGATTAGGTGTTTGTTTAGACGAGTAGCCGTTTGGGGAGTAAACCAAATTCTACCATTAATCGGCATTATACCAAACTCTGTAATCACCTCAATAGCAAAAGAAAAGTATATAATTGTTAAATTAGAGCGCCACACAGTTACTTTATTACATTCTATAAACAAGAATTTAAATCATTTTTAATATTAATTAGTTTGACAAGATGTATGCGTTTCCGATTAGTCGAAAAATTTCTTTGATACCTGCATCAATTAGGTGCAGCAATTAGGTGGGGGGGGGGGCGGTTGCACCAATACACCAAAATGCACCAATGTGCTACGCGCATTGATGAAGTTTTCCGGTGTTGTATAATTTTAGGTCCGCCCCGTAAAATGGTACGACCGACCCTAAATTGTTAACATTTAATGTCCGCCTTTCCTCTACAAGAAAAGGTCTTATCCTTAGTATCTTATTTAGATTTCTCTAAAAGTTATTGTTCTTATTGCTCATGTACATGTACATGTATCTAGAAGATAGATGTTAACATAAATCAGTCGGCCATTTGCATGTATCAGCGTTCATGTACATGTATCAACGTACATGTACATGTATCAGCGTACATGTACCATCATACAAAAATGTACATGTATCAGCACACATGTATCAGCGAACATGTACATGTATCAGCGTACATGTACATGTATCAGCGTACATGTACATGTACATGTATCAGCGTACATGTATATGTATCACTGTGCATGTACATATATCAGCGTACATGTACATGTGTCAGCGTACATGTGTCAGCGTACAGGTACATGTATCACCGTATCGCTAAATCACTCTGACGAGTCTGTACAATTTTAAATATTGATAGTGGATGAGATTTTTACCTACTGTTTACAAGAATCTGAATCAAAAATTTTGCATCACCATTCTAAGGGGCCAAGCCCGTTTTAACTTTAATTTTAATGTAACCATAAATAAAGAAAGGGGTCGAACTCTGACCCAAATAAAAAAAATACCAGCTCGCTTCAAAAACCTAAAATATCAATTAATTCTAAAAAACATTTGCAATATGCATCTAGTTTTCAAAAAAGTGATGTCTGAGATACACTCATGCCGAATTTCAAGTTGATTGGTCTTAAAATAGCGGAGATATATGCCATCATTCTCTGGAAGTCGTTAGTTTATTTTTACTCGGGTATTTACCGGTCCAGGGCACCCGATGGGTTTTTGACTACAACAGTATCTCGACAAATGGAGAAACATCGCACTAATCTTTTAAAATCTTACATCAAACGTACGCTACTTACATATAACAACTCCGATAAAATTCCTTAAATACCCTCCTTCTGAACTTTTATTCTGCAACCACATTGACTTCTGACAGGACCAGCCATTTTGACGTCTTCGAAAAAGACTGATTCTGATTGGACCATCAGGAATACTAACCAATGAAATTGAGTTTAACATTAGCTATCACAATGGCCGACCTGGTCAGAAGTTGATGTGGCTGCAGAATAAAATTTCAGTTTGGAGAGTATTTAAGGAATTTTATCGGAATTTAAAAATGTAAGTAGCGTGCATTTGATGTGAGATTTTAAAAGATTAGTGTGAATGCTTCTCGACTTGTTGCAACACTGCTGTTGTCATATTAGGCAAAATCCCATCGTGAGCCCTGGACAGGTAAATGTTCGAGTTAAAATAAACTGGCGACTTCATTTTAAGACCAATCAACTTGAAATTCCCCATGAGTATATCTCAGACATCACTTTTTTGAAAACTAGATGCATATTGCGAATGTTTTAAAAATTAACTGATTTATAAGGCTTTTGACGCGAGCTGGTAAATTTTATCTGGGTCAAAGTTCGACCCCTTTCTTTATTTATTGTAACATTGAAATTAATGTTAAAACGGGCTTGGTCCCTGTGACACAATTTAGTCCATTTGTTTTAAAATCTCTTTCGGTGTATACGGATTAACAGAGGATTTCTCGACAGGTTCACACGAGTAAATGAAGCCATGCAGGCATTCACACCTGTGCACACCCCCTTAAACCCCTGTCACACCAAGGCTGCGTCCTCGCGGCGATCCCGCTGCGTCCTTAAATATTGTAAAACGCCAAGGTAAACGCAGTAGAGTCTCCTACAGCGCGTAACAACGCAACAGTATTTTCGTTCGTCGCGGTGGGATCGCCTTGAACATTTTAGAACGCCATGCGACGGCGCGCACTTTGAACATGCACAAAGTACGCGCCGTGGCTCTGCGTACTGATAAACACACCGTAGAAGCGTTGTAAGGTCGCCGTGACAGCGCCGTAAGATCTCCGTGAGACGTCAAGACCACGAAAACTCGAACAATGGCTGTTGTACAATAGCAAGCGATGTAATAATTATCAAACTGGATGTAGATGACTATGTAAAAAGTAGCATTTGCTAATATTCAAAGACCTATCAATGGACGTAGATGGAATTCATGCCATTTGGTTCTGATGTTTTCACATCTTTTCTATGTTTTCTAACAACTAATAACGGATCTTTTTTGTATAGACCTGACTACTAAGAGTTTTGTCCTAGTCCTTCACAAATTGTTTAGAAGTAGTTATGTTTCAATTACAATGTACTTTTTCATAAAATCAAAACAATTTTTTTAAATATTTGATATAATTTGATATAAGATAATAGATGACAGTACCTTTAAAAAGCGTGTTTTGATTGACTACAGGTAAAATGATTTGAAAACTTTGATAAAAGCCCGATATTAATGTGGAAATATCTCTCTCTCTCTCCATGTTAAAGAGGGGGCCTAATTTCAGGTCTGCACCATTGAAATACTAGTATAACGGTTATATAAGAAAGTATATGTATTTAACAAATTGATAAATTGTTGACTTTCACCTAATGATTCAGTGGGTAGGACCCAATATTATAGTTCAAGAAAAGTCCGCCTCGTTGAAATACTGGATGCAGATAATTCACAGCATTTTAACCCGATAACCTTTATTTCAGATTTTATACCAAATATTATAGCCTAAGCCTTTGTTGAAAGAATAAGTATTACATGGATGTAATGAATATACACACAATACGGAAGCATACTAATAAAGATTCCTGTAATAATATTTTTCAGATGATCCTTCTAATGTTGGAGTACGTAGAACATGAAATTGACTTCAGAATAGTTTTTTTTTAGTTTTTGTATTTCAATGTATTCAGATTATTTTCTTTAACAATAAAGTTAATACGTCGATCAAAAGAAAGGTTCATTTCTTAAATCATGACGTCTACAAAAATGTTTTAAAAATTTGAAGTTATTTTAGTTGACGCATGGAGAACAAGACATTATCGACGCATTATTGCAATAATTTTTCAACACTTTTTTCTATAGAGTCATGCTGTGATAGCCTGAATTAGCTGTCCTTAAAATTAATAACTCTCTCTGTTTGTGTATTGAATAAAATTGTGTAGCAGTCATTTTAAGTCCGCTATTTTTAAATAGGTGTATTTTTAAACTTCCATGATTCAAAAGCTTACTATTTTCATCTAAACTGATATTTTTAAATAGGTATTTTTTTTTAATATAGAACGTTCAGATCATGTTTAAATGTTTTTAAGTAAACAGCATATTATTGATTACACAAAAATCTTTCACGCATTAATGCCACTGAAATAGTCAAACATTATATTTCTATCCTTTTTGTGGTGAAGTAATAAATAGGTATACTTTCTCGACACTGTTAATTTTAGTTGAAAAAAAAAAAATAGAAAAAAAAACAATTTAGAAAATAAAATTAACCCAAGCTATTACATAATTCAAAGAGCTGTACACACTTAGATGCTACAAGTCTTGTTTCAATACATTCAGCAAATGCGCTTTTTAAACCTTACACCAACTAGTTGCGTTCATTGTCACATATTATAAATTAATCTCAACATTTTTTGAAAGTCATAATACAAACATGATAAGTATAAAACGTTTTCCAGTGATTACAACAGTATGAAATGCAACGAAATACTGTAAAGGGGGTTTAAATCACAAATAAAGACCGGTTTCTAGCAGTACATCATTCTGTATCTATATTTGCCAGCCAATTAGCGGGCGGCTTGTAATATGCGTCGGAACGTTGAAGCGGACGAAAAATGGAGGGAATACGAAGCACGTTGGTTTGCGTAAACCCAAAAGTTCAGACGATATAACAACAAAAATCATTGAATTAAGTAAAGAAAACGGTATGATAGGCATAAATATGCAATATCCTTCATTCGTAGCGAGCTATCGTATCACCTACGGTGTAATAGGCCATAATATGAAACGTAAACGAGAGAAACATCATGGTTTCGGTGTCAAAACATGGCGTACACGTACATACGGTATACCCGTTCTTCGATACATTAATTATATCATATCATATTATCCGTAGTATCGGAAATAATAGCACACAAACCTACCTACCCACGTATATGTGTAAGTCAACCGTATAAATAAACAAGCATTCTGAGAATATTGCATAAGCAATACACGTCCCCTACCGGTTTGTGGAAATTGTGAAAACAATGCACTGTTATGCAGAATATCGAACCCGAACATTAAAAAATTTGAATATAAAAAAAAATAATTTTCTCGAAAATATGTCAACCAGACGCTACAAAAGTGTAAACTTGATCTGTAGTTTGACATTTTGAAGCTGTTCGGCAAATTTCATATTATTCCTCACACGCATAAAGAAAAAAAGTGTGGAAAACTGAAATGGGACAGACAGACAGACGGACTGACGGACGCAGAGGAAAGCTATAGTCCCCTCCGTTGAAAACCGGTAGGGGATTAATAAGACACTGGTTATTGGTGCGGGGCTACATGTACATGTTGTATACCCATACATAACATGCTAAGTAACATGATGGCGGTGAAGGATAAATGAAAAACGTTGTATATTTCTTAAATCAAGTTTCTGTATTTCCTACATTTTTTCTACTAAACTTGTATACTATAGTCTGAATGAAATTGATTCCTTCAATGAATTCTTTTTTCACTGTTTGTGGCGTGGGCAGTGTTCTGTAATTTTGCAGCGATATCGACTGAGAGGCAATTATGCATTGATATTTAAACAACTACTAAAGTAAGCCTGTAAATATTTATTTATGATTCAATTTCTATTCTGTATTTTCCAGAATATCAATTCACTTTTAACTCTCTTCTAGTTGTTACGTCATTTAATGTAGGTCGACGGTGCGTGCAAAAATTATTTGACGTCATTCTCAACTGATGACGGTGTTTTGTTTATGCAAAAGGAGGGCTTTAGGACACGGGGTTGTGGCATTCGGAACTCACTCTCGCCTTTTTCCCTTCTTTTGGGTGTTTTTTTTTTATTTTTAGGAGTAGTATTGTACAACTGATTTTAAGAAAAAGATGATTAGGAAGCTGAAACTGCTGAATACTGAATACTTTATTGCTATAAAAATATTCATACAAATTCAGAAATTTGGTTATCGCTTTATCCATTTTATCCTCAAAGCTTTTAAAGTTATACATCATCATGACATCATGACAGAACGAATTTGTCGAAAAATGACGTTAGTTGGACATAATCATCATACATATCTGTTAATGCTTACAATATGATTTAGTATTTGATTTGACCGAAACCTAACTGTTTTTGTGTATATTTATTCCTGGTTTTTAGGAAAATTGGCCAAATACTTAATATGAGTTGAATAAGGAACATTCTGCATCTATGTTTGTTTGCCCCAATGCGTCATTTTACTCCAGTGCTTACCCATGAATTCTAATAAATAATATCTTAATGATACTTAATGAACCATGGAAAACGATACTTTTATGAATCTTAATGATATTCATTTATCCAGAGATAGCTGACCATCGTAAAGTAAATAAATGTACTAGTAGCCATAGAAATTTTCACAAGAGAAATTTTACTGTAAACTGCTCGTATATTTCTTCCTTTCCGGAGTTTTTAAAGAATATGGTAGAACATTCATTGCAATAATTTTATTCAAATCTTGATCTGAAGCGAAAATAAAAGTTTTCCCAGAGTAAGATTGAAGTGACTTACGTTTGCATTGCTATCCTGAACCTCTTTGCCATCTACCTACTTAAAATCACAGTACCTACATATGTACATGTACTAGATGAATTATGCAGTGTTGATTGTATGCGCTTCGCTTAATTTTTAATGGATTTGATTTGTAATGTGATAGCTGCTTTCATCATTTTTAAATAGCGAGAAGAAACAAGGAAAAAGAGAAAGATGTCTTGATGACACTAAAATAACGAGTTTTGAATTTCAGACACAGAAGCATGCACACAAGTCAAAAGCCCCGAATTTTTAAAATAAAACTTTGTTTTTGCGGGATAGTGTATGATTTTTTTGGCTTGTTTTTTTTTCCTTATGCAAAACATTGTGGACCGTTTACAAAGCTATCTTTGAACATAAAAAAAAACAATGTAGTTTTTTTTAGTGTAGAACTAGTAGAATTTCAAACGAGCTCGAGAAAGTTGTTCAAATCTATCAATGTATCATATCAATAATATTGCCCATAAAAGTTCTGTTTTTATCTTTTGTAAGCGATCACTGACTGTTAAGATTCACAATTAGTCTTTGTTCATAGGGTTCGTATTACGGATATCAGCACATGATCGTGTAATCACACATAAAAACAAGAAAAATATATTAAGAAAACCCGATGAAAGAGCAATCCAAATGAAAGGGACGCTAACAATTGCTTTATTTATTATTTTGACCGCAAATTTGCCCCTCCTCCTATTATAAATTTCTTTATTGATTCTCTCCCATGTCTGACAATCGAAACCTCGACAAAAAACATCGGAAATCAAAATTAATGTTTTTTTATCAGTCTGTTAGATCAATTTTTCGTCTGTCAACTTTTACTAATCACAATTCGAACTTCTTTTTAAACTTAAGTAGGCAAAATTTTCTAAGTTAATTTTAAATTTCCCTGTCAATTAAATGTACATGTACTAAGATCTAAAACTGTTGTATTATCGTTTATTTCCCAGTGATAGATATAATGTGTAACTTAACTTACCCTATTTGTGTTACACAACATGAAACTTTGGCGGAATATTTAGAATTCGTGGTAGGATTTCTTAGCATAGGCGTCGGAACCGGGGGGGCTAGGGGGGGCTTAGCCCCCCCACTTTTTTTGCAAAGTTATACCTAACCATTAGAAACATAGCATGATAGAGGGTTCAGCCCCCCCCCCCACTTTTTCTCGCAAGAAAGATTATTATTCCTAAATTTACCTTGAAAGATTGAAAAGTTAGATTCAGAAGGATACTAGCCCCCCCCCCCCCCCCCCACGGATGAGGAATTTCATGATTTTGGGGAAAAAAAATTTGGATAAATAATTTTTTTTTTGGAAGTATAGGTATACTCCCCCCCCCCCCCCCCCCCCCCCACCACGGATTAGGATTTCAATGATTTTGGGAAATACTTTTTTCTCAATATTTCTGAGGATTAGTCTAGCCCCCCCCCCCCCACTTTCAATTTGCTTCCGACGCCTATGCTTAGATTCCATTTATATCCCTGGCGAATTAAAAAAATCTTCATACATTGTACCTAAAATAGAGCCGAAAATAATTGCAAGATGCTCTCTCCACCGAATGAATATGACTCTACAGTACTTTACAGTAAAAAAGATTACGAGATTTGGCGTATACGAGAAGTTTCTTCGTACATATAGATATCTCAAATATCAAAAAGAAAACATTAACGTGGCATTATTGTACCCAGAAACAGCTGGTCATGTAATCAGTATAATAATCAAATGTTAATTAAGGACAAAAGTATCTGGCCACTCTCGTGTTTATACTTTGAAACAAACTAAAAGTATTAAGAATCAATTCACTAACTGAAAAATCAAACTCTGAAAAACAAGTTAGAAGGAGTCTAATGCCATTTAGACCAAAGGCTTTTTACTCGTTATGGGTACGAAGAGTAGGTGATCAAAGCGACTCTGATGATTACTAGTATATAAATAGTGCCTGTTTGGGAGGGTAACAGTTGAAATTGACACCCCGAGAAAACCATTGTCAACCGACGCGAAGCGGAGGTTGACAATGGTTTTCGAGGGCACTATTTATTTTGTTATACTGAATGTCTTTTTTAAAAATTTTAAGAAAATTTTACTGCTTTTATATAGTTGAAATTGACACCCCGAGAAAACCATTGTCAACCGACGCGAAGCGGAGGTTGACAATGGTTTTCGAGGGGTGTCAATTTCAACTGTTATCCTCCCAAACAGGCACTATTTATTTTGTTATACTGAATGTCTTTTTTAAAAATTTTAAGAAAATTTTACTGCTTTTATATAGGAATAACGTGAATTCTACAGCGAACCGTACGCGCATAATTTTCGCGCATGTAATATTTTTTATTGTTATACTTTCATGTTAAATACTGAAATCTGATTGGTTAAGACGCAGTTAATAATATTTACTATTACCCTCAGCGTTAGCAACGCACTTGGCAACGGGTAATATTAAAAAATGTTACATGCGCGAAAATTATGCGCGTACGGTTCGCTGTAGAATTCACGTTATTCCTATATAAAAGCAGTAAAATTTTCTTAAAATTTTTAAAAAAGACATTCAGTATAACAAAATAAATAGTGCCTGTTTGGGAGGATAACAGTTGAAATTGACACCCCTCGAAAACCATTGTCAACCTCCGCTTCGCGTCGGTTGACAATGGTTTTCTCGGGGTGTCAATTTCAACTGTTACCCTCCCAAACAGGCACTATTTATATAATGTTACCCGTTGCCAAGTGCGTTGCTAACGCTGAGGGTAATAGTAAATATTATTAACTGCGTCTTAACCAATCAGATTTCAGTATTTAACATGAAAGTATAACAACATTCATTCTTTATAACAAAAACAATTTCAACCCTTTATTCATATAGTTTTATAATCATCATTACGCCATTTTGTCAGGTTAATTACATAGACATAAACGAATGTTTTTATATCCCGCGCAAGCGCTGGAAATAACAATTTACATATTAACGGGCTTTGTATTTTATACTTGTACACATTTATTTATATATGCTGGGATGCTTCGCTTCGCGGTTTATAAAGCGTAAACTGCCCCAAACCATTTTATATCGTATAAAAAAATAAATATTTAATTCATTCCTTAAAAAAACTCCAACTGACTTGGATCCGCCAAAGAATGTCCAACACATTTTGTAGTTAATTGGTAAAATGTCTTCATTTGTAACTAAGTGTAGATGTTAGATTTTTTGTTTGGAATGATTTGGAAGGATTTGGAAGGATTTCAAATTCAATATTTAGTGTTGCCAACAAGTACATGAAATTTATTTATTGAACGATTACAGAGCATTAAGCGGAAATTTAATTGTTACGTTGAAAATAACCTTGTTGCTTTGAAATTCATTCATAATTAATCAAAAGGCAATGGTTAAATTAAAGTTCAACTCGTTAAAATGAAGATTGTTGGTGACAACTTAATGTTATAGGTTACTTTATCAGTTAACGAATCTGGAATTTAATTAAAATTTCCCCAGAAGAGCTACACTCTCATGAACAAACGAGATCTGAAAAGATTGAATTTAATGCCCGTCTGCTAATCCCTTCCTACACGTTACATCCGCATTATCAAGGGTTAAATTGTGAGTGCAAGTTTGGTATCGATCGAGGTTAAGCAATACAGAATACAAATATTTTGGTAGAATTCTTCGGTTACCATAAATATTCAGGATTCAGCCTCTCCCTTACTTTTTTTTTTTTTACAATAAATTATCTAGAAGAAAATCAACTGCATGTATATAACTATAGATCTAATGTCTTTACCGTATTGGGAAAAATACTAAAATTTTAAAGTTAATATCTATGCATTATCTTTACTATATAATAGTTTATAGCTAAACAAATCACATCCAAAATAATACTACTACTAGTGCACAGTCAAATACACAAAAAACACGCAATCCCAGAACTTTTATTTTGTCGCGCAATGGACATCCCGATCTCACACAGTTAAGCGGGTGCAAAAATGCCACCTTGGCACTGGCATAATTATCCGGCAAAGTGTTACTGACTTTCATTTCAAAGTATATCTCTTCTGAGGAACCAAAATTATACAACAACAGTCTAAATCAAACTACCGAACAACTGACGGGAGTTGATTTTATCGATGTTTATTTATTTTAAAATCAATGATATGTTATTTTACATTACAAGTACGGGTAGTTTCTAATCTGTATTTGAATTATGCACATTTTTATATGAATTTTTGGACTTTTTCGACACAAGAATGTTGATAAAACCCCATATGAATCATGTCAAGTAATATTTAAAGATAGAATTGATCAAATTATGTATCAGTGATAAAAATATTTCTGGAAAATTTATGGATCCAAGCAATATTGAACTCTGGTCTCGTTCAACCAAACGCTCGGCTGTCGCCGTTAATCTCCGACAAGCAAGAGAGACTCTCTGCTTGTCGGAGATTTACGGAGACAGCCGAGCGTCGAGTTGAAAGAGACTATATTGAACTCTGGCGTAAGAATACATACGACTACAAAAAATATCTAAATTGTTCGTACCATTTAAAACCTGTCTATTTTCAAAGTATTTATAAATAAGTTTTCTTGAAAAACAATGCTTTAGCATACATTTTATCGAATTTATAAGTTATTTTCAAGAACTAAGTCTTGTCAGCGGCTTGTCAGAGTAACTGCATAGGAGAGTTGATTAAAATCAACTCCCAAAAATCAAAATGGCGACCTTGAGCAAAATTATTTTTATCATTGAACAAGAATTTATTTTTCTATTAAAATAAGTTTTTGAACTTCAATTGCCTGTGCTATTAATTACGATACAGTATTGTAAAAATCCATTTACACCAAATGATAGACCATTGTCTAGAGAGTTTAACAGGTGTGATATTTACCTTTAAAAATTAATATCCCATCGGAGAAATAATTTTTCTACAGAGAAAATTGAAAATCCTATAGTATTTTCGAAAAATCCTATGGGGATTATATTTCCTACAGGAGAAAAGTATTTCCTGCAGGGATTTGATTCGGATAGGAAGTTTTCCTATAAGAAATGAAGATTTTCTACCAGTTTGTTTATAGAATCCTGGAAGTTTTGTTCAAATCGTATTGGAATTTAAATTTCTACAGGAAGTTAATTTTTTCCGGTAGTTGAAATTCCAAATAGGAAAAATTTCTTTGCTATTGGAAATATAATTTTTTCCTGTAAGAAATTATTTTTTGAAGGTAAAAATCTCACCTGAAAGGTGAGATACATTAATAACAAAGATGGGTACAAACTCTTTAAGCAATGGTCTATCATATGACATGAATTTTTCGTTACTTGCAGCTTAGACAAGTGCAAAAATGTCACCCTGGCATAATTAGTTTAGTAATTAGTGTTCACATTTTTTTGCTAATATTTTTCAAATCTTATTGATGTATTAACTTAATCATTGTAGCCTACATATATCCCTCTTCTTCGGTATTTTATTCCTACAGCGTGTGAAAATTGTACCTCATTGTTGTCGTTTTTATTCCCCTCTTGATTGATCGTAGATATTTGATCAAGCATATACTCTGTACATAGTAAAGGTTACTTACTGGTCATAGAATCCTTGATGCCATGCATTATTTTCTTTTATTAAATCAGAAGATATATTTATGCCATGCATGTCCACGGTGGGTCAATTTCTGTGACTATGACAAACTGCACGCAATTTTCTTATGCTTTCACTACAAAATAAATGATTGCATTGGGAAGACTTGATGTAAGAGACAATTTGTCATATTGAAGTTTTGATTTATGTTTCAATTTCATTATAAAGAAACCAGGAATATAATTTTAACACTTCAATTCGGTTTTTGCTTTATCAATTTTAGAGTGGCTTTTAAGGATATTTATTTCCTGGCAATGTACGACAACTCATTTAATCGAAATAATATAACCGATGTTGCACCAACATAAAAAAGTGACAAGATTGAACTCTGAGATTAACATTTTTTTTAATCCAAACTCTTATTATTTTTAAAGTTCTTTTTGAGATAGCTTAAAGGGACATGGTCACGATTTTGATCAAAAATTATTTTGCCCATTTTATTGTTAACAATGCTTCAGTAAGGCTTTCTTAATAAGCAGTTAAAATTTGAGTGTCATTTGTTGAGGTATTACCAAGTTACAGAGCTTACAATTCTTTGCTATGTAAACAAAGCTTTTGTTTACATTTTGAACGTTGAAGAGAAAATTCCAGTTTAAGACCTAAAATGAATGTTTTAAACGTTAGAAACTGTTTGTTTATGCTTAAAATGAATAAGAAGACAGCTATATCAGGTTGAAAAAGATTTTTAGTGGTATATTGAACATATGTAAACAAAAATAGGGCACGAGCCTTGTTTACATGACAAAGACTTATGGGCATAGTATCTTGCTTATAACTATACAACCGACTCTTAAATTTTGGGTTATCATTACAAATGCATTCCTAAAGCATTGCAAATAATAAAAACAGAAAATAAATTTTGACCAAATCGTGACCATGCCCCTTTAAGGTATATACTCATGGTTTGATTTCATTGCACAAGTGATCATAATATTTAGAATGAATATGATTTATTTATTAAATCATTACAGAAACATTAACATTTCATACTTACACAACATTCATAAACATTTTATATGAATTCATGAAACAAGATTTTTCGGGAACTATTTTTTCTTGCGGAAGGTTTTGTTTCGATAAAATTTTATGAATTTTCAATTTACTTTTCTTTTCATCATGCATTATTTATTGTTTACATTTTTAACAATTGATAGGTTTATAACATATTTTATAGATTCTGTGTGACATGTACAAAATTAAATCTTTAGAGAGTGGTAGACGTTTAGCATAAAATCATGCAAATATATGTAAAATGTCTTAATTTTTTTTAAGCCAAATATAATGAAAATTTAACATTTGAAGCCCTTTATTGAGAACTAGACTTTGACCCGTGCGCGCACGGGTTGACATAGCATATTGGACATTTACGAAATGGATACATCGAGTCACACACCGTATTACAATTACATAACAAAGTTATAAGCCTACATTAATGCTTATAAATTCACTACACTCTCCTTAGTTAGAATAATCTAACTGTGTCTCGGAAAAGGCCCTCGCCACAGTTGGAATGCCTCCCAATTATACCCATAATTTAGCAGAAAATTGCAGAATAGCTCCGATTTTGGAGAAAATTAATGAAGTTGCATTGAAAATAAGTCAAATTAATCATAAAAACCTTTTTGTGACTGTAAATACATTTCATATAAAAATTTAATCCAATTATAATGGAAGAACTCAACACTTTTTCGCCAACGTACACATATTTTCTTTGCTACAGAGACAATACACGGAACGCATTCTATCGTTAAACCGGTTCCGTAAGCCATTTATCATTTTAACAATAAAATATTCTATCTTCACTCTCCAAAGAAATATTTGTGAATTTTTGCATGGAATCAAATAATTTAAGTAAGTACATATACTTAGTTGTTGTGTATATTTGTTATTTTATAATTTCTCCCATAAGAAATCATAAATATGTATGAACAGAATATAATATCAAATTTCCAATGAAAGTTTACACTTATTTGTATTATCGTTTCTGATTTTGTTCACGCAAATATGATATTGTTCAAACATAAACTAAAGATCCCGTTAGCATAAATGTAATGCGCACGCGCAAGATTGTAAAATCCAAAAAATCAAAATGATTTCCGGGATTTTTTGAGGCGTTTTCGTTGGTTATCAATTAGCGATGCTTAGTTGTGAAAAAATAAAAACAAATTGGTAATCTTCAAGTACCAATGATGTTTAAAATATGTAAAACAAAAGACAGTTTTCTTCTGATTTATCGGTATTAAAGCCAAAAAATTCGAGTCTATTATTTTAATATAGAAGTATAGATTTAACATCACTAACCTCCATGTTTTATTATGTCAAGATGATATTGAATACACATCTCGGCAAACTGGATAAATCTTAGAATATTCTTGATATTCAAAAAGTTTTTACTCCAAATCAAATTGTAACTATATTAGGAATTGTTTATTTTTAGTGCAAAAGGTCACAAAAATTTTATGCAGCTTCCTCAATATTTTTTTTCGTAATCCCTTTATTTATTGTGATCATTGTGCATTATTAGATATTTAAAGAAATAAGTTTGCTTAATCAAAATTACTGACAACAAATCCTAATCAGGCTGAAATTGCATTTTAGGTGCAAAAAGGTTAAATTTAATGGGCCATAATTCAGAAGGATGAAAACAGACTCCCTATTATTTATGTATTTTTCATTAATTTTCAACACTGATACTTTTAAAGAAAATTTATTTTTATTTATGGAAATAATATGAACTTTTCTGACACAACCATTATGACATGTAAACGGCATTGTTAATCCTTGTCATATGAAATGAGAGTAAAGAATTCCTTTTAAAATGTGATTGCTCGGATCCTTTTTGTCAAGTGTACACTCGTTTCAACATAAAATCAGTTCCCATCAGTACTTCCACCTTCGCTAGCCAAGGGTTTTCGGTCCACTTCGTCCCCTTCCTGCGGAGTGAACTGGACCGAAAACCCTTGGCTAGCGAAGATGCAGTACTTCCTGTGCTTTAATTTTTACACATTCGACGAGTAACAAGGACAAAAGAGAGATACATGCACACGTCTGTATTATCTTAATTTTGACTTTTACTCAAGGTATCAACTCAAGGCAAGATAAAAAATTACTTCAGGGGTTAGCTTAAGAACCCTTTCCAGGACCTCGTTGCTCTTCACCTTCTAGTCTTCATCTCCTAACTTGATAGACAATGAAAGATAACTCTAATTGTGACGTACTTCCTATTGAAACAAACAATAAAATCATATATAATTCGATAGTTATCATTATTTTACCAAAATTAATACTTATCACCGTAGCGACTTGGGTTAAAGCGTAAACTACGAATATATAAGACGAGTTTGAAACCCGCTGTGCCTTGAAAAAAAATTACCTTTCCAGATATTTCTAAAGGGGCGTTGTCATTATTTTTTTCAAAAAATATTTTTCCGATTTTAATGTTTACAATGCAGTAAGGCATTTATAATATTCATCCAAAACTTGAGTGTCAGTGGTCGAGTTATAAGCGTGGTACACACCTCACAATTCTTCGTTTTTAAACAAAGTTCCTGCTTCAATTTGGATGTTGTTAAGAAAATTCCAGATTTAGACCTAAAATGAATGAAAGAAACGCTAGGAACAGTTTATTCAAATATGTTCAAAACGAATAACCAAATAAAAAAACAGCTTGATGAAGAGATTTTACCGGTTTATTGAACCAATGTAAACAAAATCATGGCACGAGCATTATTTATATAACAAAGAAATGTAAGCTCTGTATCTTGCTTATAACCTTACGACTAACACTCGAATTAAATGATGATCATAAGAAATGCTTTACTTAATCATTATGAACAATTAAAAGAGGAAAATAAAATTTGATCAAAATCGTGACCACTCCTCGGCCCTTAAATATAATTTTTTCCTTGTTCAATTTTTTTGTAAAATTTGAAAATTCTAAAACAGTGCATCTATGAAAGTATTTTTATTTGATGTACTTTAATCCACATCAATATCGACAGGTGACCCATACCACCTGAAAAGGATTAAAATAACACAATTTTTGGTTTTGTTGATTGATAGAGCTCCACTTGTAATACGACGACGGGAATATTCTCAGAACTAATAAAATAATATTATATTAGACCACTTTTCACAAAATGGAGCATGGACAACGTGTAAAAAGACTACTGCTTATACAGGATGGCTAAACTTACGTAAACCTCTCATTATTTAGAACACAACAGTTTCTCTCCTAAGGCATCTAACAAAGGTAGCTTTGATGACTCACTTTATTCTGTAAATATTTTACAAAGATGTTCATGTGCAGCGTTTGGAAATAATGTTCGTTTAATTTTCATGTGAAAACTATAGACGCAGGTTAAAAACGTATTTCTGAATCATATATTATTTTTTGAATAAATGATAATTTTAAAAAGAAATAATTACATGCCTGAGTTCAGCGTAACGCCCAACCGGGTTTTTTTCCTGTTACAATGTATATTACTTTTCTCTGATGTTATATAACTTTTCTCTGATGTGATATAACTTTTTCTCTGATGTAAACGTCGATGGATTTGGTACCCTCGCTCCTGTAAAGTGTATCATACCTAACTGATACATTTTTAACAGTGTCAATTTCGATTATCTTTCTTTCCATGAAGGTATTTCTTGATGGATACAGCCTGCATTCCTTTTTTACAATTGGGACTGCGTTAAAAAGTTGACAGGTTGTTTTACGAGTAGAAAATTTACAAGTCTTATATTAAGCGCAATTAAATGCGTAACGGTTAGTATAAATTTGAACTCGATTTACATGTATTCAGTAAATATCGTAATGGAAACAACATTAGCAGTTCATACAGACTACGTTAGTCGTGAATACATTGTATATAAATCAGGACGACAATACCAATAAAACCTGAGATAACCTATTCTGATCTTTAAGTCATTATATAGTTATGACTTAACAACTTTAAGTTTATGATTTTTATTTCTTAAAAGGACCTAGACACGATTTGAGCTGAAAATTTTCAAATTGAACTTTTACATTTTTTATATCAAGATTGTTTAATATGGGTATTTATAATGCTCCATCAAAATTTCATTTCAAATACTGAGTTACAAGTAGAAATAATTCAGAATTCTTTTTTTGTAAAATAAAAAATACATAAGTGTATATTGGTAGAAGTTTCGATCAGATTTTGCTTTCTTATGATGATAATATTAATATTGAACACATTAAATGTGTTTAACTTGTTGGCAGTTTTTCTTTTTGTTAATGGTATAGAGATTCTTTATTGTGCATTATTTGTAAACAAAAACATGACTCGAGCTTTTATTTGTTTACCTAACAACAAATTCCGATCAGTATTTCGCTTGTAGCTTGGTTTCTGACATTCAAATTTTAGCTATAGATTCGAAATACCAATTTAACCACTGGTAAATGTAAAAAAGGTAAAAATTCTGATTTCAAATCATATCAAGGTCTCTTTAAAGTTTGTGGCATCAAAACTGTAAAATACATTTAGCTACAATAACAATCTCAAATGTTTAGGATGCGTGTTATTAGTTTCTATCATTTGCTTTTATATGCACAATTTCTTTACAAAAAAGGACTTGATTTTTAATAAACATATTGATAATAAACTTTAAATATCATATTCCTATGACATGCGTGTTTATCAATGATCTTGACATTCAACCTGCATTGGCCATCGAGCTTAACATTTTATTTGAGCAATTATACAATTAGTGTTTAAGACTATCCTGCACCAATCTAGACAGTCGCAATGTCCTGCGATGTAAATATATTTACATACCCCCCCCCCCTCCTTTCCACCGACAATTTATCAATGATATACAGCAATTCTGACGGATTTAATTCTGATCAGTCCTGCTCTTATTATTTACATTTTTAACAATTGTTTAGGTTTATAACATATTTTATAGATTCTGTGTGACATGTACAAAATCAAATCTTTAGAGAGTGGTAGACGTTTAGCATAAAATCATGCAAATATATGTAAAATGTCACAGTTGAAGCCCTTTATTGAGAACTAGACTTTAAGCCGTGCGCGCACGGGTTGACATAGCATATTGGACATTTACGAAATGGATACATCGAGTCACACACTGTATTGTTGACAATTACATAACAAAGTTATAAGCCTACATTAATGCTTATAAATTCACTACACTCTCATTAGTTAGAATAATCTAACTGGGTCTCGAAAAAGGCCCTCACCACAGTAAGAATGCCTCCCAATTATACCCGTAATTTAGCAGAAAATTGCAGAATCGCTCCGAAACGATTTTTAGAAAATTAATGAAGTTGCATTGAAAATAAGTCAAATTAATCATAAAAACCTTTTTGTGACTGTAAATACATTTCATATAAAAATTTAATCCAATTATAATGGAAGAATTCGCCAACGTACACATATTTTCTTTGCTACAGAGACAATACACGGAACGCATTCTATCGTTAAACCGGTTCCGTAAGCCATTTATCATTTTAACAATAAAATATTCTATCTTCACTCTCCAAAGGAATATAATGTGAATTTTTGCATGGAATCAAATAATTTAAGTAAGTACATATACTTAGTTGTTGTGTATATTTGTTATTTTATAATTTCTCCCATAAGAAATCATAAATATGTATGAACAGAATATAATATCAAATTTCCAATGAAAGTTTACACTTATTTGTATTATCGTTTCTGAGTTTGTTCATGCAAATATGATATTGTTCAAACATAAACTAAAGATCCCGTTAGCATCAATGTAATGCGCACGCGCAAGATTGTAAAATAAAAAAAATCCAGATGATTTCCGGGATTTTTTGAGGGGTTTTCGTCGGTTATTAATTAGCGAAACTGAGTTGAGAAAAAATAAAAAACAAATTGGTAATCTTCAAGTACCAATGATGTTTAAAATATATAAAACAAAAGACAGTTCTCTTCTGATTTATCAGTATTAAAGCCAAAATTATACTAATATAGTAGTATAGATTTGACATCACTAACCTCCATGTTTTATTATGTCAAGATGATATTGAATACATATCTCGGCAAACTGGACAAATCTTAAAATATTCTTGATATTCAAAAAGTTTTTACTCCAAATCAAATTGTAACTATATTAGGAATTGTCTAATTTTAGTGCAAAAAGGTCACAAAAAGTTTATGCAGCTTCCTCAATATTTTTTTCGTAATCCCTCTGTTTATTGTGATCATTGTGCATAATTAGACATTTAAAGAAATAAGTTTGCTTAATCAAAATTAGTGACAACAAATCCTAATCAGGCTGAAATTGCATTTTAGGTTCAAAAAGGTTAAATTTAATGGGCCATAAATCAGAAGGATGAAAACAGACTCCCTATTATTTATGTATTTTTCATTAATTTTCAACACCGATACTTTTAAAGAAAATTTATTTTTATTTATGGAAATAATATGAACTTTTCTGACACAACCATTATGACATGTAAACGACATTGTTAATCCTTGTCATATGAAATGAGAGTAAAGAATTTCTTTTAAAATGTGATTGTTCGGCTCCTTTATGTCAAGTTTGTTGTACACTCGTTTCAACATAAAATCAATTCCCATCAGTACTTCCACCTTCGCTAGCCAAGGGTTTTCGGTCCACTTCGCTCCCTTTCTGGGGAGCGAGCTGGACCGAAAATCCTTGGCTAGCGAAGATGAAGATGCAGTACTTCCTGTGCTTTAATTTTTACACATTCGACGAGTAACAAGGACAAAAGAGAGATACATGTACACGTCTGTATTATCTTAATTTTGACTTTTACTCAAGGTATCAACTCAAGGCAAGATAAAAAATTACTTCAGGGGTTAGCTTAAGAACCCCTTCCAGGACCTCGTTGCTCTTCACCTTCTAGTCATCTCCTAACTTGATAGACAATGAAAGATAACTCTAATTGTGACGTACTTCCTATTGAAACAAACAATAAAATCATATATAATTCGATAAAGAATTTTGGTTTGTTATCATTATTTTACCAAAATTAATACTTATCATCGTAGCAACTTGGGTTAAAGCGTAAACTACGAATATATAAGACATGAGTTTGAAACCCGCTGTGCCTTGAAAAAAATCACCTTTCCAGTATTTTTAAAGGGGCGTTGTCATTATTTTTTTCAAAAAATATTTTCCCGATTTTAATGTTTACAATGCAGTAAGGCATTTATAATATTCATCAAAAACTTGAGTGTCAGTGGTCGAGTTATAAGCGTGATACACACCTCACAATTCTTCGTTTTTAAACAAAGTTCCTGCTTCAATTTGGATGTTGTTAAGAAAATTCCAGATTTAGACCTAAAATGAATGAAACAAACGCTAGGAACAGTTTATTCAAATATGTTCAAAACGAATAACCAAATAAAAAAACAGTTTGATGAAGAGATTTTACCGGTTTATTGAGCCAATGTAAACAAAATCATGGCACGAGCATTATTTATATAACAAAGAATTGTAAGCTCTGTATCTTGCTTATAACCTTACGACTAACACTCGAATTAAATGATGATCATGAGAAATGCTTTACTTAATCATTATGAACAATTAAAAGAGGAAAATAAAATTTGATCAAAATCGTGACCACTCCTCGGCCCTTAAATATAAGTTTTTCCTTCTTCAATTTTTTGTAAAATTTGAAAATTCTAAAACAGTGCATCTATGAAAGTATTTTTATTTGATGTACTTTAATCCACATCAATATCGACAGGTGACCCATACCACCTGAAAAGGATTAAAATAACACAATTTTTGGTTTTGTTGATTGCTAGAGCTCCACTTGTAATACGACGACGGGAGTATTCTCAGAACTAATAAAATAATATTATATTAGACCACTTCTCACAAAATGGAGCATGGACAACGTGTAAAAAGACTACTGCTTATACAGGATGGCTAAACTTACGTAAACCTCTCATTATTTAGAACACAACAGTTTCTCTCCTAAGGCATCTAACAAAGGTAGCTTTGATGACTCACTTTATTCTGTAAATATTTTACAAAGCATGTTCATGTGCAGCGTTTGGAAATAATGTTCGTTTAATTTTCATGTGAAAACTATAGACGCAAGTTAAAAACGTATTTCTGAATTATATATTATTTTTTGATTAAATGATAATTTTAAAAAGAAATAATTACATGCCTGAGTTCAGCGTAACGCCCAACCGGGTTTTTTTTTCCTGTTACAATGTATATTACTTTTCTCTGATGTTATATAACTTTTCTCTGATGTGATATAACTTTTTCTCTGATGTAAACGTCGATGGATTTGGTACCCTCGCTCCTGTAAAGTGTATCATACCTAGCTGATACATTTTTAACAGTGCCAAGTTCGATTATCTTTCTTTCCATGAAGGTATTTCTTGATGGATACAGCCTGCATTCCTTTTTTACAATTGGGACTGCGTTAAAAAGTTGACAGGTTGTTTTACGAGTAGAAAATTTACAAATCTTATATTAAGCGCAATTAATTGCGTAACGGTTAGTATAAATTTGAACTCGATTTACATGTATTCAGTAAATATCGTAATGGAAACAACATTAGCAGTTCATACAGACTACGTTAGTCGTGAATACATTGTATATAAATCAGGACGACAATACCAATAAAACCTGAGATAACCTATTCTGATCTTTAAGTCATTATATAGTTATGACTTAACAACTTTAAGTTCATGATTTTTATTTCTTAAAAGGACCTAGACACGATTTGAGCTCAAAATTTTCAAATTGAACTTTTACATTTTTCATATCAAGATTGTTTAATATGGGTATTTATAATGCTCCATCAAAATTTCATTTCAAATACTGAGTTACAAGTAGAAATAATTCAGAATTCTTTTTTTGTAAAATAAAAAATACATAAGTGTATATTGGTAGAAGTTTCGATCAGATTTTGCTTTCTTATGATGATAATATTAATATTGAACACATTAAATCTGTTTATCTTGTTGGCAGTTTTTCTTTTTGTTAATGGTATAGAGATTCTTTGTAAACAAAAACATGACTCGAGCTTTTATTTGTTTACCTAACAACAAATTCCGATCAGTATTTCGCTTGTAGCTTGGTTTCTGACATTCAAATTTTAGCTATAGATTCGAAATACCAATTTAACCACTGGTAAATGTAAAAAAGGTAAAAATTCTGATTTCAAATCATATCAAGGTCTCTTTAAAGTTTGTGGCATCAAAACTGTAAAATACATTTAGCTACAATAACAATCTCAAATGTTTAGGATGCGTGTTTTTAGTTTCTATCATTTGCTTTTATATGCACAATTGCTCTCCAAAAAAAGGACTTGATTTTTAATAAACATATTGATAATAAACTTTAAATATCATATTCCTATGACATGCGTGTTTATCAATGATCTTGACATTCAACCTGCATTGGCCATCGAGCTTAACATTTTATTTGAGCAATTATACAATTAGTGTTTAGGTAGCAAGGGACAGTTTCGAATAAAGTACCCGTCAATATTTTTGTAAAATTGCGAGTTGCTGTACTTGAAGGCTTATGAGTGTTGCTAAAATTCAGGAAATGATTTTTAATGATTATCATTAGTTAGAGGGGTGTCTCTTGTTGAAATTGATATGCAATATGTAGGCCCCTTATGTTAGGTACATGAGAATCAGAAGTAAAATGCGAAACCTGCGGCTATGACTGTTGTGCTGACTTTACACAGTGAAATTGCAAGTTACAGACGGGAGGTAAAATAACACATTGTAAACTATACACCGGTAAGCTTCTGACATGTGATAGTGCAACATGCACGCGGTACGGAAGGTCAACCCTCTGCAGGGAATTAGCTGGGGGAGGTCTAAAAAGCTTAAAAATCATGAAAAATTAGCAAAATATGAAAGGGTCAAAATCTCCTAAAAACCAGTATGTAGAGAATTTTACAGGTTTTGATTAGTAATTTTCTTCAGAAATTGGTGATTGGCCTTATAAAGAGTGAATTAAAGGTATTTGTGCTGAATGGGAACTGAGGAAATTCTAGTTACAGAGTTCCGAAGACATGCATCCCTTGGCTACAATGAATTGTATCAAAAAAACTGTCCCCTGCCACCTTAAGACTATATTGCACCAATCCAGACAGTCGCAATGTCCTGCGATGTAAATATATTTACATACCCCCCCCCCCTCCTTTCCACCGACAATTTATCAATGATATACAGCAATTCTGACGGATTTAATTCTGATCAGTCCTGCTCGTACGTTCGTACAAAGATTGCAAATAACGACTACGAAATTGCACTAACAATGTAGTTATTGTCTAGACAGTTGATGCTTGAACGATTTTTGGACAACAGAACGGTGATAACAAACGCAAGACTTGATGGCATTAGGAATAACAACCCAATTTATCATTCTGCAATTTACTGAGTTGGTGGCCTCCATCGGTAAAGATTTTGCAACAAAAGGCCGCTTTTGTCCTAATATGAGTACCGTGTTAGCAGCCTTAAAATAGCGTTGGGGAAAATTGTAATTTGATCTGGTTAGACTTTCCAATTCTGTAAATGAATAAGGGTAGGAAAACCTGAGTCTTGAAGGATAAGTGAATGTATTAGAAATATGTTTAATATCAGATTTGATTGCATCGCTAAAGAAAACCGTTATTGAAGCTCAAAATTGTATTTTTTGGCTCTACATAATGGACCCTCCTACAAGCATCCATAAGGATGTAAAGGATGAGGGTCATTCTACGTAATTAGCCTGAGGCTCAAAAAAGGGTATCATAGAGCATTTTCCTTCGAGCCAGCGATGCGAACCTCATTTCAAAGAGTCTAAAAATATACATTTGACGTATGTATCATCTGAGTATTCGTCGTATATTAAGCCTTGCTCCACGTGCCGAACCATTTTTAAAAGAATGTTTGTGGCAACCTTACAACATTTAGGATGGGTTACTAAATTCATAATAGAACACAAATTAAGGGCGGGTATATGATATCCTTTTTAAGCCTCAGACTCATTACATAAAATGGCCCTCAACCTTTACATCCTAAAGGATGCTTGGATGAGGGTCCATCCTATTACATAACGCCTTTCGGCTCTGAAAGGATATCATATAGCATATTTAAAGTGCTGTCGCAAACGAAAAAAAAATCACATCCAATTTAATGAGAAATAAGGTTTCTTTTATGGCACACGTAAGAAATTTTTTGGTTTGGAATTGAAAGTCTTAATCTTTTAAAATTTATCATTAGAATTTTTCACTTGAACTATTTTAGACCAAACTCAGGTTTGAAATTAAAGCTTCATTTTCAGCAGTTTAAACTATTTCGATTCAATAATGATGAATTTGATAAATACTTGTGATAAAAGCTTATTTTTCTACAGTACTAGTTTTTCAATGAACTCATCAATGATTGCAGTGTTTTAAAAGAAAAAAAGCAATTAGATTTACTCTTTTATTACAAACAAAGAGACAATAATATCAAGTCTTAAAACTTTCATATACAAAAAATGTATTCAAAAGAATATGTAAGATTTATTACAGACTTTCAAAATGAACATTGTCCAAAAGGTTATGTTACAGTTCATTTACTTAAGACACACACAAATCATCTATTTAACACTGCAGATGCAAAATGTCCATCTTTTGAAGTATTCCACTCCAATTTAAAATAAAACTTGAAAACAGTCTTAGAAGAAGTCCAGTTTGCTCTTTCCAATAATTTCTTCATGGACGCACCAGAAAAATAAGCAGCAGATGCTGATGCTCCTATAAAGTAATGGGCTGTAAAGATTTTAATGCCAGAAAACTCCAAAACTGTCCTCAACCATCTCGCCAGAGTACACAGGAAGGAAAGTTTTATATGATTGAACCAAAGCTGAGGATTTTCGACGATCATTTGTCCTCTTTAAATGTTCTTTCAATTTATTACATACTAAGTAATAAATACAGGGTTTTTTGCACATGTGATACAGATGACATCACAAAATCCGTATCGGCCTCCGGGGCTGATACAGGTTATCAGCCCTCCAGGGCTGATACGGATCCGTATCACACCCCTTGCGGAACTCCTCTGCCTTTTTTCGCTTCGGCATTTTTTTAATGTTTACAGACGAAAAATAAAACATTTTCAGTTACAGTCGACATTTTTAAGTGCAGTTGAAAACTTCAAATGCTAGCAAACGTTTTAAAGCAGTGAACTTTTAAAACATGATGAAATTCCGTTCTGTAGCTTCATGTTTGTTAAAACAAGAAGAACTCATATTTTTATTAAATACATGTACAGACTTTTTTCAAATGATATGAATAATCAATCTATTCAAGTTGATGGGTTTTCTTTTTAAAATTTATTACTAAGTATGTAATAAATATAATAATAGATACCAATATCAACCCTCGGGCCTTCGGCCCTCGGGGCTGATATTGAAGTCTCGGGCTGATACAAGCTGTGATATGGAAAAGGGTATGTATTATTCTCTATGTATAATACACACAAAGGCTTAATCAGAATATTTGAACTATGTTACTTTGTGTACAGCGGTACCTGGAATACAAGTTTTTAATAACGTTCTTATAGTAAAAACAATTTTATTGTAGAAAATTTCCATATTACTCAAATCAAGAGCTAGTGTGTGCAATAACAGCAATCAACTTCAAAGTCAACTTATGTAAATTACATTACATGTACTTAATTGCATTAAAGTACGCAAAAGATTTAAAACTTTTGTAACATAGCAAGTACATTTTACTTTTGGTATTTGAAGATTAAGGTTGAAGTAAACATTCATTAAGTTGGGTAATAATAATAACGAATTCTTTATCTATCCAATCAACGCCCAAAAAAGTAAAGTGAAATGTCACCCAACAATATAATGATAGAAATCCACAACATAATTATGTGCACATGCAAGTCAGCATTATAATAATCTATGATTGTTCGCAGGAACGATAACTTTGGTTCAAACTTAACAATTACAGTAAATCTGCAACGAGGCCTCGTGTAGCGACAATAGAAAAACAAGGAGAGGATCGAGGATCTGAATTTAATCAGAATGACACACATACGTATACGCACGCACCAACACACCCACCCACCTAAATCGTATAACTTATTCTTGAGTCTGTATTTAAAAAAAATACAGTTTTAAAATGGAAGATGTCTGCTCTCTTGTCTGATTCATCTTGAATGAAATTCAATTCAACCAAAGAAATATGATGCATTTTTGTGGCATAATAATTCAATGAAAGACACATTTTTAATTTTTATTTGAGTCACAATTCACAAGTTTTGGCCAAACACTATTTAATTTACATGCCTTTCAAATGGTATCAGATATTTTGGGACACCCCGTACAATACATTGTTGGGTAACTTTTAAAAGTAGGTAAATTATACTTAGATACTCAAAATTCTCTGACATTGGAGTTGAACTTGAAAATCTTTTTTAAATTTTAAGATCAAATATAACGAGTTTTATAAGTAACACGTTTTGTTGCAAATTGTCTGCAAATAAATAGGAGACAAAATTAAAAAAACATGCAGTGTTACAACGCACTTTGAAAATAGGCACTTTGAAAAAAAAATGTCAAAGTGCGTTAATTTTGGGACCAAGTCAACGCACTTTGAATTTTTTTTTTCAAAGTGCGTTGATATCGTCGATATTAACGTACTTTGAAAAAAAAAATTGTACAGGGTTTAGTCAAAAAAGTTGATACTTTTATATACAATAAATGATTGCTTTAACCTTGTGTAGCTTTATTTAAAAAAAGAACCCATTGCATTCTCAGCTAACTTGATTAACATTTCTTTTTTCTCATAAGACAATATCGACAATTTACATACAAAGAACAAATCGGGAGATTTGAATTATCCAAATATGACATAAACTTCATTCAACTGCATTTTCTTATTTTGAGTATGCAGCAAATTTACTTCTTATTTGGTATATTGAGCTATGATAGAACGAATATGATTTGTATATATTGATAATGGAGATCAATGTACATGTATAACATATTTCAACTGGCTTATTGCACGTTCTTGTAAACAAACATAATGTGATAAAAGGATACGTTAGTTATGTTTATCAAAAACAATATGATCTTTTATAAGATCAGTGCGAGAAAAAAAACCCCACATCTTAATGCTCATTTAAAGTTTATAATAATTTAATGTTTGTTTTTGTAATTTCTTTTTATTTGATTAGAAAATAAAAACAGAATGTTGAAACTCTTTTAGATTCTTTAACATACCAATGGAGAAATTATTGTTTTGCCAGCTCGTTATTTCAATATCCGTCCATGTACTTAATTTACAACAGAGCATATTTCTTTTTCCGCTCTTAAGCGTTTAAGTTGCTAAATATCATACAGGGTGTCCCATAATATCTTAAATTAAACTACTTTACGTTTTATTTGAGTCATAGTTCACAAGTTTTGGCCAAGCAATAATTAATTTACATGCATTTCAAATGGTATCAGATATTCTGGGACACCATGTATGTTTTGGAAGGAAAAATAAGGGGTAGGGGGTCCTTCTTCCTGTAATCAAGTAAATGATGCACTGGTGATTGACCGGTATCTTTTGTTAACCCCCATCCCCACCCAACCCCCATCCCAGTTCTCAAATACGGTAAATTATAAATTCACCATTATTATCAAATCATCATACCATCAACAAATTAGAAATTCAATTCCAGAATTTGTGATTTATACATATTTTTTCAAAGTGCGTTAAGAGTGTCGATACCAAAAAATGTTGATGTACCATCTTAACGCACTTTGAAAAAAATTTTCTAAGTGGGTTACATTTGTAACTTGTTCCAAAATTTAACGCACTTTGAAAAATATTTTCAAAGTGCGTTGTTTTGGTCCCAAATTTAACGCACTTTGAAAAAGTTCAAAGTGCGTAATTTTTTCTAAGTGCGTTGCCACAATGCAGAAGTATTAATTAATAAACTTCCATCAAATCCGTTTATAACAAAATGTTTATTTTTCCTCAAATACCTATAATAGGTCAAGTTGATATTGTTAGATTATGTCATAATTAAAGTTCACTCTTCGATCGATGAAATCAAGGCTTTGTTCAACAAGTCTGTGGATTTCTACCCTGTGTTTTTAAAGAAGTCACCAAAAATAGAGGAAACTTTCCTAAAGGCTTGCTTGAACTATTGAGATTAAATTAATCAACTAAATAACATATGAAAGAATGTTCAATGATACGAAGCACTATAAAATGAGTTGAACATATTCTAATAATTACGTTATTAGATACAATTTTCTTCGCCAAAACATATGGTGTTTTGAAGATGCTGTCATGTTATTAACCCTGAAGTTAAATCAGTTTTGTATGTAATATTCAGAGCACTGTATCCGATTAGGCCATGATCAGCTGGTAATTATTTGCTTAGCAACAGCAATCTAACAAAAGCTCAGGCTGGGTGTAACCTATGCGACCACGTTTAACAAATATTACAACAAGTTAATAATGACATTTTACTTTTTGTCAGAAGGTAGATATTTATGATGGGTGTTATACAATAGGTAAAACAGCATTTCCAAGATGAGTTGTTTCCAGGACGACAGTAAAGTGTGGTAAACATCTTTCTTTTATTCGAGTTATCAACCTACTCTAGACACGAGTTGTTTCCTTGATTCTCTACATTAGCCACGAGCTCTTTGAAATCTTAAAAAACAATGATATGAAAGCATCAATTATGTAATTATCTGGATGTTTTCATATTCTAATGGATTACTAAAAACTGTTCTATAATCACTTTCAGGTATCGTGTGCTACTGATTAAAGACCACAACATGTGTTTATTTGGTTAACCATTGCATACCGTTTATTGGATTCCTACGGGAGTTGTCGAACTTGAAAAGAAGAAACTGCTCATTCGTGCAAGGAAATGTCGTGTAGCTGGCTATTGGATTCACCTCAATGGACAATAGCACAAAAATATCACCTACAATCCAACCTTCATGTGGCTAATTGATTTTCATGCCAGACATATTGTATCAATAAATGAAAAAGAAATACTATATTGCTCATGGGAAGGAGCGGAAGTGGTCGAGAAACATTCAAGTGCGTGGAAAACATTGTCAACTAAACGAGTGTCAAAACTGTTAAACTTCCTTTTTATTAAACTTACAGCCAACTTAAAAAAATTGAAACCTTTTATTAGATATTTGAAAGTAAAAGAATGACAAAATTACCAATAGACTGGTACTTATATGACATATCATATATTTCCAGAAAAAGCATCCAGAAATATGAAATCGGATGCTAACAACTAATGTTTTCAGTTTATCTTTGGCCATTTTGTAAATTTTGAATAAACTTGATGTGTGTAAATATATAAATTACAATATGACGACTACTGCTTGTTTTTTGTCTGTGCTAAAGGTTGTCTTCATTGCTTGATATGGGCCAGCTCGTTGAATTTTCTCGCTCTCGTGAATAATTCATATCATACTCCGATTGGTCGCTGGTGAATTCACAATAACAATTACCATGATAAATAGATCAGTATGTGTATGCGTGGGTTGTCGAGAAGGGTCGAAACCCAGGGTTGTCGAGAAGGGTCAAAACCCAGCTTCTTAATGTTTACGTTCTAAATCAAGAGGTACATGTACATGAAGGGGAGAATTTTACATGTTTTTTGATATACAATCTAGACTGTCGAGACGATTTCTATTCTAAGGAAAATATTTTGTCACCACTGTTTTATAGGATATTTATATTTTTTAAAACAATATCTAATTCAATACATATTGAGTGGAATTGGGCAGCAGCATATTCTAGTCTTCTTCCTTATATTTATGTTGAGGATATCATACAGTTATTGCTGTTTTTTAGGTCAGTACGATGATTTAGCTACCCGAGAAGTATAATATTCACCGAGTCGGAGGCAAGGGGAATATTTTACTTCGAGGGTTGCTAATTCATTGTATTGACCTTAAAAAACAGCAATTCTTTTAATTATATAATTTAGCGATGAATTGATACATATATGATTCATACCAAACTGAGTGTCATCAAGCAAAGAATTTCGTTTAAAACCATAGCCGAACAAATTGAGAATCGCGATATTTCATTGGACGATCTATTTTTAGTCCAATGTAGAGAAAATCGAAGGTTAAATTGACCTCTTAATCGATCATATAATAATTGATGTTATTTTTTGCTAACATTAATTTGTTATTGACTTTTTCTCTGTTTCTTGGATAGGGGTAAGTAAATATTAATGACTTTTACGATCGGAAACATATCTACATATCACTTTCATTTGTGTTGTAATTTGTAATTCATCAATATTAAAATTTTTCCCTTTAATGAGTGTTCCAAGGTTTGAAAATGTTTAAACTATTGTATTAATAGCTTTTCTCAAAACTTGAACTCAATCCCCGATGGTTTGGTTTTAAAAGTATGTTTTTTTTTAACAACCGGAATATAGAACTTCCTTATCATTCGCCTTCTTAAGGTCAAGAATTGAGCTTATTATCTTTTATGTCATCATTTTTTTTTCCAGATTTTCCAGTCATCGAGTGGTTCCGTGGTCAGCTAGAAGGTATCTCTGGGTCACTCAAGAGACCACTTTATATAGGTCTGATGCCAACCACTGGTCTTTATAATGAATTAGACCAAGATGATCTTTGATCATTTGCAATATTTTCTCGATACCAAAGACAGACATTTAACTAATAAAAATACTGGAACTGGGAAAAAGGTACACGAATGCCTTATGTTTTCGCTACATTTATATCAGTGAAATGATCTATGATATTTGGAAGCTTACTCTTCGATTGAGTCCATCTTACAGCAAATACAGTGTAGTGATTGTGTTTTGTTTTCCAATTTAATAGCAGACGATAACACTATTGGCATCATAAAAGACGCGACTTTTTATATTTTTTACGATGTTTAAGTCAAAATTCTTCTATCCACCTCATCTACGTTCATTGGTTGTCTTTCGTATATGACGTGGATACAGCCACGGTTATCTCCCTTTAGAAGAGCCTTAGTGAAGTTCAGAATGGCTGTGTGCCATTCAGATGTTAAATAATATCAAGAATCTAGAACTTTATGTGAAATAATTATTTTGTGTAGAAATTAATTGATCGACAAAAAGGTTGATTCCACAGATATTTACATGTATTTCATTATTTTGATGAAGGTGTTTTAATGGAACTGCTTTAACTTTAAAAAAAATGCATTTATTTCTGCATTAATACAATTTATTATGCGATGATCAAATGATTTTAAGATTAAGTTTTCTTACGTTGTTACAACTTTACCAGTATTCTGTTAATCTTTTGTGAAATTTGAGACTTTTCTTACAAAACTTTTGGGTAGAAAAGTAAATTTTAGCATTTGTACAAATTATTTGGTGTCAGGATTATTGATTGTCTTTGTCATGCATGCAGAGAGAATCAACGACGAAGACTGAAGACTGCGGCGTTCACAGAAAACAAAACTCTGGTGATTGAAGAGATGGCTGTAAGTCAATATTTCACTTAATAATTTAAATGCTCGGTTCAATACGTGGTGTTGCTGGCCTAGAAGAAAAATTGCAATGATGGGGCACGGGAGCAATGAGGATGATCTGTATGATCCCATTTTTTGACCTTTAAAAAATGAGAGAGAGAGAGAGAGAGAGAGAGAGAGAGAGAGAGAGAGAGAGAGAGAGAGAGAATATGACGGAAAGCATGGTAACCTTCGGAATTCGAGACATTTTCTGACGGATATCGAACTAAAGTATTTTTCAATGTTTGCAAACATTACATTCTTTAAAAAGTCATGATGATTTCCTTCCGCATTTCCCAAATCGATTTTTTCACAAATAATCTACGCAAATTACGGAGATAATTAGTTAAAACATTTGTGTTTTTCTGTATCTTTCTTTGCCTTTGTAATCAATATGAATCCTGTCCGAGGGCTGTTGAAAAATTAATAACACCTATCTATTACAGGAAATAGATATCAATTATCTTAAGTGCTACTATTGCTATCGACAGATTTATTATTTAGATGCCAACTGAAATACCCATTATACTCTGTCTAAGAAAAAAATATTGGATATGCCTTTTATAATTATTATCTATTCATTCACATTTCTTTAAGTTGAAAACATCATTACCTTTTCGAAGTCTCTCAATGATATTTCTATTACCTTGATAAATAAAACAGAGACAGAATATACCCAGATGAATATTTGAAATTGTCTGTTTTTACCTTTGCACATTTTTAAAATATTAACTAGGGTTGTTGGCAACATTGATTATGTTAGCTCCCAGAAACAAAATAGTGCCCGACGCGAATACTAGTAGTATTGTTTATTTCTATGTTACCTGGCATTAAAATTAATGGTTGCTTGTTTTCTCCATTGTTTACATCCCACTAGAATAATGTTAAATTTTCAAAGGTATTTTGTGTGAGGATTCAGGGTCATCTTAATCTGCTGAGACGGTGGTCGAACAGACAGAGGAGGGGTTAGGGTTGATGTATGATTGGTCTTCAGTTTCCTGTTATTGTGTGCTTTTATACAGTTGAATTTTTATAAAATATCGAATTACAAGTGATAAATTTATCGTAATGACTCCACAACTTCGAGTGTTTGATATTTTAATTTGATCCTCGGGATCTTATTTCCAGCATGCCGACACCTGGCGGGTGTCCTATCCAAGGCGTTCCTTTAGAATGTCTCCTCCTCTACATAAGGAGTGGTCGTGTTCCAATCTGTATTAAAAAACGAGGCAGAAAGACAGCTTCAAGTTGACTATTCTTTATTCAAAGTAAAACATTTTAATATGGCATTTCAGTAATATATATTATTATAATACTTTCATGTTAAATACTGAAATCTGATTGGTTTAGACGAAGTTGATAATCCGTTCTATTACCCTCAGCGTTAGCAACACACTTGGCAACGGGTAACATAACGAATTGTTACACGCGTGTAAATAATGCGCGTACAGTTTGCCGAAGAATTCATTTCATTCCTATAGAAAAGCAGTTAAGTTTATGATATTCAGTATAATAAAATAAATAGTACCTGTTTGGGAGGGAAACAGTTGAATTCAACACCCTCGAAATCCATTGTCAACCTCCGCTTCGCGTCGGTTGACATTGGTTTTCTCGGGGTGTCAATTTCAACTGTTACCCTCCCAAACAGGCACTATTTATATAATATTTATTACCATGAAATATATAAAAATTGATATTTATTACTATGTGAATACAAAAATCTTTGAAATTAAAATATAAGTTGAACCGCCCTGAATCTATTAAACTTTACATCTGAGAGTGCGCAAGTATACCTGCATAAAATACACCCGGACACTGCGCTACATGATGACCTGCTGTCCGTAGTGAGCGGTAGAAGTTGACCCGACTTCGACAAGCTTATCCCTGGACTTAATTACATATTCCTCCATGAGCAAAAACAATTATCAATACGCTTTCTATATCACCATATCTTTACTTTAAACAATTTTTATAGAATTTCCATTATGATAAATCTACCATTTTGACATCTTTAATGCTTGTTTGCTCTCGCCTCCTCTTTCCGTTTATCTTCGAATATAAGCGTCGTAATTACTGTAATTTCATATTTATGTCTCCCTTTCTTCTTCTTCTTCATCCAAATTTGTCCAGGCCGTAACTGAAATTACCTTTGACATTAAGACTTCAAACTTTAAACACAGGTAGATGGCATTGAGGAGGAGTGCATGCCACCAAAATTTTTGACCTTGACTTATTTTGTTTTTCAAGGTCAAGCGTTTTATATAAAAAATATAGTCCGGATCATAACACAAGACTCCTTAAACATACAAACTTGTAACATAGATAATTGGTATATAGTCTAGTTGAACCTTACCAAAATGTTTGACATTGACCCAAAATTTTTATTTCAAGGTCAAATTAGAAAAAACTTTATTGTTCACCTCCTAAATGTTCTTTGACAGAAGGACTTCAAACTTTTCACAAAGAACAATAATTATACACTGAGGTGTACTATTGATTTATATTTGACCTTGATCTTGTTTTATGCAAGGTCAAATTAAGATAAAATAATAAAATTTTGTCTGGGTCATAACTTAAATACCTTTTGACATTAAGACTTCACACGTGAAACAAAGGTAGATGGTATTGAAAACGAGTTCATGCCCAAAAATATTTTTGACCTTGACCTACTGTGTTCTTCAAGGTCAAACGTTTTCTAAAAAATATTGTCCCGACCATAACACAAGACTCCTTCAACATACAGACTTTTAACTTGTATCATAGATAGATGGTATATAACCTTGATGAACCCCACCAAAATGTTTTACCTTGACCAAACATTTTTATTTCAAGGTCAAATTAGAAAAAAACTTCATTGTTCATATCTTTAATATACTTTGACAGTAGGACTTCAAACTTTAAACAAAGAACAATAATAATACACTTATACACTGAGGTGTACTTTTGATTAATATTTGACTTTGACCTTGTTTTACTCAAGGTCAAATTAAGAAAAAACAATAAAATTTTGTCTGGGTGGTAACTTAAATACCTTTTGACATTAAGAGTTCAAACCTAAACATAGATAGATGGTATTGAGTAAGAGTTTTTTACCGTGACCAATCTTGTGTCTCAAGTTAATTCATTTTCTAAAAAATATTGTACGAATCATAACATGAGATTCCTTAAACATACAGACTTTAAGCTTGTATCACAGAGATAGTAAGTGATCTAAATGGAACCTACGAAAACTTTTGACCTAGGCCTAAAAAAAATTTCAATGTCAAATAAGAAAAAAACATTCTCCTCCTTGATTAAAATAAACTTCGACAGAAGGACTTTAAACTGTAAACAAAGAACTAACATACCATGAGACATACTGTTCTTAATTTTTTTTTACCTTGACCAGACTCCTAACTCAAGGTCAGATTAAGAAATAAATTCATTTTTTTCCAGACCATAACTTCAAAATTCTTTGACAGAGAGACTTTAAACTTAAAACATAGTTTGATGATCTAGAGAAAAAGTGAACCAAACCCAACTTTTTGACATTGACCTTTTTGGATCTCGGGGTCAATTATCATGAAAATATTCCTTACAATAATGACTTGTATCATATATGGATGATATCTAACATAGAGCTGACATCATTCTTTTTCACTTATTAAATTTGCCCCATATTACAATCCTTGGGGAGAAATGTGGTGGTTTTTTTTTTGGTAAAAAAACCCCCAATACCCTCTAGTTTTACTTAATTGAATCTACGAATATATGTATTGAATTTACATGTCTTGAGCCTTTAACTTTATATCTTATATTTAAACTTTCTTTATATAATGTGTTCATGCCTTTTTAATTTTTATTTCTTGTTCTTTTATCTTTTCAGTTTTAGTGCTTTTGTTCTCTTTTGAATGATGCTGCACGTCTGCCAAGTTTTGAATGACACACGTTTGTTGAAACGAATAAACGGAAACTCTAGAGACATTTCATTTCAACACAACAAATATCATTTTTCTATTTTAATCTGTTTTAATGGAGGAAATATGAAATATATAAATATCAGAAAGTTGATATTTAGACAGTGTGACTATTAAATGCCACGTGGGACCATCTAGCCAAGCGCTTGAAATTAAAGCAAACGCAAACTGCACCAAACATCAAAACAGTTTCATATTATCATTTATTAATGTTTTCTAAAACAAAAAGGTTATGTGACATAGCAAAAGTAATGGTGTATGTTTGCTTTTTGATAACTATCGTTTTTCTGTATCGGTTGCTTGGCAATGTTTTTACCGACACAAAGTTTAAAAGTCAATGATCTATAGCTATCAGCTGACATAAGAACCTGACCTTTTTAAGAGCCATCACCATTCTTTCGGCATGATGTTACTATCTAAGTTCACGCATCAAACAGTTGAAATAGAAACTAGTACCAAGAGATAATATCACTGGTTATGTAAGCACATCATGGTGTAGGGAAATGTTTCTAGAAGCCAGTGACTAAATAGCGGACCATGAACTAGCCAGACTTGCATTGAATTGTTGATTAATATAAACTACTAAAAAGCCAAGGTCTTTTAAAAATGGTTTCTCGTTTTTCACTTCTTTTTAGTCTAAGAACTCAAATTCCAACGGTAATAGTCATCTCTTGATAGAAAAAATATATATTTGACTATGCAAATTTGAAGTTTCTCTATTCTTTAAAGTACAAACAAACAAGTATGATACCATGTATACATTTAATTCCTTTACTCTCAAATAAAACCATTTTAACAAGAGCTTGGACATTGGGCTGTTGTGTCAAAGAAAGAGCAATGTGACGTAGGCCTGTTTATTTCATTGCTGACAACTCAGCCATGGCTCTTTGAAATCAACAAGATTTGGCTGGCTTTTGAGCTGACTACGCAATCGGTGCAAAGGACTATATATGATAAGGGCCTAAAATGGCCCCCTAAAATGAACATCATCATTTTACTGTAAATCTTTGTTTTTTTTGTACAATTATATGTGATGTTTATACGTTATGTTCATTTTGATTCAAGTGCCCACAATTTAGAAATATGGTATCATGAAAACAGTCTTTTCCCGCCATTTTTGCATTTTTAGCATAAAACAGCTTGTTTTCAAGCAGTTTTTCTTTCAAAAAACATAGAGCGCACGCTTGAACAAACAACATATTTTAATCAGAGATGTAACTAGCCAAGACTAATAACTGACAAAAAAAATGTCCTTGTTCAAGCATGCGCTCTATATTTCCAATTCGTTTAAAGGTAAGAAAAATGTCAATTTTTGACTGATTTTGATTGAATTATAGAAATAGCGTCGCTTCTAACGTCATATACTGCAAGTGAGTGCAAATAAATCAAATAAATAGGTGAAAAATATATTTCATATCAACTCCTCTAAAAAATAACATAACATTTTAATATTCCTGAAACACTTTAAAAATGGCGAATTATGGGGGCAAAATTCAACTCATATCATATATAGTTCTTTCGCTTGAAAACACATCATTTTGATCTTTTGCCTCAAGAAATAGATGGCTATGTCCAACCGAAAGTCCAAGGTCTTGTTAAAATGATTCTATATGGAGAGAGAGAGAGAAAGAGAGAGAGAGAGAGAAAGAACTTAGATGGCTATGCGAGATAGGGCTTCATCAGGAAGATCACAGTCGACAAAAACCGAAAGCCGAAGCTTTGAAAAAGAAAATTAGTACTATCTTGGGGTTTGATCCAACAGCTTCATGATCGATAATTCTGAAAAAAATATAAGTAAATTTGCGTCCAGTGTTTTAGGAGATATTTGCTACAAGGATCGTCACCAAGGTACTAGCATGTAGCAAATTCAAGTTTCAAATATTGCCGCTTTGTGACCAAAATCGTGCCTGACTATGCCCCTTAAAGTAAAGAATTATGATTTATCAGAAATCATTCTATAAGTTTTGGAAACAGTAATTGCTAAACAGAGAAAAAAAAACCTAGGCAAATCAAAAGATTCCTGGTTCTATGTGTCCTGTTTTCTTTACAATTTTTCAGATGATTAAAAGAAAGCAACGATTCCAAATGCTGAAATTGCTAAGAACTCAAATACACTCAAAAACAGCTTCATTACTGGCTTAGCTAAAGGACATTTGCACTTGCAAACTCAAGAATGATAAAATTTATTTATTTAAAATCGCTTGTCTATATGACATTTTTTTCATTGCAAAATAGGCGAGAAAGTATAGATATCATTTTTGGGGTAAAATTATATAACGTCAGCATTTATGCGTACTTGTCTGCAGTATTGATATTTTAGTGTCAAAATACAGAATTAAAAATCTTTTACATAACGGTAATACAAACGTCAGGAGTAAGAGGATGGGTGGATAAGGCGTGTAAGGCCCATACACGGTCGGACAAGCTACTGAAAAATTAAAATGTCAATAAATCTCATATTTTTTTTAAAAAATCATTTAAAATAACATATATTTTAGATATCATTGATTTTCAGCCTATAAACATTTTCAATACTTGGAATATGTTGACTCAAACCGGCGTATACGTATCAAAACCTGCAAATACTGTCATTCTTTTTTAGAACTTCAATGCATTTTCTTTTATAGAGTGGGTCTGTGCTCCAAATTTTTCTCATAGTCTAAATAAGGTCTATTGGAAAGCAAACTGATTTCAATCAACAAAAACGTGGAGAGATGACCCACCAACATTAAAAATATCATTTTGTATCCCAACAAGTGAGCGTTTTGAAAAAAAAAAAGTCCGTAAATTCGTGGTCAAAGTCACACATTATATTTAAACAGCCTAGTTTTTGTGTCTGAAATGGCTCAGTGGTCAGAGTACCTGACATAAGCTAACCTTATATATTTAGGTTTTTGTGTTATGGGTTCGATACTGCAAAAATTTCTGGCAATATCTTTTTCTTATCTTTTGTTAATTGTATTAAAAACTGAATATTGTTAGAAATTGTGCTTTTGCAAACTTGTATTATAATATATTTGAATGGATTTAATTGGGAAAAATTAAATTCAAAATTGCATTTCACTATTAAACCGAATGGGCATTTGCGCCATCTTATTCCCCCATCTTCTTTATAAGGTAAGAATATAGAATGTACATGTAGAACGTGCTCAGAGCTTTCCAATATATGTGATTTGACAACATTTTTTGAATTTCATGAATTACATTATTAATCAATATTAATGTTATTAGCTAAGATACATGGAATAGTATATGACAGATGTTTGTAAAATGTACTATTTAGAAGTAATGTTGGTCTTTTAGATTACCTGCAAGTATTTGCCCTTAGGATAGCAGTAAGTCCAAGTGTTAATGACTGTGTGAGTCTACCGGTATGCCTTGCTTAGTTTTTAAGTCATACCTGTTTATCCATGACTATAGAAACACTTTTGACTTCTATCAAAGTTGACATCATGGATAATAATCGATATCTATACATAAGACTGTGTGTCTGAACAACATAAAATACGATGAAGAATTGATCTCGTATCAAAACAATACTGTATAAACTGAAGAAAAAAAAATTATTGCCACTATTTACGGTCAATATAATTGTACCAGTCCCCCGTAACTCTTGTCTGATCTCATTCTTCCTCTTTCATTAGCCACAATTTAAAATATTGAAATATGTGCATTAATATCATATTTTGAAAAGTTTATATCGCTTTTGCAACATGAAAGACATCATATATCATTCAGACCGAGTTAGTAAGTTCAATTAAGTTGAATGACGACGTGTCGACAAAACAGAAATCTATTTCTATCAAATGTTATTGCATCGGTAACAAATAGTTGAGAATTATATTTTTGTTCTGAAAAATTGTTTTTCGTGTCTTCTTAAATCAATACTGTGTTCCCAAGAACAAATTCTAATTTGTGAACGCTATCTGTGTCACTGTTAATCCGTTATGCAAAATCTGTTTCGGAAATCCATGGTGAGAGAGAGAGAGAGAGAGAGAGAGAGAGAGAGAGAGAGAGAGAGAGAGAGAGAGAGAGAGAGATTAATATTTTGATCGTAATATGCGAAACAAGAGCAAAACGTGATACGTGCAGATTATATAATGTTTGAAAAATATTAACAAAAGATTATTTTCATAAATAATTTTTTATTAATAAAAAAATAAACCATCTTATTGACTTTCTTGGACATGATTTTTTACACCAAATTTCAATTTCTTTAATATGTTACTTGCAACCTAAACAGATTTTCCGCTTTCTCATGAAAAAAAAACAACAAAATCTTATAAAATATATGAGATCATGTATCCTTCTTTGAACAAAGATATCATGTTTCAGAAATGATACTTACACGATCTTTAAAAAAATATTTTTGTATAGCATATAATTTGACTTTTTTCTTCATTTAAGGTGGCTTACAAAAAAAAATACAAACAAATCTTATAAAATATATGAGCTCATATAATCTCATTTATCCTTCTTTAAACAAAGATATCATGTTTCAGAAATGATACTTAAACGATCTATAAAAAAAGTTTTGGTATAGCATTTAATTTGACTTTTTTCTTTATTTAAGGTGGCTGGATGGTCACAAGTTAACCATCAGACCTGCCTTAAACTTTTTAATATGATGAAATTTGGCCATAAATTATTATTGACTAAAGACAAATTTTAAAATAAATACATATTCTTTAGTTTTAGAATTTGAACATTTTCCTATATCTATTTTATATACATAGTTCTTTGTGTTAAGGAGTCAAATAAAGCATAACAATGGCTGTAACCATAGAATCCTCTTTAATATGGCCAATATTGTCATATTTAAAATCTAAGTTAAATCTAATGGGTAGTTTATTCCGACACTGGCTTCCTTAAAATGCACTTTCAGAATCAGATTTGATATGAATTACTAAAGTTAACTAATCATTGCACAGTAATACGGCATTTTTTTGCACATATATAAGATGAAAAACAAATCCAGGAAAGTAGATGAAAATCATTTTTCGAGCAACATCTAATAACGGATGTGGTTAAATTTGTACCGGAAGTACTGGAGGCAACAACCGATGCCGAGGGAGTATATATATAACGGTATACTTTTACCTTAGTTACCAAACCTGATTTGTCATGCTGCGTGCTAAATTTTTCCAAGGAGAAAAAGTATGGAATAAATTGATACATTAACCAATTTATAAAGTGGGCTAAGGTTTCTGGACTATTTGTCAATATAGTAAGGAAATTATTTACGGTTCACATTTTATATCAAGTGCGTTCTGGGCTCGACTTAAAATACGTAATACTGGAATTCTCCTTACATAATCTCGATCAATGAAATAGTAGGGATCGGGCGGTATTTCATCAAAACTCAGATGAAATATTTCCATATTTCATTTTTCCTGTCTGAACTGATATTAATTTCTCCCCGACGGTATGATTGCCTTGGTCAGTTCTCACACTGTTCTTGCTTTATTTACGAGACAAGTCGTGATTCTATTGCGGCTTTCTCTGCGTGACTTAATTTCTTCTGGTGAGGGAAGCTTCCAGCTTCACAAAGCAAGGTTCTTCTGGTGCGAGAAGATTCCAGCTTCTCATAGCGAGTTTGTTAGATATGTGATTAAGAAAAGTGCGAGGATTGGGCCTCTAATCATCGGGTATAAAAGTACACGTTACCATGAACCATATGTGAAATTGATAAAATTTCGAGAATTACACGACACATTTTCCCCGAGATCTTTAAAGGGGATGGTCACGATTTTGGTCAAATTTTATTTTTCTGTTTTTATTACTCACAATGCTTTAGAAATGCATTCCTATAGATCAAATGAAATTTGGGTGCCAGTCGATGAGTTTTAAGCAAGATACTTAGCTCACAATTCTTCGTCATGTAAACAAGGCTTGTGCCCTGTTTTTGTTCACATAGGTTCAATATACCAGTAAAAATTCTTTTTCAAGCTGATTTGTCTAAGTATTTTCCTATTTATTTTAAGCATTAATAAACAGTTCCTAACGATTAACACATTCACTGTAGGTCTAAAACGGGAATTTTCACTTCAACATTCAAAATGTAAACAAAAGCTTTGATTACATAGCGAATAATTGTAAGCTCTATAACTCGCTTATAACTCAACTAATGACACTCACATTTTGGTTGCCTATTGAAAATGCCTTACTGAAGCATCGTACACATTAAAATCGGAAAAATGATTTTTGACCAAAATCGTGACCATGCCCCTTTAAAAAGAACTATATCTGATATTTACAACATGCATGCCAAGCCTTAGACATTAGAGACAAAAAGGGGTTTTGCGTGTTTAATGCTATTTGTGTGCTTAATGTATTTTAGGTAATTTATGAGTCAAAGCAAAACGTATGAAGCCCAGATAAGTCCTTGAGGCTGTTTTTATCATCATTGCATAACTTCACATATATAGTGAAATCACGCATAACCGTTTTAAAACAGATGTGCAAAGATAAAATTCGAAAAACATGCATGCAAGAATATAATTACCATTGTTTTGCAAAATATAAGTGACAGGGGTCAGTAACTAGACCATTGATAGCTACTAATAATTATCAAATCTAATTTAGCAGTACCCCTTATGTACTTACCTCGTGTGACAGTTATTTTTCTTTTTAACAAGATATTTGTATTTTACAAATCATTTTTTAGAATTTGGTAACTGAGCTGGCACAGTGGTTGAGAAGTGGTTTCATGTAACAAACTACTCATTACTGCCACTTAAAAATTCTAAGTATGACTTTTTGGGACGATAAACCTCGTTTAATAATGAAAAGCCCAAACGTTTAGCTTATTCGGTTAGATTTTTAACATTTTCCAAGATCTTGATTTTTTTCTTGGAGGTAATTATAAGAATACAGTGTTCAGGTCCTATAATCAGAGATTTATGTCTGGCAATGTTTAAAAAAAAAAATATTATAACGATAAGTTACTGTCAAGTTTGCAGTTAATTAGTCTCGTGTGTTTACTTTTAAGGAATCTTGTTTTACCCAGTAATTTCATAATTTTTGGATTTACAATAATTTCTTTGTTCCATGGCGAAAGTTTCTTAAAATATAGTGAATCAGATGCGCTGCTCATCTGAAATAAAAATTAAAAAATTATCATGGAAAGAATTCATTGAAGAAAATGGCTTTGACCAAATCAAGTTAACTTAACCATTTCCGGGTCATTTAAATAAGGGAAGAAAAACATTTCAAAACCACCAGAGAATGTTTGAATATCGTGCTGAGAAATACTTTCATTTAACTCTTTTATTTCAAACTATAATCACGCGTCATAACTTCACACAAATATCAAAATCTTACTGGATTGTGGATCTGTAATCAGGTCATGGATATTTAATTGTCAAGATATGGCAATACATCGACCAATCCTATCTTTGTAAAATTTACGTACAACTCTTTATTCCTGCATTCAAATTTTCAGCAAACAAATTTAAAAGCAAGCGTTTCAAATTAACTATTACAATTGTGAAAGTTAGATGTAGAAATATTGTCATTTTAAAAGTTTAATGCAATATAAGGATAAACTTGCAATTTGCATCTTGAAAATTAAGATTTTACTAACTTTTGAGAGTCACAACGTCAATAAACATGGGAACTCTTTAAAGATAAAACAACCTTGTCTTCTTTGATTACTCAAACTGTAGGTTTTTTTTTTTAAATATACTTCCGCTCTATGCAAAACCAAATGACCTCGAACAACAATAAAATATACCAAAACCCAGCTGCAAAAATATCTTTTTTTTTTTAAAAATATTATAATTATGTTTGGTTTGAATATAATTTATATGTTATTGTACATATCTAATAAAGAATTTGAACTTGCAAGTTCATCTCCATATTATGCATGACGTAAACAGTAAAATAATGAAAATTAGTTCAACAGATAGAAATGTATTTTAGTTATATTCATTTCGTCATTGTCAAATGCGTGTAAGAATTAATATTAAGATATACCAAAAGAATTGAATTCGAAACTCTTAGTTGATACTTTTTTTTATTACGTTTCATGCCTCGTTATATACTTTGAAACCATTTTTTTATTGCAATATTTAGCTCAATTAAAATAACACATGTCCCGCGAGCATGTTCCAAACCCGGATGATATCTTGCACCCTTCACTACCAATATTGCATCACTGGTTATTGTTATATGCGATGAAAAAAGAATCTTTAATATATCAATTTAGAAAAATAAACGTTTACAACGCATTATACAAAAACAACTTTATGACTGGATATTGAGTAATGATGTGATACATAAAGGGTTTTGTTTCTCGTGTTGCAAAATAACCTAATATCGTGATAAAGTTTTCTTTTAACACAGCAGCTAGCTATATAGAGGAATTGCACTGTTGATTTTAACCTTTGTAATAGTTTTGTTTTAAAATAAACGGGTTTTTTTTGTTTACTAGGCGGCTTACGTCATTGGTCATTGTCCTGACACTTGTCGTCTGCATTTCATCGTCAGTCATATCAACCTCCTCTCCAAGAATCTCCATGGCTTATCTGAATGTTAGAAAAGTTCAGAATGTGACCTTATGCCAAAAAAACGACAAAAGCCAATCTTTCAGAGAACATCGTTAATTATCTCATTCCTTTGTGCGTGCTTTATGTTCTCAGTGTTCAGGAAATGTGGGTGTCCTCGAGAGTCAGAAACACCTGGTACTAATTGACGACAAAAAGTTTATTTTCAAAACAAGTTTCCTTACTGTACAAAACAATAACAGAAAATTATCGCAACAACAGAAACAAAATTTCAGAAACAATTTAAATTTATTCTTAGAGAAAACATGTAAGATAACATGTCAGATAACTTTATTTATCAATTGCCAACGGCGTGTAATAAATTGACACCTACTTAACAATTGATCAATGATTTTTTTCACGCAGCATTTCTATCATATACATCTTTCAAAAATAACTGTAGTCCCAATGGCATTATTCTAACCAAATTATCTACTGCATACACCTCTCTGACGTACCATATATACAATTTGTCTGCTTGCCTTGCCAAACACCGTCAATATAAAACATAACTCCTCTTTAGAGAATAGAAAGGCCATTTATTGAAAGATGCAATAAATGGCATTGAACTTAAGGCACAATAATAAACATGTTCAAGTAAACAAGTAAACTAAGTTACATGTATGTACTTAAATATCAAAAGTAATGATATAGATCAGAAAAAGTTTTTGACTGATAGCAACAATGAGTTGCATCCAAAGACTAAAATACAATTTTGGCATAATTGACATAAAAAATACATAGCCAAAATTAAATAAGTCTTAAAAAATGACGCATATTTGAAGAAAAAGGGGGCGTTAACCCACCTTTAGCAAGGAAGACAATATTTGATGAATACTTCACAAATCAAATAGTGTCGATCTTGTCAACGCCCCATAAGAAACATTCTCACTAAGAAACTAAACGTACAATTGGCAATGATAAGCATCAGTCCATGTCGGATTGGTTTTGTGTTTGTTTAGAAAAGCTTTAAAAAATGCGTTCTATTATTATAACCTAATTATTAATGTATAGCGCTAAAGTTTTGGTTAATTTATAGATAACCTAGATAATTATTCATTCCAAACATTTTTGTTTATTATACCTGCAGGTCTGTAGCTTCCGGTCTTCACTAAGAGACACTGTAGCTCACAGGTCGTCCAATGGAAGTTTTTTCAGACGGGGAGCTACAGCCCTGCAGCTATATTTATTAAAGAGAATTCTTAAATTGATTTGTTTGAATACGGCAAAGCAAACATTAAAGTCATTTTATAAAAAGATTTATGGAAAGCCAATTGGTATTTAAATTCGAATCAATGTTTCGTACATCCTAATGTTTAATAAACCTTGATAATTACGTACACGTGTTATTTTATATAGACAATATTAACTTGATTAATACAGTACGGAAAACAAAAAACTGATGTGATGTTTGATAAATCTGTAATGTATGGCATGCTATGCATTAACATGCTTAGTAAGACTTTGAGTCTGGCATCGTCATGATTATTTCGTGCAGTCCGGGATTTTACTAAGGCCGCTGTAGGTTCAGACCAATCGATAAACAGGGCGTGTCAATTTCAGTCCTGTCACTTTCAGCCGCTGTAGATTTCGACCAATCGATAAATAGGGCGTGTAGATTTCAGTCTGGCTGATTCTATAGAGCTATGAATTAACTATAAGTTTCCGTAAAAAATAGAGAAAATTATGCTTGGTAGATGTAAATATTATTTAATAAAAAAAATGTAACACTTGTAGACAAAAACCTTACCATACAAAACCGCTCTCGAAATAGGAAAATGCGGAAATGCATAAGACTTCTCTCATAAAATTATTTCACATAATTTTAACTGAACTTAAGGACAAACTATCCCAATTCTATACAAAAACAAGCCTATATTTTAAATTATGGTAGTTTTATATATATAATCAAAGAAAAGCAACTAAATAATTATGTTTTAAATTATTTTGTTTTCACTGTTTCACATCTCTGATAAAAACTGTTTTAAATGCTGAGACATTTTCAAATTACGCGAATTGTATCTTCTGTTTTCTAAGGGTTAATTACGAAATAGTATATTTCCAAATCACGTTGCTAATTGAAAATTTATAGAATTAAGCTCAAACAAGCATGAGTGAATGATGGCAAACAAAAGGTTAGATAATGTCCCATTTCACATTTTAAAGACTTTCTACTCATGACTACAACTAACCACGCGTATTTTCAGCAAAGAAACCAACCTGATGCCATTCCATTTGCTGATGAATTGTTTATATTGCATAACCTTGCATTTCTTGTATGATTTCTTGAAAAACATATCAAACCGCTTGATTTTATTTATAAATATGAAACACTGACTTTAAATTCGTTCTTTAATACGTAATCAATAGTACTCCTCAGTCTCGCTTTTAAAACTTAGCTAGCGGAGCCTCAAAAAACTACAGTTTTTAATACCATCATTGCTACCAGTAGATATCCAAAATAAGAAGGGGAAGTTTAAAAAATAAATTACAGTTTTTACCTCAAACTTTTGGGGGATAAAAGAGATGGATTTTTTCTAATTGTAGACCCCCCTTTTTTATTCAAAAGATATATAACAAATCAGGATTTGTCAAATAGTTTGCTGAAGAAAGCTAAACATTTATTACCTTTCATTAAGAGTAATCAATGCCATTTCAGATATCGCGAAATATTGTCATGAATGGCCCGCCATAAACATGACTGAAATGAATGAAAGGGGGAAACTCTACTATATAGTAGGCTTTCCGTGGGGGTAATCTAGCTATAAAAGGGGGAAATACTACTTTATAGCCAGCTTTTCGTTGGAAAAAACTTATTATGTAGTCATTTTTCGGGAGGGGGGGGCTGCTATAAGCCATGATGGCTAGGGGTAAGGGTACCATACAACACCGGTCCATCAGATCAATAATCCTATGAAGACATTTGCCGCGAAAAAATCGTTTACACAAGAGAAAAATATATGTTCACATCACGACTCACGACTTCAATATACTGTATTTTAATCTGTACGTCATTTTATTTTATTTTGGATGTAAGCTGGTATCAAAATTAATATATTTCAGAGCTTAAACTCATGTGTTAAAATCTGAGATTTTTAATTTCACACACAACTCTTGATATTTACACTTGTATATGTATTAATATTCCTGCATAACATCAGCCTGGGTCAAGAGGTCAACGTAGCGCATGAATAATCTGGGTCACTACTTCTGTGTACTCAAACTAACCGACTTACTTTAAGACACACCTAATATTGAAATGTAAACGTAATTAAGGCATTAAGAAAAATAAACTTATCTGTATTTTATGATACGAATTTTTTAAACAATATATAACATAAATGGCGGGGATAAATAACCATGGCGTAAGATCATGTTTATGGATCGACATTGTAACAAAGCGTTCTTGAAAATAACAATCGCAATTTGTCAGTTGTTAAAATCAGTTTCTTACTTCAATAACAAATCTCGATCACGATCGCATACACAATATCACAGACCTCGCCTTTCGTGTCTAGTCCATTCACGGCCAAATTTGACTCCTTCTGCTTCCTTCTTCGTTTTGTTCCGTAAAGGAAATTAGAATAGCTTGTCCTTATAATGTTCAAGGAAAATCATTAAGTCCTTTAATCGGATTCTGCGATAGAATTTTCTCTAATGTCTAAATAGACTCTAACTCGGCTTTCAATTGCTTTGTTTTCAAATTTCCAACCGCTCTGTGACTTCAACGGAGGTGTTAATATTCCGCCAAGCTTCAATCCCCTTTTTTTTTTACTTGTACAAGTGAATTTTCTTTAGGATTTCACTTTATTATAACAAAAATGTTGTCTTGTCAAAAGTAGTGTCATATTTATTTTTATATGATTATCAAATACTTGAAACACTGTTGAACTATTTTTCACCATCATGCAATAAATGTATATTATAAATTTACTAGTAGCAAAGCATGGCATATTGAGGCTGATAATTCGTGCAATGATAGTAAAACGTTGCAAGATTACATGAGACACGTTGAGCAACAGTCTCACGGTCGCAAAACAGACGCATAAACACCAGCGATTTATCATACGATCTTTATAAATCGTGTAACACTCTTACAAGTACACAAAACGTTGTAAAACGATCGTACTAATGTTCGTGCGTTGCACTGCGATAATTTAGATCGCGTTTGGTCGCCTCTGAATAGTGTGCATGTCCACTATTCAGAGAAGACTTGATGCGACCAGTAAAACGTATGCAACGAATGCGAGAGCTCGAGCAACGTAAGCGAGGGCTCGTGCAACGTATGCGAGAGCTCGCGCGAAGCTCAAAAATTTCGATCGCAAAGTAGTGCAAAGTGGTCGTGCGCCAATTGTGAAAGGGGCTTATCTAGACCAATCAAATATAATAGAATAATCATATTGAGGTATGATAATAAATGCTTATGCATCTCTGTTTCTTCTTGGGCGGCATGTTCTCTCGCTTTCAACTATATCTACTGAAGAGCGTCGGAATTGGGCGGTATATATTTACATTCTACTGTGTTTTTCCATTAAATTCCGTGATGTTTAAATGCCTCTAAATGCAACACCTATTCACTGCGTATGAATTTAGGAGTAATATACATAAATAGTTCTTAAACCGTGATTTCTATGTTATCGGTTAAAAAATGTATTTCATGAACGTTGTCAAAACACCATGTTTTATAATTATTAAACAAAAAGTGGACTTTATTATTAAAAGCAACATTTCAAGAGTTATTTATCATGGATTATATTTTCATGCTCGTCGATCTCATCTCAACAGTCTATGTGAAAACCAGTTTAAACCGGTTTTACAAATCAGCTGTTCTTGCTGTTACTTATTCACTCCCTCCGTGATCTGCACTTTATATCGATTTATTTAAGTAAACAATTGATTTCTTCAGTAAGGGAATGTAAATATAAGCATTAAATGATTTATTTTTGACGTCATCGTGTCAATAACTGCCGTCAGGTGAGCAGACAAATTATCATAACGCGCTAACGCGTTAGCGCGTTATGATAATTTGTCTGCTCACCTGACGACAGTTATTGACACGACGACGTCAAAAATAAATCATTCAATGCTATAATATACCCCCTATGACTCGCACGGGCATTCGTATCATGGAAAGCATGATCGCATGTCCAATCGCATTGGCGCACATTCAATCGTCTGATCACCTGGTCCCTCGTGCGATCCTATCGCATTATCTTTCAACAGTCGCTTTCATTGTACAAAAGTCGCATATAGACGCAAGATACATGTATATCGCAAGATTTAATGCGTTTACATCGCACAACGCTCGCTAAGATCGTGCGAATTTCGTACGAATACTTTTTTCATATGCGATTATTTCGGCAACAATTAACGATTCATATCTTATTTTTTCGGTCGCACGAATATTTGGTCGCTTCTGCTTGTGCGCCAATTGTGAAAGGGGCTATAGTCACGTGACAGGGCGATTTCATAGGAATGAAAAAGCCGATATGAGCATATGATGTAGACAAGTATGATTAAATCAAAAATATTTTATCATCATGATTCGAATTCTATATATATATCACAAAACCAACTTCATTATCTATGATTCGAAATTATGAAAGGAAAGCGCGACAGTAACAGAGGAAATCAAACAATTTTTAGAAATCAACGTATTTTGTAAAATCATACGTTGTTTGTTTATTGCATTAATGTTCAGGGAAAATGAAGATTTATTCCCCGAGAAAAACAAATTTCCTTCGGGCGATGCCCTTGGGAAATATGATTTTTCTTGGAGAAATAAATCTTCATATTTCCCTCATGATCATGCAATATATGTACATGTATATTGTTGAATTGTGGTCTGAAACAGAGATGCTTATACAGGGCATATATACTAGTGGCAAAGCATGGCATATTACTGATAAGTCGTGCAATGATAGTAAAACGTTGCAAGTTCACATGAGACATGTTGAGCATCAATCTCATGGTCGTACAATACGCGCATTAACAACTGCGATTTATCTTACGACCTTTAAAAATCGTGCATCACTCTTGCGAGTACACAAAACGTTGTAAAACGTTCGTACTAATGTTCGTGCGTTACACTGCGATGATTTGGATCACATTCGGTCGCGTCTGAATAGTGTGCATGTCCAATATTTTGAGGAGACTTGATGCGAACACTAAAACGCATGCAACGAATGCGAGAGCTCCTGCAACGTATGCGAGAGCTCATGCAACGTATGAGAGAGCTCATGCGAATCTAAAAAAATTCCGGTCGCAAAGTGTTGTAAAGTGCTCGTGCACCAATTGTGAAAGGGGTTTAAGTCATCACAAAAAAGAAAGTGTCGAGCAATGTTATCGTCATAATTTGCAAGAAATGTAAATATAAGAAATAAGGTATCATTTTTGGATGTATGTCGGGATATAAATACAGGTTGGTAGTGATAAAATGTTCCATAAAGACCTTCAGGCTTTTTGGGATTTGATCACGTGACCAGCCCCTATTTATATCCCAATATACATCAAAAAATGATATCTTTAAAATATTTCGTAAATAACTTTTTGGTGAAATATCAAAACAATTTAAACTGACTAATGCCATCACAATGACTGAAACTGAGTGAAAGATCCTTGCAGAACAAATCAATACGATTTTCTTTTGTTATCAGACCACTCATTTTATCGCGAATTAAGACGAGAAACACGATATTTTATTTGTGAAAATCTACGAAGGGGGTGACGTGGAAGAAAATTAAAGGTATCATATTCTGCATAATAATATCAGAGAGATATCAACAAGTATATAGTATCCATTCTTTGTAAGAATCGATGATTTATAAAAGGCCCTGGCCACGCATAGTAACAAATTTCCTTTGTATTTCATACATGGACACACCTAGGTGTAAAACGCAAAAATATACTAAAAGTTGAGTGCTGGAGGTAACCGTTGCTGGATTTGATCACGTTACCAACCCGTATTTATATCTCGATATACATAAAAAATGATTTCTTATTTCTTAAATAACTTGTGATATATCAAAACAATTTAAACCGACTTATGCCACCACAATGAATGAAACTTGGTTAATGATCATTGCAGAACAAATCAATACGATTTTCTTTTGTTATCAGACCACTCATCTTATCGCGAATTAAGACGAGAATCACGACTTTTTATGTGTGAAAATCCATGACAGAGGTAACGTGGAAGATTATTAAAGATATCATGTTCTGCATAATAATATTAGAGATATATCAACAAGTATATCAAGTATATCAACAAGTATATAGTAACTATTCTTAATAAGAATCAATATAATCTATAAAAGGCTCTGGCCACGCATAGTAACACATTTTCTTATACATTTCATACATGGACACACCTAGATGTAAAACGCAAAAAGACACTAAAAGTTGGATACTGGGGGTAACCGTTGCTATGGTAACCAACAGAGTTGGGGTCAATTACTTTGAAAAGTAATTAATTACTTTCAAATACATTGACAATTTTATCAATTACTTGCAATTACAATTACATTGATTTTTTAAAATGTAATTAATTACTCTCAATTACTTTGATAAATGTAATTAATTACATTTCAAATACTTTAGTTTTATTTCTTTAAATCTTGAGAACTTATACATATATTAACAGCATTAAGATATACAGAACTTTATGTACGGTTATGTTTTTAAAGGTTGTATAGTTCAGTTCAGATCAGATTTCTTGAAAATTTCTAGAAAAAAATTCTTTTACATTAAATTCATTAAGTACCATTGAGTTCATTTTTGGTTCTGAAAAATATTTTCTCTATAGTGAATTAATTTTTAATCACATATTAAAACTATGTTTTTTCAGAAAGTACAACTTTCGACGGTACAGCATATCAGTATAATTATAAATAATAATTGCTATAATTCACAAGAATGAGATATTTTGACACCCTTAAGTCTAAAATCAATGGGGATTCTTGGGTATTAGAGGAGTTCACACCTCCACAAAGTTAGATCTTTACCTATTGCCCTGGGCAGTGTGTTATGCTGTATAAACATATGAAACATTATGGGACATTTAATTATTGTATAAACAAAAGTCCATGCCAAACATGTATAAAATCTATTTATCATTTATATAAGACACCTTTTTTATATTTTAAACTTGGAAAAAAAGTAATTGAAATGTAATTGAAAAGTAATTGAAAATACACAATATTTTTGGAATGTATTTAAATACATTCAATTACTTGTAATTGAAGACAGACTCAATTACAAATTACTTTCAATTACTTTGAAAAATGTAATTAATTACACTCAATTACAAATACTTTTTTCAATTACCCCATCCCTGGTAACCAAGGCTTAATGTACACTATCAAATGCATAAACAATTTTTATTCTTTTGTCCATTCTCATTTTATAGAAGAAAATTGATAGATAAACCATACTTTTAAAATGTTAACGTGAAAACCGTTTGAAAATAGTCATTTGCGCTTTTTTTATTAGTTGAAATGGTATTTTTTTTTATATTCTTATTAAAGTTCATGCAATATACATTTTATTTATGGAAAATGACACCTAACTAAAAAAGAAATTTAAAAATAGAATATCTTCATTTGATTTGAATAAGAAAATCCAAATTTTGAGTTTTTTTGGTACAAACTGTTAAATGGTTATGCAATTAAGAATTTTTAAAAAATGAGAACCGTTGCTATGGTAACAATCTGGCAAATAAGGTAAATTTTAAAATTTTGAGGCATTTTTGAATGGAACATATTTTTAAAACATTTTTTAAAGTAACATTTGTCCTATTCATAAGAGAATGATGGGATGGTACCTTGAAGTTAACTTTTTTTTTGCATTTTGCTAAAATCGAATAATTCGATCAATTCATTGTAAGATCGTTTTGAAACAATTTATTTTATCATAAAAGGAATAAAAAGGAAGAGACAGAGAGAGTCATTATCGAATAAAGAAGAACTTTGGCCATAAGAGTCAGTTACATAAACGTTATAGTGTCGTTAATACAAAGAATCATAATAACTTAATTATCCTCTCTACTCTCAGATATTTTGAGACAAATTGGACATGCTTGATAGTAAAACGAACAAAAAAGTATTTGTATTGGGATTATTAAATTACCGACTCCATAATCTTCTTGGTATTTCTGTTTATTCGCAATGGTTAGGATAATATTATTTTGCTGATTTTGACTCCTCTAACTCTTGATGATTTTAAATATAAATATAAGGGATAAGATCTGCATGTATTTGAGTTACTGTGCTTATAATGTTGTTCGTATTCTTTGAGTAAAGGTATACAAAACTCACCTGAGCAACAATAGCCATACCTGATTAGGAAAGCTATGGGCAGTCTTTAGAGTAGCAAATTCAAAATGTCTAGACAATTTAGTGAATATTATCTTGTTTATAAAGATTTTCAAATTTTTCGCATACATATTTTTAGATTTAGCTCCTTTTGGTGTTTCTGTTTTTTTAAGACGAATATTTTAATGATTTTTCAACATATATTCCTATGTAAATTTGTGGCCCCATCCTACCCCAAAGGGGCAATGATTTGAACAAACTTAAATCTACACGACCTGAGGATGCTTCCACATAAATAACAGATGTTCTGGCCAAATGATTTTTGAGAAAAGGCTTTTTAAAGATTTTTTTCTATATGCTCCTATGAAAGATTTCAAACCCTCCCCTTCTGTGGCCCCACCCTACCCTAGGGATCGTGTTTTGAACACAGATAAATTAACTTTACCCCTTTCATATCCGGCCCCGCTCCCATGGTAGCCACACCCTACCCCAGGGCTTCATGATGTAAACAAACTTAAATCTACATACTTTATCATGCTTTTACTCAAGTTACAGCTATTCTTGCCAAATGGTTTTTTAGAAGAACAAAATTTTTGAAGGTTTTTCTCTATATATTTTTATGCCAAAATTCCACCCCTCCAAAAGTGGCACCACCCTACCCACGGATACAATGATTTTAACAAACTTAAATCTACACTTCTTGAGGATACTTCCATTAATTAAAGAAATGGATTTTCTGGATAATTGGTTCTTAAGAGTAAGATTTTTAAAGATGTTCGCTATATATTCCCCCATTGTTACCCCATCTTACACCCGGAGATCATGATTTGAACAAACTTGAATCTACTCTATCTGAGGATGCTTCAACACAAAAAAACAGATTTTCTGGCTAATTGGTTTTTGAAAAGTTTTTAAAGATTTTTCTCAATATATTCCTTGTAAAAATTTAACCCACCATTGTGGCCTTACCCTACCCCCAGGAATCATGATTTGAACAAACTTGAATCTACTCTACCAGAGGATGCTTTCCAATATGTAATAGATTTTCTGGCCATATGCTTTTTTAAAAAGATTTTTTAAATATATCTCTCTCTATATTCCTTCGTAAAAATTCGACCTCTAATTGTGGCCTCCAACTACTTCCGGGCTTCATGATTTAAAAAAAAAAAACTTGAATCTACGGTACCTGAGGATTCTTGCAAACAAGTTTTAGCTTTTCTGCCCAAAGATTTATGAGAAAATATTTGAAAAATACCAACAAATTTTTTAATGATTCTAAATTATTGCCCTTCCAAAGGGGACCTGGATTTTCAATTGAACAAACTTGACAGCCAGTAATTTTGATGAGAAAAGCTCACTTGAGCCTCAGGATCAGTTTTGAAAAAAGTAAACTTTGTCACACGGTCTTTAAGTTCTAGTATAATGGTATAAACTTTATACAATTCGTATTAAGACTAGAGTTCGCAATTAAACAAAATGGGCTCGGTTCTTCTGATATTTTTGTCATTTGTTGAAACTGTAAGTCTCCAAATAAGCATAACATTTGAATCAACTGCTTTTATAGGTGTTTTATGTCCTCGGAAAACGACCATTTATAATACGTCGGCCTCCTAAAAACGTGTTCAATAAATATTGTTCATGTTAAAACCTTTTACCGATCAACTTGATTGTTTTCAAAACGTTAATGTATAATTTATAGAAAAAATGACGCATGTGGAGTATATTACTTTTACATTTCATGTATAAATTGTGTGATGTGAGCGCAATCTATGAGAAAATCAATCTGGTATCAATGACAATCAAACCTTTGCTTACGACATGAATACTAATTTTCTAAAAGTATCAAATTATGATAACCTTGTTTCAAGTTCATCTCTAAAGGCCGAATGCTATTGATGTTTATTTTAAGCTTATCTTATAACTAAAAAATGAAATCAACCTAAAATTTAGATCTAAGTCTGTTTTAGGAGTGTGCTGATTCTAAGCCATAGTCCTTGTTACATGTACCTTATGGTTACACATTTTAAAAATACTTTTCCATTATCTTTCTTCCTAAGACACAACAAACTATCAATATTTGAAAGTCAAATGTATGATAGTTCTTATAGCCCCTTTAAGATAAAATTGATTGGCCGTGTCCTTGACCTTTTTACAGAGGTCAGGGGTCAATGCCAGAAATCTTAAAACTGAGACATTTTCGATCCTCAGTCACTTTTTGTAGAAGTGAAAATGAGATCAAACGTGAGATGGCCTGAGTGTTGGTTCAATTCAATGGGTTCAATAAACCACGGGGCCAGGGGACTGTATATTAATTTTTTAATATACTTTAAGTGAAATTACTATTAATACTATTAATTATAATTATGACCTTTTATACTAACCTGTATTCAACTTATTCTAGGCTCCACAGTCATCCTTTAGTTTCTAAAGTATATAGATAAATATTGTATTTTGAAACAAGCCTTCTAAGCTGAATATGGAATGCGAAAACCTTGTAACCGCATTACTTTAATTAAGGCGTTAAATTCTGAGTAATCACATGCATTAATAAGATGTTGTTTTTCAGTTAAAACCATTGTTTTTCTATCCCTCCAGGGAGCCCCATAAGTTAAAATGCGTGGTCTGTGGAAGACTAGAAATCCAATAGAGAAAGGTTTCCTAGTAAGTTTATACTTATCGTTCGCTTCACTTGTTCAGTATGCTTACTGCCATCCATCAATTCAATTTTATCAAAATCAATATCCATGCAGGTATAGTTTCAAACTTTACCTTGTGAAGCGTATTGAAACATACTTTGTTTTGCAAAGGAGTTGTTCCATTTCAATTTAATTACCGTCTTTTGAAAATCATTACTATAACTATTTTTTAGTGTAATTCAAACGTCGTTAGGCGAAATTATTTCTCGTGGATTGAATACATTTTTTCTGCTACGAAAATCAAACAACTGCCATAACTATAAGAAAATATAGATTTTTATTCGCACTTTCGCAGACCTAATGGAAGGAAAGAGCAGTGACTTGTTGTCAAAGCAAGGATGAGGAATATTCGTTTAGTAGACTTCATGTGCTTCGTAAGATGCTACTCTTGATATGAGAACTTTCGTTCTGGAAAAAAATCAGGATTCTTAACTAAAGATTCTTTTGAGTAGTGGAAAGTTTATTTTCAATATGGTATGTATTTTAATAGAATTTTCTTGACAAAACAAGACAAACCAATTTTTGTTTCCTGTGCTATCCTTTCTTATCCCTTTTTATGCAAAAATGGTAGACTGTGCTAATTATATGCCATGTGAAATAATTGGTGCGATCGGAAAATAATTTATAAACAATTGTTTATATCTGTTAACCTCGTTCACGTGTTTCAAATATGCCTTTTGAGATTTGGAGTCTTCAAATCTTTAAAAAAAAAAACCCAGTATATGATAAACATTCAATAAAACAATAAAGGAAAATTATGTATAGTAGATACTATATACTTAAACTGTTTATTTAGGGAAATATAATTACACCCTTATATTGAAATATGATCGTAAAAGATGTGTTAAAGATAAATCTAATCATAACTAGTGTATATCTTTTAAATAAATGACCCATTATCAATAGTTGACTTTTTTGGGGTCATTTTTATTATATTTGGTCTTGCGCGATGTATATTTTAAAATTGTAGGTTGAACTTCCGAATCAAACTCATTCTAAAAGCGTACAAATTAATATGTTTAAATACTGGGTTATATTTATATGTTGCAATTTTGCAAAAATTAAGCAAACGGGTAAGTTTTTCTGCGTGCTTAAGTCATCTTTTGCAATTTAAACCAATTACTGGTCTATTTTCTGTGTGTTTTATTTCATACAACATATTGAATTGATCATGGTTGCACCACACAAAACAACAGATGAATATTATATTAATACCATCTATTGGCGCATAGAAATCCTTTTATAATGTTTTAAATATCAAACTAAGGGCATGCTGCCTTATGTATTCTCGATTTATCCTTATAAATTAATTTAATCATAAGTCTGAACGTGACTTGCGTTGGTATTTCGGTACAATATGACCCAAAACAACAATCATGTCTCTTTTGTTATGAAAGTTTGATACTCGCAGCAAATCCTATTATATAAAAATGCAGTGAGGCTTATAATTTCGTCATTGTGGTAGTTGTCATTGGAGAAGGAAGCATTTTAATATTAACTAAGGTGATGTAGTCACCGGTGTTTACGTAATACGCCTAACAACAGCAAAAACTGCTGATGTTAGTATAAAATGTTTGATCTTAGTTAAGTTTTAATGTGTGGTTTTAATGCCGGTGTAGATAACCAATCGGGTTCTCTGTGTCTCTAAGTACGTCTGTCAACGATCACTAATATATTTGTTTTACCTTTGAACTGTTACTCGTAAAATTTCCATGCTTTGAAAGTAATTTAAGGTATTAATGACCTTTTGTATGTATCCAATTCTGTATTAAAATCAAAAACCGTGTATAAGTTTGTTTGTCCGTGATATGTATGTGTATTTTACCTTTGAACTGTAACTCGTAAAATTTCAATGCTTTGAAAGTATTTTAAGGTATTAATGACCTTTTGTATGTATCCAATTTTGTATTAAAGTCAAAAACCGCGTATAAGTTTGTTTGTCTGTGATGTATATACATGTTAAAAATATCTACATAAATTTATTTGTCCTCGTGAATATCTGAAGACGTATGCTAGCATTTGTTTGACACAAATCTATAACACTGCTTGAATTGCATTTTTAGCTAGGCCCGATTTTGCTTTTGTGGTTTTTTATGTTATATTTTATTTAAAAGATGTAAATGGGGATTTTTTCAAGATTTTCTTTGGTTTTATACGCCTTAATGAAAAAGCTTGATTGTGGTATAAAGGTTTGGACATTGTCCATGAAAAAATCACATTTGGTTGAGAATAGGGTGTTAACTGGTATGGTAAAAGTCTCTTCAGAGGTAGGTGCTGACACAATAGAAATCTAGGCGCCATAGCTAAGTACCTTCATGATTTTTAAGTTAAACAGTTTATCAATCGATTTGACAATATATATAATGATGTTTGATTGTTCTGTATTTAAACTAGAATTTTTAATAGTTCTGCATTTGATTAAACATTTTTTTCCCTGAAATACATCGATAGCTGTGTGCTTTGTATAGTGTAGTACAAAGTCCATTATTATATTTAAGTTCATAAACATCCGGAAACAATTATTTTAAAAGCCATTTAAAAGGTTCAGTTAAAACCAATCATTTGAGACTATATTTAATGAGAGTACTATTTAATGTACAGCCTGCATATCATTTTCAAGCTGCTTATAGAACATGACAAAAAACAGGTTTCCTAGTTTGGCTTCTGTGTTGCATGGCAATTTTATTTTTGTCTACTTCTTTGTTGTCTTTATTTGTGACTCTATTGTACAAAATCACAAACGAAAGAAAAGAATTCGAGATATGCAGATGTATGTAAAAATGTCAAAAAATCATGTTAAACAGATATCAAAATGTCGATGTTCAGGATTTTTGTCATTTGAACAGAAGTTACGCAAGATATATATGTTTAATTATATCTCTCATTTTATGATCGTCACGAAAATGGCATCAGTACTTGAATTTCAAAACTCTAATAAACATATAACAAATATACTTTAAAAAGATAGTTGAAATGAATAATCGTTAAATTAGATTCTAATGAAAACTTTCCCTCATTATTGTTTCGAAACTGTATTGAACTGTGCTTAAAATAAAATTCATGTTTATTTCTTTAAGGATTACCCTGGATATCAAAACAAACGTAATTTCATTTACCCGGATTTTCTGGATTGATTTTTCTTCATACGTCGAAAGATTATTGTTCAATTATTGATTCTGGTAGCTTAGAGAAATGAAACAATTCTAGCGACCCTTATCCTTACCCGTGGTTCAGTGCGGCAACAACCTCCTATTAAGGAAGATTGAGTTTGCTGGATACTCTTTAGCAGAAATATGCAAACTCGATCTGTGATATTTGAAGTCGTGAAGACAAGCCATGAATAAGTGGTGGTAGCAGACGACATTATTTCTTTTATCTCTCGTTGCAGACGACATACCGTTAAAACATCGTGGATATCTTGTTTAGAAGATCACAATGTCGGGGAGACGAAGAATCGAAAGGAAAAAACAGTTTCCTTAATTTATCGATGGAAATGGGTTTATCAGAAGTTTTCTTTCCCCATGGAAATTTTCAAGGTAAAAATATTTTAGCGTATCGATCAAGACTTTTTGAAAATGAATTACAAGAGACAACTATATGAAAAACGTATTTTTTATTAAACATAATCATTTTGTGTGCTTAAAATTTATTTACATACATTTATATAGATTTATATGAAAAATAAAATAGATAATACTTTAAGTATCAGTACATGTACTGTAAAACATTAATGTTTATATGTAAGAATTTGTTAGAAAAATTAACACAGCAGGAAAAAATTTACTGTCATCATAATATTTCTAAAAAGATCATTGTTTTTAAATAAGAATATGAGTACTCTCTCTCTCTCTCTCTCTCTCTCTCTCTCTCTCTCTCTCTCTCTCTCTCTCTCTCAGTATTACGGTTAGACTTGCATAGATCATTGCTATTTGATATGCTTATATAATATTAATTTTACTAATATTGGTATTTGTCTCTATGGAAATCGATCGGCTCAGTCGATGATTTTGCTTAAAGCAGAATAAGAGGAATATTCTGGCACTGAATTCTACTCTTTTGCAATTACATCAGTACATGCGAGAAACGGATTAGGAGAGACATGATAGAAAACATGTAGGATGAAAAGTCGTGCGTTTTACCAATAGGATGCAGTTTTGCTATGTAATTAACTTGTCTACTCCTATGGTTTTCTGAATCCATAAAAAAGCGTTGTACTACTAGGTTATAACCGAGTTTTTTTTTTTATATGAACGTAATGGAGTCAATGCCATGTTTGGTGTCTACACAAAGCATTGTACCGTCAGACGTCAAGGATATGATAAGCAGAGACTGCAGACATGCCATTATTACCGAGAAAAGAATATATGGGAGACGGATAAAATCGCAAGATAAAAAATCCCGATGATTATATTTTGGGGTTAGAAAGCGTATAAAACAATGCCATTGTTTCTGTAATGCATGAAATTTCTACCAACACACGTAGTAATGTATCTGTAACAGACACAGTATTTATCCAATGTTTAAGGCAAGACTTTGAATATTTTTTTTTTTAGATGGATTTGGTTTTGCTGTGTTCATCTGGGTGATCGGATTTGCAAGAGGTAAGCCAAAGCTCAGCGCTGTGTTTCCGATACATACAATTAGTTACTCTGACTACATGTAGAATTAATACAGCCACTTAATACCATGAAAGGAAATATCTGTAAGTTCCATAAACCAGATAATATACAAATTCCCAGCGCAAGATTTAATGAAATTTATTAATTATTTATGCATTTCGTTCACTGTTTGCAAATGGACAATGTTCATAAATACTTGTAATATATTGATAATTATATTGACATCTTTCGATTGAAATAATTCGCTGAATATAATCATGTGATTTTTGCAGTAGTTTTAATTGGCTTAAATAAAAGACAAGTTTTAATCATCAGGGATTATTTACTTTTGAAACTGATTATCTATAAATTAATTATGCTGGGCTCTATTAAGCTCAACACTAAAAGGTATTGAACAGATTGGAAAATAAATAGTTTCAAATTATTATTGTGAATCATTGAATAAAAAGTAATAAGCTGAAGTAGTTTTGTTTAACCATGACCAAGAATCCAAAACATGACTTCATTTATAGTTTTATATTCTATCATATAATATTCCATATATTCCTATTTGTTTCAGGAATAGCTTCATACGATGATTTCTTGGTGTATATCCCTGTTATTGAAGAGATTATGAACGAGACCTTTTTTCTTGACCCTGTTCCGATTCAAAACAGTAGCTCGTGTGTCATTACCATTCCGGCCATGTCTGAAAACGGAACTTCCGGTGGTCTGATAAACCTTACCTTGTTGAATAGCGAGCTTGGTCAACAAGACCTGTCAGACATATTGAATGGATCAAGAGGTAATGTCTGCTTATTTCGCACTTTTGTTCGTTTTTTTTTTTTTGGAGTAGGGTGGGAGTAGAAAAACATCATCTATATTAGTTTGGTTTCGTGTTGTCTATAATTCAAATGTCGCATGGCAGGTCCTCTCCAAATAAATGATCTTTTAGTTTGGATTTATGTTGTAAATAATTCAAATGTCCCATGGTAATTCCTCTTTAAATAATTTGAAATGATCTCTTTTACAATAAGTGTTTTAAATCTATATTTTATTGACTACTTTTCCCTTACTTCATCAACAATGTTATTAATCGGCTGCTGTCACTGGCAAAATTAACAATTTGTACTTTAGAAAAACTGGTTTAGATAGGTTTGATCATTTAAGTCGGATTCGAGTTTCTGAAATATAATTTCCGTACGACATTTACAGCTGTAATCTTTTTTCCCTCACGCAATTTTTGTGAAATTTACCTCAAATTTTACTCAGCAAAAAGAGCAGACTATTAGCGTTTTAAAAATTTATTGCTGTTCCTCCGGGAGAGAAAAAAAGTAATTTCTGATCGAGTCCTTTTGGTCTGTACAAGGCCTAGGATGGTGCAGGGTTTGCAGGCGGTATTTGAATACCCGACAACAATACATCTTTTTTTATACGTTGTCACGTGTACTTTTTCCCTTGCCTGCTATAAACCCCTTTTCTCATTTTGAAATGATACAGTCGAGCGATAGAATTTACAGTAACGTTGCTGCTTTATAGTTATAAGATAATATATATTACCATAACAAAAGTGTATTAAATACAAATTGCTCCGGGATTGATCTATGGCAATTATGATATTAGTTTTTCATAAATAAAACAGGTGTGACATCATGATAACGTACAAGAGTTAATTGATTAAATAATTGTCGCGATATATTTAAGAAATAAACAACGTTTTTTAGTGAACATGGCGTTATGAATAGCAATTGCTCAGCTGGCATATTCCATGATGCGCGCTAACGCATATAATTGCAGGTCCTCCGTATGTGCTTACATTGGGAAAGAACAAGGGATATGCAAATGTTAAGTTGTGATGCACATAGATTGTCATTTAAAACAAGAAGTACTGATGATTAAAATAACGTCATTTCCTTGCATGACTCGATCTGCTTTAATCAACTTCAAACAACAACCGTCATGATAAAGGATTTTCAAGTCAATATTATCGATTTCAATTTAAAATAATGACCTATCAACAGGCTATCTTGAAAAATTATTGTTTTTCAAGATTCTTGCATATTCCACAGAGTTTGTTTGTTTACATATTAACTTTCGTTTTTAAAACGTTATATTGGGATGTCTTTACAAATACATATATGTATTAGAAGGAATTCAATTCCAATAATTATGTAAATTAGTCCATTCAAAAATACTAAACCCTAGGGATCAAGTCTAGCAGAGTTGCTAAAGAGATTTAGAAGAAAAGACGAGCCTTTCGAATCAACTACATGGATCTCTTCCAAATTAAAGTATATGAGAAGTTCTTGCAGTTCAGCCTGGATAGATTATTAGATCTGTCTGTCTGTCTGTCTCTCTAAATAAGAAATTCAAAGCCAAAGAAAATAGAAATGAAACCATTTTCTATTGTTATTCCACGATAATGTCATTGTCGTGTTTGAATAACATGTTGTAATACAATACATCTTAACAAGTGAGTGCAGACTACATTGGTGTGACTGTTTCCTTTTACGTGCTAGTTTTATTACGTATCATAAAGCGAATCGGTCTGTGATAAAAAGGCTTAGATTCCCTCTCTTTCCCGCTCGATATTCCGAACATTGAATACAGCAGTAATTACCCTGATCCCTGCCTCATCATCTTACCAAGGGTATTTATAAAGTAATTATGTAAAAACTAATATTAACTTCATCATCGGGAAACAGATGAGCCGAGATATTGGGATGAAAAATCCGAACGTCTGTACTTCGAAGATTGCCCTTCACACAGTAAACCGCAATATTCCGGGGATCCCAATCCAATCTATGGCATTGGATGATTTAGAAAGGTTATCCTTGCATTAAAATTGTGACGAAATGAAATGATGTTTGATGGCATTTGCATTGGTTTTGGAAACTAATTTTTTTTCCTTTTTCGGGTAAACACATCTTCCCCCACAAAAAATAATGGTTCTTTTATTTTTATTTTGTTGAAATGTTGTAATCTTACTGCCTAAAAGTACCGTTTTTTTCAAATGACAACTTTGCTTTTCTTTTAAAAACAGAGTATTGTGGTATGTGGTTTAAAAAGTCTCTTGATTTTAATGTTTTAACTTGTGTACACAATATAATTTTACTCTCTTTTATCTTAATATCTACATTTACAGTTTGTTTGTTAGTGTTATATAGTCCATAACTTGATAAATCGCATCTTAAACTACATATCAACATTATTTTATTTCTACTGTATTCACGGATATTTTGGCCCCGTCTATTTTTCGCCAATCGGTTACGCCCCGTCTTGAATTCGCCCAGACATTTTTGTGTTTAAGAGAGATATTTTGAAACATTGGAATACGCCCAGTACTTAATTTACCCGACAACGAGGGCGAAAGGAACAAAAAAAAACGGGGGCAAATATTTTCTTGTACACAGTATTTGTACAACATTTCTTACAATCTCACAGATTAGGGAGTTCAATTGAGTTTTTTTAAAAATCAGTTTCAATAAAATGATATACATGTATATATTAGCAAAGAGTTGGAAACCATAATATTGTGAAATCCCGCTTAAAATTTTCCCATGGAGTTTTTGTGAGACTCTTTCTATGTCGCTATCTTACTTTAACGATGAGAGTTTGTATCAATTTTTTTTCCTGAAAAGGTTGTTAATGCTCTGCTGTAATCAATAAACCTATTGGTCAAGATAAAAGACCTTTAAATCATCAATATTGTTTTTCCCCATTCCTTCAGTTTTTCATACCAGTGTAAATGTTGTTTTTCAAAAGTCATGGATTTTTTATTTCAATAATCATGCTATTCTCGCTAAAAGAAACAAATAGATTTAAAAATATGATAAAGCCATTTATAAAGTACACGTACAGATGAAAAGTGATCCGTTGCTTGTAATTTCCATTAAATAATAGATTTATTCTTTACATGTTTAAAGCATATCGCCCATTACTGAAGTATATACATGCAAATCTTTGAACTATTCCTGTTTTTTTTTAAAACAGTGGCTTCGCCAAATAATTCTATAAATACATTGATATCATGACGAAGAGCAGTGTTAGAAAGCGCCTTGTCGATCGTCATTCTATTTCATCCTGGCACTAATGAAATTATTAATCTCCACATCGGCAGATTTCTGGATATCCATAAAACCTTTTCGTTAGGGTGAAAAATCTTCCAATGGCATGAATAAATGTGCAGGCTTGCCCTGGCTTAACTCTAATGGAGAATTAGTCAAGCAGATTGTACTATCATGGAGGTTAACCATTGCCCTCAGTCTTATTACATGTGTAAATACTCTCTTTGATTTTACATTTGATTCACTGCTTTAAAATCATGAAATTTTTAGGAAATGTCGATTAGTGGCATAGTTTAAATGAACTGTGACGTAAAAAACCTTTTCTCGGTGTCTATGTAAGCCAAATCAAAGAGACCGGAAGTCGATGATGTCTTGGTCGAATTGACGCTTGACGTTGCAATTGTATCTCATCTCATCAAAATAGAATTTGCCTTCAAGTAATGTTTTCTCAATATTTCGAGAATAAATAGCCATATACATAGAAGAAACGCAAAGAGATAGATAATCCCTTCGCTTTTATTGCATTTATGGAGATAATACGTGAATATAATGTAAAAGGCTTTCGATTACTGCGTTACATTATTCACAACGTGGGTCAATGTCCGAATCAAACAAACTCTTACTGCCGTTTGTACGTCCCCTTAGATCACTTTATATCATTAGCACTGGATCCATGTCTTAAATGGATAAACAGAATGTTGTGTCCGTCGGATGATGTTTAACGAAAGAATATTTATATGCAGTCCTGAAAAAAAGAAAAAATCGAGGAAGAAAGTAAATTTCCTCTTAACTGCTCGGCGAAAATACTCACTGCTCTAGGAAGAAACAAATACTTCCATTAAATAATCCTCATATGCACCAGAAAAGTGTACCATTAAAAAAAAACAACGAAACATTAATTTGAAGAATTTAAAGCTGAACTCTATAACGGTTTATTGATTACATCTGTATGAAATTATCACCATCAGTTCGAATCATCAAAGGGCTTTGATCTGCGTCATTAAATGCTAGAGTTTCTGTTTTTAGAAGCAAAATTCATTCAATTCACTGATGTCTGCAGTTATTCTGCTGCTATTCTAGCCAAGAGGACATCAAGATTATTTTGTCTAAAAAGTCAATGGTATTTATCTTCTAAATCGGGATGAAAGAGAAAGTGTCGATAGAATAGAAAAAACGTTACTACTGTAAAAATTTATTGCTTTTCAGCAAGCTTATTTAGTGTTGTTTGGTGGCTTGTTTCTTATACTGAATAATTATACTTGTTTTTCCCTTTTCAGAATTCAACATAATTCACTTCATTTCACTCTATTTCTAGATTAAAACACTTACCTGTTTTACTGAATCTGATTGATATTACATGCCTTGATGATACATTTAGCCACAAAAATTATTCTATTGCGTCACTGATAACTTGAGCAGCTTCTGAGGACTGAGTGGAAACAGGGACATATCAGTTTTCTGTTTAGACTCCGACAAACTTTAGCCTCATAAATTGTATAATGAACAAAAATATCACGATGCCTAAGGTGGTGTATTTGGGACACCTTTATATAACCATGTGGAATAAAGTACATATATTTAATGTCCACCATTTAAAAGTTTTACAATATTGTATTTATTTGACCATAAATGGATTTTAAAAGTTTAAGAAAGGATTACAAGGTAAGATCATCAGTAGGTTCCGAACACATGTTTTGCATTTTAGAGGCTAAAGCAAATAAGACTAAAAAATGCATTATAAATATCATATTTTGTCATTTTTTTATATGCAGTGGTGTTGACATCATGATGTCTTGATCAAATAAACAACAATCACTTTATATATATATATATATATATATATATATATATATATATATATATATATATATATATATATATATATATATATATACCCATGACAGGGAGACTGATATAATAATAATTATCGCAACATTCAAATTCACTATTCATCCATACGATAATCTTTCCGACATATGCCCAAATCATCCTATTTAAATTAATATTTATTGTAAATAAGACTTAAATTATTTGTAAGGTTCTTTTTTATGTTGATGAAAGCACCCGGGTTCAAAGCACTGATAATAGACCAATATCGATGCTTATTTCCCTCTACCTAGAAGCTATAAATTTAGTGTCTATTCCGATTAGAAAAGTTTAGCCTTCATCCACTTTAGACGCCTAAGATTTTTAAACCTATTATTGTTCAACATAAAATGATAAAATCAAACTATAATCGACAAACGCAAGTTTAGTTTTATAATCGTCGATGAAGTTTTATAGGGAACTATAATTCCGAGTGAGGGGGTTTTCGAGAGGCTAGATACAAAAACATTTAATAACTTTATTTTTATTTCAGGAGGGGTAATAGGGGAAAGGAGCAGTTTTGGACACATTTATCTAAAACAACCGACAGGGGACTTAACTCCGCTGTATGACGTCACAAATAGTTCCCGCCAATATCTTGTTCCTGTAAATATTTTCAATAACACCAAAATATGTTTGTACTCAGGTTTTGATTCTGTGACGTACGAGATTTTTGTGTTCAATTCTACGCTTGTACCAGAAATGCTAGCTTTTAAAGTCCGAAAAGAGCTCCACTCATTTAGCTCAGACTGCTTGCTTGCTGGCGATATGGATTCGGATGTTATCTTTGTGAATAGCTCAAAACAGTTTGGTGTGATGTTGATAAAACCGGAAGTGCTTCCAATACCCGGCTCAAACAGAGCACTGGAGTCTATTCCAAACACAGATTATATGAGAACGGAGTTTGTTATGGTAACAGACGAGGAATCGGAAATATTTCTCATGGGTATGTATCCTAGTACATTGTACTAAACAGACGAAAATAACAAAAACTAGATACGATCTCATGACGAATAAAGAGTAGGACTTCCGTCTTGTTTTTTGAAACGATACGATATTAAACTAATAAAAAAACCAGACAGCCCCCTCTCAGATAATGTATAAGAACACCATTTTTTTTCACAATGTTAAACAACGTTTTTAGTGGGTTTTTTTCTCGAGGTTACCTGAGTCACTCAGGTGACCTATTGCAATTTGTCCTTGTCTGTCGTCGTGGGTTGTGCGTCGTCCGTCAACAATTTGTCATTTTTAACTTCTTCTTGAAAACTACACGACCAATGATTATCGTTCTTGATGTAAAGCATGTCTATGGTAAGAGGAATCTAATTTATGAAAACTCATGATTCTAACACTCCCGGTGCGCCACAGCGGGGCTAAAAATGCATAAACGCCAAATTTTTAAAAATCTTTTTCTTTACCTTCACACATGTGAGGAAAACCCGAATGCATGGTTATGATGTCCATAAAGCCCTCTATAAAAATTATGAAATGCATGGCCCCTGGGTCATATGTTCAGGCTCTAGGGTGTGGCCAATATGACCATATAGTAAAAATGTGTTAGATCTTAGAAACCCTCTTCTTTACTCCCATGTCCATGAATTCTTCTGCCTGTGAAGTGCATCAGAATCACAAGATGCATCATGATATCTATTCAGATTTGATAAAAACTGACCCAATTATAATTAAGATGTGTCTATCAAAGGGCATCTGCACAAAAAAACTTTCACCAGCTTTAAAAACCTTAACCTCATCAAGCTTCTGAAACTTATGGCTCAAATTCAGCATTTAAGCCTGTCAAATGCATAAGTATCATAAGATGCACCATCCATGCAAGTTTGGTGAAGTTAGGACCAGTAATAACTAAGATATAATCTTCAAAGGGCACCTCCTACAAAAACTTTAACCAGCTCAAAAAACCTTAACCACATTCAGCATCCGTAACCTATGGTTCAGATTCAGCATTCAAGCCTGTCAAGTGCACAATCCATGCAAGTTTTGTGAAGTTAGAACAAGTAGTAACTATGAAATGGCTATCAAAGGGCACCTGCACCAAAAACTTTAACCTGATCCAGAAAACCATAACCTCCTCCAGCATCTGAAATTCATGGCCCAGGTTCAGCATCCAAGTCTTTCAAGTTCTTAAGTATGTCTATATGCACCATCAATGCAAGTTTGATGAAGATAGGACAAGTAATAAGTTAGATACAGGATAAGCTATCCCCGACTTCGTCTGGGCGAGCTAAAAAGGACAAAAAAGCACAGCTTCTTACACATAATTCATTATCATACTGTTAATTTTACGTTTGCCATACACTGTCCATACATATACTAATAGTGTTTGTCACGTACTCGTACGACCCCTACATGTTTTGTGTTTACCTCAGTTTCAAAAAAGGATATGATATATATTGGTATCAAGCTTCATATTTACTGTGTAATTATTTCTGACCTTGACCTTCGTGTTACTAAAGTTACATCCAATATGCACTTATATTATATCCTCTTTTTTGTAAACATACATATTGATATATTTTATTTATTAGTTAATAAATATATAAAATTTGCATACAGTACGATTCCAAAAATGTTGGTACGTGTATTATCAAAAAGAATAAAGACATTGATATCCATATCAAATATTTCCCAAAAAATTCATAACAGCTTTTCTATGAATTGATTTTAATGTAACCAATGTCTTATTATAAGGCGATCATATACCATGTAAAGACAACAAAACTATTTTAATCATTTATTATACAAAATTTCATTTATCCTCTTTATGAAAAGGCAAATTTATATCAATGTCTCTCAGAACTTTTCTTTAATTTAACAGTAAACTAATAGCTGAATATTGTATTGAGAGTCATAGTTTTAAAATGCAAACATTGTCAAAACTTATCATTTTAGAAATGCATTTTCGACAATCTAGGAGTTAATCACAACCATATTTGTAAAGTATTGTATGATGATTTTAAGATAATTTAAAAATTAAATTATTTTCAGGTAATTATTATAATCTACTCTGTTTTCCTTTTGATTTGGAGAAAACATAAATAGATTGAATGGACATGAGTAGGACTATGTGAAGGAACGTTAAGCAGTCTTAATCATCTTGGTACAATATTTAGAAGAGTTAATTTTTAAAAAGCAATTGCCAACAATTTATTGTTAAAAGAAGAAATTGTTCTTGAAATTTATTTACAGAATTCGTATATTGCATGATGATAAGGGGAATAAAGAGGTTTGTTTTTTCTCAAAGAAAAAAATTATTTTCCAAGGGTATCGAATATTTTTCTTTATTATATTGATTTCACATTTTTTTAAATCTATAAGTATTTGGATCGTAAAATTATTCAAGATATTTTTTATCCTTCGCCACATTTTAGTGAGGGCAGTTCAGCTGTGTCATAGTTGTCTGATCTTGATCTTTTCTTTGTCCCTGATATCATTACTACTTAGGTGTGATTTATGTTTCAATTAGATTCAAAGACAATGTCCATGGTTCAGTGTGTATCAAAATGCTACATGAATTGTTGCTACTCTTTCTATTCTTCTTCGAATTATTCTTGAAAGAAATTCAACTTTCAGTTTTTGACCTTGACCTTTCTCCGTGACACTGAAGGCCTGAACATCATATGTCACTAAAAATCTACGAGGCGTCATATAAATATATTTCTTGTCATAAATACTGAAAACGTATTTTTAGTACATTATCACTTTTTAAATTTTCATTACTAATACTAGTATTAAGTTACACACAATATCGAAATTGAGTATTTTAATTATTTTCCTTTTAAATCAGACGATATCCTACTTCATGATTACATAATGATCAGCACGTTTATTCCATCAGATGATGTTATTTTTTAACTGTTCGGTTTGTTAAATTGAAACTTAATATTCAATGTAAAAGATTTGATTATCTTTAAAAATTGTTCAATCTATTTCCCCAGTATGGAAATTAATGTTTGCAGAATGTCTCCTTCAAAATCCCATTACAGCATTTCCCACTTTGCATTATCTAGAGTACATTTTCTTTGATTTTAAAATGATGGTTGACATTATTACATAAGATTTTAGATAGATAGGTTTAATGACTGTCTGAAACGTCTGATTAAAAGTCGCGTTCGTTTGAAGTTGGAACTAATGTAAGAATGTGCGCACTACTTATACCTTCTTCTACATTTCTCTCTTTTAGCTAAACGGGACTTTGAGACCATTTCAATTCCGTTCCTTTATGCCCATATACACTATTAACTAGTTTACAACAGGTCATTGTTACATTCATTACGTTCATCACCCATCTACCCCCCCCCCCCCAAAAATGATAATTGTTGTAAATGACACCCAGGCAATACATGTATAAAGTATTTACAGTTATAGATGAACTGTAACATTCAAAATATTACGAGGGTTTTATTTTAACTATTCTGAGTATGAAATGTTGAAATTGTAATAAAGATTTGAGATAATGATTTTGTAAAATAACAAAGTAAATCAATGCCTACGAAAGTCAAACAATCATGAATTGTACAAAAAAACTTACTAAATTTTACAGACGTGAAATTTAAGACGTTTGTTACAATGCATAGTTTTAAACTTGAATTGTAAATCATAATTTTTTATTTAAATTATTTAAAAAATCCTATTTAAATTTAGATAAAATGTGAATTAAACTCATAGCTGATTTTAAAATTCGATAGCCCTCCAATTCCTGTAAAAAATACTTTTTATCTACAGGAAATATAATTCTTGATCTCTCTTACAGTGTATATAAGATTATGATCCCATAATGTATTACTTTTTAAAGGCAAATGTCTTACGTGTCAGGCGAGACACACTAAACAAAAGTTGATCATTTGATTTGTTTGGGTGTTTACGAACGCATCTTTATTGTGTGCAACAACTTCACCTTGTTAATAGCAGAATTATCTTCAAAATTTTCATTGTCGTTGATTATCAAAGATCGTTAATCTTGTTTGGTTGATTTTTTCTTTTTTCGTTCAAATAATGAAAACGGTGATATTATTCACTAAATTTGATAAAGTATTAAAATTTTATTTCTGAAATGCACAGCTTTGTAAAAGGATAATGCATTATAAGAAAGAAAATTGATTATTTTTACGGTGGTATATCATGTAATGGGTATCAGTATCTATAAAATCATTAGTAAAGAGGCTAAAACAGACTACTGGGAATAGACAATGGTTTCTTGTTACGATGGAAACAAAACCCATATCTATAATGTTCCGTTGTTCATTTATATATAGAATGGGCATACATAGAAATCACTCTGTATCATTTGAAACTTCCATGTGCAAGCAAAAATGTCACGTGTTTTTAATATCAAACCGCACGATACGAAACTTAGTAGGTATTTTACCTTTAGTTGCGTAAGTCTCTTATGCAGTCAATGATATTGATACAGGATTTCAGTAAATCTGTAGACGTTAGGGTTATTTTGTGTCTGGGGTTCATAAAGCGTAATTAGGAAGCGATCAACAAACCCCTAAATGAATTGACGGCCTAATGGAGCCTTCCACTTCACTGGCTGATCAACTTCACGTCGCCAAAGAGCGCTTGAAGTGACTCCCGTACCTATTACCTTGGAAACAGTTTCCGTCTTGTCGTGAAACAAAATATCATTATCAGTGTCAATTAGCGCTAATTCTAGGGAATTACAAACATCACTCTTTTGATCATCACAGATTTGACTGAAGTCCTTTCATTTTTTTTAAATATGTCTTTTACAGGTCTAGAAAATTCGGATGTAAGGGTCGAAACAAAAGAGGATAAGTTTAATTTCACTGTCATGGCCCACAGCGTTAAGAAATTGAATGTGAAAGCCAATCTCACTCTGCAGTTGACTTCGTCAAAACCAATTCAAGTTATGTGTTTGACAAGCATGAAAACCCTGCAGAACATGTCTTTTCTTAATCTGTTCACAGTGTTCCCTTTGGAACGTTCATTTTGCAATTGGTTTGAAATCTCTTCCAGCTGTGTTGTGGAACCTTGTGTGATTGTTGTGACAAAGAAAATGGACAATTACCCTAGCGTATCGATTAACGGCTCGCTAGTGCGGGCTACAAACTATTCATTTAGTGATTACCATATCCTGGAGATAACCAATCTACAGAATGGACTGCATTTCTTAAACGTCACAAATAGCGCGGGATTAGCCGTGTATGTTTTTGATAGAGACCGGGCAAGACTTTATCATGTACCTCCATTAAACCAGAACAAGTGTTCTGAATTTGTTAAATCCTCGTTTTCTTCATCAGTTAACAATGGCGATGATAAGGTGAATTTTACAACATACAGTAGTGTAACGATACCATATTTATCAGATGATGACACATCAAATATTTCTTCTTCTACTGAAAAGTTTACCTCTCTTAGTGGTAATTATTCAAACAGTCTCAATACAACATCTTTGCCGTTATATAATTCAACGCAGAAAACACCTAGAGAAGAAAGTGCCTTTCAAAATGTGACAACCGTTTCTTATCCAAATACAACGAATACGGCGACATTGAGAAACGTCACTATGAAACAAGCCATAGAAATAGAGATTGGTGGGGTAGCCGCGCAGTCTCACATCAATCAAAACGCCTCAAACAGTTCCCATGCTGCCAATGGGAAATCCCCCAGTTACAATATTTTTTTTCAGGATGTAGAAGAAGACGACTATAGCCAAGAGTACATGATGGCGGTAGTTCTCTCCCTTTGTGTCGCCATCTTTGCTGTGATCGCCGTGATATCTTCGTTCTTGCTCATGGAGTTTATTTCACGACAGAAACAGATTAGAAATACTAAAATTCGACCATTTGTGTCGTGAATTGAAAGAAGACAGTTATAATATTCTTATTAACGAGAACACATTGGTATTTTTTATTATGTGTTTTGATACATTGTATGATATACTGCAGCGGTAGTGACGTTTGTAAGTGGGTTCCGCTGTTTCTCGTTTAAAAATATGATCTACATGTATATGTAACATTTTATCTAATTAGTCATCCCTGGTTGACATCAACTATTGTTTCTTCTTTGTACATGTACTTAAAAATGATACAAAGGAGAAAAAACCATGTTGTTTATGATATCAATATTGATTGTTTTTTGTTAAGTTTAGCTAAGATTTTTAATTAATTTTTAGAGATATCAAATACAATGTTTATTAATATTGATCGTTGGCTGTTATAAACTTTTGACTTCGTACAAAATACTAATCAGCTTAAAACAATTTTATATCAAATTATAATCATGTCAAAATATCGGAACGAAGTCAGCTCATCAGTTGGTCGCCAGGTAACTGGTTAGGAAAGTAATTATAATGTGCTGTAAACCAATTTTCATTTTCGAGCCATTAAAGCAACGAAAATTTGCGAGGTTGATGGGTTCGCAATCGTAGCAAAAATGTCTTATACTGCAAACCAACAACTTGTGTTTGTTATTACTTAACTAAATCAATAAAATCGTGGTTACTGCAAAACAGTCAATCGCTCATGTGGTTTATTGCGAAATAAAGTCGTCTCGAATAAATTGTAAGTTTGTTAACAGTATGTATAATAAAGGGGATTGTTGTTGATTTTTAAAAAGTGTTGCTTGTAAAATACAGACAATGTTTTCTAGAGTTGTTTATAGCTTTATCAAACGTGAAAGCAAACAATATTCAGGATATGAATGGAATTTTTTTAGTGAATGACAGGTTATTAAATTAGCCAGTCAATATTGAGGAGAATACAATCTAATAACGTTTGTAAATTAGCCATACACACGCTCAAGCATCCACGATAGTGGTATTTGACTTCCAGCAAACACAATTTGCAGTCAAGGTGAGAATCTGTTTGAAATTTAAGATAATGCCAAAAACGTGTCTGACGGGAAAAACGAGATATCGACCCATGAAAAAACTACAAAAGGAAATTCTTAGATTTGCACTGAAGGGGAATTAGACACGATTTTAGATCAAAATTTTATATTTTTATTTTTTATGCATAAATTGGTTTACTTGAAGTGCATTTTGGATGATGGACCAAAATATTTGATGAATGTTAGAGGTCCATTTATAAGGGAGATACAGAGGTAAGAATTCATTATTATGTAAACAAAGCTCGAGTCTTATATTTGTTTACAAATAATGTAAAGTATAGAATTGCCATTTCTTTGACAAAATGATGCATTGGCAAACAAAGAACTGATTTAATGCATTCATAAATAATATTATAAACTGAAGAGAGCAACATTTGATTGAAACTTACACCAATAAAACACATAGAAAAACAATAACAAGGCTCGAGCTTTCTTAACAAAACAAAGAATTTCAAACTCTGTATCTTGCTTATAACTTAAAGCAATATGAGCTGCTATTTTTCATGAAAATGTTATTTTCTACTAAAATGAAAAAATGTAATGGTTTTTAAATTTCTGTTAATCATGTTTTGGCGGGAAAGCCGTTTAGACGCCTTAATTGAATTATTGTCGTCCTGTACAAAAATTGATCTCCCATTTATTCCTTAGAAGAAAAATCATTCTCTTCTGACAACATTGAATGAGTTTTCAAGTCTTATTTATCTTAAAATTGAAGGTACATGCAGACTTATTATACTAGCTGGTTTTTGCAGCAAAATAAAATTCTAAAAAATACAGCTCTTATTGTTTCAGTATTTGACTTTTAAATTTTGACAAAGCATTAAACATACCCATATTAATCATTTTAAACATTAAAAAAAAAATAAAACTGTTCAGCTCAAATCGTGTCTAATTAATTATTAATACCAGAAACGTGTTCGACAATTAGAAATGACAAATACAATACGCTCTCAGCATGTACGTTGTAATAACAACAGCTAAGGACGCAGATACGTGTAAACCGGTATCCCAAACGCTAATAACATTAATAGGTAAAGCATAGGGACAAAAAAAAAATCTCATTTGCAATTCAACTGCACTTGACACTTCATTGCGTACCTAAACCCTAAGGTAAATTGTGATACGGTTGGTGCCGATCGGATTGAATGTACTACGCCGAAGGAACTTGACAAAGTTACCTTGAAAAATAGTCGCACTTAATTACTTTCGGAAAATACCTTTTGATTAATTTGAGAAGCAATCTTTGTTTTTACCAGCATCCATATTCACTGATCTCTTGTAAACTTGACTAATTTTTTTTTTCAAATAAAATCATTAAATTATTTTAGGCATTTGTTTTCGTATTAATTACCTATGTACAGCTTGATTCGTAATTATTAAAAGGGGGTCTGCAAATACCTGACTTTATTAAGAACTTGCAGGTCAATATTTATAAGTGTTTTGAGTTTAATTATTTGATTTCTAGACTGATCCAAGATAGAACCATTGTAACAAGGCCTTGGACTTTCAGTAGGTTGTAAATATCTATTTCTTGCGTCAAAACAATGACGCTGGTTTCAAGCGAAATATACACTGATTGCGTAGCCTTCGCTCAAAAGCCAGACAAATCTTGTTGATTTCAAAGAGCCATTACTGAGTTGCCAGCAATGAAATAGACAGGGCTACGTCACATTGCCGATTGACACAACTACCCAAAGTCCAAGCTCTTGTTAAATGGTTCTAATTATTAGAACCATTTTAAATATAATGTTTCTGTTACATTCAATTTTCACAAACTTATAAAGGATGAACTATTACGTATTTTCATACATGGCTTTCGAACAAGGCGTATAGTAATTGATACAACAATTGATTATTCAACGTTTAAAAAGGGGCTGGTGATATATGTTTAGGATTATCATTCTTTTTGTCTTATCTGACTGATACGCCCATAAAGTATAAGAAAAACCTACTATTTTAAGCGTTTGCTGAAGACATATTTGCACCGAGAAGCCACATTATTGAACAATTACTTGAAGCGACAACTCGTGGCTCTTAAGGTTTGTCAAGAACTCATTAATATCTTTTAAAGACAATTTTATTACAGACCAGAACAAGCTTTCAGCAGAGAGAAAGTAGAGAGGAATCCCTTGTAATTAGGCGTAAGTCCTGCTGGAGTTCTTTAGGGACGATCCTAAAAGCTGTATATAACTCTGAAGCACTTGTTTGATCGTAGAAGTTCCACACATTACCATAACCCCTCATTGTCTATACCGTTCGCTTAAACCTTGTGTGACGTTTTCATGCTTAAAATAGTTTCTTTAGGCTCTAAAAAATCTAGGCTATTTATTTTTTGACAGACTGCATGTCAAAACATTTTGTTTACGTACATAATTTTGTTTTTCGATTTGCAGAAAAAAATGTAACCTTCGAGAAATTCCTCATTTTGTGCTAAAAAGGTTTTGGCGAATATACATGAATTGGCATCCTTAACACATTGTGTTTAGGACATTAGATAACTATTGCAACATGGGTGTCATTTTTCAACATGAGATATTGAAACCAAATTTGTTAAATAAAGAGATTTTTATAATCCACATAACGAAGTTGCGAGAGTAATAAGGGTTTTGACTGGCTTGTCAGTCAGTGCGTCCGTCCATTAGTGCTGGGTTTTTTTTTAAGGGCATCTCCTATTAAAATACTTCATGGAATTTTGTGAAACTTTGTGGGCATTTAAGACAAAATGTGCAGATAACCAGGAATTTCCGATTCCATTATTTTTCTGGGAATTTCGGTCCTTTTGAACATAGAATTTTGGTCCTAAGTTGAATACAGTGTATATTAATGAACAGAAAGTGCAACTCCTCTCCAATTGCTGCATGGAATATAATGAAAATATAATGAAAATTTGATAGCATTTAGGACACGATGTGAAGATGTGCATATTACCAGAAAATTCTGATTTCATTATTGTTTTATTATTTTTTAAATATTTATCCCCTTTTTAACTTAAAATATTTTTAGTTGACAAAGTTAGACAAAGGAATAGATTTGATAATTTTCAGGAAGTTTTTTGCAAGTTATGCTCTTTATCAAATCATTTTTGTGTATTTAATGTATACCTTAAATTGCCATTCATTATGTGTATCATTGTCAAGAAATACCTAGGTAAATGTGGGGTAAGTGAACTTGCTCACTTTTTTTTAAAATTTAAATTGTTAGTTGTAAGATTGCAGCATAATGGAATTGTTTTCTTTAAACTGATTCTGAAATCAAATACATAAAAAAAGTTATTTTCACAGAATTTAGGCGAAAATAAGGTAAATTAGTTCAAAAGAAGCACAATTTATGTGCGCCGTAAATTGCAGCTTTTTTTAAAAACACGTATGGAACTGTACCTCCCAGGTCGTCCATCGGGATTTTTTCAGACCGGGAGCTAAAGACCTGCAGCTACAGACAGGCATAAACCAGCGTTAAATCCAGAGCTCTGTGTATATGGAATAGATTGTGTGACGTAAAAAATATTGATTTTTTAAATTTTCAATACAAAAGAGTCCTATATTATGTTAGCCTCCAGTAAATGGCAGGGAATTCGATTGTTATAACTCAAAATAACTTAATAACTTAATAATGTTGTTTTTCTTCAACAGAGTATGACCAAATGTAAAATTAATTAAACCACTTTATTAGTTCAAATATGAAATGTTTATGACTTTCCTTCCCCCTTTAAGACTGTTTTGTGCAATGAATAACTTATAACACTGATTCTCCCTCATCTGTGCACTCAGGAGGATTTTCTTCTCTTTGCCTCCTCGGTCTTGAAAGGTGGTGGCACTTGGGCGGCGGGGTAATTTAATCCCCTTATTAAAAAAATCAGTACCCTCAGTGCTGACCTCAGGGTCTCTCAGTGCTCCCTCAGTACCCTCAGTGCAAATCTCAGGCACCAAAAAGGATATTAACCTAAAATAAAAAATTATAGGTATCCCACAGGAAATATCACAAATGAATAAATCTATTGATTGTGACAGTGTGATGAAAAATGAATCAGATGAAATTAAAAATTGACATTGGAGAGCAATGGTTAATCAATTTGAAAATTCTATACACACTTTTCAAGTCAATGCTAATAGAACAATCAAAACTTAAAAAAAATATTTTTAAAAATCTTAGTTACAACTAATTCTTAATTCACCTTAGAACTTACTATGGTGAAACAGGAATACCAAGTATACAATTAAAAAGAAATGGGAATAAACCAAGAGAACGTGTGAGAGAAAGATACAATTATTTTTAAGGATGATTTTCCTATACTTCATGAATGTGAAAATAGCTGAACCATATTAATGGATATTATTATATTTCCAAGTATCCGGTGCCAAAGAGATTTTGGTAAGAACCTCGTAAGTTGCAAGAACTTCTGTTCGAACCTTTTGTATCTGTTTATGCAATAAAATATTTTCAAACCAAACCAAGCAAACCAAAGAGATTGAATAGGTAACTTACCCTGACCAACTCACAGTCTCATTTAAAATTTTAACAAACACCACGTGAATTTGAATGCTAAAAGAATTTGTAAGAACAATTTGTCAAATTTATGCTTGCGGAAGCAACCTACAACGAAAAACAAAACATGGCAAAAATTAAAGCGTCATTACTATGATACCGTATTTCTAGTTATTGCGTGATATGATATTCACTTTTTCAGAATGACTTTTACGGTGCAATAAATACTGTATGAAGAAATTGTTTGTTACTGAAATCTTTTTAAATCGTTAAATGACTGGTGCAAAAAAATTTGAATTGTTTTTAGATGTATGGTAACAAATTCATTTTACTTTAAACAATAAAGTACACTCATAATCAAATACTGTTTATACACATCCAATGAAGTCAACACATACAAATCTTGTAAGTGTTATTTTATTAGTACAGAAGATAAAATCAATTATTCTGGTTACTGTCGTCCATCATTTCCTCCCTGTATCTTTGGTCTTTTCCAACTCTTTGGGTTTACATCATTAAAATGCTGAAGTCCAACGCTGGCCCCCATTTATGTTTGTCCTCATCCAATTCTGTTTAAAGTTCGTTTGAATGCTGTAATTTATCGTTGGTCCCCCTTTATGTTATTCCTCCTCCATCTTTTTGTGTTGACTTTATTTCACTTCGGATGTTGTACTGTCAATCGAAACCCCCTTTATGTTATCTTTATGTTATCTTTATGTTATCTTGACTGTATTAACATCACATGGATGTTGTGATCAAGCGTTGCTACTACACCCCCTCCCCCTTTACGTTTGCCCTTCCAAACTCTTGTGGTTAACATCTTTTGGATGCTGTAGTCCATCATAGGCCAGCTGTTCAGTTTGAACACCTTCAACAAACTGTGTTAATATCAGTTGTCATCTTCCAACTCTTTGTGCAAACATCATATGTGAGTTTCTCCTTACCAAAGATGCAAAGAACTCTCCATGAAATCCTTATTATGTTTGATTTTTATGACTCTAAGGGTTAATGTATCAACATTTTTTATAATGATAAATGACGATGACCATTCGCAATTGCTCTTTTGCCACTTGGAACACTAACAAAAAGTTAAACTGAAATCAGACTGTTGTTGCTGCTGATGTTCACCTACCATTTCACATTCAAGATCATCGCTCGAATAAATCATTGATGAGTTGATTAATTAGCATTCATTAATTTGGTCGTAAGTCGTAAGTTCTTTTGTGAAACGCAGCCTAGAATCAGCACCCAAGCTTGCTGGGTGCATCAGTATCACAAGATGCATCATCTATCAAAATTTGGTAAAGATTTAATTAAAAAATAACTAAGATTTGTCTATCAAAGGGCACCTGCTCCAAAAACTTGAACCAGTTTTAAAAACCTTCACTTCATCCAGCATCCGAAGAAATATATGTCTCAGATTGAAATTCAAGCCTGTCAAGTGCATAGGTATCATTAGACACCTCTTCCATGCAAGTATGGTGAAGTTTGGATCACTAGTAATTGAGATATGGTCGTCAAAGGGCATCTACTCCAAAAATTTAAACCTCCTCCAGCATCCAAAGCCTAGGGCTCAGATTCAGTATCCACGGCTGTGGAGTGCATCAATGTCACAAGACACAACATCTATCATGGGGTGAAATTTCAATGAACTATAATTCAAGACATTTTGTATAAAACTTCAAATTCACATTCCTTGATTTGTTATCATATTGCTATATATATCTTTATCGCATTTTGTCTTTCAAAACATTAATCCCAAAACATTTGCTTACGTAAGGCGTAATAATTATTGTTTAATCGTTTTGAATTAACTCTGAACTTAGTGGACTTGATATAATTGACTCACTCAGTTTGAAGTTTCACTCCGTGTCATCTGTCATTCGTGCTTATAGTGCTAATTACTAAAAGTCTATTGTTTACTATTCATATTTATATCATTTGTTCATTATTATCATCAGTCAAGAATTACATTTGTAGGCTTGGATTGTTCGGGTGTAGTTTTTGGATTTCCAGAATTCACCCTACCGACCTAAATTTCAAATAAAGTGCTTTTTACCATCTAGAGCATTTTATAGTCTTATATTCGCCGGATATATAGAAACACCATATTTTCCCCGGTGATAGTTTGGTGGAGATATCCTAAGGGTAATTCACCCGGGACTGCTGCATAAACTTTGTAGCAGTTCGATTTCGTGTACCAACAACAAAGCGAGTTTCCCCGAGATTATCTTATTCAACATGTCAGAAATGCAACACTAGAGCAGAGGATTTCCCCGCTCATTTCGACCATCAAATCAGCGTCACTGCTTTTCGAGTTTCTGGACATCCCCAGGACTTGCACGACCACACTCCAGACCTAGATCTTGTCCAGCATGCTACAGGTGCGGGAATACTTTCTCAGACACCTGTACTCGTGTCCAGCTACACGTTCGGAGTGTTTCGTGTGTGGATTACTTGGCCATTATGCTAAAATGTGCTTCTACGCAACCATTCCTTGCCATTCCCATGCGCGGAAAACTTACCCGTTGGCGACCAACGACAAACGTTTGTTCAAAAACGGCTAGGCCAAGGATGGAAGGACCTGCAATCGGACAGTATCGTCTGTAGGATCGACTGATACCCAAGCAGGATCAAAACTCGACCCTACTGTAGCCTAAATTTCAAATAAAGTGCTTTTTACCATCTAGAGCATTTTAAAGTCTTATTGTCGCCGGATATATAGAAACACCATATTTTCCCCGGTGATACATCTATGCAAGTTTAAAGAATATATGACCGGTAACCGGGATATGGTCATCTGGCGTCTGCTCCAAAAACTTTAACCAGCTTCAAAAGTTATAACCTCATCAAGCATACAAAAGCTATGGCTCAGATTCGGTATTTAAGGCTGTGGAGTGCATCAGTATCACCAAATATGCAAGTTTGGTGAAGTTAGAAACAGTTGTAACTTAGATATTGCCATCAAAGGACACCTGCAACAAAAACTTTAACCTGCTCCAAAAACCTTAACCTCCTTCAGCATCTGAAATTCATGGCCCAAATTCAGCATCCAAATCTTTCAGGTCCATAGATCCTGATGCATCATCCATGCAAGTTTGGTGGAGATAGGACAAGTAATAACTTAAATAAAGGACCTGCTCAAAAAACTTTAACGCCGACGCTGAGGATATATAGCATAAGCTCCCCCCGACTTCGTCTCGATGAGCTAAAATCATGCCCCCAAAAAATGTATATTTATATAAGGTTAATCAGTCCAAAACTAGCGCAAGTTTTTACATCATGTACCATTGCACTGTTAGCTTTGTATATGTTTAAACCATCCACGTTTTCATTTATCACTCACATTCCACTCACATTTAGATTTTATACAGATCGAAACAGCTGACCACACAAGGAAAACTGGGGTTGTAGTTAAGTAAATATTTCGAACAATATTTTGAGAGGCAGCTATTTCAATAGAATTTCATTCTGAGTTCAAAATCCTTTTATTGTTTACAAAGTCACGTTGCATAGATGACATCTACATGTTTATTTACTATAGATTTTAGGCTTACTCCATTTTTTCATATGTCTGTGAAAGGATTTTTTATGTAATGCAATAGCATGACTTGCTGTTTCAATTTTGATCTTTTCAAATCCACGTATTATAGACATTTTGTGTGTGAGGTTTTTTGTGTTTGTTTTTCGAGGGGATGTATGTTTGTTTGTTTGCTGCCAATCAAATTAAACGATTTGCGGCTTTATTTTTAGCCTTGCGTCCATTTTTTCCTTGTCTATTATTCTGACAATTATTACAAGCCTTCAAACCTTGAAGTCAATAAAGATGCCACACTTTTATAAACCTGCTTATCCCCTAGAATCTCTCCCACATTCTTGTCACACGAAACTTTTATGGTATATCAAAACGTAATCTCGCGGGATTAGACGATATTATCAGCTGATCATATCTTTATTAAAAATCGGTTGTTTGGCTTCTTCCATCGCTGCACAATGCTCCTATTTGCTGGCAATTTTCAAAATTGTGTGACGGGCGAAGACTTTCATATTAGTGTAATGATTGTTATTAAGAATCCCCCAGCTTGGACGAATTGATGGTCGGGCGAGCAACACAATATATTAATAAGATATTGGTTTCCACCAGGAGACTCTATCGGCTTCTCAAATTTTATACATCGGCATAGGCTGAACAACTTCAGTTGGCAGGAAAACTGTCTCGCACGTCCAGTGTATAGAAATCAATTAAAATGAAACATAGGACAATACATCAGCGAAGAGAAATCAGCATCAGATTTTAAAATGTTTTTTTTTATTTTAATTTATTTTTATTTCGTTCATTATGCAGCTGTATGATAATAATTACAATATTTTGAATTTGCAAAAATCATTTAGTTTTTAAATCAATTTTCAATGCTAAGTAGTAAATGCATTGTCCTTTTTAGCCGGGCTCTGCTGAAAGCAGAGTCCTGGCTGTAGGCAGGCAAATCGCCAATGTTACTATAAATAGCACAACTTCAAAAGTAAACAAAAAACCAAACAGCGTCAAAGTAATTAAAAAGCATCCGCTATACCAAATAGCTATACCAAATAGTTACACAAAGAGCCACGTTTTGTCAAAAGTGTTGGCATTTTGTTTCTTTTTTTTTTAATTTCGAGAGAATTGTCTACCTTTTTTAGTTTTTTTTTTAAATTAATAACGTGTTTTAAAAACAAGACTATGCATTTTGGACACATACAATGCGCATGAATATCCATGAACTACTTTGCTGCGCGTTGAAAAAATGGGGATTGAATACTGAGTATATAAAGGCTTGTTGCAAAATTCAAGGCAGCAACTTTTTTCTACTATATTTTTGTTTATAGCCGCTTACAAAATTTGGTCGCTCTCTGACGCTTTGCCGACATTAAAAGCAAGAGAGAGAGAGAGAGAGAGAGAGAGAGAGAGAGAGAGAGATTTCAGTCTTTACTACACAATATGCATAAAGACACACCAAAAGAGCCCGGCTTTCAGTACTTCAGTACTTTGATTATTATTGTTGGCCATTTTTAGTGCTTTATAAATATATTCAGTGTACTGACTTAGTAGATCTATATATTAGATCTGACACTTTAAAGATGCCTAGTGATGTTGATTCTAATCAGTGCTTTTTATATCATAAAAAAATAATTCTTAATTAACTGTATCTTCAGATCCACTAGCATCTTTTGTCGGTATAGAGCCGCCTCCTACCCTAAAAGGATTTTTTGTTACGTGTACATAGCTCAAAGCTACCCTTCACTTCTAAAAAAAAAATATTTATGTATTTCTTATTCTTCCTTACTTTTTTTCTTTTCGGTTCTTTTCAATCTCCCTTTTTATGTTTGCGATTTTTAGTTCATAAATCCTAAATTTGATAAACGAATGTTCAACCCTGGTACGACCTAGCCATTAACCTGATTTATTATTTGGTTCACAACTTTTCATTAAATTCTACATTCTTTGGCCATTTAGTTTTTATTTTAGATTTTATTTATTGTCTATTGTTCTTAAACTAAACAATACTTTCAAACTTATGTGATAATGTGTTATTTGAAAGGTTAAAAGACAGGAAAACCCTTTTTCAATACAAAGAGAAAACAGTCAAAGGCAGCTAGGGTTCCACTTGCTATTACCAATCACCCCGCCCTTGAGAACCTTATCAGCATCCTTAGAAATAGTCTGCCCATTCTTTACACTAACGAAAGAATGGCTGACCCTATCAAGGACCCGCCTAAGTTTAAACTCCCAAGAAACTTTAAGGGACATGGCATTGAGAGTGGGATTAGACATCCTCCCGTTTCCAAATGGTGGTTTTAAAACAGGTTCAGATGTCTGATGCCTTTTGTGCAAGTACACGACAATACGAATTGTTTTAAAAGCCCTATCACGCCATTCACAGGTCGCACCTACAAGATATTTGGCAACACTCTTGTCGCAAAGACAACTGCATCGATCTCATCAGTTGCAAAGTTTGCTCTTAGCAATACATTGGTGGAACAGGTGACCTCTGCTCCACCATAAAGACCAAAAAGCGATTAATTGATGAAATAGAGGAAATATTCTTTAGATCTTTATTATTCCTATATAGCTAGCCGGTTAAATATTATCCAACGAGAAGCGTGCGTGCGTGTGCAAAAATAATAAATAACATGCATATGTTTATTTGTATATTGTGCAAATTGATTATTTACATATTTGTACAACCTTCCTGATGCCCCTTAAAACTGTTCAATACAGGGAAACGAACAGTACATGTGTATACTTGGTTGTTATAACAGGATATGAGAGCGAACATGGCTGAAAAAAAAAAACATGCGGATTTATAAATATTTATATTCGTCAATATTTACATTTTCCAGAGTCTTTGTCTGAGATCACTACTAATCGATTTTGTAATGTATTGTCAAATACAGTTCAGCAATGATTATTCTAATACTTGATCGTACAATTGCTGAGAAGTATATGAATGCAAGTAATAAGTATTCATGATTATTATATTAGGTGATCAAATACAGTATCATAAAACCGTTCGGGCTTTATTGGATTTGATCACGCCCGACCACATTTGATCACCTCATAATGCTCAAAGAATGATTCCTTATATGTATATATACCTGGTACTATGATTCTGTGCGCGTGTTGGGTTTGTTTTTACTTGCAATGCTCGCTATCTTTATCCATGTATGAAGCCAAAATAATTTTATTACTTGACTATGATGACTCTAATATTGTGAAACCAGTATATATTACTATGAGTGTAATTTGTTTTATTAATTCGTTATCTATGATCCATAACCAGGACTATACATAAAGTTGTAGATACATTTAAAAATGCAATCAAAATTAAACCTCATTAGTGATTTTTAAAAGCCTTTTTTGCGTTTTCCTTTGACTCTCTCTATTTATTTCATAACAAAACCCCTGGGGAATCAGAGATGGGGTTGTATAAATGATATATAGGTTTTTCAAGTATTTTGGGAGTTTTCTGTGACATGTTTTCGAAAAATGCCCTTCACTCAAATTATCGATATGGCCCAAGAGAAATAACTCTTAAAGAATTTAGGGGAATTTGTTTTACCTGTGTTCTGCCACCAAAAATTATTGACAAATCTCGTCCGTGGTGACGGTCGGATTCGTGATATTTTCCGAGGGGAATCCATAAACTACATGTAAATAATGTGATTCATGTAAATAGCAATTAAGAAAGTCACCTTCTCTCATATCATCGGAGTCTGATTTCTATTCATTTGTACAGAACTCATTTGAGAAACAATACACATCAGAAATTAAATGTGTACTATTTTCCCTTAATCCATCTTCACTAGCCAAGGGTTTTCGGTCCACTTCGCGATCGCTCCCCATTACTTTATGGGGACCGAAGTGGACCGAAAACCCTTGGCTAGCGAAGATGCCTTTAATCTAACTCATTCGTATCCTCATATTCTTCTTACAAACGTACACAAGGGGTCCATTGTTCTAAAGTCAATTGATTATATCCCCCCCCCCTTCCACAATATAAAAATGAAAATATAAACCTTGGGTTGTTTAATAAAATCATAGCCATGTTTGATGCTTAAGCTTTTGGTGTGCAATACCATGCTTTTTAAAAAAGGATGGGTGTAGGTTTTGTATAAAAATGTAGTATTGAATCGAGCCCTTTTTGTCTAATAAGGAACAATCTGCATAAAATACTTTAGTATAGTCTGTTTCACTATTGCTGGTATTACTAGGCCAGGCGCGGATCGAAAATTAATCATGGGGGGGGGGGGTCGCTACTTAGCATGTTGAATTGTTGCAACAGCAGAAAAAAAACCTATATTTTCTATTGTCACATTTATTTCTAGAACTCATTATGTCCACCAATCAATGAGGATTATGAAAATCAACAAACGTCTAGATTTTATGTTTGACTACAAGTACCTAGACACACATCTTCGCTAGCCATGCAAGGGTTTTCGGTCCACTTTGCTCCCCGTAAACCCTTGGCTAGCGAAGATGCTAGACTCAGGGAAATAGTCTATTATAAACACGAGGCACGAATTTTACTGCGAAACTGAAAGGGTCAAATAAAACATTCGCAGGGGTGTAATAGATCCTGTTTTTTAAAAAAAAATCCCTGTTTATTCTTATGTTTATAATTGAGCCCCCTTGTAACAGGATAATTTTACAGTCGTGTCACATATTGAGCATTCCTGTTCTCGAGAAGATGATCAGACGTAAACAACTGTTTATATACATGTATATGGATTATAAACCTACATCAAACTTTAAACCTCAATAATTGTCAACAGGCAGAGTCTTAACAATTTTAAAGAATCAACAATATGTCAAAATGCTTGCATATAACTTAGACACCTTCCCAATATCATCAGTGTTCATCTCCTTATTTTTTAAATTTTTTAATATCATTTTTACATGATCCCCCAAAAAAAGGGGGGGGGGGGGGAGGGGGACTCCTTCAGAATTCTACTTTTTGAATGTAAATTTAAGAAAAATCATTGCTGTAGCCCCCACCCTGCTTCGTCCCTGTTACGGACAGACAGACGGACGCCGAACAAAAAGTGAACAGAAAAGCTCTTTCAGTTCAGGGGTGCTAAAAACCTTTGATTTTCAAAAGCGTTTTCCGGTAAATCCATCTCCCCCACATGGAGTTTCATTGCTTGCGTGACCTAGGCTATTTGTTCTACAAAAATCAAACTGCACAGTGTTAAATTTGCGCTCGGTCCAACTTTTTGCATATTAGGATATACTAGACCCTGATTTTTCACTTTATAACGAATTTACGATTGATATTTTGTTCGATCATCTAAGTTTTGTCATTTCTAATTTACTCCATTATCTGATAATCTCTCTATCTCCCTCCCTCAACTCACGAGCGGTTTCTTGTTTCAATTCCGCCTTCTACGGTCCGATTGGACAAGGATTCATTGAAAAATTTTTGGAGTTGACTCCTTTTTAAAAGCTACGTACTTCGCTATTATGAATCAACAAAGATATCCTCGATAGCTGTCAACAATTATGTGTATTTAACCTAAATGTAATGGAATCAATAACTTTGGACAGACTATAGTAGAATTAGGTTCATGCAAGATAACTAGCAGCGTAAAGAATCCATCCTGCTGTTAACTTGTTGGGAGTGTTTCAAATTTACTCTGATGGAATTTCACTCGTTGATTTGTCTCGACAAAAATTTACTGATCTGCACCTCCTACTCCCCATATTTTTTTTTTTTTACATTAACAACCCCCAATCGCTCATTATTAGATGGGCAGCGCCTACTTTAGAACACATGAAAATCCTCTCATTAATTCATAGGACTTTCTTTTATAGAAAAAGTAATACTATTTACATGTTCATCAACAACAAAACTCTTAATAGCATAACTAGACTATATTTACTGTATATTAACACCAACATAAAAAAAGTTTGAAACAATTTCCGTCCATCCACTTGATCATTAAATAAGTAACATGGGTATGATCTCAAAACACTAGGACAACATATAAAAACATGATTTTGCACAGTTCAAATGAGATGAAATGTAATGAAGATGTGTTAAGCTGATGCTGCCTCCACTTGCTGCTGCTCGGCCTCTGGGGCTTCGTCCTTTTTCACTTTTTTGGTCGGACTGGCCTCCTCCGAATCTTCTTCTGATGTTCTTTTTTCTACTGTGGCCTCTTCTGTGAAGAAATAAACACAAACATCAGCAATGTTTTTATAAACATGAAAGACAGTCCTTTTGGACTTAAAAAAAAAAAATAAATGTCATAACTGTTTGTCATTATTTTACACAAAAGGTACTCATTGTGATGTTTAAACTCTGTCGCAAGTTTTTTCTTCCACCACTTTTTGCTTGACATTTCAATAATAGTAAATACCTTTGTACTCAAACTACATTCATCCACTAATATAAAAAATGTCCATATTATCTGTTTTGAAATGCCCCCTAAACCGCTTCAGGTTTCAATACACATCAAAAAATTGAAAGTCTACGGAGACTTTGCATTGCATCAGCCATTAATAAGCCCAGATGATAACGTTAAAAAATTGCGTGATGTATTTGGAGTGTATTCCGAATGGAGAAAAGATGTAAACATTTCCCATTACAAATCTCCGTAAGAAAATTGTTTTCGTTCCTATGAAATTTTATGGGTGAAAAGGGATAATTGTTCAATGAAGATATCTTTGATATATTCCCTTTCATCGATTTCAATTGTATTTCTTTCACAGGTATGTGTATTTTTATCAAAAATCATAAAAAATTGATGGAAGCAATTACTTGGGACAGACTATAGTAAATGTGTAGCTACACAAACCTGTGTTGGCATTTTGGTTGGAGTCGTCTTCCTTTTCAGCACCATTTTCATCTGTCTTCTCCTCTTTTTCTGTTTTCTTTTCTTCTGTTTTTTCTTCTGTGGTGGTCTTAAAGATCAAACAAAAGATGTCACCAATCTGTTACAGTAATATCTTAATTATACAAAAGATTTCATTAAAATTTACACTTGATCAGCTCTACATTCTTTTTGTTTAAATCGTCCAATGCATTAGTATTACTATAAAAATGTCTGGTTTTAAAACTTTTTAATCACAAGAATGTTACCTCCTCCTCTTTCTCTTCCGTTTTTTCTACTTCTTCGACTTCCTTTGTCTTGGTTTCTTTGGTTTCTGTGGTCTCAACAGCCTGAACTTCCTCAGTTGCTGTTTCCCTGAAACCACAAAGGTTTTTTATCAAGTGTTGCACAAAAAAAAAAAAAATGCATGACACAAAGCATTCTCTGTTGAATGATTTAAGCGTAAATTCAATTAAAACCCACAAAAGCACATGTGGCATGATTTAATCACTAAACATTATTAAAATAAAAATATAACTCATATAAATAGAGCTTAATTTCGCAACAGAATCATCTTCAGCGATTTCATAAATGCAAGTAATGGATTCTGAACGCTTTCTCTATGCTCAAACAAAAACCAATAATGGCGGGCATCGCCTACGTTTTCTTCATAAATTACTCATCTTCGACCTCATTAACATATTTTACAAGTTATACCGTATATTTTTATTCAGGTATTTATCAAAATCAATCCTTGGATACAGTGAACTGTTTTAACTTGTTGTTTCTCTTTTGTCAGAATAATCGTGTTACGATCAAATCCGAGAACAAAGAAAGCCGACCAGGAAGACAAAGGAAAGCCATGCGAAACCGGCATGTTTTCCTAGAATTTTCCTTAAATTGAATGGAACATGACATTTCTTCGCATTTCAAGTAAGTAATAGATTTAAAAAAACGTAAATATTTATGATCAACTCACTTTTCTCCTGGCATTTTTGTATGATTTGTTTCCCGTGTCTTTATTTACAAAATTCCTGAGGTAATCTGGGTACGCAGACGACCGAACTTCCCGCCGGATTGGTGTCGTTGTTTTGGACCACGTGACATTTGCTTTGATCTAATTGGTTGTGTTGAAAAAGTCGCTTTTGATCACATGCATTAAGCGGCATAATGGATTGGTTGAAAGAAATTTACTCTATTTTAAGACAGGGGATTTTTTTCTTTATCACGTGATGATCAAAATGGCAGCTCACTGTGACTTCAGCTCCTTAGAACTTTTGATGAAGGTGTTCATTTTACTTTGGTTAAAATTTAGACTTGCACGATTTTATAAGTTAATAGCATACGTTGTATAATTTGATTTCTCAATATGTTTTTGCATGTTTTGTTACGAAATTTGAAATGACACACACCCCTTTTTGAAAATTTATGTACAGGTACGTACCATGCATACATAAGGTTCAGTACAATCTATTGCTTGAATAAGTTATATAGCTTTATTTAGAGAAGCATGATTTATAGTCTGGCTCAAGAAATTTATAGTGCACATTTTGACAATTTTTAATAAAAATACACACACCTGTGAAAGAATTGAAATTGATGAAAGGGATAATTTCCAAGATAGCTTCATTCACACATTATCGTTTTTCCCTCATAAAAATTCACAGTATCGAAAACATTTTTCCTGCGGAGTCTGAGATATATAATGGTAAATGTAGTCTTAAACAACCAGAAGCTCGACTATCTCCGTAAATCGCCGACGAGCAGAGACGTCAGAGATTTATGGAGACAGCCGAGCATCTGGTTGAACGAGACTATGGGGAATGTTGACATCTTTTCTCCATTCGGAATACCTCGCACAATTTTTCAATGTCATCATCTGGGTACATTCGTCTATTTAGCAATGAAAAATCCCTTAGACTTTTTATTTTGAGCTGTGTATTAAAACCTGACAAGCTAGAGGGGGAGTTCCAAAGGGGAAATCTTGGGATTTTTTGTAATATATTGAATGAACATCTTCTGAACCAAGAGGTATCTATAAATATTGAATAGTTTGAGAAAATATGCGACAAAATATCTCGGGACAGACTATAGCCTATTTGCTATTCATTTTTCTTAAATGTGAATTTTTTTTCATAAGTGCAGTGGCTTATTGTATTCAGTGCGTCGTAGCACTTGCACATCAGTCTCATCTCTTTTATTCCAAGTTAAATCTTCCTGTAAGTAAAACACTCAAATGACATCATTTTTAAAAAAAATTTTAAAGCATTGTTGCTTACATTCATGTCAAGAAATATTGAGCCCGATAGTAATTACTTGTCAAATAGTTTTGATGCACTTTTATAACAGTCATCTTCGCTAGCCAATGTTCTTTGTATTTCATTTTTAATTAATGATTTGACCTTGGATTTTGTCTATTTTGCTAAAACTTTGAGCAGTTAGAGCTTTGGCTTTTATTTTCTTTTGACATCACCAAACAATATTTTTAATCTGTAATATGACACTGATCCAGGAGTCTAGTCTAATCAAATATATGCTTACACACGGCTTATCATTGTCTGAGCAATAATATCATAAGGTTTATGACAAGAAGGCCCTTGGCATGTACAGACATTTTCTATAAGTTCAATTTCTCCCGCAATTATTCCTGATATATTGTTATTTTTCAAGTGAGAACTTCTTGCCAATTTAAATAATATTACAAAGTACTACTATACATATGCGAACGTTGAAAGTGATGATGTAGTACCCATTAAATAACATGTAGTTCAGCACGTTTTAAAAGAGCTGTTTAAATACAGTATCATATTATATAGGTAAACACTTAATTTTGAAAACATAGTTTTGTAATTAGGTCAACTACAAACTGTGTAACGTTTTTAAAATATGACACAAAATCATATCTTGATATGATGTCATTTCATGATACAATATCATATTGTATCATGATATATTACAGTTACTGTATTATATTGTATCATTTGATATATCATATTACACAATATTGTATAATATCATGGGTTGTAATATGATTATCATATTTTATAGTAGTGTATTGATAAACATTGTATCATACAAATGCTGTATAAAATCTATACATATATGATTATTGTACAATTTTGTTTCATATGATATACAATGTTGTCAATGTGTCAACCACATTACAGTATCCAACATCTAAGATCGTTAACTATACTTTTCATAAAATGATAAAATCGGTCTCATAAAGGTGATGCCTGGACATGGTGATGAGCTTTGAAATCTGTGATTAACTGCAGTATATTTGATATACATGTTCATTATAATAAATTCAACACCTGGTCAATCAGACATGTGAGGTATAATTTAAACAAGATCACATATAAACTACTTTAAGACACGGTTTTTGAACAAAAATATTGCTAATAAGTAACTTATATAGCTTCCTTCTTCCGTGTTCCATCTGAAATACAGGTATGTTGAATGGGGATTTTAGTTATGGCTCTTTAATAACACATACTGTAATTTTCTACGCTGTTTAGAACCACAGGTTTAAATAAAATAACTATCCATTTGAAAATTACTTCCACACTTTTTGCTAAGCAATATGTTAAAGAAAGCTATCTTCCTCGTTATTAACATTTATACCATGAAAATTATGAAAAATAACATACATGTAGTTGATGAACTTGCCAAAGGTAAAACTGTTCTGAGTAAGGTAAAGAGATAAAGAAAAACAAGACATATTAGTATTTTAGTATGAACAGTTTGAACTAGCTGCTATTGAATTTGAAGTATGACCACTTGGCTGTTTGCTCTTTATTTCAAGCTCTTCCTATAGTACCCATAGAAACTGAATAAAGTCAACAAGTCAATTTGTATTCTACTGTTGATTTTGCTACTAGTATTTAGTTTCCAAATTGCTAAGAAAATAAAGGATATTATGTAACTTGTTGCCATGGTAACTATTATCACTTTGGAAACATGTGAATTTAAAGTCTGATAAGGTCTAAGCAGGCTTATATTTGTCTAATGGTTGATGTTATGTATGATCATAAAATCCCCCATGTGGTAGTTAATTATCAGTCCTAAGATATATGGCTTATAGAAATACCGATAACATTTTAATAGAATGCTAGTACAATTATGTACTGATTTATATAATAATTAACTTTTTGTTTTATGATTGGAGGTCAGGCCCTAAATGTTGTTTGTCCATCAGATTAATTTCTCAAAAAAACAACCTTCTGAAATATTCTGTTTACTCAGCCTAATTAAGTTGGGATGAAATATCTTCAATTGCCCTTGCGTAAATAGGAATTCTGGGAAGGAATTAGGCAGTCCATGTTAGAAAAATTCATAGAAGTTATATGAAACAGGTCAGTTCCTAGGTCAAATTGTGCATCGTCATGTTGGAAGACTGTCCATGGGTATCGTTTATTGCCGTGGTTCCGTTTACTAATGGCTTTCTCTACTTTTCACCCCTTCAAACCATTAGATTTACCCTGGGTTGTAATTCTGTTACACCCTGAGGCTGAAGGCTAATTAGTAGAGTTTACATTTCACTTCAGTTGATTCCTATTTTAATGTATGGAATAGAACCCAAGATAAATTCCTTGATTTAACCTGGATAACTGATACCATTTAATTAAAGAAATAATTACTGTACTTCCATATACCGGTAGATGAAACTGTCTGTCAAGTGAAAAATTAATATTCTTCTGCAGTACATGTGTGTATATTATTTGTATACTTGACAGACAGTTTCGTTGGAAACCGTAATTATCCCTTGTATTTGTATTGTTTTATACTTTTGTACTATTGGAAGTGTGGGGGACAATGGATAGTGGACAGCTTTCTTATATCAGTGTGTACTTGAAAAAAATTTGAAGTACAAACCTTTTTTGAAAGTAATTAATTAATTACCATTACATGTAATAACAAAAATAGGTCAATTACACATTACTTTCAATTACATCAAAATTTGTAATTAATCACACTCAAATACCATTACAAATTACCATTACCCCATCACTGATACTGCATGTGGTTGAATCATTCATAAATATGTATCTAAAGAGATTGCATTGGTGTGGAGTGTGCAATAGCATTTACATGTATATTATTAGGTTCAAAAGGTCATATGCTAGAGTGCAACTGTTTTAAATGGATAGCATTTATACTATCAGGTTCATATCTATAGCATGCAATTCTGTAGCAATAATTTCTGTTCAATTATGGTAACATTGCTTCGTAGCTTTGTGGGGACACACTAACTTATATATGTATATACATTGGCAATGGAATAGAATTTTCTATTTAATACAATGGAATGGCTTTAGCATACCTCAGTAGAACCCTGCTTAATTATCACTTTGATTAAGGGATGTCTTTCTTTTGATTTCCAGGCCTCCTCAAAAGAGAAAGTGGTTAAGGTCTGCAATGATGTGTATGTGATGGGCTCCTCTCAGTCTGATGGACTCCTGTCATCTGTGTGTGAAAGTCTGGGGACTCGTCCAAATGAAACAAAAAAGGCAAGTTCTACTCAGATGCTCAGAAAATTAATAGTATTATATAAATACTGCCTGTTTGGGAGTGTAACAGTTGAAATTGACACCCCGAGGAAACCATTGTCAACTGACGCGAAGCGGAGGTTGACAATGGTTTTTGAGGGGTGTCAATTTCAACTGTTATCCTCCCAAACAGGCACTATTTATTTTATTATACTGAATGTCTTGATTTTAGAGAATATTTTTACTGCTTTTATATAGAAATGACTTGAATTCTACGGCAAACGGTATGTTCATAATTTACGTGCATGTAACAATTCGTTGCGTTGCCTGTTGCTAACGCTGAGGGTAATAGAACGGATTATCAACTGCGTCTAAACCAATCAGATTTCAGTATTTAACATGAAAGTATAATAAACATGTATGGTACATTATATATAAACATGTAATTTATATACAAAAATTATTCATACTACATGCATATGTTTGCAAACGGATTGTAAAATTTAAAACTTAACATTTAATTTAGTTCATCGTAATACATAAAAAGATAACAAATGAATTAATTACAATTTAGAAAATTTTTGCAATTGCATGTCTACATGTCTAAGATTATTTAAGAGAAACCTTAATTTGGAAATTCATAGGTCTCCTTCCACCGGGACGCCACAGATGGGGCCAAATATATAGAGAAAAAAAAACAAATTTTCAAAAATCTTCTTTAAATTTCTATACTTCCACACATGTGAGGAAAAAACTGATTACATGGTTTTGATTTCCATTAAGCCCTCTACCAAAATTTTTAACTTCATGGCCCCTGAGTCAGGGGTTCAGGCTCTAGGGTGGGGCCAATTTGGCAATATAATAAAAATGTATTACAGTAAATCTTCTGGCTGTAGGGGGTTGGGGAATATGAACATATAGTGTTAATGCATTTAATGTTTAAAAATCTTTCTCTCTACTTTCACATATCTGTAAGAAAAACTTACTTCATAATTATTTTAACCAGGAAGTCCTCTACTAATGTTGTAAATTTCATGTCCTCTGAAGAATGGGTTTTGACTCTTTACTAGGCAAAACTTAAAATGGCAGTAAGATAATTTATTAATAAAATGAATTAAATATTGCAAATAAAACACAGGCACTTGATTATGTATTAATTACATGTAATTTTCACAAATGGAAAGAATTGAAATGAAGTAGTTATCTTGAACTTTTAAACATCATAAAATTGAAAGTTTTAAAAAAAAATTGTTTTAAATTAATACAATCATACACAATCACCCAGTGTAAGGTGTGTTTTTAGCCAGGTTTTCTGAAGTAAAAATCTGGTTATTGAAATGGTGAAAATGGCAGAGGATTGCCAAAATAGTACCGGTGTTATATATAGTGCCTTTTCCCCCTAGCCATCTTTCCCTCCGGAAAAATGGCTATATAGCAGTTCTTGAACCCCGAAAAAATGGCTATATAGCAGTTTTTCCCCCACGGAAAGCTGACTATATAGTTGGGTTTCCCCCTTTTTATAGCCAGATTACCCCCACGGAAAACCTACTATATAGTGGATTTTCCCCCATTTTTACTTTCCGGCCATATTTATTGCGGACCATTCGTGACAATAATTTGCAATAACTGATATGATAGTAATTTATCACAAAAAAGGATAATTATGGCATTTATTAATACCTAGAATAAAATACATGGTTTTTCAACCCCAAATATGAACTAAGGCATGCGCCTTCATAACATGCATGTGTCATCATCGTTAATTTCACCTGTTCTCACCCCTTTTTGGAACACCTTTCACACGAATTTCGGAATACCTCGAATCTTTTTCATCTAATCGATGCTTATCTACAGTTTTGACTTCGACGTTATGAACACGTAAGAACACATTTGAGTGAAAATACAGCGGTTTGGAAATTTAATTTTCCAATGTATTACCATCAATGTATAAGCTTCTCCCAGGGAACTAACTTACCAATCTTGACTTAATTTTGTAGAGGAAGGGAATAAAAAGTGGTAATGTATTACTTCCTTCGTCCAAAAGGCCATCAATTTCAAATTAATACCGTTAGAATTGACGGTCTTAAAAACAATTACTAGTATATATTTCTTCTTCTAAATATCAAACGGGAGACAGAATGCAATGATATGATGAGAAACTGAAATTTTTTAGTTTTACTTTGATTGATGGGGTTCTTTATCATGGTTAAGGGGTATTTTAATTATGTATTAAAAGCATGTGTAAAGTTAGTTAGTGTTTACCATTTCGTTTTAAAGTTACGCATATTCATATTTTAAGCACATTTCTACGAAACGCGAGATATTATGATGTAAACATTTTAAAAAACAAAGAAATTTGTTCACAACCAGAACAATGTCGGTATCTTTGCTGGTTACTTTGGAAAATGTGAAATGGAGCCTGAACTAACTTTATGTTAATATTAAGTTTGCAACGTGATTTATAAATATACAATTTTGAAAACAATGCTATATAAATCAAGATATACGATTCCATTACCTAAAAAAATTATACTATTTGTTTCATATTTTTGCAATAAAGATTTACTTGTGTACCATATTATTTCTTCGAACAATTAAACAAGGGTAATTCAAAAAAAAAACAAACAAAAAAAAACAACCAACACATATATTGTGATGAGCTGACTTTTTTAAAATATAAGCTTGTTCTTCTAATTAACTAACAATTAAAAAAAGTCGTATTTGCGCTTAAGTTGGTTTTTTATTTTTGATTTTCGGTTTCTCCTTTTATGAATTAAAGTTCATTGATTTATTTATCTAATTATTTATTATATCATTAGTCATCTTATGAATTGATTTAATGTTTTGAAGAATAATGAATTTTACCCGCGTACCTTTTTAAAAAATTTTGTTCGTAAATTAAAAAAAAAGCAGCAGAATTAAACGTAATTTTCAATCATTTTGATAAAGATATATATGAGTGATTGTGTATTTTTAAATGATGTTTTTACTTTTAAATGACTGTAAAAATATGTTCACGTGGTCATCTATAGTTTTTGAGATATGGGGCCCTAAAAAATACATATTCTTTATAATTGGATTTCAAACATCGGGCTCAAAAACAACAAAGGCTCCTACCCTGCATGGGGGCTTAAACTTTCGGTGTCATCTACTAGTGGTATACCACTATCACTGTGAAAATATGGTTAATTGATCATCTCTAGAATTTGAGATTCGGGTCCCCACTTATAGAACACTATTCAATCATTATAATGGGGTTTTAAACATCGGGCCCTGAAACATCAAGGGCCCCTACCCTGAGGGCTGAAATTTTCAGAATCATCTTCAAGTGGTAAACCACTGCCACTATAAAAATATGGTGATATGGTCATCTCTAGTTTATGAGACACTGGACCTTAAACAATATGCACTATAATTATTATAATAGGATTTTAAAAATCGGGCTCTGAAACATCGGAAACAAAATTTCTCTAAAACAGAGGTTTAGCCTGGATGAAATTTTCACAAACAGACAAACAGTCTGATAAATTTATCAAGAAATTCTTAAACATTTTCGTTTAATACAATTTCAGAACACAGAATTATGCATATAAGTGTATAACTTGTAAAACTTTTTTCAATAAATTACCTAAATTAAGTTCTATGTGTAGTTCCATTACACACATGTTAAACTTTCAGCATTGTCTATAAAAATAATAAATCGGCAAAACGAAACTTAACCTGTACAAATGAATGCAGATATACATGTATGCAACCTGGGAGTGTAGATACATTGATTTTAATCCTTACTGGATTTCCATAAGTATTTGTTATAAAATCTGAACCAAAAACGTGAGGGAGAAACCCTACTATGGGGGAAAAGCTACTATATAGTAGATTTTCCCCCGGGAGGGAAAGGGTACTATATAGTAGGTTTTCCGGGGAGAAAAGCTACTATGGGGGAAAAACTGTTATACAACACCGGGCCCCTTTTGTTAGCTAGGATAACTCCTTTTGTTGTACATATGCTGTTGACCTTAGTTATTTATTTATTTTTGGAATAATAATGCACATAGGATACCCCTTTTGTATGATTAACTCCTACAATTTTCAAGATAGGAAGATTTTGTTGTACATACGCTGTTGACCTTGGTTATTTATTTTTGGAATATAATAATGCACATAGGATACCCCTTTTGTATGATTAACTCCTCCTTCAATTTTCAAGATAGGAAGTTTTTTTTGTTTTGCAGATAACTTGTACATATATCAGAGATGTACACATCTTTCTTCTTGTTATACTTTTGTGAACATTGTTGTTTCAAATATATTTTAGATGATAGAATCCCTTTCTTCTGTACTAAAGACTATAATATTTCATGGATATACTGAACCACAAGAAATACAAAGCTTATTTCCAAGTAAGTTTAATATTTATGATTTGTATGGATATTTATTTTAGTTTACAGTACTTTATCCTTTGCCATCCATGGGGGACAATTTCCTCCTTTCCAACATCATTAATTACCATTGTCACTGTAGATGAAAAAAAAAAAAACTATTCTAAATTTCCTAAAATTAAACTTTATTATACCCCTGCTCCGAAGGAGAAGGGGTATACTGTTTTACCCTTGTGTGTCTGTCTGTCTGTCTGTCTGTCCGTCCGTAACAAAAATTTCTGTCACATTTATCTCAGCAACTATTTATCGCAGAAGCTTGAAATTTTAACACAGTGTTTGTTAAGGCATGCCATATCGTGGGATATATTTTTGTACCAATCGGACGTCAACTTCCTGTTAAATGACGACTTTGCTTATTTTTTAACCAAAATTTTCAAACACATTTCCGTCAAAGAATTCTCAGCAACTGTTTATCGCAGATGCTTGAAATTTTTATACAGTATTTGTATAGGCATGCCATATCGTGGGATATATTATTGTACCAATCAGACGTCAACTTCCTGTTAAATCATGACTTTGTTTACTTTTTGCCAAAATTTTCAAACAAATTTTCCTCAAAGATTTCTCAGCAGCTATTTATTGCAGATGCTTGAAATTTTAACACACTATTTGTTTTGGCATGCCATATTGTGGGATATATTTTTGTTTCAATCAGACGTCAACTTCCTGTTAAATGACGACTTTGTTTATTTTTAGCAAAACTTTTCAAACAAATTTCCGTCAAAGAATTCTCAGCAACTGTTTATCGCAGATGCTTGAAATTTTTATACAGTATTTGTATAGGCATGCCATATCGTGGGATGTATTTTTGTACCAATCAGACGTCAACTTCCTGTTAAATGACGACTTTGTTTATTTTTTGCCAAAATTTTCAAACACATTTCCGTCAAAGATTTCTCAGCAGCTATTTATCGCAGATGCTTGAAATTTTAACACACTATTTGTTTTGGCAAGCCATATTGTGGGATATATTTTTGTACCAGTCGGACGTCAACTTCCTGTTTAATGACGACTTTGCTTATTTTTTAACCAAATTTCCGTCAAAGAATTCTCAGCAACTATTTATCGCAGATGCTTGAAATTTTAACACACTATTTGTTTTGGCATGCCATATTGTGGGATATATTTTTGTTTCAATCAGACGTCAACTTCCTGTTAAATGACGACTTTGCTTATTTTTTAACCAAAATTTTCAAACAAATTTTCGTCAAAGATTTCTCAGCAACTATTTATCGCAGATGCTTGAAATTCTTACAGAATATTTGTATAGGCATGCCATATCGTGGGATATATTTCTGTACCAATCGGGTGTCAACTTCCTGTTAAATGATGACTTTATTTTTTGCCAAAATTTTCAAACAAATTTTCCTCAAAGATTTCTCAGCAGCTATTTATTGCAGATGCTTGAAATTTTAACACGCTATTTGTTTTGGCATGCCATATTGTGGGATATATTTTTGTATCAATCGGACGTCAACTTCCTGTTAAATAATGACTTTGTTTATATTTTGCCAAAATTTTCAAACAAATTTTCGTCAAAGATTTCTCAGCAGCTATTTATCGGAGATGCTTGAAATTTTTACAAAGTGTTTGTTAAGGCATGCCATATTGTGGGGTTTATTTTTGTACCAATCGGAGGTCATCTTCCTGTTAAATGAGTACTTTGTTTATTTTAGCCAAAATTTTCAAACAAATTTTCCTCAAAGATTTCTCAGCAGCTATTTATTGCAGATGCTTGAAATTTTAACACACTATTTGTTCAGGCATGCCATGTTGTGGGATATATTTCTGTACCAATCGGATGCCAGCTTTCTGTTAATGTTGACTTTGCTTATTTTGCATATTCACATCAGAGCAGGGGTATCACTAGTGAGCATTGGCTCACAGGTATCTTGTTTATACATGTATAACCACCAGAAATGTTAAACACCAAAATAAAAAGAAAGAAAATTGATAAGTTTTACTTTTTCATCTTATCTTTAGAGGACTTTCACAAGAATTTACGTGACTTGATAACAAAGATTGCTTTGGACAACATGAATACCTGGAAAACCCATTCCATTAGCACTCAAGGTATGCAAGACAATGGAAGTATGATTTAATGTAACTAATGTTCATTTAGATGTAACAAGTAAATATATTCTTACCTGTGAATGACAAAGCGGGACATAAAATCAACATATGACTAATTGCCTGTTTTTGATATGACATGCATCAAAACATGTGTATACCTTTTGATGGTACAAAGTGGTGTATGATAATTATGTCATTAAACTCCCTTGAACTATATTTTTGTTATCTTTACACCTGTGATCAGTGTCCCTGCCTCGGCTGGTGGATTTTGACTGGAGGGTAGACACAAAGATGGCTTCCGACTCTGTCAGCAGGACGTCCGTTCCAACATGCATTCTACAAATGAAGGTACAAGACCTTGCCAACTTTGTGGTAAAGCAAGGAGGCAATTTACTGGTCTAAGAGATGATACAGTGAGATACTATAGATTATTATCTCCTTGCACAACTTGTTACAAAGGGGATATAGCATTGTTGCTGTGCGTGTGTGTATGTAGGTATTGTGTTCATTTCAGCCTTGTTAGCAAGATTCAAAGAAAGCCCTTGCATGCATTTTATCATACTTTGTACACTTCATAAGCATGCTTAAAGGACAAATCCTATTCATTTTCAAGGAAATCTGTTAAATATTTATAAAAAATATCGTTAAAACTACAAAACTCAAAACAAAAATTGTATGTACGACTTCACAATAGACATTTCCGAATCGTGAAAGTATGGTAATCATTTCAAATCAGGTGAAAATAGTCTTTATTATTTTACACGACATCATTAAAATTTTCAGATTTTATTTAGGATATATAGGAAAATAGCTATGATACAATTAAAAAGTTGGATATTCAAGTATTTCAACCACTTTAAGCCAAAGAAATCCGATTAAAATTATGTTCTACGGGTATTGTAGGATACGTTTACATTGAATTAATTTTGGTTTAACATGGTCTTTGGACAGAAAATTAGACAAATATTTCGATTGGTGACTTTTCTAACACATTCATGTATATAGCCACACATATTTTAAAAACATTCTATAAATAATGTGTTCTATGCGTGGTAAGTGGTAACGCATAGGTCTTTTTGATTTTGCAGTCGCTGGATTAATTCCACCATTGAAGTAGTAAATATTTTTTTCACTGAAAGCAGGATAGGAATAGAAACTATAAGTTTGAATTTCATGTATTTAACCTGCTGAATTTTTTTTTCAAATTCTCTTGTATAATTCTGAGTATGAGCACATCCATTTTTTTTAGCAGATATCCTCAATAACATTACACTCTGTTTACATTGCATTACCGGTAAATGCGTTACACTGGAAGTTATTACAATTTATAATATCAATTAATATTCTTTATACGCAGTACTAGATATTCATTTCTCGATGCAGGTTTCCTAAATTAGGACAAATCAGTGGATACCAAAACCCATATAAAATCAGTACCTAGGTTTTGAAAATCATATTGCGACAGTTGCATGTATCTATTTTTAGTAAATAATGGGGAAAAGGTGCTATACCTCTTTGTCAGTTGTTATAGTTGTCATCTTGTTGTAAACTTTTCACATTTTCATCTTCTTCTCCAAAACCCCAGGGACAATTTCAACCAAACTTGGCACAAATCATTATTGGCTAAGGGGGATTCAAGTTCAAATGAATGGCTATATATGCTCTTTTTAAAAGGGAGATAATTTAGAATTATTGAGATATGTTTGTATTTTTCAAAAATCTTCTACATGTTACTGTCTTAATCTTTTCTGATAATGTTTGACTAAATAATATGTGGAGAAAGTTTTGGAAATTTTTATTAACCAAATATTTCCTACCAAGTTGTCTAGATATTTGTATTTGATACTCTAAAGACTGTTTTAAAAAAAGGAATTTATTTTTATATTTTTGAAAAATTTAGCCTGAACCTTTTTGAAAATGAAACAATATACAAATATTGACTGGAGTTGCGGGCAACATTGATTATATTAGCCCCCGAGGGACGAAATATTGCCCGACGCGAAGCGGACAATTAATGACTATTCATCTATATAGAGTTATATAGTGAGAATATTCTACTGAATATAACAAAATAATTTATTTGAATTTGCTTTTGATGTAGGTACAAGAAAATCAAACAGATGTCAAAACAACTCCAGAGAACCATAATATCAATGTTGAACTATCAAAGGAAACCCTAGATACAATGTTAGATGGACTGAGTAAAATCAGGGACCAGTTATCCTCTGTCGCCAGGAGATAGCCCTATTACATATGTATATATTATGTATGTTGTATCTAAATCACTGAACTGTGTGCAATATATTTTTTTATATAGACTGATTTATTACAATAAAGAATGTATATATTTGTGATTAGTGCTGATTACTGATGTATTCAATACAAATGTTAATCCACATAATCCATATAATGGGTGGGTTGGGCTGTATATTATGTTAACTTATGAGATTCCATGAAATCATTTAATGGAAATCAAATTGTTGAAAAAAATGTAAGCTTTTAAAAAAAAAAAATGGTGACGCATAAAGCCTTGATATACCAAATATCAAATTTTTACAGGATTTTCACATTTTTTATATGAAATTATCTTGTGAAAAGATGAACTTTTGAAAAATAACTGTGTGCAAAAGTAAATAAATCAATTAGAAAGAGAAAATAGAATTAAGTTTTAGGCCAACACATAAACATTGAGTTTTCCTTCCTTTTCATAGCACGGGAATGAAAATTCTGCAGCGTGGCGAATATCATGAGCCAGCAGCTCTCAGTGAAACCTGGTGTCCTCATCAAGAACTTTGTTTTTGTTTGATGTACTCTCTATGAATGCATATTTCTTTGTAATTAAGACATCGAATAACTTCAAATTTAAAATCTTTTCTCAGTGTGTCAATCCCTGTTTAACTATTTTTAGAAAGCAATCGCAATTCTGTGACACTCAATTTAACTCGAATCAATGTCCAAAACAACTCGGTTTGTTTAGACGTATAAAATCAGGATGTATTTTAAGGACTTGTTAACTGATAGATGATGAATGCGTGAAATCTTTCGTAATTGCATGCAAATATTTGAATTTTAAAAAATGTCGCCTTCCAACATAAAAGGAGGCCCAGCACCGCCTTCCTTGTTGATTCGTGCCTTAATAATTGCGAGTTAACAGAAACAAAGTGAGAATATTTTCTACAGAAGTTATCTCTCTTATCAGAGGGATATTCAACCTTAAATGGGCAAGCTTGGACCTTTTTCTCAACAAGTGGTTGTAGAATAAACACTAATGACCTTCTTTCATATTTTTACATCGTCAAGATAAGTTTGTAGCTGCACAGTTTTAAGTTAAAAAGACATTGCTCTGTTCTGTTGGTGTATGCGTAATTTGCATACAAAACAAAATGTAACACAGCATATTTATTGCTTTTTAGCTTTTCTTTTGTCTGTTGTTGTTGTGAACTTTTTACATTTTCATCTTTTGCTCCAGAACTACTGGGCCGATTTCAGCCAAACTTGGCACAAAGCATCACTGGGTAAAGGAGATTCAAATTTTGTTATAAAGGTTGTTAAATAAATATCTTTTTCAAAAATATTTGTCGTTTAATACAAAATAAATTGATGCTAAAACTTAATCCATAAAAATCCCCCTGAAAGTGTGTTTGTTTTATAATACAGAATGTTGAGCAACCTCACAATCTGTCATTTAGCGATTTGTTCTGATAACATTTGGTACATATGTCAGCGATTACAGATTTAACAGAGAACACATCTTGACTATTTTTTAAAGAATATATATTACGCAAGGTGTTCACGTTCATCAGATCTTAAAATATTCACATTCCAATCTAATGTAAAATAAGATGTAATAGAATAGCATAGAAAGTGTGGCTTTTTCAATTTTCTTATACATGTATATCAAGCAAGATTGATGTTTTTTTGTTAGTCATTTTAAAAGTATTCTGTGACAAAATGTAAATTTTCATGTAAACAATGAAAAAGACATTATTAAAATTCTTACATGAATTTTTCATTTACGAGTTTATTTCATATCATTAAACAAAAAATATAGTCAACCCATGTACATGTATATATAAAAATTATCAAATCTACAGATCACATTTTACACAGTCAGAAGGACACATATGTATATCAATGTCAATGGATAAATTGTTGATGATTAAAATGCTGATTTAATAAAGAAAAGGACAGGGTCCACATCTTTCGTCCATATCACAGTAGAACAATGAAAACTTAATAAATAATCAAATGACACTTTTAAGAGTCCTCCACACTGTTTGTAATAACAGGGATACACTTAAGAAGGCTGCTTGGTCAGGTCATGCGCAGATCCAGTATTTTTTTTCCTGGGGGGGGGGGGGGGGGGGGGGGGGGTTGAAGGATATATTTGTATTTGCCAAAAACAGGGAAGAGGGCCCAAAACATATTTTGGTAACTTTACTATGCATATGAATTATCCAAGGGGGGTCCTGACCCCCCCCCCCCCGATCCATGCATAGGTCAACAAATACCCATCAGATGTTAAGCCATTTTCTATTATTTAGTAAAGGAAATTTTGATATTTTTTAGATATCTTCCTTTAACATTATACAGAGCTCTTCTTCTAAAGGAGATCAATACAGTCTAAAAATGGCCGAGACCATCCAGTCCTCTTAAAGTAGAATTACTACCAATCTAATTAAAATTAGACCTTTCATCTCGCTCTCTGTTACGTATGGTTATCGCTCCTTTCAAGAGTGATAACCATACGTAACAGAGCGAGATGAAAGGTCTAATTTTAATTAGATTGAATTGCTACATGTGTGACTATGTAAATGCAAATTTTTTTCAATGAATTAAAAATCATACAACTGTAAGAATATCATATTTTTATAGAATACATCATTATGAGCTGATATGAGGATTTCTTTCCAGAGGTGTGGAGGACACTTTTAAAGTACAACTCTATATATTGTGCTTGACCCCATTTTTGTGGTTCTCAAATCCACATCGTATAACTTCATTTTGGACTCCCTGAGGAACGAAGAAGGATGTAACGCCTGAAAATAAAAGGATTAAAATTGCTTTTATTAAGGAATGTTTCTTGTTTTCAAAATGGTAGAGACTCAGTTCTGTTGTAGTTTATGCCCTCTTAACCAAACAGAAGTAAATTCCTAATTATTTTAAGGACTCCCAGATTTTCATTGTGACACAACACCAATTTCAGAAATGACGTCAAAATCTATAGGACATAATAATTGACTTCAGGTTATTTATTTCACTGGATTTTGTAGTTTACAGTGAAAAAGTAACAGGACACAAGCATTTTTATCAAGTCCGCAACATATGGTTTTAAATAGTGTTTTAGAAACATACCGAATATCCAGTTTTTTTTCGAGCCTCACAAAATTTGCGAAAATGGGGAAAATATGTAGCATTTAAAACCAGATTGAGAATATTTAATAATGTAGATCATGCGCGGATCTAGAGGGGGGGTCCCGACCCCCCCTGGAAAATGAAAATTTATTAAATTTACATAGTAAAATTATCGCGAAAATATGCCTCGGACCCCCCCTGGCAAACACAATTATCCTTCGGACCCCCCTGGAAAAATTTTCTGGATCCGCGCATGATGTAGATCTATACATACATATTCATGAGTAAAATGTCCATGAATTCAAATTCTTAAATAATAATGATTTTTTATATTTAATTAATTTATACTCAGTAAATATCTATGCTATTAACAGAAAGAGGAATTGGGCTTATACGCTATTAATAAATTACATTTATATTTTATATGTATAAAAATGCAGGGGAAAGTGAGAGGATGCACAAAATGATAACCATACCTAACTTGGAAACATCTCGTATATTTCTGTGTTCATCATCAAAGAAAATCATGTCCTGGTAGTCTATTCCACTGTCTCTTCTTATACTATCAAAACATAAAAGTTACAAAAAAAACTTGCATACCAAACAAAAAAAATTATTAGCTTCTCAGGAATCACTGTAAGAATTGCCACATTAATTGATTTTATTGCTTCTTCCAAAGAGGAATAACTCAATTTGTCAATTTTTACTAAAACATCAATTCAAGTTATTACCCATTTCACAGCTTGCAATAAAAATAAAATTCATGAATTATTTTTTGTTAGAATTGAATTTCAATTTCTTTTTCCATGTAAAAAAAAATTTGATCATTGTTTTCCCATTTAGACAACAATAACAATAAAGTGCTGTTTGTGTTAAAAACCTGTCCTTTGTAGTTTTGTTGCAACTATAATAGACTTACTTGTTAAAATGGGTGGTTTTAGCTCCAGGAAAAATCTGTACATAATCAAAATATTTGTCCCATTCGAAACATTTGATTAGCTCTTTGGCTTCAATTGTACATGATGTTCTAAAAGAAATTAGAAAGAAAATTTGCATTTATAAAACCTCTGTCATTTTGATGATACATTTGAATACATGTAGTTCATGCAATCATTATAGTTGAAAACCTATTCATAATTAATTCAGTAATTACTAATTAGACGAAACAAATACCTTGATGCTACACCTATTTGAATGCCATCTGTTTTCAACTTCTGCAAAATCTTTGGCACATCAGTGTAAAATGGCACCTGTTTTCCATGACAATCTTTGACATTTGTTTTGCTGAAATCGTTAAATAAATTAGTATTCCACAAACCCAAGAATGACACATGCAATTTCAGCCGTTTTAACAAGTAAGGTAATATTTGGATGTGCATATGTGTACTAGTTAGGTTGCGGCTATATGGGCCATGGATATTGGCTCAAGTAGCTCAAAGGTTGAGCTTCTTACTAGAGTTGCAGGAGTCCCGAGTTTCCATTTCCAGTCATGCCATATATTTCACATTTTCATTGTACCTGTATTCATATGCTCATTTCTTCTTTCATTACTGCAGATTCATATACCTTATGAACAGGGAAATGTGAACAGTTTCTGACAAAGTCTATTACATAGAACTCAATGTAAATACTGACCTGATCTTTGTAAAAGGGGCATCATAATGTGAATCAATCCAGAAAGGCCATAATGTATAATCTGCAAATAAGGATTTATCATAAATTTATCTAGTATATTTTCGTCAACCTTGCGAAACATTAAATCACAAAACATTCTATTCACAATTACACGATCTCTGAGGGATCAATTCAACCTTTGTTTCAATTTGACTTTTGATCGCTTGTCATTCAAATAGCTTGTCATATGTTTCTGATAGTCATATGTGTCCGATAGTCTTTTTTCATCTCATGAGTTTACCCCAAAAAAACATCATTTTTAAAAAATATTACTTAAGGTTCCTCGACGCAACAGGAATTTTGCAAAATTGAGATGAATTCAAAATCTATATGATTTTGTTCGGGATCAGTTTAATTACAATCATGATCTGTTCGAATTTTTCAATTTTTCTTCAATTTCACAATTTCATTTAATTTCTTGTTTTTTGTATATCTACAATTCTTGGTTTTCATTTTCATAAATATTTTTTTTTCAAAAGCATAATAAATTTTATTTGGCCGTCTTTGACATGTGTTAAAAGATATTGTATTGAGCACAAATTGATACCAAATTTTTAGCTCCAATATTTCCTGTTCTCAGTAAGAACGATGTTTCCAGATGCTCTGTCTGAGATTAATAATTATAAAGTATCAAAATTGTTGACTAAAGAGACAGCCATTAGATACAACGATCAGTGTCGCAAGGACTATATATGGAAATTTACCTAAATCAAATACCACTAATTTCGGTTTGACGGCCATCGGTGAAATGAAAATGAAAGTAAATAAATTAGTAACTCGAGCATGAGTATTTCGAGTCGACCCCCCCCCCCCCCCCCCAATAATAGCTTTTTGCAATAAACTGCTTTTTATGTTATATGTTGAAGTTTAATTTAAAAAAAAAAATGAGGTTCTTTTTAGTGGTATAAAGAAGATGGGGGAATAAGATGGCGCAACTGCCCATTTGGAGTCGTAAATTACAATAAGAATTTCAAATTTAACATTTTTTTCAATTAAAATATTTGATATGAGTTTAAATTCCAATAAACCGCACTAAGACTATGACAAATACAGGTATATGGAGCTCAGACCCACTCTATAAAAGAAAAGGCATTGAAGTTATAAAAATGACACTATTTGGTGGTTCTGACACGCATACGCCAGTTTAAATCAACCTATTTCACGTATTTAAAATATTTAAGGGTTACAAACCGATGTTACGTTACATATACATTGTTTTTAATAAAAAAAAAAATTAAGTCATCCGATTTAATGATATTTTAATTTTGCAGTATCTAATCATTCCTCATATTGGCATTTTACACACCTTATTCATCCATCTTCTTTGTTATCTTCTGTCGGGGTTCCCTCGTTGGTACCATCACCCCAAGCTACGGTCCTGAGTCAGCATAAAGCGCTCTCCCATCTAAGAGGTTGAGAGAAGATCATACTTATTGGCCAAGGTTAGACCTATATTTAGTAATTCTTTTTTTAATTAGATGGTTATAATATGTCTGTTTTTTTTTATTTGTTTTCATCTGACCTTATTCTTAATGAAATGAATGTTTATTAATTTAATGGACCTTATATACCATATATAATGTCATCTGAGTGAACTTGAAATTGTCAAATTGCTAAACTCAGACAGCTGGAATATTCATTTCTTCAATAGCAGTTTAGTGGTAACACCTATATATAGTTATACGTGCACTTTAAATCAAAACCCAGAAATTCATTTACAAAGTATATTGAAGTGGCTTTCTGAAGCGTATCATTGAGATTATTAATTCACCATATTTCTATCGAGAAAATGCTGAAGAAGAATTCTGCCGTATAATCGGAGGACAACAACATCCAGTTAAATAATGAAGTTGATAATTAAATGTTAATTCTAAAGGAATAATGAGTTCATCACACAGATATCTCCAACCGAGGATTTTTTTCTTATCAAATTATTCATCATTTTCATAATTTTTTTTGTTTGTTGTTTTATTTTAAAATACAACACATGTAACAATGGTAATTTTAAAACTGTATACAATGATATGTTCGATTCAAAACAAGTTCAACGAGCAGTGCATTGTCATGGGGGTGGGGCGGGTATGTGTTTTTCTCTGAATGGCGACATTGAAAGTACATGTACATGCTTTGACGGTAAAATTTGGGTAAGTACGATGAATTATGGAAGTCCAAAAAGTACACCTATTATAAATACTCACTATTTACAGATATTGAGATAACAATAGCAGGCAATTAGCACCAATAGCACGAGTGACAGATGTCATAGAAAACTAGTCAAACTTGACCTTGAGTGAGTCAATTAAATCTACTGTAAGTATTGAACTATTTAAACAAATCGACCTATTACTACAGTAAGCTACTACATGTATGTCCATCATACAATCAGATATTGAATCAATGCTTATCAGAGACAGGTATTCTTTTATTTTTTATACTAGATACATGTAATATCCCACACAAGCGCGGGAAATAACAGTTTACATATTAATTGAATTTTTATGCTGAAACAGATTTTTTTTTTCATTTTTTATATACTGTGTTCGAATTTTTTCTAAATTTTATTTTCTCAACTTATATTTTTAAAATTTGAATTTAAAATCAAATGGCTGGATATTAAAAGAAGCGGATTGGAATAAAATCTAAACTAAAATCTCCGTTTTATGCTTACATAATTTATTCATATAGACGTAGAGGTATTAACACAATTTTTAATAGAACTAGACTTTGACCCGTACGTGCACGGGTTGCCATTGCATATTATGTCGGGCATTTACGAAATAGATACATCAAATTTGCACACAAGTTGACATTCGCACTGAGTTAGAGTTATCTCCCGTGTTTTCTTTCATGAACAGAATATACAACAAATTTTTAATGAAAATTTACACGTATTTGTATCATCGTTTTTTAGTTTATAATCCATGCAAATGTGATATTGTGGAAACATAAACTAAAGAGCATCTGGTGATTTAGCATGAATGTAATGCGCATGAGCAAGATTGTAAAATTCGAAAAATTTAGACGATATCCGGATTTTTTAAAGGAATTTTCGTTGATTATTAATTAGCGAAGCCTGATTGAGAAAAAATAAAAACAAATTGGTAATCTCCAAGTACCAAAAATGTTAAAAATATATAAAACAAAAGACAGTACTCTTCCGATTTCTCGGTATTAAATCCTAAAAGTTCGAGTCTATTATTTTAACATAGTACTAGACTTTGACCCGTGCGTGCACGGGTTGACATTGCATTTCGGACATTTACGAAATAGGTACATCGACACACCTTATTATTGACATTTACATAACAAAGCTATAAGCCTACAATTATGCTATCAATTTCATTACACTTCCCTTAGTTTGATTAATCTAACTGTGTCTCGGGAAAGGCACTCACCACAATTGGAATGCCTCCCTTATACCCGGAATGTAGCAGAAAATTGCAGAATCGCTCTGGAACGATTTTGGAGAAAGTTAATGAAGTTGCCTTGAAATTATCAATCAAATTCATCACAACGAACATTTTTGAGACTGCAAATACCTTTCAACTAAAAATATTAATCCATAGAAAGGAAGAATTCAACACCTTTTCACCAACGTACATGTATTTTCTTCGTAAAACTGGGTCCGTAGGACATTATTCATTTTTACGATGAAACATACTCTATCTTCACTCTCCTAACAAATATAATGTAACTTTTTTGCATGTAATCAAATATATTTTGTCATCACGAACGGAAGACAAAAGAAAGTACTTAGTTGAAATGTATATTAATTTTGTTATTTTATACTTTCTCTATCTCATAAGAAATCATTTATATATATGAAGAGAATATATAGCAAAAGTCCAATGAAAATTTACCTGTATTTGTATTATCATTTCTGAGTTTATTCATGCAGATGTGATATTGTGGAAACATACACTAAAGATCCCTTTAGCATGAATATATTGCGCAAGCGCAAGATTGTAAAATCCAAAAAATCCAGGTGATTTCCGGGATTTTTTGAGATATTTTCGTTGATTATGAATTAGCGAAGCTTAACTGAGGAAAAAATAAAAACAAATTGGTAATCTTCAAGTACCAATGATGTTTAAAATATATAAAACAAAAGACAGTATTCTTCCGATTTCTCGGTATTAAAGATAAAAAATTCGAGTCTATTATATTAATATAGTATATAGATAGATTATCGGATATAAAAAATGTGACTATCTATATGTAGCTATCTTGCAGAGGTGTAAAAATGCAATGTAATCTTAAAACGCGAACGCATGCACATTCTAAGCCAAAGTTCATTATCCAAGGAGTCTGCCGGTTGCATGTTAAACTCGTTCTACTTTTTCCGCTATTGCGTCAATTAGTCAACCCCGTTCTTAGTTACCCCGTTCAGGAAAGTTCTTTCTATCAAAACTAAAGTCGCACATTCCAAAAACGAATTGGCGCATGTTATTAATTCAACATTTGTCAAATCTTAATTTCTTTGTCATACAATAAATGAGTTCCCTTAATTTATATATTTACACTTACGTATTTATTCATTATCATTTCAATGCAAGAATATATTTTTTAAACAAACTACCACTGACTTGGATCCGCCAAAGCGTGTCCATCACCTTACTCTCATTTTTGCTAATTCGGGCTGGTTTATCGAAAATGAAAGAAGGGTTTTAACTAATTTTACAATAACTACTTATAAGATAAAATTCAGTTATAGCTTACGGACATCATATGCCCCGTGTTGAAATACCAATGGGGTGAGCTGGTGCAGGCATGTTTGAGTTTATTTGCAAAATGCCTTAATTTATAAGTATAGATATTATCGTATGATTTTATTTGTTAAAATCAGTACATAAGGACTGAGTGTGTCCTAATTTATGTCCTTGACATGCCCTTGAAGTGTATCGTCCTTTGTTCTTAATATGTGATCTAAAAATATATTGAAAGAAATAATATTTCAACGATGAAAGTGTATATTATGAATTTGTGTTTGTGTGTGGGGGGGGGGATAAGAAATATGTTAAGTTTCACTCAAGATATCACGATTTAAAAATCATTATTTTAATCGATGATGATAAAATTAAGACAAATATCTTATTGTCTTATAATCTCTATATGTAACATGCTAATCTGAGGCATTGTCATCTTTGTGAACAAACATTAAACATATGTAGTACATATACATTTATATAGCCTTAGGCGTAGCAAGATTGCTCTATGAAACTAGACCAAGAACTATATTAAATGTGTTCTTTTATTTTATATCTTGTTTTTATTTCGTTCATTTTTAACGTCAAATGCCCTTAAAACAGTTTTCATAAGGTGATAATTTCGGTCGGGGCGTGATCAAATCTATCATAAAGCCCTTCGGATCACGCCCCGACGAAATTATCACCTCATAATACTCAAAGAATGATTCCTTATTCCTTAAATAAGTGCAAAACAAGCTATCGTCTACAATATTTAGGAAGTTAAAGCTATTTGTCACCACATTTGACATCAGGGATTATACTGGAAAACTTTCGAAATATTTACTTGTAGTTCAAATATTAACTATTTAACGTGATAGGAAATTATATTCTAATTAAACTTCCGGTATTTCAAAGAGGCAATTAGGTGTGTTATATATATATGAAATAGATCTTTAGTTAGAGATGTAAGAATTGACTTGGCATGCCGTAAGTAGGGGGTCACTTATGTTAAGTATACAGTCATGTCATTAGGAATCAGATATCGAATCCGAAACTATTTTACTTGTGACCGGAAGTAACAATCGAGACCGGTAATACTTATAATTAAAAAAATATCTTTAGGTAGATGAAAGTATGTATACATGTAAAATACCAAAGCGCGCGGTTGATATGACCTTGGTTGCAGGCTAAAAATCTGTAATTCTGTAAATTCACGACCTGTTGTAACCATGTAAAAAGATGCTTGGGTCGGGGGTTTCTACGGTCTATAGTTCAAACATGTTTATATATGTACGCAATTTTATACGTAATTGTATTATCTTCATAACAAAGAAATTTACAAGGAATGAGTGTATGGCTGCATTTGATATGCACTACCTTTTGTTACATTGTTTAAAATTTGATCTTTAAATGCTGAAAAAACTGCATGTAACCTTGCAAGTTTCGGTATCATTTTATAAAGATCGTGTGAATGTGTGTTTGCATGTGCACTTGTATGTAAAACTACCTGTATCTATCAGACTACATAGCTTCATGATGATTGATGAGTCACAGAATAGTGATTTTTCTTTAAAAATTAAATGACCACGAATAGCTTGGTATAAATTGAACCATTAATACTAAAAGTACACCTCGTAAAGGGTCAGGATGAGTATATTTACCATAAATCTAAAATGTTTACAAACAATGAAAATTGGGTGCCTAGGAATCCTATACAGGTCAAAGTGACCGATTGTACAACTGCCTTCTCTAACAACACTGGGATTGGAAGAATTAATTGAATAGATATTTTCCGCTAGACCATAACAAAATAAATTACTTTCCGAATTAGAAAGGCATAACTCGTTATCTGATGGTCGCGAACCTCATTTTTCATGTTTGTAAATTCAGCAAAAATCTAATTTAGCTCAACGTACGGCAATATCTTAATTAAAAGCAGCGCAGCGAAAATTCGCATTTTTCGTGGCATTTCGACACACCCTTGGGTAAAAATCAGTGTTGGCTAAAGGCATCGTGAACTGTGTAATGTGCGAGTTTAATGTGTTGATTCAGTGTAATCTAATTTAGACATCAAATCCATCAATGACTCCTGGCCATTTGGATGACGCTATGCTAATCTGATTCCTTGATGTATTCAAGTCTCGCAGAAGTCCGTCTACAAACTTTACACAAAATTGTTTGCTTTTTTTACATGACGTCCATGCAAAAAACGCATTGTTTACTCTACCCAAAAGGTGAGTATCTTCTGGCGTTTCACAACAGCCTGCATTATGCGTACAATGTATTCAAAGCCAGTGCCCCGTGATTTAATTTCATATTATTCAAACATTCAAATAAAGAACATGTATTTTTAAAGGAAAATTCAAATAATCCAAAAGATGAATATGTGTATCCTATATCAAAATAGATCTGAGTTTCGCACGAAATGATGTCAAACAAATAGCTCTTTTCAAGGATGAACCATGCTTAGCATGTAGTCATGCGAACATTTCGTATAGAACGACGGTGAACATTATGAAATATTGATACACATAATTATGCAAGTTCGGCTAGCGGTGACCAAAGATAATTTTCTTGGCACTCGCGCAACTTACTACTATATGGCCTCGGTCAATCATTTTTGTGCAATACATGTCAATACGGCGGAGTCACTTATGATTGGGTCTTGTTTTTATAGCTCTTGGATTTCTTGGTCGAACTTAGACAAACGTGCTCAGAGTATAGTGAGGAAAAGTCCATCAAACTGAAGAAGTGGAATTTTTCTTAGCTCCGCCCATGAATTCAAATGGTCTCAACATCAACCGATCGTTAAGGCGTGGATGATTTATTTATAAAAGTCCCAAGTTGGTTCAATCGATGTATCACTCTTTAGAAGGTTATAAATAACCGAAGACACTGCGGCAAGGAGAACGTAATTTTCTTTTCCGCTTTTTGTGCCAATTTTTATAGAGGTAAGTGATTTTTGCCATTAATGATATCAGAATGCATTAGTGTTACCAAAAAAAAATGCAACATGACTTAAGTGACTTCTTGTTCTTGACTTATACTGAGTATATTGCTAGTTTTATTTGTATGTATTATAAGTACATGTGATTCAAGTAAGAACACATATACAAGGTGCAGTTATAAAATTCTGTAGTTTATTACCAAAAGTATATAAGAATTCAAATCAGCGAAATCAAATTATTCTGTTGATCTGTCTGCAGATCTGTAACGTGTAACGACATTATCAAATTGTTCGCTGCTTATAACCCATCTCTCTGTCCTTTGCCTGCGATCGTGGATAACTATTAACCTGTCAAAGGTTAAGCCATATTTGCATGAATTAGTTTTTTAACATCTTACTTATCGCGTCTGTGTTAGTAGGAAATGAACAAGTCAGACATGCGCGGATACAGAAAATTTTTCCAAGGCCAAGTGGAGTGGGGGTTGGGGGTCCGACGATTATTTGAGGTTGCCAGGGGAGGTTCGAGGCATATTTTGGTAATTTTGTAATGTAATTTAAAGAAATTTGAATTTTGCAGAAGGGGGGGGGGTCCAGTCTGACCCCCCTCTAAAGCCCTATTTACACGATATGATTTTACAGATCTGACTTCATATTTGATTTCACATCTGATTGCAGTGTTGCATTTACACAGTATGATTTGTCAGACATGTAGTTCATTAATATTTCCCTCCAATTTTTTTGTTGTTTACAATATAACATCAGAAGATGGCTATAACCTACTATCTATTAATATTTCACAAATATAAAAATTTAGTACAATGGTATTATCCATAGATATTTTTCAGTTGCAAATTTTACATAATTATTTTTCTTCTTTCTGGTGAGTTTGAACTCGGTTATGTAGGATGTATCAGTCTTTATGTATGTTTAACACTTCCAACTCAAAAATACACCAAATTAATCCTGAAATTAATCTAAATTAAATAGATGCAAAAGTTCGGGAAAAGTCCACGTTTTAATTGTTCTGTATTTAGATCAACCTTTCTGACCTTGTTAATGATTGGTCAAAACCATCTGACTTGTCAGACAGAATAGAGCATGTCTCTATTCCATCTGACTCCATCTGACTTCATATCTGTCTTATGATTTTCCTATTTACATGGTCTGATTTGCAAGATGTGGCGAGTCAGATCTGTAAAATCACATCGTGTAAATAGGGCTTAAATATGCGAATGTCAGAGCGTCAGATCGAATGGCATGGACACATGTACATGTATGTTTTATAATTTGCCCGACATGCAGGTCATATATGACAAGTTCAACCACCTGATCAACCACCTGACAGAATGTTGAATTGTTGATTTTGCTTGATACAGCACAAGTGTATATAACACTTGGGCTTCCCACAAACTACCTCATATCGGTCCCAATAGAGATTTCATCGTAAATAAGATGTGGGGAAAATGATGGACAACATTTGAAATTTAAAATTTAAACCCACTGCGCCCACCCGTTGTTTGAAATTAGAACTGCAAGCTCAAAAGGGAATATATACATACTGAGCAATCTGAACAAAATCGCACCAATTGATCGAGTAGGTTAATTAAGTATTAATCAAGGACAGTTTTTGAGTTTATCGACATGGATCTGTATGCCCAATTCTTTACTTATATTCTATAACGCATTTTAATTGCACAATAATATTTTTACCACTCAGACAAGATCTTCCTTTTGTCTTTTGCGATTACAGTATAATAGTTAAATAGCAGCTTTCATTATATGATATAATTGAGGAGAAAGAACGCAAAGATGTGTATTACATAGTTCATGCTTGAAATGAAATTTTAGAAACAGGCCATGCCATCGATCATATAAAATACCTCATCATGGCTATGATTTAAACAACAAGAGATTTTCTTGTGAAGGTGCAAAGGTAGCAGGCGTCAGCGTGTCACGTGACTTTTTTCTGCAATACCCCGTATTTGAACCACCAGATGTATAGCACTTTACTCTTCATATTTACTTATCTATTTGGATCTCTCTTAAATTATTTAAACAAAGTGAGCAATTGAAATTCAACTAATGCATTAAGAACCAAAAAGCTATACACACTCAGTCTGTGCATCGTCTCAAGCCACGGGTTTTGTGTGGAAATAGAATGGACACAAAACCCGTGGCTTGAGACGATGCAGTCTGTGTAAAAATGCCAAAAACAATATTAGTCGAGCTTAAAATAGTCCACAAAGGTCAATATAAACTAGAACAAGGCAGTTTAATTTTAAAGATATCAACATTATATAACCAATCTAATTAAAATTAGAACTTCCATCCGCCCCCCGGTTTTCGATATGTCGCGACATATCGCGGTTTTCGATCTGTCCACGCGACATGTCAAAAACTGGGGAGCGCATGCGCGGATCCAGAAAATTTTTCCAGGGGGGGTCCGAAGGATAATTGTGTTTGCCGGGGGGGGGGGGGGGGGGGGGGGTCCGAGGCATATTTTCGCGATTATTTTACTATGTAAATTTAATAAATTTTCATTTTCCAGGGGGGTCGGGACCCCCCCCCCCCCCGACCCCGCCCCCCCCCCCCTAGATCCGCGCATGGAGCGGATGTAAGTTCTAATTTTAACTAGATTGATTATATAATCTGCGGGTTTGAAATAAAAATTGAATGGATTGTGATTTTTTTTAGCTTCTAAGAATTGACTCGATGGCCTGCAAGGGTTTTTTTTTTTTTGCTCAAGAATTCGTCGTTTGTTGTTCAGATGCAAGCTAACTGCACTTAAGACCGTCATTGATCAGACTGGTAAGTCTATGGAAATCAGTTTTCTGTAAGCATTATAAACAGAAAAAAATTATAGAAATCGGTATTGTTGAAAACATAAACGGAGAAAATAGTCAGTGGATGTAGATAAATACATAAATTGTATATATATTCTAATAATATTTTACATTCAAATTATCACAAATGATATTTTTGGTTAAACCATGTGTTGTCTTTTTAGTGTGATAAATAACTTTTAAAAGAGACATATTAAATTTTAATTGATTAAATATAATTGAACATTTTGACCAAAGACAGTTCGTGTTCGTGGACCTTTCGTCAGACTTGGTGTAGAAGAATTATTAATACAAGTAAAACGATAATTATAAGGAAATTTTTAATTCCTCTTTAAATATCACATAGATGTATAAATTAGTCGTAATTGTGAAGATTTCCGGGTCAATCTGACTTTTATAAAGGTTTCGGTCTCACTGACGTCAGCTCTCAGAGGAGACAATACACATGTGCGGTAGCAACGACAGATCACTGTGTTCAATATTTCGATGTTTTGACCGACATTTTACCAACCAAAGTATTAAATAAACAATTCCAAAGGTGTGAAAAATGTTCCGAAGGATGTTGAACTGGGTAAGTTAATATTTTGGGGGGGGTAGTGCCATCGTTACACGCGTTATCATATGCTCGATCGGTCTATTTTTGGTTTCCTTTTTAACTGAAGCGTGCGAAAGCTCGAAAACCGGTTACGGTCATGTTTGTTTATTTTCCGGATTTCTTATTAGCCAAGTCTTATGTCAACAGAGAATATATACCACGAAGTAAAGCATGCGTGCTTTAATCAAGATAACATCTTTACTTCGGTGACCCCCTCTTCATCCGCATTCCCTATCAAATTAATAGCGCTATTCCCCTGGGTTAACGTGGCAATAATGACCACAGATTCAATAGTTAACATGATTTTCGCATTTCTCAATGCTTTCCTGTCATTTTCTTTTGTATTTAATTCGGTAGCAGAATAATTGGGCTTCTAGTGGCTATTTAAGATACATGAAATGATGAAAGGCCAAGTTCCTGCTTGTTATATATACTTATTTACAGGGCACGCGATTTTTAGGTAGAAAGAAAAAAGGAAACGATTTAAGTTGATACAACACCCGTCAACGTCATTACACTACTTGTTTGTTTATAAACTTCCTTTTTTAAAGTGACTGTGTTAAAAACACACTTTATAATTAAACAATATGCTACGCATTTGATATTAAACCATTTTCTACGTGTGCAACCTCATGTTGCACGTCAAGTCTGCAAACGGAATATCTGGTAGTTCTAAATGGTGCTGTTGAACTGTAAAACTGCACGTATTTCTCTTATATTTTCATTCGCAAAGTGGGCGAACTATCGTTTCCGGAAATCATGTTAAAAAAAAACCAACTTATGACTTCCTTTTTTTACGTGAACTGCCTACGAGTTTATACTTACATAAAAGAAACAGTACTACCATAGCGAGTTTTCAAAAGCTTCAATAAACGCATCGATCTTTTAAGGGTTTTTTATTTATATATAAAAAAAAAATCCGTTTGTAGACAAATATGTCAGAACGAATAAGGCAAAGGGCTATATATGATCAATATGGGCCTAACAAGGCCTCCTAAAACGAATATCATCAATTTACTGTAATTCTTTGCTTCCTATGTACAAATGTACATGTGAAGTTTTTTTTTCATAATTTTCATTTTGATCCAAATGCTCAGAATTTTGAAATATGACATCTCAGAGTTAACCTTTTCCCGCCATTTTCCCCTTATTTTACAGAAATATAATTATCTTTTTGAGTTTTTTCTTCTTCAAAAATAGATTTTGGAACTTAGTACATGTAGCATATCTTGCATCATACTCAGCAAAAATCTAGTACCGTCAGTGCAATATAATTATACACTATAAATAACTCATCAATTTTCATATTCTAAATTAACTGAAAGGTAAGAAATTCACAAATAATTATTTATATAATTTTCATATTCTAAATTGACTGAAAGGTAAGAAATTCACAAATGTTTATTTATATTTTTCTGCTATTGAAGTTGATCTTTGACTGAACAAAAAGTCCTATATCTCATATTTATGATGGTACAAATGGTAAGATGACAATTTTTAATGAAAGATGAAATGCCAAAAACTGTGTCGATTTTACTCCGTATGTAAACATGGAAAGGTACATTTGTGCTGAGTTGACATGATCATATTATCCCCGTTTTGATTTCCACAATAACATCCTGGCGGTTTTGTTGTGATATGAAACTAGTTTTATACATACATCGAGCTACACACTGATTTATTCTGCGAACTTTAACTACGTTAGAGAATCTTACTTAACTGTTTACATTGTGGACATACATGTATACCGTTCAAGGTTGGTTGAATGTTTTTGTGTATAGTTTATTGGTTCTTAAGCGGGAACTGAACTTTTGTACCCCTCGCATGGTAATTGCTTTCCATAAATCAAGTATAAATTTATACAGATTTAGCGGTAGATTTCCATTTACAAGTCTGTCTGAAGGGTTGGTAATTTGTCTTAAAGGGTGCTTTTTTTCTATTTAGCAAACAGTTTTATTATTTACAACAATAAACGTTTATTTCTTGTAATAAAACTTAATGACCCTACAGTAGTTTGATGTTTTCTCATACGGTGGTCCGGTAAATTTAAAATGTGACCACTCCTATTATATATATACTTCTTTTCATCCCAATATTCCTTTATGGTATTAGGTAACTGTTTCAGTGTTTCTAACAATTCTTTATAATTAATTCTAAATGTTTTTAAATTCTCTGGAAGGTTTTCTATATATTTTTTTTTTATATCTAAGCAGTTCAATCGTCACTTATTGTCGAAAATGTTTTTGTATATCTTGAAACCTTTTAAACCGTAAGATCTCAAAGTGTCTTTTGCCTTCTTATTCTTAAATTATCAATGCATGACTACTTGTAACTCTAGTACTTATCATGAAAAGTACTATTAAATCTCCAAACCAGGAAATATACAGTTATAGAATAATTAGCACGGCTTCCGGTTCCTGTTGAAATGTTACTGTTACAGATTCAAGGTGCTCTTATAATTTGATCCCTGTATTTTGGACTATGGACTCCAAAATAGAGCATCGAAATTACTCGATTGATTATCAAAGAATACGACTACATTTATAAAAACTGACTTTTTAAAGTCACGTATTGCCTGTTAAACTGTGGATAATTTAGAATTGTCATAATAGATTATACAATATTTTTTTAAGTTTTAATTTTAAAAAATAAAAAATGAGGATGTTCAGCATTTGAATTGCGATAATATTTAGTGGTGTTTTTGCGTAGGGATTTTCTACCTTCGTTGTTTCCCTTTTCCGGAAAAAAAAATCTGGCTTGAATAAGACTCGCACTCTTATTGGTAAATGGCGCCACACAATACAATTACATGTATTTCCCATGCAAAAATCAGTTCCACCTGACTGGAAAATTCGCCCACGGATAGAACACCCAGCACTCGATTTTCACCAAATAGAAAAGGTAAAAAGAAACACATATTCTGTAAACGTTAACTAGCAGTCCAAAAACGGATACCTTAATTTGATATTCAGTTGAAGGCTTCTTGAATTTAACAGGAAGAAAATACCAGGTATCTTTTTTCTTTTTCTTTTTTGCCGATACTAAATTTTCAAACTTATTTTTCATTTAGGAAACTTTATCCTCTTTCATCTGTATTGACTAATTCTGATAGTTTCAAAAAAATATTTTCCGTGTCGAGTCAACTAGGCTAAATGAAATGGATAGGGGGAAATACAACGCACCTGCTTTTAATTAGATTCGAATATAATAATGAAATATCCATACGAATGACGTACATCTAACAAATCACTAAAATATGGTCACCTTTTTAAAATTGTCAAAATGATAAAAATAAAAGAAAATCACCCCAGTCTACCTTGAAATAAAGAGGTGATGGTTTTAACCATCTGAGTGATCAATGATCATAAGATTTTTTAAGGAAGAAAGTCTGATGCCGGGCGTGAGGCCTATTAATAAATAACGACTTCATTCTTTTGTGTGAAGTGACGAGGATGAATGAAAGCAAATCAGTGTATGACTATGTAGTAGATATGTTATTAATTAAAGAGTATATTAATTAATTCTTTCCAAACAAACGGTTAAGTCTTTTATGCTGTAAAAAAGAAAGGTCGGTCTAAGTTATGGTCCTTGCGCCCAATTCCAATTGTATTTTTGTACAATAAAAATACATGTATGTCCAATTCAAATGAAAAAAAAAGAAATACATGTATATGTAAAGAACATGTATTTAGATATATATTTATTATTTAGATGAATCAAACATCAGTTTTGTAGAACAGATAATGAAACCAGACTAATTCATTCGCATTAAAACGAAGTTATCTCTCCTTACACTTGGGAAACTGACAGTGTTGAAAATATACGGTTCATATCAGAGAGATATATATATATATATATATATATATATATATATATATATATATATATATATATATATATATATATATATATATATATATATATATATATATATATGGTTTAACTAAATATGTAGAAAAGAAATAATGTGATAAGATTTCGATTAAGAGTTCACATTTTTCATTGATCATTGTTCTTATACATTTGTTACGGAAATTCAACAATATTTCCACTATTTCGAATATTTTATGCAGAGGCCAAATGTACTATTATGCAACTTCTGTTGTCCAAATCCGGCGTTTTCTACTGAATAAGATATTCTCAAAGTAATAAGTTTTCTACAAAATTCATTGTAGTCAAATTGTTAAATTTTCCGAAATTATACATTTTGGATATTAAATAATCGTCAAAAAATTCTACATTTCAAAGAACAAACAAACCAAAACCAAAAGAACTGTCAAGAAAATGAAAAATAAAATTTGACCAGAAGATTATGAAAACAAAACCCCCAAAACCTTAGGAATGTATAGAATGAAGAATATAAAAAATATGATCCCCCCCCCCCCCACCACTTAATTGATGGAGTTATAGAGAAATGGAGGTCCGTGATTTGTAAAGATCCTTAAGTATATATATGGCCCCAATGTCAACGTTTTACATATTTTTGAGGGTGGTATTCTATAATTTCATTCTAATTTAAAGCAGTGGCACTGCTTTTGAAATATTATACAGCAAAAAAGACGTGACCTTAATTAAATGATTGTCCTTTTTACATTTTTTTTTTCATTCTTTAAAACAAAGTTTTTGTAAAGGATTGGATATATCCAATTTAGTCTCTATGGTTATGGACTGGTATGGGCCGGACGAACGTTTAGACTTGCAATGCCCTTGACCATTATCCGATATGGTCATGACACTTAGTCTGTAAGGGTTCGTACATGTTATTATTTCTCTTGTTTAAGGAGAGGGTTTATATAGGCAGATTGCCTGCTGCATGCCCAATCTTTATCAAGTAATATTTTACATAATAAAATATTGTTTAAACTAAAGTCTGTGAAAGTTAATCAAGAAAAAAAAACACCTCTTGACATAGTATTACTAAGTTGATGACCATTCAAGTAATAAGGGCAGTCTGAAAAGTATGAACATGATATATTATTCTTCTAGCTAATCATCCACCTTTTATTCATAGAAGTGTGGGGGGAACATAATTGCTGACACTGTTTAATATATATAATTAGTAGTTGTTGCATACCATACTTATAAACTGACGAGGGCGGAATATGATAAAAATATCCATCTCGGAAATTCATCAAATTATCTTATCATAAATAAGGCATTCTTTGCAGTTCTGAATACATGTAGATTGTTCTCAAATTAGACAGCACATTCCCAAAATATTCGTCTGGCTCTAGGCTGGAATGCTGTGTTACGGTTTATTGAGACTCTTGTTTACTATCGGTCGGGAATGAAAAATGCATCCACGTGTATATACAACAGCATCACACAAGAGACGGTTTAAAATAAATATATTAAGCACCAACTGCAGACAAGAGGATGCACAGGAGTCGTTACGAAAAATGGGCAACGTTTTCGTAGAAATCCGTTCATTCTTTGAATCATCTTGGAGGGCTGTTCCTCTTGCTTGCATATTTGTTTGTGCATATGTACATGTATTGCGAAAACTTTTTTTTTTAAAAGCCAAAAATTTCCTTTTTTATTTTGGCTGATATTGTCGGAATAATGAGAAAGTATACTAGAATACAAGAATTTTTACAAATTTGCATATATTCTCATTTGAAAAGTGGGCAGCTTTCCTTGAAATCAATAATTTTCTTTGACGAATTCTATCTTTCACGTCTCTTTCAAGTGCATGGTTTAGGCACAGGTCTGTTTTATTTTACTCTCAGTACATATAATGTGCATTGTTCGGCATAATTTTATTTACCAGTAAACATGCTTTTACATGGAAAAACACAAGCACTTTAGTAATAAAGTACAATATTCCAAGTATTACTTGCACATCTTTATTTCAATGTAGTATCACATTACTAGTAGCCTAACATATTGAGCGCTGGTCTTATATAAGCCATTGTGCAGACACGTAAAGTTGGTACATTTATAAAGAGTAGGCTAAGATAAAATATTGGCACACCCCACGGGCCTCTGGGGTTTTTTTTTCACAATGGTGTCCAATATCTGAAACCTGACACTGTGCGAGCCCTGCCCCGTACAAGGTCCTCAAAACTTATCCGCAATTTCACGCCCGATTTCTACGGAGTCAAATGGAGCTTGCGCTACTCTGTACCTTCTTTAGTATGGTCCAATTAATCAAGTATAAACACAGCTTGCTTATAAAGTTTTTGACATATCAGATTACGAACTTAATGTAAATACAATGGAATGTTTGTTGTTCTATCGTGAAATTGGCTGAATACAACCAAATCCAAAGGGTCGATGTCCATTGCAAGGGTCTTTGCCCATCTTATTGAATGTTCATATCGGTGTATCCCTTTTCAAACATTGCAGACGTTGTTGTCAGTCAAATCGTTCCTTGCCCTGGCGCAAATCTCGTTGAAAAAATATTTGAGCAGCCTATCTTCATTGTCAGCAGATCTTTTGCAAATATCATTAAAAAAGCTTTATTCAAACATCCTCCTTTTTTAACGACAGATGCCTTGTATCCGAGGCGGGATTTTTTGTTCCGAATTAGTATATTACAGTCTGAGTCAGTGCTGGCGTAAGGAACGGTTTGAAATCTCGCGCTGTGTCGAGTTTCTCGTCGTTGTCACAATTAATCTCTGTCCTCTATATCTAATATCGCCCTGTACGACGGAAGTCAAGTCTCGTTTGGTCTAGCGAAGTGTGTCAGCGCAGTGCTTCTCACCTGGCCAATTCGGATATATACAAAGTCATGTAGTGTGAATATTTTGACAGTTGTTGCGCGAAATCTGACAACGATGGCGGTAAGTGAACATGTATATGTCCATGTTAGTCGGTGATCATTTTTGCTGGTTGTTCACTGCATTTTTATGATATATTTTTTTTTTTTACAAACTAATACTTTTTCTTTTCTTATCGAGCGTTTCCAGTGAGGTTTAATACGATAGGAAATATTCTTTTGAAACTCCTTTTTACTGAGGATTAAAACGGCTTTAGCTGATCTAAAATATCGGACGTGTTGGGATTGTATTTACACATACCCCGGGTTCAGATTATGGTCAGTGAATTTGTTAAAAACTTCTCTCTTTATTTGATCAGCAAACGCAAGTGAATATTTAAATCAAAATCAGATTTTTAATTTTGGAAAAAGATTGTGGTGAATGGACCCCCCCCCCCCCCCCCCCCCCCCAATAAATAAATAAATAAATCATCGATTCTTTCGATTCTTGAAGTCAATTATTCTAAATAAAAAAAATTGTGCTATCGAAAGGGAGGAAAAACACCAAGTTTTATCTTCCATATAAAAAAGATGTAAACATTGCATATACATGTTAGTATTTGCCACTGCCGGTGTTTATTTTTGACGGAAATGACAATGAATAACACAGCTTATGTATATACACAGACATAGAGAGTATACTATATTGATAACGTGCGTTGTATTAATATTAATTTACAGAGCCCATAAAAAAAGTCTGCCAAGTAACATCCCCTGGTACTGATTTAATTAGCTCTGTAAATAGAAGAAGGCTATATCCATTGCTGATAAACCGATATGTTCATAATTAATGAGTTCACTTTGTTTTAATTGCGATAACTCCTTGTTTGTGTTATAGAGGCAGAAGAACGGTTGTGAATAAAAAAAAACACGTTTTGCAATCACATACTGTACTCGGCCTAAGACTCAGTGGATACGAACTTGAGGAGGGCGGATACCCCGATTTTAATAATAGAAAGCACGCGAGAAATGTTCCTTTCTGGATGTCTTCATCAAATACCGAGATGTATTTGTTCCCCAGGCGTGTTTTAAATGGCCAATGAGAAATTGGACTGAAATAGTATTTAATATTTCTTTAATTGCTAAGTATGGTCAAAGTACCCTGAAGGCCAACCGGGGTTTACTGTTACCGTACTTCATAAAAATAAACATATTGCCCAATTCGTTAATCTCAATTAATAGAGTGTGTACATAAACTTTGAAATTCGAAACTTCTGCTCTCAGATTTTAAGACCCTAGACCCCATTCTTCACCTTGTTAAACTCTGTAATGTGATATATACATTTTTTCTAGATGAGTTGTTGTTTCATTCATAAGGGATTATGAATTTAGCAACCGCCATGTATACTATTAATACATGTATACTATAATTCCTACACGCGAGATGTACAATGCTTCTACAATGTCTCTACCACATCAATGACTTTTGATCTCATAATTTCCTTATATATGGTGCTTCAGATACTCTTGAAAACCCCCCCAAAAGTGCTTCACATATTAGAAAAGAAAATCCCCGCGACATTTTTATTTTAGACGACATTAAACTATATACGTTAGACCGTTCATAGTTTATTTCTGCCGTTCCGCGTTTCTTATTGAGAGATAATTTAGTTTATTCTTGATATCTGTCCACTTGATACCGTCATTCTAATCAGCGATTATCTGTTGTGACACAAGATAAACGCATTTACGCAGAAGATTAAACAATCCATCATAATCCAATTTATCTATCTCATATACCACACTTGTAATGTTTATTAGTTTAATTTATTGTAATAAAAAGGAAATGCATTTCATATATTTTACACGGATGACTCGACATAAAGTTATTCAATGTCGCCGTATGGTAATGAACTTCTAGAATGTCAAAAAACGTGTCTCTCTGTGACTTTGACAAGGCGCATTTTGATATCGTATGATGGCCCGAGACGAAAAGTATGATATACATGTACATATATAATACATATATCGTTTGACCTCTAAAATGATCATCAAAGCTTTATTCTACATCCGTGTGAACTTGTTCTTAATTTAATTAATTCTTTCAAAAGAAAGAAGCCCTGTTACTAGAGTTTATAAATGGTAACATCTATGATATTTTTAGAATGCTTTTAAATAAGTTGTGGCTGACATTTCCTGTGAACTACCAGCAGTCATCAAAGTTAATAGTACTAAGTACTTAACACCAGGGTCAGCATGCGACCCATATTCAGCCTGCTAACATTCGATGTTCCATCTGTGAAAAAAGGTTTAACAATATCTACATTGTCTGTCAATGCCTGTGGTCTACATTGTTTCTAAGTTATAGAGCCATTTTAACCAGACTTTGGACTTTCAGTAGGACTTAGCTATCTTTTTCTTGCGTCAAAACAAGTTAAAAATGACGCGGTTTCAAGCGAAATATGCACCGATTGCATAGTCTTCGCTCAAAATCAAGACAAATCTTGTTGATTTCAAAGAGCCGTGGCTGAGTGGCTAGTAATGAAATAAACATGCTTACGTCACATTGCTGTTTGACACAACTACCCAAAGTCCAAGCTATTGTTAAAATAGTTCTAAATCCATCACAAGTCCAGTTCTAAACTGTGGATCTTTGCCTTCTGTAAATTTTCTCTATTCCGTACCCCATCGTATAAGTACCCATTAATGATTTTTAATATTTGTAAATTATCAAGTTAGTTAATTTTTGTTACGTTGATTTTCATACCTCGTGGGTTTTTTTGACTCTTTTAAGTCCGGGATCAATGCAACTTGAATCACTAGCCATTGAACATTAAAGAGTTTGAGTGAAGTGGTATATGACCTAATGTATAAAACTCGTAAAAGTCATCTCCTGACGATGAGTGTCTTCATGGCCCGTCAGTTGAGAGTTCTTCACTTAAAATTTCTTTCTTCGTCACATTTCGCTCATGTCTTTGAAAGACTACTGAATGAATTGCGGGTATAGGCTGACGAAAGGCTCAGTTGTGTATATTGATTTCATCAATCATTATTATTTAATGTCATTGTTTTGGCTTCATCAAACAGTATAATTTGATGTTGATGATTATTGATATATAAACTTTATTTTTAGCTCAACTCGCCTCACACGGGCAAGCGGACGCCTTCGTCCGTCGATGATGTGGAAGAGTTACTTCCCTTGACGGAATCGGATTTTGAAGTCATGTCCGAAACAGAATCGTCTGGAAAGGACGCATGTGTAAATGGAGATATAAGAAACGGCAAAATGTCTGTGAAACCTCTACCTATGAAAATGGATGAGGAGTCTACCAAAGATATCAAATGCGGATATGGACCATATTCACCAAACTGTATGCAGAAATTCAACAATCCCAAAGCACTGCTGTTCTTCTTGAGCTGTTTTTGTATGTTGCAAGGTAAGAACCGTGTTTTATGTTGCAAGGTAAAGATCGTTGCAAAAGTAAGAAACTTGTTGCTAAGGAAAGAAACTATCAGCATGTTTGAAACTGTTTATGTGTGTTGCGAGGCGAGAAACTATTTTTGTATGTCGCTATAATTAAAGCCAGGAACTGCTCGTTTATGTTGCAAGGTAAGAATTCGTATGTTGCAAGTTGAGGTTCTGTTAATGAATGTTGCGTCTCAAGAGATTTTTTTGGTATATTGCAGAATCAGATTAAGTGAGTAACAAAGTAATGCCCTGGTTTTGGAATATTGTTAGGAACAGGTCTGTTTTAGTATGTTGCAAGGTTGTGAATCGGTTTAGTACGTCGCACGCAAGGTACGAAAAACGATCGAGGCTGGACATAAGCAATGTGACTCATCCGAATCGTAAAATGACGATAAAGTAAAGGATGCGTAGGAAGATTGATGATGAGGGAGCGCTATTCAAAGTGATTTATAATGGAGGGTTGTTGTCCCACAGCTTTGAAGATGCCGCGTACATTGCCAATTAAGAAATTTCTGCCTTCGAATGTACAGCTCACATTGTACTTAAATCAAGTTAAGGGAGACATGCTTGAAATGTTGATACAGTTGATTAGTATTAAATGATGTACTGTATTACGAGCTGCTCGTGTACTGTAGTATAATCACAGGCACCTGAAAGGATAGAAACAGTATAACCCTCTCTGTTTTTCAAAAAAGAAACCCAATATGGTTTCGCTTCCTTATTGAAGATAAGTGATATTCCCGATCAATCACATTCACGTGTCATCCATTTCAGTTTATTGTAATTTCATTATAACAGTTTATTGTAATTTCATTATAACAGTGTATCGTAATTTCATTATAACAGTTTCTATAACAGTTTATCGTAATTTCATCATAACAGGTTTGCGAGAATGATCATGTTCCTATCAATTATATACATGTATCCTTCTTGTCATTTTTCATCATATTTAAGATTTAAATTTTTAGAAATTGGCCCTATACAACATTCCCTTTGTCTTTCTATTCATTTTTTTATTTGTACGTTCATCCTATTTTAGATTAAATTTGAGAGATAGGCTATGTACGACATGTTGTATACAATTTGCAAGCATTGACTTTTTTCAGGCTTAGTTATCGAACTAATAACCTCAACTCGATCAGTTTATCTTTATTTTTAACTCAAGTTTATGAGGTTTGAGCAAACACGGTATTTTTTAAATAAAATCACGCCTTCACTTTTAGGTTTTGTAGTCAACGGTATAAATAATGTCAACACGACGTCGGTGGAGCGGCGCTTTGAGCTGCCCAGCTCCAGGGTCGGCTCCATCTCTAGCGCCTACGACATCTCGGCGGGAATACTGGGGGTCATCATCTCGTACTTCGGCTCCGGGAAAAACAAGCCCCGGATGGTGGCCTCAGCCTGCCTGTTCATGTCCCTGGGGTCGTTCATCATGGCCCTCCCTCACTTTATTACGGGCTTGTACGAATATGGCCAGAATGTGGCGGAATCTTGCCGAGGTAACGTATTGAATTACAGTAAAGCCCGACTATGAGAATGCAATTTGTAAGGGAATCTCGATTGTAGGAAATTATTATCACAATCTGACGCATGAAATCGAATTTTACCTTAGAAATCTCGGTTATTAGAAATCGATATTTTTTCCCGATCCATCTTATGTTGGCATTGAGTATTACACTATGATAACTTTATATGATTGTTATGATTTTGTTTAATTTTTTTTGTATTGTATCCATTGAAGAAAAAAAAACTTCTATAAAAAGGATTTACTGTACATTATGTGTGTCATGAAGAAGTCTTGCATCAATAGTGTTACAGCTATAAATAGGACCATAAGCAATAAAAAACATCTTAATGTTTGTATACATTAGCCTAATTTTTCAAAAAGTTAAGCAGAGCTTGACATTCCCAGACAGAAAATTACAAAATTCCGGAATGAAAAAATATTATTTCATGCACATGCACGAAATTTAATACAGTGAGTGAGATATTTCTGAATATTTCATGCATCACGGCCAAATTCTTTCTGAGTGTGTAAAACATGTTCTTTGTGATATAATCGAAAAATTATTTGACTTTACGATTTGGTTTCTTACGAGCACACACTTGAAATATTTATACAATAGTACGTCTTATATAAATCAAAATACAAAAATAAAAACATAAACAAATTCCCCTCGTAAACAAGTCTTCCTTGAGTAACAGGAACTTGGAGACTGGTGGCGCAAAGTGTTGATTGAATGATGATAGGATGTCAAGATTTCCCTTACTAGTTAGTACTTGACCTGATTAAAACATATTGTGACCCCAGTAGTAACTGTTGTTTTCAAATCTATCTTACTAGCATTTCGTTTCCTTCCTTAAAAAACTGTTATAATCAGACTGTTTCTGTATACTTGATATGTTTTCTCACCCAACATAACAATTTACAATGTACTACTGTATACAGAGAAATATTCGCCCCAATTTTATTTTCGCCCCTTTCGCCCTCATTGTCAGAGGATGAATTTAAGACTGGGCGAATTCTGTGTAACAAATAACATCTCTGTAAACACAACTGCAACTGGGCGAATTCGAGACTGGGAGAAACCGTTTGCAAGTGTAGAAGAGCGAAAATAACACGGGGCGAAAATAACCCTGTATACAGTATGCTAATATTCTCAATGGTAACAGTTTTGTTGCACACCTTCACTTGAAAATATGGTAAGCAGTTAATAACAAGCGCACCGAACAGGTGGAAGTGAAACATTGACAATACTAGTAAATCGAAACCTTAAACTTTAAAAAGAAATGGGGTCATGGTCATTCGTTTTGGTGAAGCAACTGTCAGGGTCACGTAATTGCGAGATTTTAGGGGCAATGTTGAACTGCTCCGAGTATTCAGCTGTATGTCAAGTCTTGGCTGATATCTTTAAAAGCTTTATCTTTAGAAATGTTACCTCAGACCCTGCATTATATGTCAGCTGTCTGTTGACCTTTTCACAAAGGTCATATTGCATGCAAGTACAGTCTTATCTGTCTTGCGGTATTAGGTTAACTGTTTAAAGGGGCTTGGTGACGATTTTGGTCAAAAATTATTTCTCCAATTTTGATGTTTCAATGCTTTAGTAAGGCATTTTTAATAGGCAACCAAAATTTAGGTGTCATTCCTTGAGTTATAAGCGAGTTACAGAGCTTACAATTGTTTGCTATGTAAACAAAGCTTTTGTTTACATTTTGAATGTTGAAGTGAAATTTCTAGTTTTAGAAAAAAAATAATAATGTGTTAAACGTTAGGAACTGTTTATTTATGCTTAAAATGAATAAGAAGATAGATAAATCGTATTGAAGAAGTTATTTTTTACTAGTATATTGAACATATGTAAACAAAAACAGGGCACGAGCCTTGTTTACATGACAACGAGTTGTGAGCCCTCTGTCTTGCTTGTAACTTGATGACTGACTCTCAAAATTAATTTGATCTTTAGAAGTCCATTCCTACAGCATTGTAAATAATAAAAACAGAAAAATAAAATTTGACCAAAATTGTGACCAATCACCATGCCCCTTTAACATCACGTAACATTTAAAAAACTTCGTTGCCAATTTTGACACCTCTGATGGATATGGTTGTACTTATGCAGCCATTATAATTGCGCAATTCCCACTCAAAACAGTGTCTAAATTGGGATTCTGTGTTTGACATTTCAATGCAGTCAAATTGAGTAAATCTTTTAAGCATTATGTATGTTGCCTTACCAAGGGGACATGGTTTTGAAATGGCACAAAATGGTAGTGTCTACAGAGATTTCAAATGTTATCCGACTGAAAATTTTTCATTATTATTCATATACCGTATTGATTGTTATATATTTCTCCCTAAACTTTACTTTAAAAAAAAAAGAAGAAAAAAAGAAGATTTAGATGTACATTGTACAGACTGCATGTAAGGAAGATAACTCTAAAATACGAAAATAATCTTTGCAGTTGAGGGTGTTAGAATTCATTTTTTTAAATATATTTTTATATATATGAGAGAGAGAGAGAGAGAGAGAGAGAGAGAGAGAGAGAGAGAGAGAGAGTTTTCTGTTTACATTCATAACTATTCCTCTCTCCCACACAGATCCAGCGACAGCAGCTCTCAGTGAGAACTCGTGCTCCGCGGACGCGGAGAATTACCTGCAACACTTCCTGTACGTGTTCCTGCTGGGTCAGGTCATGCACGGGGTCGGGGGAACCACCCTGTACATAGTGGGCGTGGCCCTGGTTGACGACAGTGTCCCGTCCTCGGCCTCCCCCTTATACGTCGGTAGGTAAGGGCCGTACTGAGGTAACGTCTCATTTGCTACATATGGTCTACGTAATAATTCAAGCATTTGTTGAAACATCATGTATATTTGAATATATTATTTTAATATTTGCAATTTTCAGAACTTAAAAAATAATATTTCTTTTTTTTTGGTAGGAATAATGTATTCCTTTTCCACCTTGGGTCCCGCGTTAGGATACGTAATAGGGGGACAATTGCTTAACCTCTATGTGGATTTCTATGAGGTTGAAAGGTAAGTTTCCGCTCTTAATAACAACCATTCAATATTTTTTGCATTTTTATTTTATCTCGAAACATTCTCTTAAAAAGCTTAATCTGAGTTCTATAAAGACAACCATTAATTGTAAATTTTCTTTTTTAGCGTGTCGATAACCCCAAAGGATCCCCGATGGGTAGGCGCATGGTGGGTGGGGTTTGTCGTTGCGTCTTTGCTGTTTTTAGTCGTTTCAATTCCATTGTTTGGTTATGGAAAAGAATTACCAAGTAAGTTTTTACTTCGTCTTCAAAGAAATTATATAATCAATTTTGAATAGTAACCACATGAAAATTGTTTGACGGAACATTTTGATTTTCAGCGGCTCAGCACGTAAGAGAAACGCGGGTAACAGAAACCCACAACGACAACACAACAGAAAAAGCTGTCAAAGAGTTGGGGGCGTCCATCAAGGACATGCCGCGATCGTTTTGGATCCTGATGAAGAATCCTGCCTTCTTGTTCATTTCACTGGCGGGGACCTTCGAGGGATTTTCTACATCTGGAATGGCCACATTCCTACCGAAACTTATCCAGAACCAGTTTGGCACATCCGCTGCTTGGGCGGCAATTCTCAGCGGTAAGACACGAATCTCGCTCGCCCTTTTCCGTTAAGATTATATTTGTGGTTTCGGAAATGGCCGAATAGTTGCGATTGGTTTGATTTATTTACGATTTTTCATACATTTATAGATAATAACGAAGAATAAGCGATGGAAACTTTTCCCTGACGTTGTTTTATTTTTATATAGGTCTAGTAGCTGTTCCTGGTGCCGCGGGCGGTCAGTTTGTCGGAGGGATAATTTGTAAGAAGATGAAGCTGAAAGTAAAAGGCATGCTACGTCTGAACGTCATCGTCTGTATACTTGCGCTTCTTCTTGACGCTGTCGTCTGGGTGCGATGTGATCTAGAGGACATCGCGGGCGTCACAGTTGGCTATAATCAAGGGTACGCAATTGTTTAAGTCTGATTGCGACAATGCTTTGATTTCCCTATTTGTTCCTTTATCTAACCGATCCTTCGCCTATCTTTTTCTCCTTGTTTCTAACTTAATTTAACCTTTGCAATTTCTTTTGAACTTTCCAAGACTGTGGCATTTTGACAGGAGTTCAAATGTGAAGTTTTCGTCTACGGAAGTTGTCAGCTTTAATCATATTTTCTTATTTATCATCAAATGCTGACACTGTATTTATTCTGTTTAATTTCAGGGAGGACGTTGATGGTCTCATATCTGCGTGTAACAATAACTGTTCTTGCAGCACGGCGCTATACGAGCCGGTATGCAGCGAGCACAATGTGCAGTACTTCTCGCCGTGTCACGCCGGGTGTTCTGGGAAGGCTCGGGACGACGGGGTAAGTGCAGAAAGGTCAAGGATCAGACAACTGTCAAGTTGCAACAAGACTTTATAAACTTGTATATAACGATCTGTTGATTATCTGTTTCATGTGGTTTTAGACGTATTCAAACTGTTCTTGCGTTGCTGCGTTCAACCACAGCGTTTCCCATCTGTCACAGTCCACCGTTAGGAAAGGGAAGTGTAACTCCGAGTGCTTCAGTTGTACATCTTTCTCCCCATTTTGCTGTTGTCCATCTTTTTCCGATTCATTGAATCGCCTCCTTCCGTGGCTGTTACATTAAGGTAGAACTCCTTAAACACTTAAACAACAACTCATTTTAATTATGAAGAAATATCATCAAAATTATATATAGCCTACCCACTTCTAAAAAAAGTATATCAACAAAACACAAATTCCTTAATCAGTATTTATAACTTGTAATTTATACAGAAATATGAGAATTTTATATGGGTTTGAACGTAACTCGATCGTTATGGTTGTTATTTTTGTACGCTGTTTACCTATGTTATCATACCTATTGCCCACCCATTTGCCATGTGTATATCAGTAATTAAAATTTTTAATGTGTAAAAGAAATTTTTCATAACACTTGCTAATTTCTGCATTTCCTCAAAACCTGAATTTCACAAGGTTCCACATCTGTGTTGTAGATGTATACATGACAGTCAGCGGACGTTCGCACTAGGTATTCAGTGGTTCATTGCCAGACTCCTAGGTGCGTCTTTTCTTTTTGCAGCCAGCTGTTATAGCAGTTTTGACTCGCTGAACATATTTATTAGAGAGTTGTGGCTTTGGAATTTTTAGAAAATTGTTATTTCAAGCTACTTAAAGGTTTTTCTTTTATAAGTGACTTTCAAAGCATGAAAAATGTATAATGTAAATGACAAGTCGTCAGAGCAGACTTTTTCGCTCGAAGGAAAAGTACATGATGCTCTCTTGGGCATCTTGATGTTCTTCTTAATCTAAAAAAGATTTGTTCTTTTGTCTGTCGCAGGAATGGTTCCGGGACCAATTTTCTTTGGGGCCATCATCGACGGTACCTGTTTAGTGTGGCAAGAGAAATGCAAGGAGAGGGCTTCCTGTTGGATTTACGACAATGAGGCGCTCAGTCGGAACTTCTTTGTGATACTCGTCTGTGTGAAGACTCTAGCGGCCATTATGTTTATACTGGCCTACAAGTTCTATAACCCGCCCGCCGACAAGTTGCCCAATGTTAGTACGACAGTGAAAAATCACAGTACTGAGAATGGGACAGGGCCACCAAGGAAAGATAACTCCAGTGTTTCAGACTCGGTTTCCGAGCGAACTTCCACGTTTTAAAGGAATCGTCCGTTAGTTGTCCTTAATTTATTTTAATTTAAAGTTCATCTGCATATAATCCTCATTTGACAGTCAGTGTCAAGCCCAACTCTGTCACATGATTCTCTAGCATTCCTGTTGTGTGTTCACAGTTTATAAATCTGTGATTGTTATTACAATTTCGATAATCCAAGAGAGACGCAAAGATTGTGGTGACGCCCATTTTCAATATGATTTGGGTGCAATTAAAAGGACGCGTCAAAATTGAACAAATAAAGCCACACTTGTACAGATTTGGTTTTTTTTTTCAAAACGACGCTTAAATTCGAAGATTCGATGATGTTGGTGACATTGTTTGAAACCTGAATGTGAATTAAACGCTGAAATCTGTGACGCAGATGCGCAACCCAATGTGACGCAATACAAGTGAGACGCTGTAATTTTATTCAGCATTGGAATTTAGGGGGCGTTACAATAGTGGAAACGTCGTCGCTTAGTGTGCAAGCCAGAATTTGTAAATCTTGCATGAAAAAAATCTTTTTTCCATGAAGTTTCATTATTGTTGATTCTAAGTACTTACATATATATTTCTTGTGTGCTGGTTCACAAATGAAATATGTAGTTTGTTATTGTACTTACTTTGCAATGTACATATTTCCATAATCTATACTGGAACTTGTGCTGTGATATTTTATATCAACATCTTTAAAGACAAAGCAGGTTAAATTACATTTTTTTACCAGTTGAATGCCACAAGATTTTTATTTTTTTATTAGAATGGTTCAGCTGTTTATTTCTCAATTGATTTGCGGACAACATTTGTACGTCCAACTCAGCATAATGATATTTTGTTTGAAATACTCTATCATCACCTCAGAATGTTCATGAAAAAGAAGTTATGGCGTCGACTGTATAGACGCAGACGTTCAGTTGGTAGAAGGTGCTGACTTGCTTGATTATTGATTGTTTTTAAGTTATTAATGTCAGAATTATGAAAGATTTTATTTTTACAATAAAAACTTTTCCATGAGGAAAAAAGAACTCAATCATTTTGTTCGTCTTTCATTCCTTCTGAAGCACGTTCTTGCACGGTTGTTCATTGTTGCTCATCAACAAAACCTGCTGCCATTTTTCCTCTTCGTGACTTCTCGGAAATTTTGTTGAAAGATTTCCGCTCCAAATATTAATTAACGCTGATTGTAAATCTCGTTTTTTTATGTGCATCACGCAAGCATTCAACCGTCGATTCTTATTAATTCCTGCAATTAAAGAACTTTCTGAGTCAGCATGCAATTAAAAATGTTGTACATCTTGATTTTTTCCCTAAAGCAAATCGATGCAATCTTTCATTCCAGTAATATCCCCGTTTATACTTGTTGACAATCGGTTTGAATCTATCAAAGTGACTTCAACTCCCCCCTCCCTTCCTCGACTTTATAGCTGGCTAGATTACGATACCCCCTCTCATTTTGATGTAATTTGTTCTTTGATTGTTCCTTTCTTCTATCTCCTATCAATATTCAACACATTCTGCACCTCTCTTCTCAACTTTCAAAATAAATCATTAGCACGGAAAGTCATCGCTGCCTTACAACGTAAAAACTATTGTATACAATTGCACTATTTGCAGTTGTCCTGAATTGGTCAAAAGGGGTCTAGAGTTAAACATAGGATTTTCATTTCAAGAATCATTATATTTATGTCTGTTTTTATTGTTAATGTTTCACAACTTGGTTGCACTTGTCAATATAAATGTAGAATTTGATCTGAAATATGCCTACATGTTCAGTTTACAGTAATACGTCTATTGATCTATATACGATTTCTAGACAGTCACCGGCCATGAGACCCGAAGCAATAGTAATGTACGTACGTTAAATATATTACCTTGAGTCGTATTCCATGATGACCGTAGTCGGGCGAAGATCTTGTAGTTTTCAGCACGTGTCAAATACTGTCAATCAAAATCCACGGTGGTACAAATAAACGATATATATTAATCCGGTTTGTATGACCCTTCAATTTCCGGAAGCTCGTAATTACATTAATTAGGTATGTGAAAGGGATTTTTATGCATTTCAACTGTCACAATCAACGAAACGTTATTATTTCCTAATGATACAATGGGTAAATCTGATTACAGAAGTAAAACACACGTTTTTAGCTCACCTGAACCGAAGGTTCAAGTGAGCTTTTCTGATCACCCGTTGTCCGTCGTCCGTCCGTCCGTCCGTCTGTCCGTCCGTCTGTAAACTTTTCACATTTTCAACTTCTTCTCCAAAACCACTCATCCAATTTTAACGAAATTTGGCAGAAAGCATTATTATATTAAGGAGATTATAAATTGTAAAATTCAAAGGGCAATCCCTTTTTAAACGAGAAATAATCATGAAACTGTGAAAAAAGGGGGGGGGGTATCTTTTAAAATCTTCTTCTCAAGAACCGCTGCTCCAATATTACCAATATTTATATGACAACTTCTATATATAAGGCAGATTCTAAATTGTAAAAATGGTGACCCTCAGTCTAATACTGGGACCCTTAGAAGGGTTCAAACTATGTGTTGTAAGCGTGTTCTGATCGTGTGTTCATTTATATAAGATCGGGCTCGTTATTCGGAATTACGAAACGGAAGCTCTTTGTTTGTACTAACTAACCGCCATTTTGAAGAAGATTTCAGACGTCAATTTTGACAAAAGAAAAGTTTGTGATTTGCCGGTTTAACTAATATGTAAACGGTGTGACCGTTGGACCGAGCGCAGATTTACCACAATGCAGTTTGATTTTTGTAGAATAAAATTTATTTGAAACGCACACAGTAGGATCCGCCTGGTTGCCTCCTCAAATCATTAGCCAAAGTTTTACTAAACGTCGCGTGCTCAGTCTACATTGTGACGTCATATTTCAGACGTAAAACGTTCAAGTTTTGTCTTCGGAAATAGCCGAAGAGAGTAACGTTATTCCGAACTATTTTTTATTTCTTCTTTCATTGTTTATCAATTTAATTCATATGAATGCCGCTGTAATAAAATTAAATACTTTATTCGGTATCTAAAAGATCAGTTCCTTGACCTTAATGTTTTGATTTTCCATCTGATAATTTGATAAGACAAACATAGAACATGTCGTGTTTTTTGATTGAAGCACTATTGAAAATTATCTGGTTTCCTTTTTAATTTCTTTTAATTCGAATTACCTTCTATTGAAACACTGGAACTTATCTAATCGAGTTTAGGGGCAACAAACATCGATAAGTACTGATCAATCAATGATCGAACTAACTTTTTAAAAACAAAATGGCTGCCAAGATGGCGGCGCCCAGGGCTGGAAGAAACTTTTTTTGGCCTTAGTACCCCTGATTCAACTTTCATTTTTCACTGATTTTCTTATATATACGTGTTACCATTAATCTTCGCTTCGCGAGGCGGGCTTTGCCCGCCTCTCGCTGCGCTCGGTATAAAAGTAACGTTTTTAACGAAGAATGATATAAAGAATATTTTATGAAATAGTGGTAAATCGTACTTCCGAATTCAGCTCTACAGTAAACTATCAGCATAATCACCATGCCATTTGTTTTTACACAGCGTTTTCAAGATTCTTTTTTTTTCTACTTAAAGCTATTTAATTTGTCATCGATTATTGGAATAATTGTTGCGTAATTTAATTGTAAAGTTTACCGATCGAATCAAACAAGTGCAACCACGACCTTGGTAAATATGAATGGTACTGATATCGGAGAACAATGTTACTACGATTTGTTTTTGCAATGAAAGATTAAAATCGGGGTTAGATGTTCTACAGACGTTTATATCGTGTTGATGCTACATTTTGACAAGCATAAAATGAAATAAAAGAAATTGTTTTTGTTTTTCAATGTTTTGTTTATTAATTATAATTAGTTTGCATGACTGTATTGCATTTGGAGTAAACATAATTTTAATATTAAGCTGTGATAGCAGTCTAACAATTTTTACGATAAATTGGCAGGCCAATCAACATCAAAATTGTTAGACTGATTTTTATGGACCCTTATTTTTAAAATATGAACTATAAAGAACAATATTTATTGTTATATTACTGGCGTGCGACCAGTTCTCGCCGAGTACCATTTCTCGCCGGGACATTGTGGCGTCATTTTATCAACACATAAAATTATATACGAAAACTGACGTCACAATATACTGGCGAGAAATGGTACTCGGCGAGAAATGGTCGCACTCCAGTAAGGTTCTCGGACACTGCTAAGGCAAGAAAAACAAATATGTGTGTTTCCTATTTCATCAGATTTTAAAATAGGGTAGGTAGTTTTTTTTAATGAGCTTTTCAGTTTTCCCCTTTCCTAGCATATGATTTTTCTATACATTAATAAAATGTATTTTACAGGTGGAGCAATTGTGAATAGTGACAACATGCGAAAGATAAAATTGTTATTATCTTCTTTTTATGTATTGTTTAATATATGGCAAAATCTTGAAATATATGAGTTTTACAATATTTATTAAGAGTTCACATCATAATAAACCCTTTCGAAAAAAAATGATGCAAGGACTATTGTTCAGGTGAGCGATTTGTGGCCCATGGGCCTCTTGTTTTCAGCTGTATTGTCTCTTTAAATATCCTAGGTTTGGGGGATTTGACAGGCATTGCACACTCTTCTACTTTTGCATGCTAGACTAAGACTATAGAATGCAGTATTCTAAATGCTTATCTTTATTCCCATAACATCAACAGCAGTACAGTTTGCACCTGCGGATATATAGTCCCAAAACAACCCAACACTTCCTACTAGAGTGTCACAACCACATTAGAACCATTTTAACAAGAGCTTGGAATTTGGGTAGTTAAGTCAAACGGCAATGTGACGTAGGCTTGTCTATTTCATTGTAGGCCACTATGCCATGGCTCTTTGAAATCAGCAAGATTTGTCTGGCTTTTGAGCGAAGACTACGCAATCGGTGTATATTTCGCTTGAAACAAGCGTCATTTTAACTTGTTTTGACGCAAGAAATAGATCGTTACATCCAACTAAAAATCCAAGGTCTGGTTAAAATGGTTCTAATCCCCAAAGATAACTTATCCAGGTTTGACAACCTGATAATATTTCAAGCTGTACACAAATTTATTAAATCACGACTAAAAGATGCAATACTTAACTAATTCTTACACTTGAACTCCTTTTGATACGTATTTTCTACTGTTTTTCTTTCTCTAAAAATTTAATCCATACTTCGCCTTACTGGGCAGACTAAATACATAACAAAAGTAAATTATATTTAAGGAAAGGGACTAGTATAAGTTTCACACCTTGTTTCCGAATCCTATTGTAATTCAATCTAACCTGTTGCGCACCCATGTTCCATATGTATCTATACTACTATATTAAAATAATAGACTCGAATTTTTGGTCTTTAATACCGATAAATCGGAAGAATACTGTCTTTTGTTTTATATATTTTAAACATCATTGGTACTTGAAGATTACCAATTTGTTTTTATTTTTTCTCAGTTAAGCTTCGCTAATTAATAATCAACGAAAATTCCTCAAAAAATCCCGGAAATCACCTTGACTTTTTCGATTTTACAATCTTGCGCTTGCGCAATACATTTACGCTAACGGGATCTTTAGTTTATGTTTCCACAATATCACATCTGCATGAATAAACTCAGAAATGATAATACAAATACGGGTAAATTTTCATTGGACTTTTGCTAATATATACACTGTATTCTGTTCATATAAATTATTATATTAATGATTTCTAATGAGAGAAAGTATAAAATAACAAATATACATTTCAGCTAAGTACTCAGTCTTACTTTTATATTCGTGAATGATGACAAAAAATATTTGATTACATGCAAAGAAATTAAAGTTACATTATATTTGTTAGGAGAGTGAAGATAGAATATGTTTTATCGTAAAAATGAATAATGTCCTACGGACCCAGTTTTACAAAGAAAATGCGTGTACGTTGGTGAAAAGGTGTTGAATTCTTCCATTCTATGGATTAAATTTTTAGTTGAAAGGTATTTGCAGACTCAGAAAAGTTTGTTGGGATGAATTTGACTGTTATTTTCAAGGCAACCTCATTAACTCTCTCCAAAATCGTTCCGGAGAGATTCTGCAATTTTCTGCTACATTACGGGTATAAGGGAGGCATTCTAACTGTGGTGAGGGCTATTCGTTATTAATACACAATTAGATTATTCAAACAAAGGAAAGAGTAGTGAAATTAACAGCATTATTGTAGGGTTATAGCTTTGTTATGTAAATTTCAAAAATAAGGTATGTCGATGTTCCTATTTCGTAAATGTCCGATATGCAATGTCAACCCGTGCACGCACGGGTCAAAGTCTAGTATTATATTATTTATCTATTCCATTATTTTGAGTATTGTTTCTTTTAATCTAATGATGTATACGTCCTTCCCTATTCATTGTCCAAATGTCACTTGTGTTCGATGTTTAAAATATTTCTTTTATTCCTGTGTTTCGTGTTGTTTTGATGCAACACACCGTTTTCCGTGCAAACTGTAAAAAGGTAGGAAAGATCATGTAACTTTTTATTTTGTACTTAATAGGACAGCTTTGGTTTTGAAGTGAAAAAAAAAATTAATATCAGAAGTACATGTATTTTATTCATGATATACATTTATTTGAGTACAATACGTCATGTATATACAATGAATATATATGAAATGTACAGTGGAAACAAATTGTCTTACTAGTTCTCTTCATTAGCTCGAGCCCAAAGTACAAAAAAATTTTCGAAGAGTTTATTTATAAAGATCATTAAAATATTTCAGAATGCAGGAAAAAGAAAAAAAGGGGAATAAAAGGAAATCAGAAGAAAGACATAGTTAGGGGTAAATCTCTCGGTATTCATAAGTGTCCAGGTATTTACATGTAGTACATTATAACTTATAAATTGTTCGTTTAAAAATAAATTAAAATGTTTTGGAGGGAATCATTTTGTTTTGTATGTTTCCCTTTTTGTGTGTGTGGTTTTTTTTTTTTTGGTTTTTTTTTTTTTTGTTTTTTTGCTTAAAAAGTTATGGACTTGGTGTACCCTTAGGTAAGCGGTATAATTTTTTATTGCAATAAATTTAATTAATGCCGGATGCCTTTGTTCATACATGAATGGTAATCCATTGGTATTTGATACATCCAAATTGTCAGTCATCTATCAAAAAAAATTTAAATACTACTTAATTATAACAATTGCGGTAAAAAAAAAAATTAAAGTATCTATAAGATTTCTAAATCAGCAAAGACAGTATATTATTTTCATGTGTTCTGAAATCATTTTTACATATCTCTTGTCCAAATTATAAGAGACGAATTAACCGGAACGGTTTAGTTAGGGAACGAAATGACTGGCACCTAACAATGACGTAGGAAATCACGTGGTGTCCCTTTCTCAACCTGAACACGTTTCCGGTAAGACATGTGGTGGATTTGCTCCCATAAAATTTCGATAAAACCCACTAAATATTCATGTTTAGTTAATGTAACTCATTTTGCTTGAGTTAATTTCAACAAGTGTATTGTAGAAATGACATCTGATAAGAGTTATCCGTCAAATATATCATAGTAAAAGTGGTTAAGGGGGGGGGGGGGGGGTACCTTACAGTAAGATTGGTTCCCAAGAACGACCAAAGCTTCTTTCAGTCATATAAAACGGGGTTGCTCTTTTAAAGTCGTTGCCTTCATTTTGTATTTAGATATTTAGATGAACTGAAAAAAACGCGGATACAAGTTTTTCATCTGTGGTGCCTTACAGTAAATCAATCACCCAAGTTTTAATAAAACTTTTTGGGGGCTAGATTGTGAGCAAATAAATATTAATCATTTACCCATCAGATCTGCCTTATAATTTAACATATGATTAATAAACTTTTTTGTTAACAAAGAGAAATCGGTTAGAAATTGTATTATATATTATTTTTCTATATCTTAACACATATCCAATTCTTTTCGTTTAATCTCGGTGAATTTCGTTGAGACTGAAATTTTTAAATGGCATCTTTTCCGAATCTCGGACAAGTGCTACACAAAGTTAGATGGGGAAAATTTTGCCTGAACTTCAGGCAGTTGTTCTGATAGAAATAGGTTGAATTGAAGCAACTACCAATAACAACGTTTTACTTTGGACTTCCTTTTTAACTCCCAATTGTTAGCTTCCTACCTTTAAAACCATTTTAACAGGAGCTTTGACTTTGGGTATTTGTGTCAAATGGCAATGTAAAGTACATGTAGGCCTGTCTATTTCACAGCTGGCCACTCAGCCATGGCTCTTTGAAATCAACAAGATTTGTCTGGCTTTTTTAGCTAAAACTAGGCAGTCGGTGTATATTTCGCGTAAAATCAGCTTCATTTTTAACTTGTTTTGAAGCAAGAAATAGATATTGAGGGTAGTTGACTAATCTAATTGACAAAATCTTAATTCTGTTTATATTAGATTTGTCTTTAAACTGCCCTTGAAAGCTATCCCTGAACCACAACAAGATGGTCAAGGAAGACAAGTCAACCTGGAAGTCCAACTACTTCTTGAAAATTTCAGTAAGTGACTATTTGTTCAAAAGCTTGTTTAATTTCAAATGGGACCTTATTCACTATAAGACTTGGAAGAAGCTCTATAAGATATGAGTGTATTGACAATAAATCTTGTGTATTCACAGAGCCTGTTAGATGAATATCCCAAGGCCTTCATCGTGAATGCTGACAATGTCGGATCAAAGCAGATGCAGCAGATCCGCCAGGCACTGCGAGGAAAAGCTGGTATGTGTTTAAATGCATTGAATAGTCTGGTAAAACAAATATATTGAATTATTAAAAAAAAATGTCAATATATTTGTTTTACCAGTTTAATTTGATTATACAGTGGAATCATTTATTAATTGAATTGAGACTAGATATATGCCTCAAATTTCACCTATTGCATGTCCTTTCTACAAAATATCTCCAGCGGACCCCCGCATTACTATTTTTAATTTACAAATGTTGGCAGCTCTGTTCATGTTTCTGTTCTGTTTGACTATAGTTCTGTGAATATCTTGGATTCTTGATTGATTAACTAGAGAGCTTTGGTTTTATACATGATAATGCAATTATTGCAACATTCTTGCACAGAGATGTGCACCAGCAGGTCGATTTCAGTAGTTATTTATGTGCAACTGTTTTACAGTTGTTTTGATGGGAAAAAATACCATGATGAGAAAAGCCATCAGAGGTCACATTGATAAGAACCCATTGTTGGAAAAGTAAGTACAAAGCATGAATAAATGTTTGATTCAGGAAACAATCGTCTCTGAATGAAGGAAAGACAGAAATATCATCTCCTTGTAGTTAATATCTTTTTTCTACTTTTTTAGACTCCTTCCCTTCATTAAAAAAAATGTTGGGTTGGTGTTTTTGAAAGGCGATCTGGTAGAGACCAGGGATCTTCTTTTGGCTAACAAGGTAAACAACGATGGCTTGATTTAGATTCCATTTTTGGGTGACTAAGTGGGCAATTATTAAATGGCCATAACTGGGAAGACAATACATTATTTCTCTTGATAAAAACTGTTTTCTGCAATACATGTACTTGTATGCTTTCTGGTTTTATGGCAGGATCTTTGATAGATTAAATGAATTCCTCATTGTTCCAGGTGAAAGCCCCAGCCAAGGCAGGTGCCCTTGCTCCCTTGGATGTCCATGTGCCTGCTCAGGCCACCACTTTGGGTCCAGAAAAGACCTCTTTCTTCCAAGCTCTGCAGATCCCCACCAAGATTACCAGAGGATGCATTGAAATCTTGGTCAGTTACACCATCCATCTTAGAATCCTTGTTTTTACTGGGGTTTCTTTTACAGTTTTCATGAAGTCCCTCTTGTCTCAACTTGTGTTGAACCAAATATGACAATCATGATTTCAATATTTATTTCTTATTTATTAGCAATTTAATTTATTTACTACTTATCATTGTTTAATAAGCATGTTTTGTTAGATCATAAAAACTTTGCAGTAATTTCAGACTTTCTTCAATTAACTATAGAAATTCATATTTTTTGTTTCAGAGCATAAACTCTTTTATCATGCCCCTTTTTGAACCACATTTGATAAAAATGTTTCTTTTTTATAATTTTGTAGAACGAAGTTCATCTGATCAAAGCAGGAGAGAAGGTTGGTTCATCCGAGTCTACACTGCTGAACATGTTGGGAGTCTCTCCATTCTCGTATGGTCTGGTTGTCGAGAAAGGTGATTATTTTTCTTTTTGTTAATGTACATGCACGGTACTGACCTGACCCAACCTAACAGAAAGCAGATCCTTTGGGGTCTGCTTTGGTGTTACGTTGTGTCTGGTCAGTACTGTATGTAGATATTTTTGTTACAGTTAAATTCAATCCAATGATGTAACCACAACCTGTTGCGAGTTCAGAACGCTTAAGTGTTAGAACCAGAAATGGTTGAACCCACTGACACTTGTTCTGAACCAAGACCAATACACTGCCTTCACTGGCTGTCTGAGGATGTCAATCAGATTATTGTTAGTCTGTTGTACTTAAGTAAATCCAGATTACACTTTATTCACAGTGTTTAGATTAAGTTGTTGAAAGCTCAGCACTGAAGCCATATAGATACGACCCCGCTTAATATTTTAATATCTCTTTTAAATCGCAAATAATTGAATACACAGAAATTATATCCTGTATCATTTTCTATAAGAAACTTTTTAAATCACAAAAAATTACTGACACAAATTATAAATGCTACATATTTTCTTCATTTTCACAAATTTGATGACACATGAAAAAAATCCCGGATATACGGTATGAACCAATTTTATATTTTAGCTAGGATAGGAGTTGTACTATTGTATTTGTAAAAATGGTTAAGTAGCAAAGATATCATTAAATTGGCTAGCTAAAGTATCAGAGTTTGTGTAGTTCTGTGATGAACAACCAACCTGTTGCGAGTTCAGAGCACTCAAGTGTTAGAACCAGAAATGGTTGAACCCACTGACACTTGTTCTGAACCCAGACCAATACACTGCCTTCACTGGCTGTCTGAGGACTACATGTACTGGTAGTGAAATTTTTTAAATTTTGTGTAATTATAGTTAGAATCTTAAAAGGTATTTTTTTTATCTCCTAGTGTACGACTCTGGAACTATTTTTGAACCCGAGATTTTGGACATTACTGATGATGATTTAAAGGCAAAATTCCTGATGGTAAGAGAAAATATATATATGATATATACCTGACTTTAAGCATTTACGTTTTTTATAATTCATAAAGAAATAGATGGATATTACTATGATGACTACTCTTGTTGTAGGGAGTCCGAAACATTGCTGCCATCTCTCTGACCATTGGATACCCCACTGCCGCTTCAGCTCCTCACTCCATTGCCAACGGATTCAAGAGGCTTCTGGCTATTGCTGTGGAAACGGATTACACTTTCCCAGCAGCTGAGAAGGTAATGCTTGCGTAATTCAACAGTTGCTTGTTTAACATTGAAATGAAACCAAACTTGATTTCATCTTCATACTCGGTTCCATTAAGGCCTTTAAAAAAAAGTTGTGTGTTTAGGGTAACCCGACCTAACCTACAAAAATGCCCCGATCCTACCATTTTTAACCGGGTTTTCCAACGGAAAAATCCGGTTATTAAAATGGTGAAAATGGCGGGCGGGCGGCTGCCAAAAGGGTACCCTCATTGTACGGATAACTCCTCCTACAGTTTTCAACATAGGAACTTGTTCTTTTGCAGATCAATTGTACATATATCAGAGGTGTGCATATTGCAAGGGTTTTGATTTCTGATAATTTATAAAAAAAAATACCAGCTTTTGAACTTAAGTAATTTTTTGGCAAAATATTGCATGTAGGGTACCCTTATTGTACGGATAACTCCTCCTACAGTTCTCAAGGTAGGAAGTTGTTCTTTTGCAGATCATTTGTACATATATCAGAGGTGTGCATATTTCTAGGATTTTGATTGCTGATAATTTGTGAAAAAATACCAGCTTTTGAACTTAATCATTCTTTGGCAAAATATTGCATATAGAGTACTCCATTTCACTAGATACGGGTTGACATGGATTATGGATACAGTTCACATAAATGAAATATAATACGAACAATTTTGATATTTATGTAGTCTCATGTATTCCTATGCCAGAGTTTAATATAGTCTCGTTCAACCAAAAGCTCAACTGTCATCGTAAATCTCTGGCAAACAGAGAGGCTCTCTTGCTTGTCGGAGATTAACGGAGACAGCTGAGCGTCTGGTTGAACGAGACTGGAGTTCAATATCAATAGTGCTTGGATCCATACAATTTTTAGAATTGTTTCGATTACTAATACATAGTTTGAAATCTATCATATGGGGTTTCTCTAAATTCTTGTCTGAAAAGTCTAATTAAAATTCATATTATAAAAAAGTGCGTCATTTAAATACAGACTAGAAACTAATTGCCACGCAACATAAGTTGATTTTAAAATAAATGATAATCGATAAAATCAACTCCCGTCAGTACTTCAGTACTTTGAATTAATCAGTGTTACTCTGAACACACAATTTTTTTTATAGGCCTAAGCCTAATTTAGTACTCTGAAGCTATCAAAACATTCCCCAAATTGAGTATTTGTTGCTATTTAGTGCCATATAGCTCACTCATTCACATGAAGAAACCTACGGTAACTTGAGAATTTTATTTGCTTCTGATTGCTGTGAAGTTATCAAACTTTTTTAGCTCACCGAAGCTAAAAGCTCAAGTTAGCTTTTCTGATCACTTTTTGGCTGGCTTCTGTTTGTCCTTTTGTTTGTAAACTTCTTATATTTTCAGCTTCTTCTCCAGAACTGCTGAGCCAATTTCAACCAAACTTGTCACGAATCATCATTGGATGAAGGGAATACAAATTTGTTAAAATGATAGGCCTCACTCTCTTTTAAGGGGAGATAATTTTAAAAAATTAGAAAATTTGTACATATATTTTTACATATATACAGAAAAATCTTTTTAATCTTTTTCTAAAAAGCCATTAGCCTTAAAAAGCTGTTAATTTTTTATATAAAAATTTGTTTAAGATTTTCTTGTAAACTACAATGCTCAATATGTGATATGACTATTAATTAAATCATCCTGTTTTAAAAGGGTCTCAATGATAAACATTAGACTATCTGGGGGGGGGGGGGGGGATTAACTTTCGATACACAAAATGAATTTATTATTACATTGTCAAGATATTTTTTATACTGTTGATCAAGTGAGTGATGTGGCCCATGGGCCCCCTGTTTTTATATACTAATGTGTTATATCAACAACCTCTACATTATGATACACCTGTGTATTTTTTCACCACCTAGCATGTAGTATTTACTAAATTGGTTGTCTTTATTACAGACCAAGGAGTACTTGAAGGACCCCAGCAAGTTTGCCGTGGCTGCTGCCCCTGCTGCTGCTGCTTCATCGGCTCCTGCTGCCAAGAAGGAGGAGAAGAAGCCAGAACCAGAGAGCGAGTCTGATGACGACATGGGATTCGGGCTGTTCGACTAACGGGATCGAAAACTCAAGAAAGTTCCATGCCGGTTTAAACCATATGGCATTGGAATATTGAATTAAAAAACTTTGAAATTTTGCAAAGTGTTCTTTTCTTTAAAGAATTTCAAAAGATGGACAAAATTATTTCCAATACATATTCTAAAAAGGCGAAATCTATGGGAAATGCTACTGTGCTTTTTTTTTGTTCATTTGAAGGAGTGTTTTCTCAGTTTCTAATGTATCTTTCGAATGAAGTTAAAAATTGGGCTTTTGAGAATGATAAAGATTGACACTGCACACCTCTTGAATCTTCGAAGATAATTTCATTTTACTTAGTAGTGAAGAATGACGGTTGACATACTCTGCAGATGTACATAGTTGCAGGAAATTATTATTTTTTTCGTGGGTTTTGCGTCCTGGTTTCAAATTACATCTGTATTTTTGACTGTTTGTTGTAGGATACCTTGCCAAACTTGTACAATTGTAGAGGAAGTATCAGGCATTACGTGAGCTCTCTCACTTTTTCTTTCAGTACATGTACCAATATGCCTGGTTGATAAAGGCATTGCAAAGATACAATTGTACCATATCTGTAATATGATAGTCTGACCAGAATTCCGGATCGATAATGTTCGACCATGTTGGTTCCGTATTTAGTAGTTTTAGTTTAGTTTCCGGTTATGAAATAAAAAGATGGAAAACTCATCACGAGTTCAGACCATTTATTCCTCTCACATCCATCGTCCATTTATCATAAACATCGATACCGGAACATGGTGGAGAATCATTAACTGTTAATCTACACCCGTTATTTCAGCAAAGCCGTCTATGATGGATTCACAGAAAATCCATATTACGAGATTTTCCGGCCATGTACACGAAGACCCCCAGAAGTTCCTCGACGAACTGGACAGTTACTTGATCCTTCACGGCATTAAAGTAACATCGACAGACCGTAAGTGTGCTGCTTTTCACCTACATCTACAAGGACCGGCTTTGTCCTGGTACCAACGACTGGCCGACACTGTAAAGTATAATTGGAATAATTTGCGTGCAGCTTTCCTGGCACAGTATAACAACAACCGTTGTTTGCACATTGACGTTGAGAAGTTCCACTCATTAAGATTGCAACCAAACCAACGCATTGAGGACTTCTATGCCACAGTGGTAGATCTGGGAACAAGATTACAGGTTGCTGACAGAGACATCATGCATCGTTTCATCGCGGGCCTCCCAGACCAGTTGGCGTTTTTCGTTCGGGCAGGCCGACCTATCGATTTGGCCCAGGCTTTTGAATCCGCCCTGTCTGGCGCCGCAAGTGGTTACAGGAAATCTGACCCTCCAGAGCTGTTGCAGTCCACTGCTGCCCCAGCGACTTGTACTACCATACCTTTGGCTGCTGCTGCCACACAGCCCTCCATTGACAACCTCGTTAGGAAGATTGAGTTGCTCTCTACTCAAGTAGACGACCTTCGTCAGCTTAACTCTCGCAACCAGGACCGCCACATCCCACGAGGAGGATTCCGCATGTAGAACATAGACTGTTTTATCTTGAGATTATACATTGTATTTTCAACTTGTGTCTTTTCATTTTGATACATATTCAAAACCATTTTTCATTTTTATACTATAGCACTGTAAGTACAGTACTTTGCTATTGCTGAAACTTACGCTTTTTCAGAAAATCACCAATGTGCAATGTTTACTTTTTCCATGAATTCTAGCTTTTTCCAAAATAGTCACTACTGCAACGAAATGTCAGTGTGTTACACAATTGCAATTTACTTGATTGTATCTACATTGTTTACTTGGCATTTGCAGATTAGTTTTCTTCTTAATGCACTCTGATTTGAATATCATGTTGTGTAAATGTGAGAGTGTTTGATGGGCCCAATGAATGGTGTATACATGTTTCGTACATTTTATTCAATTCTGATTTCATTACTATAGAATGTCCATTTCTTCAGGTTGACTACCATGGAATACTAGTATTAATAACAATGGAATTATTATTTTTGTGACAATGTACTTTCATCGGATGTCCATATTTCACCTATTGTTGAGATTCACTTGATCTTTATCATTTATGTCATTTCTTGATTTTGGAATTCTGGTCTTTGATGTTGTTTGAAAAAATTCACCAATTTTTTTTCGCACGGCGGGGATGTACCATATCTGTAATATGATAGTCTGACCAGAATTCCGGATCGATAATGTTCGACCATGTTGGTTCCGTATTTAGTAGTTTTAGTTTAGTTTCCGGTTATGAAATAAAAAGATGGAAAACTCATCACGAGTTCAGACCATTTATTCCTCTCACATCCATCGTCCATTTATCATAAACATCGATACCGGAACACAATATCAAAATCCGTTAATATTCTGTTAGTGTATCTACTTAAGAGGTACGGCGTTCCGTACGTTTTAAAAACTGAAATTTCGGCGCACTAAAATTGCGCTAGTTTTGGACTGATTAACCTTATTTCCACACAAATTCTGTGGGGGAATATTAGTACCATGAATTCTTCAAGCATTTTAAAACTGATATCGTCTTTCGACTTTCTCTTAAACATGCTAACCGACCTCGGGAAAATAAATGTATGTTAGATTAACGTGCAGATCGAGCGTCGCAATTTTTACATGTAAACAAACTGCGCAACTTCACTTTACGGGGCTGGGTGAGAGGCAAGTAAAGTGGTGCCATCTATATTAAAACGTCCGGGTATTATTTTAGTATCATATATTTGTACAGAATGTGTTCGGAAAAAAGTTCAATCAGTCCAAACGTACCTCCCAGGTCGTCCATCCGAATTTTTCAGACCGGAAGCTAACTTAAGGATACTATGTTCATTAAAATTACAGGTACTAGAATTTACATTGCACTTTTAAATGAGATCATTATGCGTTTAATATTATGATTTTGATGATTAAACGCTGGAATTTTTTTATTGAATACTAATATACATGTATATTGACTTTTAGCCATAAGCTAGTGGTAGATTTTTGTGGGGTTTTTTTGACAAAAGGAGAGAGAGGGGAGGGGTGCTTTGCATCTGTTTATCGGTGTGTAGACCATGTCTCTTACAAAACTTTGCTGAAAAAAATTAAAATGGTACCCAGGAACCCCTATAAGCTAAAAAGGATCTAGTAAAATGTATTGAGCGCCTGTGGAATTCAGTTTATTTTTGTTCCGTTTTACCATATGATGTTTGTGAGAATCAGTTATGAGGCAAATTGTTTTCGCCCTTTTTTTATTGATTTTTTTTCTCTTGAGTAAATATTCACAAAATGATTTTTTTTTTTATATAAGAGCGTCTACAGTCCATGATAAATGCGTCATCAAACATTTTTGTTTTGAATAGATATATAAAATCGATTTTCATTTACCTCGCAATGTTGGAAAAAAGTTTATATAGAATCTAAACTGGTTCTCAAACATTTGTAAAAATCGTCATATTTAAAAAAGCACTATCAGTGAACAAATTCAAAGCATACTGAAGGAGCTACAAAAATTATAATATATATCCATAGAACTAGTTCCTTTTAAAAATGATAACTATTGCAAGCAAGTAGCAAATTTACATTAAATTTATACTGAGAAACAAACAAAAGCTATTGCCAGGGAAATTTTCCTTTATCTTCTGTTTTTTTGGTCGGTCTTAGGAGCGTTTTAATTTCTGGGGTCACCGACATTTTGAGTTTGAGGTCTTTCAGATTAGGAAAAGTTCCTGTATCGCTTCTACCGTGTCTATGAAGTTTAGGAAACCCGTCCTCCAGGGCCGAATGCGAGACTGTTATAAATAGAAGCCTATCCTGAAATTCCACAAGTTCACCCTCGTATTTCATAACCCCTTCTGTTAGTTCGCGACAACCGGATATGATCTCAGAATCACTCAGAATTTCCATTTGTGGCGGGAACTTTTCCTGTAACATGGAAAACCATTTCCTCTTCGGTAGAAGAATCGGAAGGCACTCGATCTCCCATTGCACGTCAAATTTGCAGTCTTGTAGATCTTTGATAATATCCATATACGGTGTCTCTACTTCTTCCAATCGTTCTTTTGCATCTTGGAAAATCGGCAGCGAATTCAAATTTCCCGGGCGATGAATAATGAGAAGTTTCCCGGATTTATCCACACATTTCATCACGTACTCATAACATTCTTTTGGGTTTTGAAGGTAACGAACTCCATCTTTCAGGATGATTTTATCAAAGACCGTCTTCACTTTTTCTTTGCTAGTTGCCAGTTGCTTGAAATATTCTTCCGCACCTGTGTGAGCGACGCGGACGGATAGAAGTTTTTCGGTGTCTGTTTGCACGTAACTAAAGTGTCCGGGAATCACGGACATGACCGGTTCCAGGAGACAGAACTTGTCCGCTATCCTTTCCACTAGACTGCCTTTGACGTCGCCGATGTAACAGAAGCGGTCGGTAGTCCCGAGTTCCAAGTACTTGTGAATGAGATCGAACATTTTGTCTTCATAACTTTTACCAAAATGGTACTTCTCCTCATATTTGGGGATTCGGAAGCGAGTTTGGTATCCCTCGGACACAACGGAAAGGGGCCTTGGAGATTCCGGACCCAGGAAAGATGTCGCCATGTTGAGATGTGTCAATCAATGTTTTCTCTGTATAAAGAGAAATATACAAGTATAGTGTAAACTTCCAAAAACAACAACTGGTTCATTTGATGATAGGTATTCCACGTTAATAGGTTTAAACTAGTAAATTTAACGTAAGGCGTAACAGGCGTAAAAGCTTAGCCACTAATGGCTTTGAATTGATTCAGAATGAATGATATATTAGAAAAACATTCGGAGAGCAAATAGAAACAGGGCAACAAATGAACCAGCAGTAATAATATTTACCTACTTTTCGAAGATTAGGGTTGATCGCTGTAATAACTTGATTAGAAAAAAAACCGCACTGCCTGTCAGGTAACAGCGTAAATCATGGATTTAATCAATAGAAATGCACATGAGACAATGTTAAAGCAGAAACAAATCCCAATTTGACCTCTTTGGAGAGAATTAGAATATCAATTTGGCAAAACCCCAATAATCGGGCCCCTGTGCACAAGTGTTCGTATGTCTATATACATATCAAACAGATTCGATCTGAAATGTTTTAAATGGCACCGGGTGATCCATTATGGAGATTAGACTATAGATTTGGAATCTCTAGGTATACATACGCAAGGAATAAAGATCGAATGAATAACACCGTAACAATGAACGTAACGATACCCCCCTTCACCAAATAATTAAATTTCGGCGGTAACTTCTCACCCCCGATCGTATTAGATCGAAAATCGATCGGCGTGATCCTATTGTTCTACCTACCCTGTGGCAATAGCTATAAATTGGCTTCCACTGTTGGTTATTTCTCTCTTCGGTGTCTTACGAATAATCATTCGTTGTTTCCGCTGAACTTGCGAATATCAACGTCACATTTTGTCTTGACGACTAACATTCTATATTTTTTTTCTCTTCTTCTCTTTTATGGCCACGGTTTCCGTCTGTGAAACATTTGGACGAGATAAGAAATGGGAAAGAGAGAGAGAAAAAAAAATGGTTGTTAGGAGAGGTATAGCGCTCAATGCAAACTGGTATTTAAATGGATGGTAAGGTCCGTGAATACCTGTTTAAATCTCGCACTGTATGGTTTAAATAGAAAGATTACAGCTTACTTATGCCGTCTTGTTTACAAAATAATATTTAAATAAAATAATTTTCGTTCATTCACATTTTGAATGCATGATAAAAAATTTAAATGCATTGAACCTTGATTTCGCGCAAACATATTAATTATAACAGGCCTCCGTCGGACCTTTTTCCACAAGGGAACAAAAGTGGAAACTTTTATCTGTACTTGTTAACCATTTGTTTGCATTTATTTTTCGTTAATAAGAAAAAATAACATTCAGGTGACAGACGTATCATGTGAAGTTACTGAATCTAAGTCATGTTATTTTTTAGCCATGGAGAAAACTTTGTGCTAAGCACATAGTTATAATTATTTAAAACTACTTTGTTTCTTTTAGTTGAATTTTACAAATTTCCTCTCTATGAACACACGTGAAAAATTTTAGCCTGATTTTGACAGCTTCCTTAATTCACATACTGTATACAGCGATATATTCGCCCCAGTTTTATTTTTGCCCATTTCGCCCTCTTTGCCAGAAGTCAAATTTGAAACTAGGCGTATTATATGTTGCAAATGATATTTCTGTTAACACAACTGCATCTTGGCGAATTCAAGACGGTGCGAAACCGTTTGCAAGTGTATATGAGCGAAAACTACAAAGGGCGAAAATAACCATGTATACAGTATAGTTGATATTCAAACAACATAAGTTCAAATTGTTTCCACAATCCACGTCATTGTAAGAAACTTCTCATTCTTGTTTTCTCTCGTATAAAACAGATAAAACACAAGGTACATAAAAACATTGAATCCCTAGTGTAGCCCCGTAAGTCATAATCTGAAAACTACTCTTTAGGCTTGCTGTTTTAAAATATATCAATATTAAAAACTGACATTGCCTTGATCATACTCTTCTGAATTTTCTTACGATGTAAATTTGACATTCCCTTTAAATTAAAACTATATGACATTTCTCTGAAGCGAACGGGAAATGTTTTTATTCTTCACGTTTACATATCAAATTACAAATAACAAATTCTTCTGATAATTATTTGTTTTATCTACTTGTAAAACTAATCACCACCCTCCACTTGGACAGTTATTAATTCATCCACATTATCATGAACTTTGAATCCCTGTTAGGGCACCATGCATCATGACCTTCGAGATCATGATTATAAATATGTATTACTAGTGTATTATATGTAAAGGTTTATTATTGCTGACCTGAAACCTGAACTTTTTTTTTATTCTACAACGATTGATAAACAAGTTCTACAACTTATATTAGCATCTCTCGTTGGCACGGATGTTAGCGCGAGGGGGTCATTGTTATTATTACTGGATCATTGGTTCTGCAAATTGTTGAAACATTAATGTTGTGTCATATTTAGCTCACCTGTAACTTGTGTGAAAGCAAGGGTTTTGCAGATTTTCTCAATATATTCCTATGTAAAACTTCATCCCCCAATTGTGGCCCCACATTACCCCTGGGGACCATGATTTAAACAAACTATTGTCTAAAATATACATTATCTGAGGATGATTCCAATCAAATTTAAGCTTTTCTGGCCTTGTAATTTTTGAGAACTGGATTTTTAAAGATTTTTTTTATATATTCATATAGTATCTAAAAATTCATTCCCCCCCCCCCCATTGTGGCCCCACCCTACCACTGGGGGGACAGTGGTTTAAACAAACTTCAATCTAAACTATCTTAGGAAGTTTTCACTCAAAAAAGAACTTTCTATGTTGCAAATAGTTTTTTTAATAGTTTTCTTTTAATAGTAATTTTTAATAGTTTTTAAGGAGATTTTAAAAGATTTTCTCTATATATTCCTATGTAAAAATTTATCCTCCACTTGTAGCCCCGCCCTGCCCCCGGGGACTATGATTAAACAAATTTGAATCTACACCGTCTGAAGATGCTTCCACACTTGTTTAAGCTTATCTGGCCTTATAGTGTTTGAGAAAATGATTTCTCTATATATTCCCATGTAAAACTAGATCCCCATTGTGGCCCCATCCTACCCCCGATAATTCTAAATGATCTCCCCTTTAAAGAGGGTGTGGCTCTTCATTTGAATAAATTTGAATCCCCTTCACCCAGTGATGCTTTGTGCCAAGTTTAGTAGAAATCTGCTTAGTGGTTCTGGAGAAGATGAAATTGTGAAAAGTTTTCAACAAGACAGCGCCAACGACAACAACGACAGACAACAGACAATTTTTGATTAGAAAAGCTCACTTGAGCTTACAGCTCAGGTGACTAAAAAGGAACAAGAAAGTAAGTGTCTCTCGGGCCGGAAACGGCAAAACAGAAAGTGATTCTTTAAATACCTCTCAAATACTTTCTCTTTATAACCTAAGAAACCGGTAAATTGAAAAGTTTTTGAGACCTCCTACAGACAAAATTTCAACAAGAAAACTTACTTAAATAATTGATATATCTCAAGTGAATTAAAAAGAAATTGTACACGATCAACATTGCTTCGACGACCTGTGTAAACTGTTATATTTCAAGCAAAACACCAACAAACTTAAAAGATCAAATCTTTATAACTTTCGATGACGACCAGAGGTTACGCCGAACAAAACACATCTAGACAATAAGGTATATCACTTCTGAAAGTTTTCTTTTTATTTCTTTACTGTTTTAAAGAAAAAGGAAGACAGATTTTTCTCTACAATTGGAAACAACCAAACCAAGTTTTTAAAAGGGGGGGGGGGCTCCTGATATTTTAAATGTCTATTTTTTCTGAAAGTTTTATGAAAAGGATGTCTTCTATCACGTCTTGGAATTTCAACTTACTAGTTTGAGTCGTTTTTGAGGCGATATTCGGACAAGAAGGTCATCCAAACCAATAAAACGGAAGTAAGGAATGACCGGAAGTGAATTTTCAAAAAATTAAACATAGGTACAAAGTTTAGATGGTAATGCATCATTCCTGAAGTTTGAAGAAAATCGGTTGAACAATTTCTAATAAATCTTCTGCACAAAAATTGTAAGAAAAAAATAAGAAGAAAATTGAAAAAGAAACAATAGAATAATAGATTGGCTTCCGCTGAAGACGGAAGACCCTAACTATGTCAGGTTGCATAGTAAATACATTGGATTTCTTAATTACTTTTTCTTGCCTTTTTCCTATGCAAAAGTTTGATCTTCTATTGTGGCCCCACCCTTCCCCAAGGGATATTGATTTTAACAAACTACCCGAGAATGCTTCCACGTTTTACTTTAAAATTTCTGGCCAACAAATTTTCGATATTCTAAATTTTTTCCGCTTGAAAGATAACAAATTTGAAGGATACTTTGTGCCAAGTTGCAATTTGTCATAAGTTTTTGAGAAAAGGTCAAGAATATGGCGTTTACTAGCGGACAGACGGACGCTGGATGAAAGGTGATCACATTAATAGCTCATTTGAGCTTTTAGGTGGATGGGATGCTGATCTCGTCCATACATAACGTTATGCGTGGTGTTCACATCTAATGAAGAATATCTTATTAAAACAATTTCTTTTAAATGGGTAACATACGAAATTAAGATTGCCATAAAGGAATTCCCAGAAAAGTTTCATCCATCTGATTTTTGTACGAGAAAGTATAAATATTTTATATAAGGAATAAGGAATCATTCTTTGAGTATTATGAGGTGATAATTTCGGTCGGGGTGTGATCAAATCCAATAAAGCCCGAAGGGCTTCATGATAGATTTGATCACACCCCGACCGAAATTATCATCTCATAATATTCAAAGAATGATTCCTTATCACTTATATTTATATATTTACATTTTCAGTGTCTTTGCCCGTGATAACACTACGTATCGATTTTGTACTATATAACCCATAATACAAATGACGCCAAATTGAGGCGCCGGCGGGGTTTGTTTATTTATATTTAAAGATTTAATCGTACGATGGCCTAAAATTATATAAATATAAGTAATAAGGATTCATTCTTTGAATATTATGAGGCGATAATTTCTGCCATAGATTATACACAGAGCAAAGAACAACACCTCACTCAATGAGTGAAAGAAAAAAATCCAACTTCATGTATCATATTATCATTACTTTATTTATCAATGTACTTCACATCACAACAACTCTGTTTGTACAGGTATATAGTAAGAACTCGTCCTGTAGACCAACACACATACTGACACACAGCCAATGCAATACCCTCAGTGCATCTGCAGTTGTGACAGTCAATTCAGGTGAATGAAACATGATTAGAACTTCCAACTGTAACAATGGCAGTACAACATTTCAAAAAATAGATTTTACAATGTCTTATATTAATATTTAAAAAATTATGATTGGTCCTCTGATGATAATATGTGTAAATCTACATGTACTTTATGTTTTAAATAGTTCAAAAGAAAAGTTCTTTATTCTCACATTAAAATTAATGAAAAAAACCAAAAACTAAACACTTGTATTGAGTAACCAATTTTAGGTTTTTAAACTATAACTTAATTTTACTACAAATAAATTACCTAAAACATGTTTAATCTAAGTTTACTATCATGCAAAAATATTCTAAAATTACTATCACGAAAAATTTAAATAATGAAATAAAACTGCATTATCTTGTTTATCAGTTCACATGCCATTTACAAATGATTATTTCGAACACAATTACACAAGGGATAGAGTCTGTCCAATAAACAAGTATTCCACTGCAGAGGAAAAGAAGAAAATGGTACTAACATGATAAATGTCAACAAGTAACTTCAACAGTAATGGATCAACAATAGAAACAAGTCCAAAATAAGGCATGCTGGTCCCTGCACATTGGTACGTAAATAAAGAAAATTGTGTCTTCTTGCAGTCTCATCAAAGGTTGCCACACTTAATGAGGGTCAACCTGACGCCATATTGTCCTTGCATAGCGAAATAAAAATCTCTACTCCATTCGTAACTTACATTCGTTAAATTTTGTCTTGTAAGATTTCGTAAGGCATGCAATATAAACTTTTAAGCACATGTTCTGGTTTTTCAATTCTTTCACACACTGCATATTGTTAAAATAACTACCTGATGAAATTATAAAAGAAGAAAGAAAAAAAACAACAACACTGGTGATACAAATACTGCTACAAGAAAGTAAATATCTTTTCAATAAATTTATAAAATTTATCTGCTATAACAATTATATATATTCATTTAATTTTTTCAATTGCACGTGAATCAAATCGCCTACATGACTAGTACTAAACCACTATTTTCAAACAGAATTAATGCATTTATTAGGCGCTATAACTAAAGAGCCATTTAACTTAATTGCTGCCGATATTAAAAGGGGCTTTGTTTTGTCCTCGAAATCTATCTTTATATAAATCCTAAAAATAGTTTTATTATTTTTCTTGTACTTCCTTGCATTTTGGGGTCTTTTTTCAGTAATACAAATCTAATTTACTAAAAAAAAATGTTTTAAATAAAACTAGAAAAAATCATGCTCAAACTAAAGTACACCTATAAAAGAAAATCAAAATCATTAATTGTAACATTTGCAAAGCAAACAGATAAACAAGAGGTAATCTTTTGTCACACACAACAAAAAGTACTTTGGAGTTACACAGACAATAACTTATTAAATACACTCATATATTAAAAATATATATAAAGTCCAATATTTAAAGCCATAAATGCAGGGAATACAATACTTAGAACATACCAATGCAACATCCACACAGTAAATAAACTCTAGTTGGCCATCAGACTGACATATTATGTACATACACATCTATTGTATTAGCACTATAGTCCTCAGTGGTGTAAACATAGACTTCTGATCAATAGCAATCGGTAATACTCAAATATATGTCTCCATTTTTTCTTCTCATTGGTTACTTACACCACACAACTTTGACTTTATACATAAAAAATTTCAAACACTAATGTATCCAAGTATGTCACACATGGGGCAGAAAAAAAAACAACAAACACTCGTCTACATCTACTCACACAAAAAATTTCAAACATAATGCAATCCTTACATTAGTGAACACAAGTGTGGCAATAATATGAACACATCAAAGCGGCAATTCCTGAACACACTGTAGTGGTGATTTTTTAAACACTTTGTTGTAAATGATTTCTGAACACTTTGTTGTAAATGATTTCTGAACACATGGATGGTTTTCCTGAACAGTAACATTCTCAACACACTATTATTACCATCCAAGATATATATTATAAAAAATATTTTTTTCTGAACACATTTTATGCATATTTGATTGATCACGAGACTATATATGATTTAATTATACACAGTCCTGGGTTAAAGATGGTAAATTTAAAAAGATGTTGAATTTGAAAACAAGTGGTAAACATGATTATCGGTGAATATCTATATTCAAATCACGATTTAAATCATTTGATTCTGATATGATGAAATGAATAACATTAACAAAATGCTTTACAATAAAAAATAGTGGTCCCTAGATTTTTGTTGCAACTGTGATGGAAATGAAAGACTAGTATGTGCTCATTAGTATAAGCAGTTCTCTGCATTGCACACATACGATTTGAATGATTAAAAAGTACTTTTACTCTGACACAATCAGCCACATAAAAAAAACCTCCAACTTCTTCCATTCATGTAATAAATAAGTTTTCCATTAGTCAGTTTTATAAATAAATAAATCACAAAAATATATACCTCTTTCAAACTTCTATATTAAAGGTATTTTTTTCTCCTGACATTTCTGATTTAGTATACATGCCTTCGATCTTTTAACTTGTTCATAATTATTTTAATAATTAGGTTAATTTTCTGATATTGAAGATTAAAATATAATATAATCTCCAATATTCAAAATCATCACTCAATTAGAATTTACTAAAGCTGTTTGTTCTGTGCATTCAATGTAAAAATAAGCTTAAGACTTCTTCAACAGAATACACATGTACTCAAGCTAAACATGTATAGCAAAGGCACTAAATTGTGTTATAAACTTCCATAATTCATCACCCTCTGTCCCCATTCACCTCCAATAATGTTTAAATTTTCACACGACAGGGAAGTCATAGGCATCAAATAAGTCAGATATGCCCTCGCCATCGTCCAGGTTGAAGATATAGTCGTCCATGCTGAGGGGGGCATCTAGGTGAATGAAGGGGGAGTCCAGCTCCTGGTCCTCTGTCTGAGGCAAGATGTTTCCATCAATATCTGGAGAAATGTCCTGGTCCTCCAGCAGGGCATTCTTCACGGTCGACTGACCTCTGCCGCTGGAGGAATTACTGGACTGTGAATCTGGCTCTGTCTTGATGTGTACATCTGGTTCTTGCTTGACTTTCTTTCCAGCTACAAAGGTTTAAACACCAATAAATCTCTAACACAGGATAGATACACTAGACATACTAGTATTTTCATCATCTTTCACTTCAGCTGAAGAATTGATTTCATACATGTGTACATGTACTTACATCTAAAACTGTCACAGGAGAGGGAGTCGTCTGATACATACAGACTCTCCCTACTCTCCTCACTGTTGAGACTTCCCAGACTGGAGGAGCTGGTGTCTCCGTTCCCCTCTGTGTCCTCTGGACACAGGTACACCTCTATGGGACCCTTGGTGCTCTTCAGCCAGATCTGGATGTTAGTTTCTGGATCAGGAACCTCCAGCCGGGTCTCTGGAGGGGCCTTTATTGCTATCACAGTTTGTTCGTCAAGTGAGCTGATGCTGCGGATGTCCTGGTAGGTGACATGAGCTAATGTATCACAGTTAAGGAATAAACTTCTGTAATATCAAGCCACTGCATTCATGTCAAAGAATAAACTTCTGCAATACCAATCCAATTCAGATTGCATGACATGAAACAGATTTCTGTGACAAAAATTTTCTCAACAAAGGATATTTTGCATTTGATGGGTCCTCTGTCATCTGCTTCAACTGTTTGGTACATGTTGCTATCAATTGATCTAGGCGATTCTCCTTAGCTTCCAAATCACCAAGTTCTAAAATATAATAGATTTCAAGAATCATGGAAAATATAAAGATTAATGGTATATTATATTTTTTATTTGAATGCAGTGATCTATATATATTTTGACTCAGGATTCCTTCCCATAACTGAAATTAAATTAAATATACAAAAAAAGATACCTGTGCTTAAACCTAAAATTTCTGTAGATAATTTCGGACAATCTGGATTAGCAGCAATGGAATTTGTGCAGCCCCTGAAAACAGATGTAAAAACTCATATAATTTCTATCATGATAATTCAACAGTTAGGAGCAACAAAGATGGATTTAAAAACTAATAATTTGTGAGTTGAAGCATCATTGCAAGATCCTAAGGCCAAAAAAAAAATTATTCCTGTTTCCTGTCGCCCGACCGACCCTATCTTTTACCCTCCGACCCTAAAAGTTTTTTTGTGATCATGGTGGTGATCGGTATCTTCGCCAGAATTTCCTCAGAAAGAGAAGTGAAGATGACCAAGTCTTCTGAGTTCATAATCGTGTAAATTAACCTCACTGGCGAAAGAATGATAGAAAATTAATGTGCAGACATTTTTACTGCATAAATATACCTTGTGGTGAATAACTTGCGACTATCTTACCTTCAGGGGTTATAAATACGGGTGATGCAACAACATACTGTATATTGGAAATTACAAAAACAATGTTTATTACTTTAAATCCTGATATTACAGTTAGTCAATAACCTGTTATTAGTTAATAATTGCAATAAATGTTAAAATTATCATAAAACTGCTTTCTATATTATCTTGAGAATTAAACAAATCCTCTATATAACGTACGGTAGTATGTGGGTCAAAGGGTTGGACTAATACCCCAAATACATGGAAGTACAGAGAGTGATTTAATTAATCATGTTGATATTGACATTAAGCTATTACAATACAAAAATATTTATCCAGAAAAGGATAAATACATTCAATACACGTAGATTAAATTTTGCAAATAATATTAGTTTTTATTTTTAATTAAAAAATTAATATATTTTTTTTCTTTGCCTGTTGTTTTCTATACATTACATGCATCAACAATACAAAGACCTTTGGAAATTTTTAATCATCTATTTTCATACTGAACACTGGGAATATACATCTCTCTCATTATTACACACATGCTCCAAGTTGTTAAAAATAAAATATTTTTTAAAAATAAAATTTTTTTCCTACCTACCTACCCTAATTTTTTTGGTCAAGTGACAGGAAACAGGAATATTTTTTTTTTTGGCCTAATTGAGTTAAAGATTTTCTACAATTACTCAAAATTATTCCTTTTGATAAAGTGCTTAAGGTCAGACGACACGTTCCTCAAAAATCTTTTTTGTATTTTCTCGTAATAAAGAGTTCCAAAAAAAAATATTAATTTTATAATTACTTTAAAAATGATCAAAATTTACTTGGATTTGGTTATATGTTTAGATGGTCAAGTGGTTAGAACCGTGGCTGCTCACTGCCAAAAGCGTATAGGTGCTAGAGGTCGCGAGTTCAAAGCCCCGCCCCGGCGGAGATATTGTTGTAATATAGTGAATTTCGCTGTGCTGTAGATGTATTTATTTTTATATCAGCAATTCAAGTGTATTTTCAAGATTATATAGGATATTGCATACTCTAGTATTTTGCAGAAATGCCTGGTAAGGTACCCTAATTTTTTGCAAGAAAGCTTATCAAAGTAGTAGTAAACCATTAACAAATTCCTGGAAAAAGTTATCTAATATTGAGGGACGTGTCGTCTGACCTTAATTCAACAACCTCAATGTGAGTTTTTAAACTCTCTCAACTAACTACTCACTTCCACTGTATGTTGTTCTTTGATTTTTTGGCTATTAGATTGATTCCCTCTAACACATTAGTAATGTCATAAATTCTTCTTTTCTGGACCTCTAAGTACTCTGCAGCTTTATTCAAGTCTAAAACCTACAATTAATAGAAAACAGCAATGATTTTGCAATTCTGGTTTCAAAGAATCGAACTGTTCAAAATAACCCTGATATTTAACCATTTACATATTGGGCTTTTACAAAGTTCATTTCATTTAAAAATGAAAAACAACAAAGATAATTAAGGACAGGCAAATCAAAAATTAACACAGCCTCTCTCTTCAACCATCATTATACGTACCCCATCTGTTGCACTCTGCAGAAGACCAACAAACTTTTTCGTTAAAAGACCCAGGGAAGTATCATATCTAGTCTTTTCGGAGGGAGAACCTAGCTTTGGCACTGAAATAAAATGATGCTCACAGCATTCAACAAACTGTATACATAAACACAATGTCAATATCTATCACAATATACATAATAAATAAGGATGCAAAAATGTCCCAAGTTTTTGACAATGTCTACCTTTAGGGCTTGTGCCAGATACTGTCCGTCTTCTTTTGCAGGCTTTGGCTGGAGTTTTGAAACCTTCATTAATATGAGTTGGTTCTAATTCTAACTTTCTCTTGGCCTATAAAATATCAGATTAAAAATTAGCAATAAAATATCAATGACATTCACTATGAGGAAAGATGAAAAAAAAAAAGCTGTAATTCATAAAATATGACAACAATTTAAAGAGTCAGGGGATGTTATCCAAGCAGAACAAGATGCAGTAAACAAGGTATTTACAATAAGTGCCTGTACAGGAACTAGCCACACCACCATTCTCAGAATGGGTTGGTTTTTCCTACAAGTGGGTAGAAGTGAGTGTTTACTCAGCAGTAAACCTCTTTAACCTGTGAGAACTGAGTCTTGTTAACTTCACACTGATTTTTTTTCACCATTCAATGCACCCTTTTTACAGGTGTGAATCTTTTGTAGGGGTGTGATAATTGGCTTAATTACTTCATGGGGTAGATACCATGTATAGTGCCCGGAAAATTCCCAGGAAATAATTTTATGGTCTACAGATTATCACACAGTGTTAATCCTACAGGTAAACAAATGACATCAAGTATGATATGCAGTAATTGCCTGGCAATAAACATTCAGGTAGATAAACAATGGTTCACCCAGGTGTGACTAAGGATAAACCACCAGGGAGCTGAAAATTTCACCTTGACATGAGACTGGGGCGGAGAACACCCTGGAAATAACCACCTAACTTCTGTGTGTCACGCCTCTCACCAGGGGAAACTGCTGAGAATATATTGTCAAATTGAGATTGTCTGAGCAATCAATGCAAACTGATTATTCATTAAATTCTCTTACATAAGCGAATGCTCATTAGGGGAGGGACATGATGAGTAATTATACAGGTTAAGGCCCTGATAGGAAATGACTATCTGATAATGTTTCAACACAGCAACAGATGGCAGGACTTGTCTGGAGCCCATCCAATCAACATGATTAATATCTCGAGATAATTAACAGTTTTCCATATAAATAGCAAAGATGCAAGTCCCAGTTTGTTGGGGTTTTTTTTTACACAAAAATTTTGACCTACAGAGGGTTAATCTTTGAAGTATTGACTACATTTGATACATTACTCATTTTGCTATTGCTTTGATCTAAAGTACTTAAAATATTGTTCCGTCCTCCTTTGCTGTAACATTATACTATTTTGAAGTATATATGTATACTGTAGTACAATGTATGAACACTGAACAGGAACTTGGAAGGATGCACATGTGCCATGTATGTAATGTTAAGTGACAAAATGGGATACTTGTAACAGCAAGGCAATCAGCAATGCTGTCATGTTGTAATTTAATAATTATGATGCAAGCACTCGTACAATTATGTGACTCCCTTCCTCCCCATTCCTCGTCACATGGTGTGCTTAAGTTTCTTCGATCCTCAGCAATGTTCGATAACTCTAAATTATCTGGATTTTTTTTACTCGTACCATAAATCTGCATTTTATATAGATAAATTCAATAAGTCCTGAAGTGTTAATATTACGCAAAGCCATTCTACAAACTGTTTGGCTTAGTGGATCCACAGAGACCTACTATCTAGAGGCAAAGGGGTTCGAGCCACTGATGCACAAGAACAACCTTTTTTTTTACTAATTTGATCTCAACTTGTGTACATTATTCTAATATGTTGATTGAAGCACTAATTGCAAAAACTTCATAACCATAAAAAAATTCTTTTTAGTTTATTTCATTCATAAAGTTTTAGGGATAAATAACATTTAGTATGATAAAAAAAAAATACTTTGAAGCTTAGGAATGGAGAACTTTAAAACGAAAATCACTGGTTTTAATTCATTGATAAAAAAACTGACATATATATCTCAGTTATTCAAATTCATAACGAACCTGCAAATCAAGTCTTTCAATGAAAATGGATTTTTTTAAAATCTGTGATCATGGAATTCCAACCACTAAATAGTCATCCACTCAACACACAAATTTTGTCGATTGTGATTAATATACATGTATGTATGCATTACTCAACTGTGATTGTGGATCATAAACAATATGTAATGTTTATACGTGTATTGCTGTGAGGCATATAATATATATATATACATCAGAAGGGTCACGGTCTTTTCCGACAATGCAGTGTCAACTCATAAATACAAACGGGCAAGACGATTCTAATTTAGTCAACACATATCAATATAATTCTCATGTGATCTTTTAACCGTGGCAGAAAATGCATTGCAAAATATATGCATTGATGTACCGACAGTAATCGTTGTATATTAACGTAAACGCCCACCTTGCACTTGCAAAAAAATTATGCATGCACAAATTTTAAAAAAAATAGTTGCAAAAATACCTGTGGTCTGCCTGCAAGGTGCTTTACTTCAGCAACAGGGCTGTAACAAGGTCCATGAGGGGTAAGACCCCCAGGCTGCACAGTAATAGTGTTTTGAGAATGCACTTGTGGATCCTTTGTAGCACTAAGGGGTTGGCGATATATGCTCGTCAAATTTAAGATCTGGGGCGAAGTTGGGTATTCTGTTAGCTGTTCCTGTTTTACAATTGTTGCACATAATCCTCTACTTGTTGTCAAAATCCCACGTTTCATACTTGTCTCAATTTTATAGAAAAATTGAAAATTCCGGGAAGTTCCTTTGTGTGTCAATGGCCGACGATTCACAATCCGGATCGCCCAAAAGGAAGTCCAATATCTTAATCTAAACAAACGAATTTTAGAAAATAAGTCCAAAAATTAAAAGTTTAATATCTGAACTTTAAAGATTGTGCCACTAAACATTCCAACAATGATCCATGAATGGCAGATGGCACGAGATTTTGCAGCCCCGATCGGTTGATCAAACAGTCTTTCGGTCCCCAGACCAAAACAAAGCAAAATTAAAGCGCGGGAAATCAAATTTCCCGCAACCTGACGTCATAAAAACTTAGCCCGGTTTTAAGCATATTATAAAAGAATGGGAAATATTTATCTCGATTTATGAAAAATTGTCCATTCAAGTTCAAACTAAATATTGCAATAATATTTCCAAAAAATTACCATTGTATTTGCAACGTTTTAGTTTGAATTGCACACAAGACAAAATTTTATTTTAACTTCCTTTCTAAGTATGTTTCGATATATACATGATTCGTGGCCTCTTCATTCAATCGAATTTTAACAGCTGTACTGTGGTACACAGTGAATAAACAGTTGATAGGTCTTATTGTCAATGAAATTTAGTTTATTGACATTGATCTAACAGTGTAAATAGTCCATATGTACACATTACTTACGTTAAGATATTTTATTTTCAAGCTGTTTACGATATATTTATTTAATTTTCAGTAATATTTTTAAGATGCCTTTGACTTATTTGTTAGCTAAGCGTGTTTATTTCGATTGAACTATAATATATCATGCATGCACTGCTACCTAAACGTGTATATTTCGATTGAACTATATTATATATAGCATTGCGTTTCATTATCTAAGCAATAGTTTGACTTTTAAAAGGGAGCGGACCTGCATTGATATATACATGTATTACTATAATGGGTGTACGTATATATACATGTGTGACATCGATATATACATGTACTTCGTTACTTATTTTAGAAGTTTTTATCAAAAGAAAAGCATTTGTTATCAAAAGTGATCACTGTGATGCTTATATATATTTTTCAAATTCATTGAATTTGAAAATGTATATATATGCGTGCACATGCATAGACCGGTAAAATATATGTTCACACGTGCATAAACATATTTTCCACTGGTCACGTTTAAGAAATACAACAAAAAAGGGTATGGAATATCTTAGAATTAACAAAACTATGCGCGTTCTCCTCGACCTGTGTAAATACAGTTAACCCCAGCTTTTACCTTGATAAAACCCATTTGATGATTCAGCTCTATAATTTCAAAAGAGGTCCAGTAAAGGGGGTACATTAATATGTAAAATTTTAAGCCACTAGGTATGTTGTTATTTTTACATTGTCGTGAACATTATCCGATTATGGATGGAGAACGGAGTTGTTTACTGAAAGCTGAATTATGTTTATCTTGACTTTTAGGTCGGCGGCAAACGAAGAACCCCCTTATTTTATTATCTGAAATAGCGAGGCTTGATTCGCCGAAACCAACAGATGGCCAAGTTATACAGAGTGGAAACAGCTTGCAATAAAGTGTAGAAATTCTGGACAACATATGCCATGTCGGTTTATACATGTATAAGTATTTGATATGGTAATTTGTTAAATATAACTCCCTCTTTAATTTGTTTTCTTTCTATATACCACATCAGTGACATATATCTATATTAAAAACTTTATAGTCAAGTTGTATATGATTGCAACTTGAAGTATGTTGGTACTTGTACGCTTTGATATACAGTACTCATACATGGACATGTATATGATTATTTCGGTATATATATATTACTTTTTATATGATTAGTGAATATGATGGTATGCCAAAATTCCTAAACACCAAATATAAAATATAGGACAATATTGAACTACATATTATATAACATATATACATACAAGCATAAAGCAAAAAAAAAAAAAAAAATGACGTGTGTCACTAATATGTCGTACATATTTTTCTCGACTGATCCAGTAGCTATTTATTCCCGGCATTCACGTTCTTTCATGCAGTGGATTATTGTGATAAGCTGCTTGGCCATATGTTACCCTGGGAGGCTACGATTTGGCGGGAAAACTATAGTAAACCGTCATCTGTATGATTTCTCACAATGGGGAATTCATTGATGTGCAGAGTTTCAATAAATGCTTATACAAAAAACGATCGATTAATGATAGCGAACAAAGGGAGGGTTAACAACGCGCGGCCGGGGTCCAATAGAGACCGATATTTTCTCAGGGTGGCAAAGAATGTTAATTTGAGCCATGACTGTACATTGTGTGCCTGGGCAATCGCAATATTTAGAAATGGGAAATGTAATCTCTAAGTAACTGCCATTGACCCTCGTTTAAATACCAGACACGAACCGATATGAAAATATTTTCTTTTTGCAGTTTAAATCTCAAGCACATGACCTACATACTTCTAAAATTGTAATTCAAGGAAAAAACAGCAAAAAAAAAAAAACGATTTCCAGAGAAAAATTGTCTTTAAAGTTATTTTATACTATCCGACCGAAACTCTCTCTCTCTCTCTCTCTCTCTCTCTCTCTCTCTCTCTCTCTGAGTAAGGGGGGATCTGCTTGATGTACACCGGGCATTTCAAGGCGTGTGCCTGTTTTCCAGAGTTTCCGATTTTTGGAGAGGTACCCCGTAGGCGTGCATGAGGTTTTATTTAAAATGTCATTAACATCACTCGCCAACCTGAGGTCTCTTTGTGGCAAAACGAAGAAAATATATTGAAATCAAAATTTATGTCGTATACATGTGGTTTTCATTAAGATACCTTGAAAATAATTTCATTCACTTCTCGAACACCAATCGCTGCTTATTGCAGTGAGGCTTTTTCTGAATGTATTGCGTGCCTTTTCAGAATTTTTCTACATTAATTCGACGGTTTAAGAATATTTGCCCTTTGTACATTGTACTTATTAAAATGATGGAGTCAGCAGATATTAAACGACAAGATTTTTATGCTAAAGATAAGGTGCACAAGCAGATGCCCGACCCGCCAATATGCAAATATAACTGGTTGTGAATGCAGTGTACTTTGTTACGAAGAAAAAAATTCGCGCGTTTTTTTTCTTCCCTGTTTAGATGACAATGCATCTGACTAAAAAAAAAAAAAATACCGATAGAATAGACTCTTGAACCCCTTAACAATGTTTTATTTCAATAAAAAGGCAGGGAATACCACTTCAAAAGATTATGTTGAACAATTAGAACAGATATTTGACAATGCCCCTTTAAAAGAGACAAGCAATACAAATGACTGGCCACCTCAATCAAAGGTTATGCATCACTACTCACTCGGAAAACACCTGTCTGTTATAAATTTTTAATGAAAGAAAACCGTTTTCTCTTCTCTGGCATAAGAATGGGTCGCGTGGCTCTGATTTAAAGAAGATTTATATGTTTAACAACGCGTGCATGCTGCCTTGGTGTTTGCAAACGCTATCTCGATCCTGTGCACAAAAATTAAGTTATAAGCGTGTCATTTCCAGAAAAATTATTAGGCTACACATAAATCATAAAACGTGTTATTGTAATTATAAATCATCATAAAATCGCCTTATACCAGTATACCCGATTTTAATCATTTTCATATGGAGTTTCAGGGGTCTTTTAAGATATCTTATTCATGCATTGACCAAGAGTTCTAAAGTTATGTATTTGAGCTGAACTGTCTGGCTTGCCGGTAGCTATATAGTCTGTGACTCAGTGTCCTAATACTAGTACTTTCCCATTGTATTACAAGCTATATAGGATTATCATAGTTTAGCGGAATGACCCTTGATCTGGAGATAAGAACATTCGCATAAAGATGCATCAGTGATAAGGGATTAGAAGCGTAATCTATTGCGTAATGATGTTAATCCTGCTTCACTGGATTCTGTAAAGGTGAACAGAAAACTTTCTGGACCATGAAAACATGTACGCCAATGTGGCCAACCTCCGTCCAAGCATTGTCTTTAGTTTTACTTTAATAATATACATGTATGTACAAGTAATTTCTAACAAAGTTGATGATAAATCTTTAAAAAAAATAATAATAATAATTAAAAAAAAAAGATTTTTGACACGACAGTAAGTAAAAGGGCAACATAAATTAAATCAGAAAAATCAGTACCTGGTCTCTGGAGTATCTGCATACACGTGGTTTGACCGAAACTTAGAATTGTAACTAATCCCGATCCACTTGACTTTTGGTCAATGATTTTTTCAGACAGGTCATATGAATGATAAATTTGAACTGCAATGCACAGGCAGTTGAATTTTCGAATTACTTAATGGAGGAACTCTTTGCCCAAAAATTTGTTTGGATTTTGGGGCTGAATTGTCAAGAGATTTGCATAATATTATGTTTGCTGCATATATACCATTATAGAGGTCGGTCTTTTAATAATGACGTAGCTATTTATAGCATCGGGATCCACAGAGGCATAGCTTATCATCGATAATTTTAGAACTGATTATTCAAAAGAGCGAGTATGCGTAGAAAAAGCCGTCCTGTATACGAGTCCCGATACTATTGCTATTCTTGGGCAAAGAGAGTCATCAAGAAGGCGATCTCTATAATATATGGTACATATGCAGCATATGTTTCGCCAGATTTTGTGAAAGTGAGCAGGACTTTCTTACCCTGGCCAATTTACCCATGCATTCTAGCTTCGAACATCAATTTTCTGAACATTTTTAATATTGAAACTTCGAATAAGATTTTTAACACGACTGCTATATCAAAACATAAAGGTCTACATATGTAAATAAACCAATATCTAAAGTTCTGCACTCACGTGGTTTTGCCAAAACTGGAAATTGTCAGCAAAGCCAATCCCTATTCCCTTGAACTTCTTTTTTTTTTTATCAATGAAACAATTTTAAAACCAGTCCTGTACATATATCAGATTCTATATGTTATAAAATATGTCACTAAAAATCTTTAGAGATGATCTTATTCATTTTTCAGCCTAGATTGCTTACATGTAAGGCAAACAGTATCTGTATGCATTGTTTCCATATTTGTCCTTTTTCTACGAAAACCCATTGTCATTCGATCTGTTCATATACCCCCATTGTGTTATCTCTATCTGAAATCTAGAACAGGTAACCGAGGAAATAAAGAAGGTGTCAGCGATTGCATAACATTTACGGATTGGAATCGCAGCTTGTGTAACCAGAAGAGTGTCGGCGGCGTCGATAACACCCCTAAGGACAAGCGTAATGACGTCAAGCAAAATTTACGGACAGCAGACAAGCGTTATATGCTTTAAAGTGTTAGAATAACAATAAAAATACGAAGTAATTCAAATGAACACGGACGAAAAGTAGTGATTAAGGGAGATATAATCGCAAATAACGATATTAATATCGTAAAAAGTGATATCGTAAAAATGTAAAAAGTGTTGCAATAGACAAACAGACTTGTTACATATGAATTAGTCTAGACTTTGACCCGTGCGTGCACGGGTTGACATTGCATATGATATCGGACATTTACGAAATTATAGATACATGTACATTAACACACCGTATTGTTGACATTTACATAACCAAGCTTTAAGCCTGCAATAATGCTTTTAATTTCATTACACTCTGCTTAAATTAGTTAGAATAACCCAACTGTGTCTCGCCACAGTTAAAATGCCTCCCATATACCCGTAATGTACTAATAAGTAGCAAACATTATCGGAATCGCTCCGAAACGATTTTAGAGAAAATTAATGAAGCTGCATTGCATTGAAAATAATAGTTAAATTATTCGTAACAAACCATTTTGAGGCTGTTAATATCTTTCATCTAAAAATTTAATTCATATTAATTAAAAATTCAACACTTTTTCACCAACGTTTTTTACTCGCTTCGAAATTACACACCATGTTGACGTTTGAAACTCTCGGGATTGTTCATATTAGAGTTATCTCTCGTATTTCCTATAATGAACAGAATATATGACAAAATTTCAATAAAAATTTACATGTATTTGAGTTTATCCATTCAAATGTGACATTGTGGAAACATAAACTAAAGAGCCTCCCGTGATTAAACGTGAATGATTTCCGGATTTTTTAAAGGCATTTTCGTTGATATTAATTAGCGAAGCTTGATTGAGAAAAAATAAAAACAAATTGGTAATCTTCAAGTCCCAAGGATGTTTAAAATATATAAAACAAAAGTACTCTTCCGATTTCTCGGTATTAAAGACCAAAAATTCGAGTTTATTATTTTAACATAGTATATATAGTATAGATATTCAAAACAAGACTATTCCATCGTAATCGTAATTTTTTTTTTTTTTTTATTTAGGCAACGTCTGTATGCCTTCATATTTATACATGTATATATACATGTAGCTATACGTGTATATACATCAAGTCACAACATTTAAGCGCAGTCATGCTATATATTCAATATCTGCTGATGATCAAATTGTAATTTTTTGTGAAAAAATATATGTACGGTATTTTTGACATTAATTTTCATTTATGTGGATGCAGAGCATTTTAAGAGCAACAATTATCCCATATCTAAAACATTTACCGGCATATGCATAAAACCACTGGTATTTGTTATTTTATGTATGTGTGAAAATAATTTGATACTCGACTCTGACTTGAAAATCAATGCTTATATTAAAAAAGGACAAGTATAAGCTCTTTGTAAACAATAAAAGAAGCCACGTACAGCAAGCAAGTATCCAAGTTTTTCCAATGGAAGGGATGGGTGAGTATTTTTGGTTGCCGGCGGTGGGATAAAGTGGGCTCAAGACCTTATTTGGTAATTTTACTTTGGAATATATTTTTTTTATGATCTTCCTTTTTACCCGGGGGAGGAATCCGGACCCCCCCCCCCCCCCCCCCCGAACCCTCTAGATCCGCAATGCACAGTTAAAAAGGGTTAAATTAAAAATACATGCAACTTTTTACGTGGATTGAAAAAAAAATAGTTTGACCAAAATGAAAATCGCACTGAAACGACCAAAAAGAGACGGGTGTTATGTTGACACCAAAAAAAGTGCGATTTTTTAAGTACATCCCACATCTGGAAACATAACCTATTACGTCACCGAAATTAAAGCTTCTTTGTAATGAAATATAAACACAACAAATATTCGTGAAAGCAGGGACATAAATAACATATTTATGTCTCTGGTGAAAGGGTAATGTTCATTAAATTCTACTTTAAAAAATAATAAGGTAAACACCCTTTTAAAGTAGTTTCACAAGGCTACATGTGTGAAATTAAGGAATGAATAATATTGGAGCATTGAACTTTGTATGTTTTTTCCCTTATCCTCCATATAAAATTTACATCATTTCGGAAAAAATAGTGCTAGCCATAACAAGTTTAAAACTATTTTTAAATATTCTTAGTTGCATACACGTTTATTATGGCTTTCTTTGTCACACTTTATTAAGACCTCTATTGACATTGATTGTTCCCACATTTTATTCGAGAAAACAACGTTGTTATTATTATCGACATGGATTCAGTAGGGAAAATGCAAGAAGAAGCGTTAAAGAGAAAAGAACGTCTAAAAGCACTGAAAGAAAAGAAGGAAGCCGATAATTCTGAGTCAAAATTAGAAGGAGAACAGTTACCAAAGTATGAATGTTCGTTTACTTGTTACTCTATATGAAACAACTGTGAAATGTGTAATTATTGGACGGGGTTGATTTGTATTACGTACGGTGCAACCGTTGTGTCGAGCTAAGCGGGAACTACAAATCTCTGGCATTATTGTAAACTATTCCCCATAAACTTGTCCCACTATTAAACAGTCCTTTACTCGTTGGATATAATTTTGATCAGCGAAATCTGTAAAACAAATTAAATTACTTGTCAGTATTATGTGATTGGCTGTTCGTTCGCTCTAAAACGCGTTCGCCCTTGACGCCGTTCGCTCTTATTTTCGTTCGCCCTAGGTCCGTTCGCTCTTGACGCCGTTCGCACTGTGTCCGTTCGCTTTAATTTTATATAGGATTAATAAATATATATATTTTTCTGTATTCTGGTCAATTTAAACATTTTGAAAGATACATAATGTATATAATTAATGAAAACACTACTGCCCTTTCTACTTCTACATAATAATCACCATGGTTGACAGTAGTTTGATAAAGTTACATGTTCCATTTCCGTATACATGTATATCTCATTTAAAGATCAAAGGATTGTGTTATGTAAATTCTTTAAAGATAGAATATGTGATAATCATCTGCTAAGCTTCTGAATGAGCCAATTAAAGTCCCAAATTCTTTAATTGTTCAAAAAACACCAAGCGAATCATTACAAAAACAAGAAGACGGTTATCGACAATTTACGGCAATAAAATCTTAAAATTACACCAATTACGTCTTTTTTGATGAAGGAAAAACATATTATATACGAATCATTAATAAAAGTTAACAAGTTGTTGAAAGTAAATGAAATAACTTATAATATGGTTTATTTATAAACAAGGAGCGAACGAGGTTTAAGGCGAACGATTATTTGGGCGAACGATAATTAGAGCGAAGGGACCTAGAGCGAACGGACTAAGGCGAACATGTGGGTAGGGCGAACGCACCCGATACCGGGGTTACCGTATTATGTAAAAGGTGTGATCGTTGGACCAAACGCAGATTTAACATAGTACAGTTTGATTTTTGTACAACAATTTATTTGAAACGCATACAGTAGGATACACCTGGTTGCCTATTCAAATCAATAGCCAAAGCTGAACTAAACGTTGCACATTTAGTCTACATTATGACGTCATGTTTCGTACGTAAAACATACAAGTTTTGTCTTCGGAAATAGTCAAAGGGAGTTATGTGATTCCAAAACAAAATTATTTTTTTTCTTTCATTGTTTATCAATTTAATTTCTGTGAACACTACAGGTAATAAAATTGAATACTTTATTTAGTATCTAAAAGATCAGTTCCTTGATGTTCATGTTTTTATTTTCCATCTGATAATTCAATAAGACATACATAGTTTAGACATACTGGTTTTCACTTTAATTTTTTAGGCCTAAAAAAAAAGTTGTGTGTTTATGATAACCCGACCTAACCTACAAAAATGCCCTGATCCTACCATTTTTGGGAGTTGATTTTAATCAACTCTCCTATGCAGTCACTCTGGCAAACTGAAAGTGAAACAGTGTTTGGACCTAAGCACAAATCATCACCGCTGACAAGTCTTAGTTCTTGAATATTATGATAGAAAAATTTGATGTAATGTATGCTGAATCATTGTGTTTCAAGGAAACTTATCTATAAACATTTTAAAAATAGTAAGATTTTATATACCGGTAATACGAACAATTTAGATATTTATGTAGTCTAATGTATTCATACGCCAGAGTTTAATATAGTCTCGTTCAACCAAAAGCTCGGCTGTCTCTGTAAATCTCTGACAAACAGAGAGGCTCTCTTGCTTGTCGGAGATTAACGGAGACAGCTGAGTTTCTGGTTGAACGAGACTGGAGTTCAATATCAATAGTGCTTGGATCCATACAATTTTTAGAATTGTTTCGATTACTAATACACAGTTTGAAATATGACACAAACAAACATTCTTAGGATTCATGCAGAAAAAAATGTGATAAAATGAAAAAAAATCCCTACCTACCTAACCTATTTTTTTCATCAGTGTTACCTTAAACACACAATTTTTTTTTATATGCCTAAAAATTGAAACATTGGAAAGTTTTTAACAGATTTTTGGGGCAAAAACATAGATAAGTGCCAGTCAATCAATGGTCGAACTACCTTTTAAAAAACAATATGGTGGCTAATATGGCCACACCCAGGGCTGGAATAAAATGATCACTAGGCGGGCTTTGTCCACGTCTCACTGTGCTCTGTATTATTTCTCTGTGTTTCCTTGCTGTAATCTGAGTATCTTATTTTTACTTTTTGTATTATTTTTTTTACATGTTGCATTATTTAATTAAAATTTGTTCAATTTTGTTTGCTCAATATACATTGAAGGAACGTGCCCCCTTTTTATTAGGCATGTAATTACGCATTCCCATTAAAAGGTTTGACTATAGTATATGCAACTTTAACATAAGCTGCAGGTCTGTATAGCTCCCAGTCTGAAAAAATTTGGATGGACGACCTCTGAGCTGCAGTGGTTTCCGTTTAATTTGTATTCTTAATGGCTAATAGTTAAAGAACTGTGCTATGGTCAAAATCAAATTCAACATGGTAGAAAATTACTACAGTTTAGCAATAAAACATCCACACTGTGGTAAAAATGTGTGCAATATTTTGTTTATACAAAGTCAGTAGGTTTGTTACAGACTGACTACAGAAATATAGCGGGTTGATCAATCTCATGGACAGCAAGGTGAATTCCTTGCCATATTTGTGATTGATCAACCCAATATACATGTATTTCTGTAGTCAGTTACAAACCTAATAAATTTTCTGTTTTTCCAAGGACTATCAAATGAGAGAGACATTTAAGCTTCACAAGAAGTGATTCAAGTGATTTATCTTCAAAAATCCATGTAACAGTTGCCTTATGACTCATCCAATTTAATACAGTCAAACTCTTCAAAAGTATCATTCTTACATGTACCTTTCATATTGTCTTTGAAATATTTACTGCACCCTTGGAAATATTTACTGCACCCTTGTTTACTTACAATGTTTTGTCGCTATTCAATTTTAATTTTTTTTCCCCTCTCTTGTGCTTATTCTCTGTAGAGGTTTGAGGAAATTTTACTCTGCTCCAGACACAAGAATGTGACATCAATTCAAAAAGCAACTGCTCTAATTTAAAAGTTATTTCAAAGGGCAAGTTGGGCAACTACTCCAAATATTTGAAGAATTTATGGAAAGTAGTTTCTGTTTAATATTGTTTATGAAATGTGGAGATAAGTAGGCTAAGCATCAGCCATAGGCATATTGCCAAATATTAGTTCTCACCAGATGGACATTGATATATATCCAACAATCAAGTGCCATGTTTAAATCACTGGAAGTGTGACATTTCAGTCTGAGGAAAAACAAATTATTATATATGTGCATCACTTCTTTATAACAGTATCTTTCTCTTTCTGTTTGACAGACCCGTGTTCAGAAGCTACAAACCAAAAGATGAAAGTTTGCAGGAATCCAAACTTCCACAAGTCAAACCATCAGACGGTAGGCTACAATCTCAATGCTTCGCATCTCAATGTACTGTAAACCAACTTTTATTCGCCGCTACTTTATTTCGCGATTTCCTGAATATAAACTGGATCGCGACGACTAATTTTTGCGACCAAGCCTTATCCAGACCCATGTTGTGATAAGAATCAAAAGACAAGGGCTTATTCGTGGCGAGAAATATTTTCGACAACAAGGCCTTCGCGAACCTCGCGAAAATTTTTCGCACACGAATAAAAGTTGGTTTACAGTAGTTGATGATCTGTGCATGTCAGCGTCTGATGTAAATACACATGTACTATGTTTAAGTTAAGTATATGTACTCTGATTAGTGATTATAGACAAATAATTAGGTCAAAAGGCATGCTAATGAATCATAAGTTTGGATATCGCTGTAAAGTTAACCAAGTCAAAGTACTCGCTTACATGTGTCATGACATTGGACTTTGTTCTCCTTTATGATTTTATACTTATAGTCTTATACCATTGTACATGATATTAATATAATATTATCTCAGTTCATTTTTAGAAAAAATGCATTGGTCATACATGTATTACATTTGCCATTATATTTTAATCGAAGTTAAATGATATATTTTTTGTCCTCTTGACATATACTGGGCTACAATGTGCGTTCTCATTGGTTTTAATTTACCCACATGGCCATGACCTTTTGACCCCAGTCTTCATTTCCTTTGACAGTGACAGACAAGATAAAATCTCACTTGGAGGCTGCTACAGAGGAAATGAGCATTGAGGAAGTTGTAAGTATTTCTTGAAAACTTGCTACACTGATAATACAAATGTAAGGTATCCAATTTAATATACATGTAGTTAACCACATTTACAACTGTACATTTGCGTCCATCAAACATTTACACCGTCACGTTATATCTTTCATATGGTTCCCGCTTCCCACTTACCCAACATTTTTAAAAAAAAAATGCAGGTAGATCGATGTCGGCAAAGTGGGAATAAGGTTTTCCAGAAATTAGTGGAAGAATATATATATTTTTTAAAATCATGATGTTTTATGACTAGGATCTGATAAATTTGGCTCCAAGGAAACCTGACTGGGACCTGAAGAGAGATGTCGCCAAGAAATTAGAGAAGTTGGAGAGGAGAACACAGCGCGCCATAGCAGAGCTCATCAGTATGTATTACACATACAGATACAATTGTTAAAGTGTCACATTTTTATGAATTTTTGGAAGAGAAAAAGTAGTAATGTTTACTCATTCTTTTTCCAGGGGAGCGTTTACAGGCCAGTAACGAAGATTTAGCCCTCGCAGTAAATGCAGCTGCCGTGGATTCAAGGAACGACGACGATGATGACGAAGACTGACCAGTGACCGTATCGTAGGAGAGAAGAGAGATAACTCTTATTGAATTGTTCCATGTTGCAAGAGAGACAACTCTATAACCAAAACACAGTGCAATGCCTTGAAGTCACTCTGTGGGGAAAAGTGATTGATAAAAGAGAATGAAATGAATACATGTACTTAAGTCTTTGTGAGTGAGTATGTTGTGCAGTATGATAATGTAGATTTTTCCTTCACAAAGGAAACATTCAGTATGGCTGTTGCACCATATTGTCAATTTTATAAAAATTGTAATAAAACTTACTCTCAAGTTCAGTTGTGTTCTTTCAATGGCCATCTTCGCTAGCCAAGAGTTTTTGATGAGCGACGCAGGTCAGAAATCTTTGGCAAGCGAAAATGTTCGGCATTTTGTTTACACAGAACAATATTTTTATTCATTAAATTTCAAAAATGATGATAACCACGTTCTTTAAAGTTTATGAACACGTGGCATATAGTCTTAGGTGTGTCAAAATATATGAATTTTTGTATAATTCTAGCAACAATAAAATATTGGAGGTCCAGGCCCCGAGGTTATAAAACTTTTTTTAGTACGATCTCGTACTCCAAATCGTACTCCGTACTCCAAATCGTACTCGTACTCAAGGTATCGAGGTTATAAAACGTTTTCATACTCGTACTCCGGCTGAGAACAAAACGGCGATTTTCTGAGTAATTGTCAACCGACGCGAAGCGGAGGTTGACAATGGTTTTCGAGGGGTGTCAATTTCAACTGTTATCTTCCCGAACAGGCACTATTTATTTTATTATACTGAATGTCTTAATTTTAGATAATTTTTATATTGCTTTTATATAGAAATGACATGAATTCTACGGCGAACCGTACGCGCATAATTTACGCGCATGTAACAATTCGTTGTGTTACCCGTGGCTTAGTGAGTTGCTAACGCTGAGAGTAATAGAGCGGATTATCAACTGCGTCTAAACCAATCAGAAATCAGCATTTAACATTAATTCAAAGTATAATAATATAAGTACGTGTAATCCGTTGTGTTTATGTGGTCAAACAGAAGATGTGTATCATTTCTTTTCTTTTTTTGTAAAAAATAATCTAGAGCGAGAAACAACATGTTTGATCAATTGTTTATGTTAGATTTAGTCAATATTGATACTAATTTACTTTTATATGGCAACAACAACCTACCTTTACAAATTAACAAAAGCATTTTTGTTTCTGTACAAAAGTTTATAGACGAATCCTTGAGATTTAAATAATATTTCTTTGCGTATATCTATATTATATTCTCTTTTGTTCTATATACATATGCATGACAACTTTTGTTATATTTAAGGAGAGGAACTTGTAAGTTGTTAGAACTTGTTTCTGATCCTTTTGTTTATTAATAATCAATAAAATATGTTCAAAACCCAAACACTGACAAAATTGGAATGCTATTAAAAGTGTCTTGACATAATGTTTTTTGATAAGCAATAATTTAATGACTGGGCAAAAGTTTTGACAGCCCACGATTGTAAACTCACTAATGTAATCTATTGTTATTTTTATAGATGTTACAAAAATGGATCTTTTATACATCCATAGATAAAATGTATACATGATATACTCAACTCGTGCGGGTTGTCATATATATGGGAAAATCAAACAATGTGTAGTTATAACTGGCTTTAGTCAATAGTTAAAGAAATATTACAAAATCAATTTGTACAAGACTGGAGAAGTATAGTAGATAACTCACCAAAATGTATTAATTATAGAATTTTTAAAACAAATCTCAATTTTGAAAAGTACTTGTTGATTTTACCTAGAGATCTACGGATCACGTTTACAAAATTACGAACATGTAATCATCGATTCCCCATTGAAACAGGTAGATGGCACAATATTGAAAAACATTTAAGAAAATGTACAATGTGTGATTCTAATAGTATTGGGGAAAGTTAAAGAAATATTACAAAATCAATTTGTACAAGACTGGAGAAGTATCGTAGATAACTCACCAAAATGTATTAATTATAGAATTTTTAAAACAAATCTCAATTTAGAAAAGTACTTGTTGATTTTACCTACAGATCTACGGATCACGTTTACAAAATTACGAACATGTAATCATCGATTCCCCATTGAAACAGGTAGATGGCACAATATTGAAAAACATTTAAGAAAATGTACAATGTGTGATTCTAATAGTATTGGGGATGAATGTCATTATATTTTAGAATGTACACATTTTGTAAACGACAGAAAAATGTTTTTACCCAAGAGATATTATGAAAACCCAAATATTATAAAATTTAACGAGCTCATGAATACTTTTAATGTAGAAAAACTAAAAAAACTTGTCAATATTTATTAAGAAAATTTTCAAAGTCTGTTCTTCCAGAAACCAACTTTAACAACCTATTGTATTGTGATTTTAACCTTTTTTGTCATTATTACTTCTACTGTACATATGATCCTTGACTGTATTCGTGTACATTTGTATATACTGATTTTGAACCTCAAATACCAGTGAACTGGTCTTGAGCGAATAAAGAATTGAAAACTGAAATTTTGAAATTCCTTCATGATCCTGAGGCCAGGTCTTAGATACGACCTTGTCTGATCAATATTGATTAAGGAACCCACATTACATCTGTTATTGCATGGCTAAGTAATTCTCCATCCTATTTACTGCAACAGGTATATATACCATTAGTTTGTGGCTCATAAAACATGTATAGGTGATGCATCACTGGACGGTGAAATTACTCGTGACGAATGGAAAAAAAATTTCTTGGTGAATGAAGAGAATTCGAGGAAGACCTAAATACTCATCTTTATCCATTATATTATATATCTCTTTATAGAGTAAAAATAAACAGTCCCACCCGCTTTTGAATGTGAAGTAAAACCCAAATAATTGGCTTAGATTCGCCGGTGTAAACATTTTTTTATTATTTATTTTATTTTTTTTTGGAAATGGGAAATGATCGTGAAGTCTTGTAAGTCAATACAAAATCGATGACAAGCTATTGACTGACATCTGACTCCGCATATTTTGTTTTTCTTTTGATCAATAAAATAATAACAGTTAAATTGGTTAATAAGATTAACATAATTAATTATACAGCAATCAAGAAGCCTTAATTAATAAGAGACTCGAGTGCGTGTGTATAGGTGTGTACGTGTGTGTACAAAGTTGGCCCGGGATACCCGTTATAGTTAAATCGCCCTCGGTCATGCGGACCTGTTTTTTCACGTCTGTCTAAAAATCCAAAACAAGCACCATAGCTTTGGCATTTAAACTATGGATATACCGGGTGGTTTTTGGAATTACCATGGACGTTTCTCTTCATTGTGCCATAGATAATCATCGGACGTAAGAAACTTTGTTGTTCGTCACTGGAGGTATAGTATATACTTCTGTTAATGACGTAAGTACATTTCAAATAGTTGTAAATCACAACAGGGGGCAATCAAACTTTTATGTATATTTACGCATGTTTATATACCTCTTTACTACTCTAGATTATGAAATAAATGACGCATTTGTCTTTATTGTTCTATTAAATCGGTTAAGACGTGGAATATAAGTATCTAGCCATTGTTTTGATGTTGAAACTGTATGTTTATGGAATTGGTACATTGAAAAATCAGACGTCAGAGGCGGATGAAAGAATTAAATGATCGACTTTAGCATAGCCGATAAATTATTAGTTGTGCATGTCATTCGGGTTTATTGATTACTCTAGAGTTCGAATGCATTACATGCATGGTGCTTCTTAGTTCAATCATGTTTATGAAAGCAAACAAACCAAAGTACCATAGTTATTTCAAGTTATCATTTTTACCCCGAACTTTTCATACTGTGTTTAATGTCGTTAACAAAAAAAAATAGTTCAAGAAAATAAACCGAATTAAAGTATTTCAAAATAATAATTCCTGACTTTGGGGTGTCTTTGTTGTTTGATTTTCTATCGGCGGTGGCGTTTTAAATGTTCACAATGAGTGAAATCGAATAAAATCGAACTGATAACGCACGACCGGGTTACATAAATTCACACACCACTTATGGTATACACTGCCGCATTTATCAATATTTTTTGTGATGGGTAAAAGCAAAGTAATTTTTTCATATTGATTTATTTTTCATACATATTAATTTAAAAACTAGTAACTCTAAGAAAAAAACGGACGAATTTTAAATAAAAACATTTGCAGCAACGCTTATATTGGCCTCTGTTGATATTATGCATGTATTTTATTTGAAATAGGTCGTCATGACTTTTATTTTTGGGGTTTTATTTTGTCCCTGAACGTTGGTATAAGGACACAGAGGTTTTACTTGACCTACATATAAGAATTTCTGAAACAAATTTAAATCCTGGAACATGAATTAAAATCGTCAAATCCGCGATCGCTCATAATACGACAAGTACATGTGCAGTATATGAAAGCGACAATTTGTACAGGCCTAACATACCGTATTTACACGTGGTAGATATATACTAATTGTACCGGACAAAGTAAATATAGGACAGACTGAATAGATACGTTTCACGGTCCACATCATAAATTCGTGGTTTTTCATGTGGAACCGAACTGGAATCTATGACGTCATATCGATGAAGGAAAAACCCTCTAGTTGTGAATTCATGCAGAAATAAGAATATACGGATCATTTTTGACAAGCAAATGCACATGTATATATGATGTACGAAATGGAGGTAAAAGGTCCCAAACAATCCATTTCAGGGATTGAAGTTCTAGTACAGGACACGGAGGTGAGAGATGCAGGGGTAGAGAACGAGGAGGGACGCACTGGGGCTGACAGGTAGACCAGTATATAAATTTAATCATAAATATTATTTATTTACAAACCATAAACGGGTCATACGTGGACATGCAAAACTGACTACGATGCGGGGAAATCTAATGTGACAGATATATATACTTCATAGTACGTTTCTGGTTCATGTAACTTGACAAATGTTGAGACAGGTATAAAACTTCGAGTGAAAGGGCCGAATTTAGAGTACATTGTATATTTAATGAGGGCGAGTGTCGAGTTTTATGCCCGTCTCAAGACCCCATTTCAAGTTTATTTTAATTTCAATCAAATCACGGTCCTCAAATGTCTTGCCTATTTATAAGACAACCCCTAAAAAAATCTCACAAAAAAAAAAAAATAAATACGGAAAAAATAAGAAATGAAAAAAAATCTTACTGCTTGCCCAAGAAAACCCGTAAAGAAGAAATACGAATACACCACAGGCATCTGATGTTTTTAAAAATTTTATTAAGAGAAAAAACTTTATAGCGTCAGGTACTTGAGATGTACACCAACAAAGCTGCATAATTTTATGTTGTCGGGAAAATTATTCTTTTTTGTTTCACAAAGTAGATTCCACAGCATCTACTTAAGCATCTCACCAAGTTACATTTTAAGTAATCCTTTTTTTATATACAAGGCTATCATATACAATGTAGTATATTCAAATAAAACTACAACTAAGTAGTGCACAGAAGACATACTCGTCAGGCTCATGTATTGCTGCACAAGATAGAACGCCAATTTTTACCTCTTCCGAATATGTTGTACAATTTATTATTTTGAAAATTGGCAACCGGTCGGGACTTTTTCTTGGGTTTTGGAGTTGCATTCCTTTTAATGTTTTCATCAGTGGACATAGGGCAACATTTCATTTCTGTGTCACTAGATCTTTTATAATGATTATATTGTCCTCCATTGCGCCGTCACTGGCAGTTGATCAACTTATTCTTATCTTTAAGCCCCACCCTCACTTTAACAATACGTGCTTCCGTAACCCGACTCGTGTGTATCAACATCTATTTCAGCCGTTCTTAGTGTATACATGTACATATATAGTTTAAATGAACTCAGGTAGTAAAGTTTGATGTATATAAACCATATAAGTAGTAAATAAACAAGTCTCTTCAGCAATTAACTCGTAGCAATATAAGGAAGTTCGTACGACCGATTTCATAAAATGACGTGTAAATGTATAGGATCCGAGTATTCAACGAAATGCCTGTTTGCTTACACATTCATATACGATACAGCTGATGATTTTAGCCGAGCATGTAAATTCAAAAGGTTTGCATAAGTAGCGACAAGGAGAAAACTGTCTCCATGAGATACTAGTATATAACTAAATTGCTTTACATGTTCATGTGTGACGATCGATTACGACTTTAAAGAGTTTTAAGAAATAGGTCTACAGGTCACAAAGCTCTTTTACCCCCCCCCCCCCCCCAAAAAAAAAGAAATAAAGAAAGAAAAAAGAAAAAAACATATTAGACAATGCATGGCGGATCAAGCCTTTATAGAAGTGGGAATGGGAGTAGGCAGAGATTTCTGCAATGCGAAAGTCGAATATATCTGAAAAAATACACTTTGAAAAACAATTTCCACTGCCACACAAAAACAAGGATAGTTAATGTATTAAACCTCGAAAATGAAGATGTATAGAGTGTTTAATAATAAAAGCAATAAAACATTTAAAAAGATACATAAACAGGTAAATGAAAAAATGTATGTATAATACTGTAGGACAAGCTGCTTGAGATTTTGTTAATAATTGATCTAAATTAAAGCTAAATAGACTGATTTGAAATAAAGTAAATGCAAAGCTATTGAATTCTTACAACTTTTTGTCATAATGTTATTTTTGTATTTGGATCCACGTCATAGTGGACATCTAGTATATATCAATACGAGGGGAAACACCTTGAAAGAAAAGAGCCGTATCTTTAAAATTACTAATATCAAGTTAACAACATGGAGGATTATTTTTATCTACACTTATCGATAACATTAATGATACGTTATAATTTATACTCAGCTTTGAATATCACGAGAAGATATATTAATTAAAATTTTAACTATATAAGATACAGATGTTTTGTACAAGGTGACAATTACATATCAGGCACGTAACATCGTTTTTGAAAAGGGGGCGGGGGCAGACTCATCCGAAAAATCTTGACAAGCAAAAAAAAAAAGGGAAAAGGTTACTTTCCAAAATCCTGAAAACCCTAAGCCGGGGGGGGGGGGGGGGGGGAGGGGGGGGGGGAGGGGGGGGGGGGGGAGAGAAAAGTTACTTTTAACTTCAGTGAACTTATTTTCAATTCAAATTTTAACATGGTCCCATAAAAGTGTGGGGGGGGGGGTCCTCCATCTTAATCCAATTTTTTGTATGTAAATTTAAGAAAAATCTTTGCTGCCCAAAAAAGTGGATGCTGTATATAATATGATTAATTTTGCATTATTCAGAGTCTACTCCTCCCTTTGATATAGATTTAAAATAATACAGGGAAAAGTGTAATGAATATTTACACGTATGTTCATGTTTTGCTTTTAGCGCTTAACATTTTTTGTAGTACCATTAGAATGAAGGATATTTCTAATTGCACACTAATCCAATAATTACACCTACTAACGCTCTCAATATTCATCACCGTTTGTTTCTTTGATAACCAGAAATATTACGAATTTTGTAATCAAAAATATATTTTTTTTTTCATTTTAGGATGACGGAAATACCAGCGTATCTACTGAAGCGTCCTCGCCGTCTTCTTCAGGCGGATCACAGTACCGAACTAAGTCTCGCCAACGAGAGTTCAGCTGGCGGAAGTACCGAAGATGGCGATTTCAAACGACTCAGAAAAATTCGAGAGGTAATAAAAACACGAACTGATGAAAAAATACATCGATTTTATTAATTTTAACTAATTCTGAATGCATGGTGTAAATGCGTGAATTGAATGAATACATCACATATACATATGCACACTATTTGAATGAATGCATGTTGCAGATTCGACGGAAGGAGAGAGAAATGGCACAAAAAGAAAATGAAGAAATCCTGCCAAAGCTCGTGAAAGCAGAAGTTCGACAGAACAAATTATCCACAAACTCAAAACCTAGACCAATTAGCGCAAGCAGAAGTAAGCAATTCGACGAACTTCGACAAAAGCTTTTCAAGTCTGTCCTCGAGGACGATGACAAAGCTACAATCCAATGTATAGAGACCGTCAATGCCAAAATTCCATTCTCTGATGCTGTTATGACAAATCCAAAAACTAACGAGAACGTGCTGAATTACGCCTTGTCCAATAATCTATTCGAGAAGGCCAGTCTTCTCATCGAAAAAGGCGACGAAACATTGCTTCAGCATGCATTTTCCGTTGGTTCTACGACCAAAACAGCTCTCCTTCAAGTAACGGAGTTCAATAAAATTGACCTAGCAGAGAAGATCCTAAGTCGTCTGAAGGATGTAAAGAAAGCAATGACGGCAACAACGAAAATAGAAATGAGCGACCAGCGGCCGCGGGAATTTGCCTGTCTTCATCTAGCGGCTTACCATGGCTTCACAGATCTGGTAAGACTTTACTTAAAGTTTGGAGAACCGTACGGAATCTCGGTCGACTTTCTCAACAAGAAAAAAGACACGGCGTTGTTGTGGGCAACAAAGTGTGGACACGTGGACACAGTGCAATTTTTGCTGTCATTGGGTGCAGATCCAAACAAAGGGAACGACAAAGGATCAACAGCGTTCTATTGGGCTATCCGGTACGAGCATACGGATATAGTTCGTCTGCTTTTAAAAAACACTCAAACGAAGGTCGATATCAACAAAGAACGAAAACTAGGACTCGTAGCCCCGATTGTTCTTGCGTCAGCTTACGGGAACTATGAAATAGTTAAATTGCTTCTGAAGCACGGCGCTAATCCAAATCACGTGATTCCGGGAGGCCAGACTCCACTTCATCACGCATGTAAAGAGGGACATGCGAAAGTAGTCAGAAAACTCCTGGAATTCAAAGCAGACTTCACCGCCCACGACGAAAAGGGGGACACCGCTCTTTTGCTCGCAGGACGATTCGGCCATGCAGATATCGTGCGTATTCTTTTAAACCTTGGCGATGACCCTACACACAAGAACAATTTAGGCCACGACTTGTGGTTCTATGCAATTAATAGTAACGATTTATCTTTATTGAAAACCCTTTTGGAATACGGCGCTGCTCCATCTGAACGGGAATTCCAAGTATCTACTGATATTTCCGGGCGTCCACATTTTTTCACTGCTGCAGGCCACGGTCACATCGAGAAGATAAAATACTTGTTTAAAGCTGGACATGACCCAAACGATCGCGATAGCAACGGGAACACTTTCCTTCATTACGCGACTTCATTTAACCAAAGCGAGGTTATTCGAGAATTTCACAAATATGTGTCCGTAGATACACAGAACGACAGGGGAGAAACCTGTCTACATATCTCGGTTAATGCTGGTTTTGTCCAGTGTACCCGAACTCTACTCGAGGTCAACGCCAGCACGAACATCCCAAACAAACGCGGTGAAAACATTTTGCACATAGCTGCGATGTCAAAACACACAACGCCTGAGATCGCCAAAATGATAGTAGATCATACCATCAAAACCCACGATTGGGAAAGTTTGAACGCCATGGACAATTTTGGAAACAATGCTCTGCATATTGCTGCGAAGTTTGCTGTGCCAGATGTTCTTTGGGAGTTTCGGTACCTTAGATTCAAGGATCTCGACGAAGATGGAAACACTCCTTTGCACGAAGCAGTGCGAAGTGAAGAAGACTCGGAGGGTCTTGAAACTATGTTGGACATTTTCGAAGTAATGAATCGCGACGGTAATGTCAATCAGCTAAATAATAAAAAAGAGACCGTGCTGCATTTAGCTGCATTGGAGGGATACCACAACACCATCAGACGTCTAGTATACCTGAAAGCTGATTTGGAAGCTACAGATTCAAAGGGAAACACCGTTCTTCACAAACTAGTCATGAAAATGGCAAGTGACCCAAATAACACTAGTCGCTACTTGAGGTCTTTCGAGGTAATTGTAGAACAAAGTACTCTATGGTGGAGCGTTAAGAAAAATTTGAAACTCCATGATCTAGGCAAAACTGTGACTGACCGTTTGCACCGTCAGGCAATGGTTTATCTAATGACGACGTTAAAGAACAACATGAACCTGTCTCCTCTTACCTTAGCATGCAAATTAGGAGTCTTCGAAGTACTCTCTAGATACCTGATGATGAAAAACGTCACATTTTTCAGAGAAGAGGATAACGTCTTGATGGACGTTACGAATATCATGCCAATGTCATCAGTAGATCTTTCCGCAAAATATTTTACGGGTAACTCTTCCAGCAAGGTCAAAACCGAATTGTCTATGTTGGAAATTCTTTTGCATGGCGTTAACAAGGAGAGAGCCTCACGGATTCTGGATATTCCACCAATGAAAGAGATCGAAAAAATATACAATGTGATAAATGCAGTAACTTTCACAGTATTAATCCTTCTCCACATTACGTACATGGGACTTTTCAGCTACGCAGGGATAGAAATATCGAAAGAGTTTCGCCATAATCCTATCAACATAACGACCAGTTCCTCCGTGTACGTACTTGCGTACATTGTAGTTCCGATGGAACCACTAATTTTTCTCCTGTACTTTATTATGTCGGTAATCGATTTGATAAAACGTCGGGATTTCACCAACCCGGTGTTGCAGTTCCTTCCTTTCTTGTTCTACCTGGTATTCTCCGGCTTGGTTATAGCATGGTTGGTGCTCATCACAATACAAGAGCGGTATCAGGACTATGTCCTAGCCATCTGCCTTTGTCTTGGCTGGACGTATACTATCACTTTTACTCGCGGGTTCAAAGCCATCAACTACTTTTGGAGAATGATTCTCAACATGATTGTGAGCGATGTACGTCGCTTCTTCATTGTCTACATTTGCGTGCTACTGGCGTTTGCGTTCACACTGCACACTTTATTTCAAATATCTTACACCATTGCTGAGACGTATCCCACAATGGCTGACACGATATTCTTGGTTTTCAATATCATGGTGGGGATGGGAGAACTATTCGATGACAATTTTGAATTAGGTATGAGCACCGCTGGCAGAACTGCTTGGTTTGCTAAGGTAGTATATGTGATTTACTTGATTTTAGCTACCATTGTGCTACTCAACATGCTCATTGCCATGATGAATGACTCGTACTCACAAACACTCGCTGTCCAGAAATACCACTGGCGAGTGGACTCCGTGCAGATAGGAGTAGGTATAGAGCGACTTTTGCCGTGGCTACCGAAAATGTTTTCCAAAATCCAACATCGAAAAATTCCCGGGGAAGACGAAAAGTACGAGGTTCAAAAGTATTATTTAATACTCACGCAAACGGAATTTGAATCAAAATACAGCCAAATGGCAGAGCCAATCGATGTACAAATCAAAGACAAAATGAAAGAAGATTTGGTAGAAATCAATAGCAGAATGACGGAAACTGAACAACAGCTTAAAACAATCGGAAACAAGCTGGATCAGCTCGTGTCATTTGTACAGAAAGGTCAAAATACTGACCCTTCCTCTACTACCACGCCAGTCGAGGATATTAGTAAACTGTGATATTTTTTACCTGTATTTTATTTATTTTATTCAATGCTATGTTAATATTTGGTATTACTGCATATAGCTATATGCACGTCGTTGAATATTTACCGGTATGTCATTGCAAAGGTTGCATTTTTGCACCCGTCTTACGTGAACTTTCTACACAATCCATGCATGTAAAAGGTAAAATTAAATCGGGTCCCACCTGAAGGATTTGAATAACCCATTAGAAGAAGGCAATTCTGAATGTAAAAAGTGTTTCCTGTTTTATGGAATACCGTATATTGTTGGCATCTCTTAAAATCGTGCAGAAGTTTTCTTTTCATTAGAATTTGAGGAAGTATATTTCCTTAAAGAATAGGGAATTTTTCCTGTATGTTTTACTATCGGCATTAAAATCCTTTATTCGACTATTGGTAATATAAATTTGAATTCAAACTGGAAAATATTTAATTCAGATAGCAGTTTTTAGTATCCTACAAGAAAATCTAAATACTGTAGTCTGTCCCAATATATTCATGCCGCACATTTTGACGAATTTTAATAAAAAATACACGTACCGGTGAAAGAAGCAACCCCACCCCATAGCGTATCGTATGTAGAGGCGCGGATTTACATGTACAGGTCTGATTTTAATAAGATTGCAATTTAAGGATTTATTGTGATTGATAATGTCTTCCTTCAAATACTTTTTAAAAATATATTTTGTATTTTTTGTTTGACAGTCTGAGAGTAATTAAAATAATAAAATAACACATTTTTTCGTTTCAAATCTTTTCCTAGTTGTGCATGGTTTTTAATGCTGATTGCATGAAGTTTGAAAACTAAATATTACCACATAATTTATTGATGTTGAACCAGAATAAATATTTCTTATAGACACAGTGTATTTAGCACATATTTCTCAGTATTTCATTTGTCTCCATGACAGAACGAAGAACTTGTAATACTCGGGATTGATATTTATCAACATATTAATTTTTCTACCTCTTTATCACAATCATAATAAATTATATTGAAATGATTTAAATATTTATGTGACAATTACTTTGGGCTATTTTTTTGATTCCGTCTCGGTAATCTGTACCAACAAGTTAAAAGAAAGACAAAAATAAGAAAATTTTTATTGAAACAACTTTATATATCCCAAATACAATGTGGATAAAATTAACCAGTATTTAATAACAATAATTTTATAAAGTTCTCATTTATAAAATATTTTTCAGAAAACAAATAAAAAAATAACAAAATGCCAAAAATTACTACAATGTAGTTATATCAAATTTTAAGAATGAAAATATTTGAGCAGGTATGCAAGATTTTCTTCGCAAAATGCAGTTTTTATAGATTTCATAAAGCTATAATTTATAATCCGTAACAAGTTGAGGAATGTCTTGTTTTATAAAACTGACCATCAAATATCGCACAACAAGAGTCAACATATTTTAAATCTTTGATGAAATAAAGCCAGATATAAACTAAGAAAACACTCTAATGGATATACATTGTAATTTATTGTATGTGGTAGGAAAGTATTGAGTTTGAAAACTTCATAATTTTTTTATCTGGTATAAAAAGTAAACAGAAACTGTAGAACACTGAATGTATCTATATGTATCTTGAAAATCCTCAAAACTGGGACTAAGACTTTCTTACGAATAAACTCTTGTATTTCATACCAATAATTGGTGTGAAAGTAAAATTTTGAATTTTAACTCTTATTAAAAAATGTGTGCCACTTAGATGCAATATAATTTAGGTATTTACGTAAATATCATAATAAACAACATTGACATCTGGAGATTATCGACAGGAAAGGTGAAGTATTTATGCCTTTGGTTTATACCCTGGAAAGTTTTGCAAGTCGATATTGTCAGGAACTATATGATTTATGTTTAGGAGGTCTATTCTGACTTCCTCTGACGTGACCGTAGTCACCACCGGTACTTCAGATTCCGCAGTGCATTCTGGATTTTGATTTGTACATTTTTGACCATATAATCGGGAAAGTTTCTTTTTTGGAGGTGGCGGATCTTTGATTATTATCGGTTGGTCTTCATTCTCCGAGACTTCCTCGGTGTGATTCTTAGTGTCACAGAGCCCAGTATCTGCACTGTCCACAGATGCACTTCTCTGTCGTTTCGGACCTGAAGGATTTTGTTTTACCAGCGATGATTGGTCGTTTAAAGATAACAGTCTGTATGTTACACGCTTTTTGATTCGTTGACTGAGGTCTGATAAATTTCTTTGCATCTTTTTATCGGGAGTTCGTGCATTTGTTGGACTAGTAGGTTCACTACAGTGTTTGTCAGAGAGAATAGAACGAGGGGTTGTTGGCTTAGGAATGATGGGATTTTTTAGACATGACGTCACTTCCGTTTGATTATGCTCTACTGGCATGTTGTTCTGTTGAGAACAGTCTTGGCAATGTTGTAATAACGGTTTTCTGTCTTCTTTATACAAGTCTATGAGTAAATCCAACTTTGACTCAATATCTTCCACCTTTAAGAAAAAAGAGGCATTGTAGTCAATATCATACATGTATATTCATAATGAACTAACCATAGCATACAACAAGTATTTGACACGATAATATTATCAGTCACCAAATATAAGAATAAAAAAGCACATTATTACTTGGCAAGGATGTATAACTTACCTGTTATCACCAAACACGAATCAATGTACTCAACAAAATTTTTTGTATTTACTGTGTACAAAAGGATACCATACTGGAAACTCTTTTTATCGTTTAGAAGATGCGAAATGATTGTACGTAATACATCTTGTCATTCATTACCGATCTTTCCACTTTCACTATCCTTGATGCCAGACTCTGTTTGGAGTCGTAGACGTCTTTCCTTTTACTTCCAACTTTTCCAAGGATGACGTCAAGTCTGGTACAAAAAGAACAGCCATTACTACATATACATTTTAAAACCTATGATCACAGGCTTTACTAGTTTTTATATCAAATTACAAAACTCTAATTCATACCAACCTTTGTTGAAGGCTTTTGATTCTTCCCAGCATATCCACGTGACCTGCTGAATATTGTTCAATGACGTCCTTGACGTCATAAGGTCGCAGAGCTTCCTTAAATTTTCTTCTGGCAACAAAGTATCTTATTTTTCTCAAGGACCTAATAGCTGTTTTGTGAGTTTCAGTTAATTGAACCATTTTTGGAGAAACATCAAAGTCATCTGTGAAAGAAAATTTATCAATTGATAAGATTATTTCATATTTTTAAATTTAAAAAAAAGAGTTACAGGAAAATATACAAATGAGAGTGGTTTAAGAAATTAAAATGATTTTCTGATTTTAGTATTTAAGAATATAAATAACAAATGACGCATTGTAAGACAGCATAATAACTTAACAGATATGATTTAAATATATATCACATGAAATGTAAGAAACAGATAAATGAATTGAAACAATTGAAAAATATATTAGTAAGAATATACACTAGTTAAACAACGTTTATAAGTTAACACTAGAATGACAAAAATAGAGCAATAGATCATTGTTAAGCTATGAATTTGAAATTGAAACAACAATTTTAAGTTATTATTTCATAACACGCCATGCACAGTTTGGTGTGCTTTCCTTAAGGAATTAATTTGATCTCCTAGCATACTTGATTCTGTAAATGTCAACAAACTCAGAATTGACCTAAATGTGTATTTATTTTCAGAGAAAGAAGCGGTAGCTCCAAAGTCGTCCACTTGATTTTTTTTGACCGGGAGTTACACACCTGCAACTGTTTTTCAGAGGAGAGTTATAAAATATGTTTCCTACCTTCATACGGGTCTCTGTAGGACAGAGATGGCGAGGAACTCTCCTTCCTGATCGGGAGATGGTCAACTTTATGATCAGCTATTCCCGTGGCCAAGCTTAAATGACTCCTTAAAAAAGATTTTGTAAAGATTTTAAATCTGAATGAAAATATGACTTTTATGGAATTAAAGACACCCGGTTTGGTTATGTGATGAAGTCATTATCTCGAAAATATTTGACCGATACACATTTTTATTACATTTCAGATTCTTTATATGCATCTATTATGTGAATATTAATAAAATGTCTTTTAGCAAGAGAACATTGGGAAGAGATCACTCCTGGCCAACTTCGCTAAATATTCATTGATAATGAAAATATGGCACAGCATTTATAAAATACAGTGTACATATCTTTGCTGTGTAATAAAAAATTACTTTATAGGTACTGGTAAATCTATCATTAAAAAGAAATGTCTTCACACACGAATCTTTTTGAGAGAGAAGGGGGCAAACAAGAGACCGAGAAGTCAAGTCGTGATCTTTTCCATATGAACAGCGAATCTGGCAAATAATTTAATTTCTCTAATTGGCATGCGATTTGTGTTCAGATGCAAACTATATAGAATAAAGTGCTTTCAAATCAGTATAAAAAGGCGCCTAATATATATACAAAGAGTGAATGATATCAAACACGATTGAAAATATGCTCGACTGGAAATTCGAGATCTTACAAACTAACATGCCAAAATACGATACACGGATGGCTATAGAACGGAACATGGACCCACTACTTTTGGCAAACAAAATACCATGGATATAGATATATATAATCTAAATGGAGTACAGGTATATATATGAACAGCTAGCTAGGACTTTTACAAAAACACTGAAAGTGTATTCAGTTTCTTACCATGTTCGATTAACTAAGCTAAAAATACAGGAATAGAGAAATCAATTGTCATGTGATAAATCAGTCAAATCAAAATTACCATGCATTTTTTTTTTGGTGAAAAAAATCTTTTTGTTTTTATGGATTTGTTTAATTGAAATTACATATAGGACCACATCTTTGAGTGTTTTCACTTTAAGCATGGTAGCGCGTTGTGAAATATAAACATAGATAAATGTAAAAAACCAGCAGGTGCGCTGAAATAACCTTGAGTACAAAATAGCGAGTTTTAGTGTACAAATATATTACCTTATACACATTGCTACAACGGACGTGTTACTTTCACTACAAGAAAAAGCCCGAAATGGTTATTTTTCCCCTACTTTTAATCTTTAAAACAATTTGTCTACTTTAAAACCCTTAACAGTCTTTTTTTCGCGTAAGCGATGACGTCATATTGGGGATTGTTTATAATTAATTCATATATAACGAAATTTTTTAAATTTTTTTTATATTAAAACAGTTTTTACATTTACAAAAAACTATAGTACTTTTTAACACTATTTTAACACTGTCCACTTTAACGCAGAAACTTTTTAGGTAACGTGCACAGAACTTGTCTGTTTGGGACGTGAATTCTTGATCTACACCATTAGTGTATTTATAAAGACCTGCGAGTGTGAACAATGTGGCATGTGCCCCAAACGTGCTTATTGCAAATATTGACAACTTTTATTTTGATAATTGGTGTTACTACCGATACATTCCAGACCCTTTCACGATAACCGCGGAACTGCTCTCTTGCAGGGCAAAATGATATACTTTGTCGAAGTTTTAGCTGGTAGATAATTAAATGACGCAAAAGATGCAAAAGAGCAGTACTGCAGTTGCTGTGAAAAGGTCTTTAATAATCCGTGAACATGATTTGTGTGTGTGTTTTTATACGGTCACTCTTACCCTGCTTGTCTGTACTGTTTCCTTCTATACACAGCCAATTTGTCATAAAAATACACCAGTTTTGCATACAAATGTAGTTAAAATTTGGAGAGTGAACAGCTTAAAAAATCACTTTGATTTTGATGAAGTTTTCATAATTATTTTAATGTATTTTCTACAAAAAAAATATTTCTTTCTCTTTGATTTTTCAATTCTGACATTGATTATTGCCCTTTGTCAGAAGACTTGAGAGCAATTACAGGCAGTTTATATGTAATCGATAAAAAAAAATCCTTGAAATGCGAATTACTAGTATTTGAATTATATGCTTAAGGTTTTCTAAAGTATGACTGCATAAACATTTTGTAAGTTAATAGTTTGATGTCAGACACATTGCATTAATGGGGAGCTATACAATGACTTCATCCTTCTGGGTTTTAATAATTACTTTTATATACCAATAAATTTAGGAATTCGTTTATTTTTTTTTACTTTGAAAAGTTGTTTCAATGTGGAAATTTATATCCGGTCCATATCTTGATCATGACAGACACAATCCAACGTAAGCATGCAAGGCAGCTAAGTCTAACACCCTTCACCTCAATCACAAAGTGAGATAACATCGAGGAATATTTTTACATTAACAATCTATCTGGGCGTTGTGAACAAAGTCATATTGATATTCAACATAAATACTAATACCATCTTATTACTTTTGATCAATAATCTCCTACATGTACAAATGTATATCAAGTTTACCTTCGCATGTCATTTATACTAGTATACTATTCGCTGAACTGGTGTTTGGGCGTAAACTGCGCCAAATTGTCATTTGAATTATTAAAAATAGTAACAAAGTCACCAATGACACACCTGTTAATGGCCAGATTTCCCTCCTCATGGACTTCCGGTCCGTTGGCTCGTCTGCTATGGTCCTTCCGGGGCAGGAGCGGGGAGTGAGGGTTATTGGACACACTTGAATGGTTACTAGAACACGACCGGTCCCTGCGCCGCGTGGAGAAGCGACTCACGAAAGAGGCGTTCGTTTTGAATGGCCGATCCCTGCAATAGTTGTCAATTTCAAGTGAATTCAATTCAATATTCAAGTCTCGAGACAGTGATTGGTAAGTTGAAAAGAAAAACTGCAGCGCAATTAAAATAATTTCATGGTGAGACAAAGTACAATGGTGGTCATTAGAAATAATGAGAACAGAAAGCAAGATATTTTCAAATTCTATTTCTATTTTTAACCTCATTAAAATCGTGTTGATAACTGACACGCATCGATAATTGGAATAGACCGTCTGATAATGACATATCCAGTTATATTTGATTTTGTTTCAATTACAACACAGTCTCTCTTTTCGGTGAACATTCATAATAATTTGGAACAAGTTCTATTAATATTTTTTTCAATACATATACAAAAAACCAAGTAGTTATAAACTAACAATACATCATTTCTTTAATGATTATGTAATCAAAACGGTAAGAAAGGCTAATCCTTAAACACTTACGTCCTTTAGTCAGTAATTAATAAATCAACATGCGACGTTAAGCTAAACGAAATTAATAAAGTAAAGTTTCCACAAAACCAATGTTAATCAGAGCTAAAACAGGAACAATTGACAGTAGAATTAGACATTAACAGTTAACATTACAGCATAACAAGGCCACAACAAATAATAAGTAATATAGGACCTTAACGAATGATAAGTAATACAGGACCTCAACGAATGATAAGTAACAGAGGACCTCAACGAATGATACGTTATACAGGACCTCAACGAATGTTAAGTAATACAGGACCTCGTCGAATGATACGTTATACAGGACCTCAACGAATGTTAAGTAATACAGGACCTCGACGAATGATAAGTAATATAGGACCTCACCGAATGATACGTTATACAGGACCTCAACGAATGTTAAGTAATACAGGACATCGACGAATGATAAGTAATAGAGGACCTCAACGAATGATACGTTATACAGGACCTCAACGAATGTTAAGTAATACAGGACCTCGACGAATGATACGTTATACAGGACCTCAACGAATGTTAAGTAATACAGGACCTCGACGAATGATAAGTAATACAGGACCTCAACGAATGATACATGTAAGTGATACAGGACCCACTACGATGATAAATAATACAGGACCACAACGATGATAAGTACTACAGAACTCAACGAATGATAAGTAATACAGGACCACAACGAATGATAAGTAATACAGGAACTCAACGAATGATAAGTAATACAGGACCGATATAAACTAAGGTAAATTAAATGATGAAACAGGACCAACGTAATTTAAAAAATAAAGTGAAAAGTTTAACAAGGATTGAAAAATGTAAAGTTCGTTAACGGTCAAACATATAAAAATCAATGTATAAGAAAGCAATTTTTGGCATATAAAACACCTTTAAAAAATGGAAAACAGTTAAAAGTGAATAAACATACGACGTAGGACTTGGACAAGGGATCATGTGGGGTTTCCACGTGGCCACGGACATGGAGTTGGCGTCGGCGGCGTAACAGCGCCACAGACACTGGATAAGCTGAGCGGCTGGCACGCGGCGCCGGATAAGGTGTTTCTGGCGCTGTTGTTGTTGAACCTTCAGCGCAAAACCGGAACCCAATATTCCCTAAAATTTCATGAAAAAAAAATCAACTTAACAGAAACCTAAAATTTATTGAAATTATACAATGAAGCATTTTTTTAAATTTGATAATATTAATAAACGTTTGAATTTTTACATAATTTTAAAACTTGGCTTACTGCGGGAAGGGCAAAGAATGAAATTCCTAAAATGGCAGAAAATGCCGCAATGAGTTTTCCCGCCCAGGTGGTCGGAACTACGTCACCATATCCCACTGTACACAGTGTGATCTGCAACATCAATCATTTAGACTGTTCTCATCAAGTCAGATATAAAACAGAAATGATAATTCATATTCTTTGTTATTAAATTCAGTAGTGCAAGACTTTTGATTAAGAGCACATTGAAAAGCTTTTTGTATTGAGATCGACAGTCACAGGACACCAAAGCCACAAATCAACCACTTACAACCCCCCACCATAGGGCGTCGGCGTAACTCTTGAACTTCGGCCTGGTAGCGTCCTTCTCGGCGAGATAGACCAGGAATGAAAAAAGGAGCAGGCCAAGAAGTCCAATGTACAACGTTGTAAGTAACTCCTGGAGATAGAGAGAGAGGTTTTGTCAATGAAGTCATTTTTACTTGCATACACGTTATCATGTTACAGGGTATAACCTTAATATAAAATAAATGTAAATCGCGTCTAAAATGTAATCATGTAGTGTGTCATGTCATGGTATAAAGTATGCAAATCAATTTTATTTCTAACATTCTACACTTATAAAATTGCTTTATTTTTTATTTTTGGTTTGACCGACTTCCAGATTTTAAGAATTTAAATGATAAACGGCCGGAGAAGCATCATGTCATAAAGTTTTCTAAATAATGATAAAGTATTGTCAACCACACAAGTACCTGTCTATGGGCCCACACCACCGACCCAAGGAGTTTCCAGGATCCGCCACGTCTATCCATTCGGACCATCCGTAGAATTTGGAAGAATCGAAGACCCCTGAGAGTGGAGGCGGCAAACACGGGATTTCCCGCCCCGAGTACGAGCACAAAGACACTGGAAACTATCACAACCATATCTAAAAAAAAAACAACATTATTATCTTTTATAAAAAATTGAGCTAATATATATAATAAATTGTCAATACATAACACACATGGTTTTACATATTGAGGACATTTAGTTATACGTACACTCTAAAATTAATTAAGATGTACATTTAAGTGAAGGTACGTCTGTATTGTTGCTTGCCAGCTTGCTTTTCTGGCATTTACTGTCATTTTTGTTTTTAAAAATCGTTTAAAATATCAAACAGGGATTAGCATTTCACAGACTATAGTACATTTGGCTATTGTAACGACAAGGTGCGATCGTGGCGCATTCAACATGTTATGAGCGAAAAATATAATCCGTTCACATCATTTCATTGGTCTTTTTTTATTTATCATTAGGGAAAGGTGACGCAATACGTGTATTTCTCTCACGACTCCACTCATAATGACAAGGTTGCATATAACGGGTTTCGTGTCGAAACTAACGTCATTATTTTGCGTTAGCTGCAATTTTGTACGTCCGTAGAACAAGATCTTTGTTGTTGTATTTTTATTTTCTTTGCGTTGAAAACGCTGACATTCTACAAAGATTTTCTTTGAAACAGAATACTACTATCTCGTTTGGAATGAGAAAAATTATTTTTTTTGGTTAGATTTTCTACTCGCGCGAAATTTACAAGATGGATTGCTTTTTTGAAGAATGACACAGTCATGTATCTTAAGAACGATAATTTTCATACTCAGTTATCACAACTTTTTGTCACTTGTACGATTTGATGGGCACATACACTGTAACACACGTTGCAAACAAATCACAGAATCTTTATATATATTTTTTTAATTAACCAATTCTTGTGATTTTCGACTCTACGAACTTGGTATAGAAAAATGTAAACACAGAAGAAACAAATCAGAAAAAAACTTAGAAAGAAATCATGTGTAAGTGTTTTTACTGCCCACCAAAATTGGCATGATTCCACGTTATTCGTGTGTATCCCGAGTCTACGATTGCATTTCCCAACAATTTCGACACCGTTTATTATGCACTTTACTTGAATAATGATGAATTAAAGAAAACTGTCTAATAAACACGAAACAACGTCTTCATCAATAAGTAATTAACAGAGAGACCCCACGAAAGTTGATTAAATTCTCATATGTCTTCTTTAAAGTGGCATGAATTGATTCAAGTGAATCCAATATCAGAACTGAATTTGGAACATGACAAGATTGACTTACCAACAATGCATAGAGGGCGCCTCATGAATCTTAACCTTCCGCTCCACGCCTGGTACCTGGACCGACACCCCGCAGCCCAGATCCGCACCCCGAATTCCGCAATCAGCCACACCAACATAATTGGTTCCTGGTTTGAGAAAAAATTTACTGGTTTAAAATGATTTATGCTTTCATCCTCCACAAACAGACTCGTTTACAAAAAAATATACCAAAAATTATGATGATCATAAACTTTATTATTTTATGCTAAATCATTTTAATAATATTTTATGCTAAATCATTGTCACGATTTTGAAAAAAAATTCTATTTTTCTGTTTTTTTTATTTACAATGCTTAAGAAATGCATGATCAAATGTTTGAGAGTCAGTCATCAAGATAAAAGCAAGATACAGAGCTCACAATTCTTTGTTTTGTAAACAAGGCTCGCGTCCTTTTTTTTATACATAAGGTCAATATAAAAGTAAAAAATCTTATTCATTTTAAGCATAAATAAACAGTTCCTAGCGTTTAAACACATACATTTTTTACTTTCAAAATAAATGTAAACAAAAGCTTTGATCATAGTAAAGAATTGTAAGTTCTGTAACTCGTTTATAACTCAACAAATGACACTAAAATTTTTGTTGCATATTATAAATGCCTTACTTAAGCATTGCAAACATTAAAATCAGAAAAATAATTTTTGACCAAAACCGTTACCATGGCCCTTTAAGGATAGCAAATTTCTTTTTGTTTGATCAATTTGTTTTGCCTAAAAGCAAATGAGGATTCGATAACACAGAAATTGGGTTAAAAAAGGATTACACTTACAATATACAAGACGATCTGAGTGATGAATTCTTCGTTGAGTTCCTCGATGGTAGCTAAGACACTTAGGATCAGACATGACAGAATGGCGAGAAACCTGTAGAAATTCAAATATAAATACGACATATAGTATATAACTGTTGCTTACTTTGTTGTTTAAGAAAGTATACCGCTATTGTCAATTTTATTCGACAAAAAAATATGTCATTCAGATTTCATAATGCAAGACTTAATGATAAACTGTTTGAAATTCACATTTACATCAAATTGACACAAACGACAAAATAGAAACCAAAACATTATAACATATGTCAAAAATACTTTGGTTTATTATGAACAAGATGAAATTTCGTAGTGTAACATTTTATATATGTGTTATATGGCATTTTATGGAAAATCCTCCGACAGACATACATGTATAAGCAACGTGGTGTCAGCAAATTATCTAAAAATACACACATGAAGTTACCATATATACGCGAATAAAATATAGAAATATCAAATACTCAACATAAAATACTATAAGTTATTGTATATCAAAGAGTGTGTATTTTTTTTAATACCTATATATATTTACCGTCTATAAAACCAAATGAAAATCTATAGTCCCCCGAGATAGCAACCATTTCCCATTAGTAGCCTTGAGAAATTATTAATGGCAATAGTGGTAATAAGCTTACTCTATCTGAATTCTGATGAATACACAGAAAATGTAAACGGCGGTGTTGAAACAATCTTCTTTGTTTTAGATGAACCAAAATAACAACACGATGAAAAGCGATACTAAACTTACAACGTCGTTTTATTGCACCAATTTCAGAGGATGCACTTATATAGGCTACTAATAAATCTAAATTATTAGATGTATGCAACCATTGGTAAACTAAGAAATCGCGGTAAATATATCTCGCTATATGTTACAGACTACTTTTACACATACCCCAAAAAATCCCGCAATAACCAAGTAACAAAAAAGTCATTGTCTCATGTTTTTGTCTACTTCTATAACGGATAACAACTCCGCAGAAACTTACGACTACTGACAAAAATATGACAATTCGTAATAAAAGATAGAACCATTTAAACAAGACATTGGACTTTCGGTTGGAAGTAGCTATCTATTTCTTGAGTCAAAACAGGTTGGAAATGACGCAGTTTCAAGCGAAATATACACCAATTGCGCCGTCTTAGCTCAAAAGTCAGACAAATCTTGTTGAATTCAAAGAGCCATGGCTAAGTGGCCAGCAATGAAATAGACAGGCCTACGACACATTGCTGTATGACCCAACTACCCAAAGTCCAAGCTCTTGTTAAAATGGTTCTAAAAACAGGTTAGCATCAGAAACCTAAACGACGTCATGTTAAACTTAAGTATCCGAATAACATAGTAAACAAATTTACAATTCAGTGCTGAGACCTTTCTTTCTTGGTAATTCACTACAGTGTATTTTTCATATGTTGTTGTTAAATTACTCGCTAACTACTAATTATTGTTTAAAATGTTTTCTTTTTCTTTTTCGTGCTGTTTTCCCCAAGATTTTTTTCCTTCTGGTTTTTTTTTGGGGGTCTTTTTTTGTCCTTTGGTTAACTATTCTACATCCATACCGAACAAACTAGCAAACTTAATCTCAAAACAAGAATATGATTGTTTGAATGATTAGAAATAACTAGGGTTATTTGTAGTTCATCACATTTCAATTGCCCACAAAGAAGTTCCACAACCCAATATTGCATTTCAGTTTGATCAAAGACGAACGAAAACAAAAGTTACTGGGGCAATTTGTATACTAGCAAAAAAGAAAAAAAAAACAGAAACAAAAACAAAAACAGAAACAAAATCAAATAAAATTGAATAAAATTTTATTTTTGTTCAGAAGATACGAAAATGAATTTTGATTATATAGAGTGAAATACACGTTAAAAGTATCGTAAGAAGAAAACCTCATTGATTATAAAAAGGTCAAAGAGGTCATGATGGTAATCCCACGTGTTACGTCTAATGAAGAACTATTCCACTCTTTTCATGAGAAAGACACATAATTGTTTAATTGTTACGTATACTTGATTAATATTTGATTGGATCTGGTCCCAGAAGTACACATTCGCACACGACACGTTTAATGGTTTAAGGAGATACTGATAATCACTGCGCTGAAAACAGGTGGAATTACGGTCGGTTTCATCCCGATTTTGCTTTTTTCTGCCTGACATTTCAATATAAACACTAAAGCTGTGCATTATCATCCAAAACAAAGCTACTCTTGTACAAGGGACGATTTTGGTAGTAACAATATTTATGAGATAGTTGTTCTTATTTATCAATTTATCTTTTGTCTTTACAACTTGGTTGCAAATTCATGACTGGTTGACTTGTCGCACGGTTTCAGATAAGTTAAATCGAAATTCACATCAAAATACGACGTCTTTAGGCAAAAAACAAATGCCAGATCATCGTGCAATGAGCCCATCTTGGAGTCTCCTCTCTGTAAATGCTAACAACCGATATCAAAGGTTAATCTCCGTCTATGTATCACAATGGCTACATCCGAAGCCGATGGGACAGACATTTTTGCCACTAATGGAACTTCAATCTCCTTCATTTTCTCGATGGCGCTTGTGCAAGAAGTTGTAATTAGTGGAGAGAAAGCTGTTCTTCTAAAAAAACGTTCACTAACTATTCTAATCATTACAGAATAGATGTGACCGATATTCTATATTTTATTCAAAATGACATTCATATTTCATCAGCGCTTACTTGAACAAGCATGTTGGCGAACCGTGTTGCATATTGCTGCATTGAAAAAAATCAATAAGGAATAATTAAGGTCTTCCGTTTCTTTTTCCTTATTAGTTCCGTTTCCAACGGAAGACCCTCTTGTTAAATATTCTACTGATTATTTTTAGGGTCTTCCGTCTTCAGATTTTCAGGGATGATGCCTCGTCATCTGAAATTTGTACAACCGTGACAGTTTTTCAAAATTTACTTCTGGTCGTAAGTTATTGTCGTTAAACGATTTTAAGGTTAATTTTGTCTGCGACGATTCTAAAAAAAATAAACCGAGTAAAGATAGATAGAGACAAGTAATTTTGTCCAGGTCGCTTTTCAAAAGTGCTCCGAGATAGAGACTTGAAAGTTTCTGTGTTTATACATTTATCTTTTTTATTGAGACATAAAGCTTGAATGTACCTTTCGTCATTTCCGGTCCAAACTGGAAGTATTTTAAAATTTTCGAAATTTCAAATGTTTTGAATAAAAGATTATGCAGTTTGTAGTGTTCTTTTTATGCTAAATACGACACTGAAATCACTTTTTAAAATCAAACATAGCACAGCAAAGATATTAGGGTTCAAAAATTGATATTTCCAGAAACTTTGACTCTGCGTTCTTAGGTTTAGAAAATAGTCTTTCTTCAATGTTAAGCTAACTCGTACCAAAAAGAATTCGAAAATGGATACGTCGTACTTAAACACATTAGGATTTTTGTTAAGTCGTTCTTGAAATCATTAAGGTTTTTGTTAATTCGTACTTAAATTCATTCGGATTTTGTTAAGTCATACCACGAAGCATATGATTTTCTGTTTTTATTAATCTTGTTACTGCTTTAAGATCTCTGGTTCTTTTATATTTGTCTGGCTCAAAAAGCACTAAAGCTCGCCTGGACATGAAAATTGAGATTTAATTTTTTTTTCGATTTTTCTTGGTTTTCTGTGTTTATCTCTTTTCTTGAAAATATTTTGTTCAGACATGTAATGCAAATGAAGTTTATATTTACAAGGACTTTTGTTTGTATCAGAAAAAGGGCTGGCTCCTCAAACTAGGGGCCGAAATGGATCTAACGTCTTTCATTCATAGCACTTTACTGAGGAACATTTTTTATAGAAGCAAAAATATTTATCTTACAGTAATATACCCAAACAATATAATGATTTTGTCATGTGTTGAGTAATTAGGGATTTTAAGGGGCCAGAAGTAAAAAAAAAAAAAAAGCAAATATTTTGAAAATCAACATAGTTAAGGAGATGCTTAGAATAATGTTCTAAACAATATTCTACCATCAAAATTTTGTTTAACGAAAGTTTGTTATAGAGGCAAAAAATGTTCATCCTGCAGTTGTTTAACCAAACATAATAAAAAAATTTCTCATGCGTTACTTAATTAGGGGTTTAAGGGGCCAGAAATCCAAAATTTCTATAACATATCTCTAAAAAGGAAAAATATTTTGGAAAGCAATATAGAGAAGAAGATGATTAGAGTTTTGTTCCTAACAACAATCAGCAATTAAAATTTCAATAAACTGCCCGATAGGAGATAAGGGGTTAGCACCTAAAACATTCTTTCCAATATATCTCAAGAACGGTAACAAATTTCTAAACACTTGTTGAACAAGATGTGTTTAGAATCATAAGACCCTTAATTGGAAAGGGGCTTGCGCCTTTAATCAGGGGCCAATAGGGGTCTTACACTTTTCACATCCAGCTTTTACTATCGATACTAAATTATCTGTGACCCTGTGACTGTGCCCCCGTTCTAGATCATGTTTAGTTGTCGAATATTAAAGTCAATCTTTTATTTCACACTCTGAACTCGAACGGAAGACCTCCTCGTTGCTCGCAACGAGATCGTGTCTATTTTTATGTTTCATCATTCAATCCGAAAACCATTGCAACATTTTTTTTATAAAAGGAATATGCAAATGTGAACTTAATCGCTTATAATAACCTTTATGGTTATGCTTGGAAATCATACGATTCTCAAATATCTCACTTAATAAAAATGTGTGGATCTAAATCTCTAAAAATCCTAGAATAGTCAGCAGAAATCAATTTACATTTGGCAAACTTTCTTTTAAAATTGAGAGAGAGAGAGAGAGAGAGAGAGAGAGAGAGAGAGAGAGAGAGAGAGAGAGAGAGTTCTACAAGTGTCTTTAATTTCCGTGATGAGGAAATAAGGATTCTCCCTTATACTTATTTAGCTAGAAAGATATTGACCAAAGATCAAAGCAATGGTCATATGATTGAGTATTGAAAGTTAGACGGGCTCATTATTAATTGAGTGGTAGTTTTTAACCAGACCTCTTTGTATACGCAGTTTTCAGCATGTGACAATCGACTGAACATTTTTTTGGTCCAAAAACAATATTGGATAAAAATGCACGAGAAAATCAAACAGAATACTTAAGCAATACACTTAAACTTACTGCTTTGAACTAGAGACATTTAATAATTTATAAATGCCAATGTGAAAATCAAAGATAAATATATTCCAGGAAGAAAGAGGAGAATTATACCTTAGAAATGCCACCATCGCTCTATTCTTCGTATATTTAGTCGAAACTTGCATAACAAAAATCAATAATTACAGCCTATGTTCTTGATTGTTGAATAATATATTTAAATTGATTAAGTGTATGATTTGTGCAGGATAGTAGTTGCTAATGACTTTTATTCTGATCTATTAATTCCACAATTCTTTCCTCTTTAAAAAATATCGAAGATATCAATGAAATTCGTATTCTTACAATCTTACCTACATATCAAACTTACACCACAATCCTTTATTTATCCCAAACCAGATACTTTGGAATAATTTTTATTCGTGGGGCTCAATGTTCGTGGGTAGCCAAAATGTTTCTGGTTCGTGGGGACGTATATTCGTCGGTAGCAATTCTATTTTGTGAATAAATTTATCTCAAAAAATACTTGTATATATAAGTTCATGGGGATGTAAATTCGTGTGCAAGGGTTACCCACGAACGAAAGCCACAAATACTGGTCCCCTCACGAACAATTATGATTCCACAGTATTTCAGATCTTAAGGAGGCTCTGTAGTCAACACATTAACCATCAGATCTACCTAACATTCTTAAACCAAAGAAAAAATTCTTTTAACTTTTAAATTTGGGTATTTTCCTATATTTAAAAAAGTTGATCTGAGATTTTTTTTTAATATCATTTTTTTTTGCGTTTTCCTGTCTATATACATATATGCGCTTCGTGTGCACAATACATAGAGAGACAATTCATTTTGATGACCAGTATTTAACTTACTATTTTTGATCAGACTTTTAATTTACTTGAAAATATGGAATTTAAAATGAAATTTAAACATATACATTTTAAATTACTTAAACTTTTCGAACTTTCATATATATAACAGTAATTTGCCTTCTGTTTAATTATTTCTAGTTATCTAAAAAAAAAAAACCTACAACCACACTGCCAAAATATTCCTGTTCTGCCAAAATAACTTTACGTAATCAGAGCGAGGTCGTAGACATTGCTCATTAACTCCCGACTTAGCGGCTGTCGCCCAGCTCAGAATGACAACACAATCGTTGAAATACACATAAGACATACAACAAGCACGAATTGAGAGCTGTTTTCCCCCTTGTATTGAAAATAGTTTATTCATTATCGTTTTCTGTTCATTAGAACAACAAGCACCATACTCTACTGTGATCAATAAGCTCTAACACCCGCAACACTTGATAGAACCCAACATGCCAAGAGATTGATATCAAGACATTGCAAATCAGCTTATTACTATTTCCCCCATCACCACTTTACATTATTATTGTTTTAACTTGTCTTAAATAAAATATCGATTTCACGGGGAGAAAGGGGGTAATCTTTCATTATTCATCAATGTGATAATGATACATAGGCTATACTCTAATCATTGGTGTAATATAATGGACAGACACTATGCCTTTCTTCTACAGAAGATCTAGCATCTTCTGCTCATCAATATTGAAAGAGGGAAGTGAAAGTTTCCAAAGCATTTCTAAATATTCGCCATCGACGGGTTGTCCAAAAGCTATTATTACATATATAATTAATAATAATTGCAAGTTTTTATATAGCGCTTTTAAAATTGGCGAACCATTTCTCAAAGCGCTTTACAATTACACATATATTACATGTATCTTGTTGTTAGGCCTTGAAAACATTTAACAGAATATTTTTCTACATTTCCAATTATTAATCGTATTACTATACAGCATTACGTGAATCATCTATCTGTCCGAGATGACTATTTGTTGCTTTTTAAAAAGAAATATCCTTTTAAATTGAGTACTCTAAACAACGATCGAGGTACATTGCAATTCCCTTTATATTGCAAGAACAGCGTCATCTTCGACTTTCTATTTAGTATCAGACCCAGAAGAGACAAAATGAAACATTTAAGCCATAGAACCTGGAGACCACAAACGGAACTCTTCTTTTATTCTAAGAGCTTGAAAATCAACAAAGGCACTTTGTTGCATGTTAAGTTCCCACAAAATTGGTCCCATGTGATTTAGTCATTCTCTCATTCCGTCACGATTTAATCTATCAGTTTTACACGTTCATTTGAGTTTGAAGAAGTATAATGCTTTTCAGCAAGGTTCGCTTGCAATAGATTTCCCAAGGTTTCAATCACTGCATACAAAAACCAAAACAAACGATATAACCGTTTCACAAGATGAATGCGGGCTAATGCATTTCGACTGTTTGTCTATTCTTTGAAAAGCCTGCACGAGATTGGAGGGCAAAATGTACCTCTAAAAATGATTCAACAACAAATTTAATGATATTAATTTACGTCTTTAGAGTAAATGAAAGAAGGACATCCAATTGTGCTTTAAGAACCCGCGTTTCAACGCATTGAGTACTCGTATTCTACATTATGGCCTAACCGAACGATCAATATTTTCAATCAGCAGATAAAATTTTTTAAATTACATCGGTAAAAAACCTGTAGAATATGCTGGCATTTCCGCTTGTCAATGCATATCATTCCGATGGGACGTTTTGTTTGAGACTACCTGAAAAGTTTGTAAAACAGATAATAGTATCATGGCTAGAAGACAATGGCCACCAAATCCGGCTTATCATACCAAAACAACATACTAACATGTAACTGTTGAATTATTTTCTTGCTATTTTGCGGGTTGTTTTTTTTTCTTCTAAAGATACTCTACAAAATTGTTATATCAACCTAAACGTGACTTGCAGACTTCTAAAATTTAAAGCTAGAAAGAAAAAAAAACGCGCTACGACCACTTTCACTCCATTACGGAAAGTACTATCTATAGTTTAGTAATATTCTCAAATTTACGAGAAAAATGAGGCTATTCCGAGATGTTGACGTAATTATGACGAAAGAGATACTATTGTGCGTCACAGTACCATTTGTACTGTTGCGTTGTTAAAGTAAGATGATATGTACCGTATTTTGCTTTAAATTGTCTAAATCAAAAATAATCTTGCGCATTTTGTCAGTTTAATTGTGGAAATAACCCCAGCATTTTTTCTACCTCTCGAATGACACAAATGCCACTTCTCTGAATGCCAGGCCAGAAAATTGATAGATTAAATTCTTGTTTGGGAAGAGAAATTCTGACGGAAAATAGCTGAAAAAGCAAAATTAGATTCCGCTTTCTTCTCCGCAAGATTTGTTATATGAAAGATATATGTCGTATGGTTTTACGTAGCAGCGAATAGCGCATACACATATTAGAAACAAACAGTTCCATTAAGAAATGAAAATACTTTATTCGTTTCATGGAGACAATGATTTTGTGTTGTGGAAGGTTTATGTACACCAAAAAGATCTTTAAATAAGTGTCTCTGATAATGACGAAGTTCTTTAACTACCTTGTAAAATCTTAAATATTAGTTGCAATAACCATCTCGAAAATAAACAGTAATTTTTCTTTTTTTCTTTTCCTGGCGAACATTACATTGTATATATACGAGCTTTCAACCAAAAAGTCAGACTTTCATGATACGAGAGATACTACAACTCCCGCAAGTTCCAAAGTATGAAACATTTAGGGTGTTTTTTTTCTGGAAAATATAGTGCTATGCCTTAATCTTTTGAAAATAGCCACAGTTTACGTCACTTTCCTACTTTGTGAATGACATATTCCTTTGGATTGTAAAAGTCTCCGTGGAAGGATGAGGTGGGTATACAGCGATCAGCTACTTTGGTCAGATACAAATAAAATGTAACATTTAGCTATAATACTTCAGAAAATTAAACGACAGAGTTCAGATTCCGTTTGTCTTCAATATCTATAAATACAAGCTCGATAAAAAAACATCTTTAAAACACTGATAGTTTACAATTACTAGTACATGCAAGCCTTCAACGATATTTAAATGAACTCCAATAATATAACAATAATACCCCAAGACTTGTTGTCAGTATATCAAAAACATGTTAGATAGTTATGGTTATGACTTTCTACACAATGTTTAGAACCCGAACTCTTTTATATTTTATCTATACCAGATAAGAAGATAAAGCAGCAGTTGGGCAAGATAAAACAGCAACCTACATGGAGGCCTCTTGTTATCAGGACGTTATCTTGTGTACGTTTGCCGTTCTTCTTGGTTCCATGGTAATTGTTCATACAAGAAGTGCTGTGGGTCAGGTTAATGTGACACCATCATTTTCTTTCAAAGTTTAAGATCGCGGGGGGAGGGGGGGGGGGGGTGGAGGGGTTTTGGTTATTATATGTGCTCTCTGTTTTTCATCCACGTGATTATTGTTTATAGCTGTTCATACTTTCCTGGAAATATATTTTCCTCGTCATGCTTCCTCAGAAATAAGTATAAAATGAGATGTTATCACGTTTTGCTGTCAAAAACAATCCTTGTCAGGCATAAAAATCTGCACTTTCGCAATATAAACTTACCATTATGCTCTCTCTCTCTCTCTCTCTCTCTCATAAAAAAATAATCTCGCATGGCAAAATAATAAGAAATTAAAGATTAAAGATTTTAAGGAAAGAAGACTACATGCTATTTGAATTTGAGAAACGAGTTTCTTAATGATGCACAAAAAAGATTGCTTATATCGGGTAAACTCGATGAAAACTGTTTTGAAGCGGCCATTTCAAGGCAAAATTATCCTCTAGTAACTTTAATTTTTTTTTATGAACAAAAAAAGACAAATGAAATGTTTACAGATTGCTTACATTTAAGAAAACGTGTAATCTATGGATCAACGGTATATTAACACGAACGAACTTTAATATTTTTACTTACAAAAAAAACAAATGAAATGTTTACAGATTGCTATGATCTTATCTATAGTGTATTTTCTCGACTGTTTCTCTCAAAGTACTTTAAACGAAAGAGAGGCACCATATTTTCATGATTTCAACTGGAAACGGCCTGATCATGCTTAATTTCTACCCAAACAAGTTCTTTACAGAAATGCAACAAAGTTTGGACTAAAATTAATTACGGCGTCATATTCAAATTAAAACAAATCTGTCAAATAGTTATTGTGGAACAGTCCATTGCCAAGTTGACCTGTTTAAACAGCAGGTATCGAGACGTCACCAAAAAGCACAGGTGGTTTTTTTCCAGATGCCATAAATTTTTTTTTTAAAAATAAACTATGTGATTAACATTTAAAACCCATTCATATTGAATGTGATACGTTGCGTTTGGTATTTATTGCCCTTAAAATAATGGCGATTGCATCGATTGAAGCATCGTTTTATCTACGAATTTAAAATATCATCGATTGCTTTATTGTTGCATTTACAAGAATATTTGACCAAGGTTTTAAAAATGTGACTAGATATCATTACAAAGATGATTAATGTTTAGGAATCCGAGGGACGTGACGTTGCAACGCTTAATGCTTTAAACAAATCCACTATTCAAGGAAAACTTATTTCAGTCAAAGCAAAATAAAATAATGATTCAAAGATTGTTGACCATTAGCACGATGCATACGCATCTGATGACGTCATCAAATGTAACCGTGAACATATCACCTAAATCGCACAATGTAATGAACGCTGCCAACTGGTGATAGATAGTAAGCTTTAAGAGTCCTGCAAGAAATTCTCATAAGATCTAGATAGGCTGTATTCTATTACTGAAGGGTACCTTGTTTTTTTATTGTTGGCGTTTTTGGCTAAAAAAAGTGACATAACATGTACAAGATACTAGTACAACAATTGCTAAATAATACTTTTGTTCAAGTTTAAATATAGTAACGTAATTTAGTTGGCTCGATCAAGTAAAAGTAAGTCTTTGGTTCTCAAAAAACTATCCCTTGTTGTAATTGGTCAAAAACAGAAAACTACTACCTTGTACATAGTTAATTCGTACTAAGTACGCAATTTTGATTCATTGTGGTTCATTTCAAAGGTATTGAATTCTTTTTATTGTTATTAGCAAAGCCGCTAATACATGTAGATCAAAGTTAATTCGTTTGAATTTTAACCAAATGGGTAGAAAGAACACCATGAAATAGTAACATTTCCCATCCCCCTAACACTATCATTTGATAATTTGTTATACTTGTTGCCCACCTGCAAGTTGAATAAGCTGTTTCAAAATGGCACCTAGTGGTCATACAAAAAAGTACTATTAGGTTACTTTTACGTTAGACATATACAATTGGTAAAAACGTGGAAAACAAACACAATGCTATGCATTTAAAAATAACTAAACAAAAAAAAATACAAACGTCTTTAGAAGAGAAATTAATCATCTTAATCACGAGTTCCTTTGATAAAAATTACAAAAGACTGTATTCTGCGTCGTTTTATTCGTACACAGTAAGCTCGCACGTAATATTCTAGACACAAACGCAATATCGATAATATGTTGTACTTTTTTTGTTTATTAAAACTCATCACAGCCAGGGTAAACATGGAATTATGAATTATTGATACCTCTTGGCATTTTTGACCAAACGCAAATATTATGAAAATATACTGTCTGACAAATATAAATAAAGTATTTCAAAAGATTGTGGAAAAGTCTGCTACCAGAACACCCTGACATTTAACAAGATTGATCTATTCCATTCAGTCCAATAACACATAAACATATATTATTTAGGGAAAATCGAGAAATAAACCTCAAACTTACTTGAACTTTATTATTTTCTGTTGAAATCAATACCTTTCTGTTATAAAAATAACAATATCAGTGCAATAGAAAAAAACAACACCGCAGCATGCATGTGCAATATTTCAGCTTCCAATGTAAATAGTCTCTGCGCCAATATTTACAAAAGAGTGTGAAAACATTTCAAAGATTGTTTAACGACTGGAAATTAACACCTGTAGGAGTTACATAAGAAGGGTCTAATGATAAGAAAATTAGTAAACAGAGCTTACAGGAGATGTGTAAACTTTACCATGCTTGTGAACCGACACAAAGATTATTTTCTCCAAAGCTCACAGACCCTGTAGTTATAACATACTGTATACAGGGTTACTTTTGCCCCGTGTTATTTGCGCCCTTCTACACTTGCAAACAGTTTCGCCTCGTCTTGAATTCGTCCAGACTTGCTTTTGTACTAAAGAAATAACTTGGAACATTGTAATTCGCCCCGTACTAAATTTTCCCGCTGCCAACGAGGGCGACAGGGGCGAAAATAAAACGGGGGCGAATATTTACCTGTATATAGTATTCTTAATATTCTGATTTTTTTTAAAAACTGTACAGGGACATGAACATGCATTTCTTTCTTTCCAAAATCCCCACATAAACAATCCTTCAGTTAACAAGAGGTTATGATTGGTTATTCTGATTATTCATATTAATTATTTTTTACATATTACAGGAAGATCAGAAATCAAGACTTTTTTTTCAAGCATGTAGATAATGAAGTAAAGATATGAATTCTACACCTCTCGTCAGAAATTGGTATTGCCAACCCCCCCCCCCATGTCTATTGAACAAAAGGTAAAAGTCCATTTTTAATCTACAAAGCTACAGCTTTGAAAAAAAAAAACTTAAAAAACTCATGTTTCATCCTATATACTAGTATCTTTTAATAAAAATTCACTTGATAGATTTTTTTCTGAACTTTATGAAGTGGCATTTGAAATAAATCACGAGTAAGATCTACCTTATTGTATGTTATGAATGGAATTGGCTCACGCCTTGCAATAATCATTCTTACTACATGAATGGCCTTAAAGCATTTCTGGAAGATTACCATTAATCAAGATCTAGCATTTGAACTATTGAAGACAAGAGATTTGTCTTACACTGCAGTATTGAAATGAAAAGAAAAAAAACCATCTTAACTATTATGTAAAAAAAGAGACCAGATTTGGTAGTCCATGTTAGCATATGCAACAAAATAATTATAGATAAGATACTATTGTACAAACATTATGCTGAAAAATTCTTTTCTAATTTTGTCATCAGTACTATAAGATTATTCATTTCATGTGGCTGAAATCAACAAAATACCACTTGCAATTTGAAATTGTCATTTATGATCATGAAATTGATCATTCGTTATATTTGAATGTTCTAAATCTTAAATGTGAAGAAATAGAAAACATTTTTAAAGAGGTTTTCATTGAAAAATCATCATAATAAATCAACTCTTGTTAACAGACTACGGCTTAGTTTGATGCTCCCTAATGATAGAAACTACCGGTAAACTATCTTTTATAGGTGGTGTCATTGCCACATTCGTTTCCTTCGGAGTAACCTCCAACGATATATCAGGCACGTAGCATCGGGGGGGGGGGGGGGGGGGGGGGGCCTGCCCCCCCCCCCCCCCCCCCCCCCACTTTTTCTCACAGCAACAAATTTTTTGTAATTTACATATAAAAAATAGAATTATCATGGTGTTGGCCCCCCACTTTTTTGGGAGTATGTAGGGAATGAGGAGTGAAATTGAAGTTATATACTACGCCAGCCTTAATCATTATGTACAGGTCTACTGTAATTTCAATTTCGAGGTGAAATTTTTCAGGAACCATTGGTACTATTTTGTAGAAATCGTATCTTTTCGGGCCTTTCCGGCAAGCTCGGAAAACATATATCCGAAGTTGTCTTCCGAGCTTGAAGGAATTTAAGATAAAGCTAACTACATGTTATTTATTATAATATTGAAAATAACTTTGCATTATAAGACAAAAGCTACTGTTACTTTTTGACATTAACGATTAAACACAAAACTTCACGTGAAGATAATAAAACAAAATTCAAATGGTACAGTTTATCTACAGTAGTACAGTATTCCCAGAATCCCCTGCTGTGGAGTCGAGCATGCGTATTCCAGTGAAAAGGACTAACGTAGTTGCTAGCGCTCGAGAGCGCTAGCAAATAGAGTCAGAGGACCAGTCTAGTAACTTAATTACAATCGCAGTATCTCGGGCCTTTCCGGCAGGCTCGGAAAAATACCTCAAATGTATTAACATCAGCGGATGTTAGAGTTTCATACAAAATGGAGTCGCTTCCCATTAAAATAAGTATCGGCTAGACAGCCTCTTGTGTCACTTTTGTGGTACATTTTAGGGTATATCATTGACTTTAACGAAGTCTAGCTGACATCGCAACAGATCGTAAAATGTGTTGTATTTATATCAAATTTTATAAAAAGGGGGTTGTCATGGACGCTTAGGTAGTACATTCGAGGTAGTACATTCGAGGCTCGAGAAGTTGCGATTGAACTTAATTAGTCAGCCCGCGGACTGACTAAATATTGCCAGACCTATTCCATAATATGTTAAAATGTAGTGTAAATCCGTTAAGATTTAGAATTAACATTGTAGAGATTCGAAGTTTCGCTTTCATAAAGAAAGATGCCTTTTACTGCTTTGTTACACAGATGGCTGTGACCATTTTAAGCTATATTTACCACCTTCGATCGAAGAGCTTTGTATAATTATAAATGAAAATGTTCAAATTTTAACGCTCTGTCATTTGGATTTTTTTTCTTTCCTTCATGATAGTTTGTGGTCAAAAATATCATGTTTAAAAATTTGAGGCGAATACGATGGTTAATTTGTGAACCACCCAAATAAACAATTGCAACGTTAACAACAAAGAGAAACACTGCTCGATACAAGTTTAACATTAAGCCATTCTATTTTCTCATGATGGATAAATGAAAATATTCAATAGAACAGTAACGAGATTGAGTTTACATCATCTGTTACACAGACCGATTAATAAATAATACACGTGAGACCCCTTTAGTAGAAGTAATTTATCAAAGAAAAAAATGTATCTGATAGCTCTTCATACTTTAATATATATGACGTAGACTAATTGAAGTGTGATTTTTCCCAGTGGAAAATTAAATTAAATTAAATAGGCTTCCCATACCGATGATTGGAATCTGATTTTTTTTTACATTCAATTCAGAGAGGGAGATAGAATGTGAGAGCGATAAATTTAAAATATTAATGAAAGGGGGTGGGTGGGCTGGAAGCTCGTTAATTTCATTAAAAAGAGTCATAAAATAAAATCTCATATTCAAATTGAATAATGTAAAAATGGTAACACAATAGGCAAAAATTAACATAGAGATCGAATATATTTATTTTGCAGTCGTCTCTATTTCTAGTTTGATTTCACATTACCTAATAGAGCTATTATATTTCTAGTAACGGCATGCCATCAGACATTTAAAAAACATATCACATTATGAAGTGGTGTGCTTGATTGTTGGCAGGCTGCAGAAAAAATAGAGTTCTGGGTAACATTAGCACAAAAAACCTATATTTTTATATTTTACATTGCCTATTCTTGCAACTGCTGGAACAATCTGAATTATTGATTCGTTGTAATGCATGTAGTTTAAACATTTAGATAGTTCATTCATTGTTTATTTTCACATTATTTGTATTATAATTAAAAAGTTGATGTTTGGCGGTTTCTCACTTTTACTATCTTTAGTAAGGCACATTATACGAAATATGTCAATAATCATTAATGCATATTTATGGATTTTTAACCTTTTTTCTGGTTTAAAATTGTCATTTAATATGCCATGAATATTTGAATCGTGTGAAACAGACTTCAAAAAATCATGCAGTTGTCTGTAATCCATAATGTTTCTAAAAATAAGATTGGTTAAAGATTGAAATATGAGAGAGAGAGAGAGAGAGAGAGAGAGAGAGAGAGAGAGCACTAAGATTTGCGTACATGAAAGCTATTCAGTCACTGCGTGTGAGCTACTTACTGGAATGGAGTGTTTATTTGTGGGGGTGAATCAATACTACTAACCCCATTTCCTCAGACATATACAATCCAATCTTACTGCCAATCTCAAAATAAACACAGAAACCCTAATTATTTAATTAAAGGCAAAAACTTCGGCTCCCGATACAAATTAGACATTCAATGAAAATTTGATGGGCTTTGGCTAAGAATTGGTTTATTTCGAATAAAAGTCAGGAGCAAACAAGTGCTAACGTGAATTGAAGGCCAACCTTTAAATACTTTCACCGTACACATTTCTGTGATGTATTTTTTCCCTATAAAACAATTATTTAAACCATGAAAGATGGAACAATTAACAAAATGAAAAGGCATAAAAGTTTTAAGGTCAGGTTTTCTTGAAATATGTAGATCTTAGCACTTAAAAAATGAATAATTAAGTTAGGCGTAGCTAATTAAGCACGCATTTTTGATTACCTTATTTTCTAAAGCAATAATTATCTCTTGCAATCAGATTTGGCCCGCTATATATCAACACCTGCCGCTTGGTTGATCGATGCGCTTAGAACTATTACCATAGTTGTCCCAAAAGTGCCACAGAGATATACATGAATATAAAGTGAGCCATGCAAAACTTTTGATTGATTGATGATTGATTATTATCTTATTATAATAGCTTATTCAACCTCTGATATAAGGATAACAATTCTTATTACATCCAAATTTTACGACCATTTTCAACAGCTTGCACCAAAAGTCACCAGTCTGTATTCTGCATATAACAGACCACAAGTTCACGTGCAAGCTGCAACATACAGTCTATATTTTTGAATCCATTCAAATGCGTTAAGACGCGAAAATTGATTACCAATTGTATTCTGAATGCATAAGTGTATTTCAATTATCAAGTAAAGAAAAAATACATAACCCGCCTTAGCGGGTTATGTAAATTTTTTCTGCAATGATCGCTACCTTCATAACCCGCATGAATCATCAAAAAAACATTTCATTGTTATATTAACATCTTTCTTTTAACTAATTAATAAATTGATTATAAAGAGTAAGTAAAATCTGCTAAATTACTGTTAATGTACGTAAGTACGTTAGCTAAAAGAAACAGCCAAGTCGTTTTCTGTGAGACTTTAAGTCTGACTTCAACATGATTATTTCGTGCAGTCCGTAACTTTTCTTAGGTCGCTGTAGGTTTCGACCAATCGATAAACAGGGTGTGTCAATTTCAGTCCTGTCAGTTTCTTGTCAGTTTCAGCCGCTGTAGATTTCAACCAAGCGATAAACGGGGCGTGTACATTTCAGACTGGCTGTTTAGATAGAGCTATGAATTAACTATACGTTTCCGTAAGAAATACAGAGAATAATGCTTGGTAGACGTAAATATATTAACGTAAAGATTTGATTCAACGACATTTAGCTATAATACTAAAACCAGTAATATATTAGCACAAAGAATGTGTTTGAACAATATTTAGCAACAATACTAAATCTAGTAATATATCAGCAAAAAGAACGTAGTTTCACGATATGTAGCTATATTTCTAGAACTATATGTAGCTATATGTCAGCATAAAGGTAGTTGTTCAACAACATTTATCTTTAGTACTTTAACTCGTAAAATATCGGCATTACGCAAGTGGTTCACCCATATTTAGCAATAGCACTAGAACTGGTTATATGCCAGCATTGAGCTAGTGATTCAACCTTATTCAGCTTTAGTACCAGAACTAGCAATATGGGTATATCTACGGTATAAGTAGTTGTCTAGCAATATATCTGCCTGTAGTAAATAATACAGTATAATGTAACACTAGCTATATGTAGCATTATGATATCACATCCAAGGTGAGATAAAAAAAAATTAAAAAAAGTCGTTGGAGACCCCAAGCACCGTCTATTTTATATTATACGTTGAATTCGGAAACTAGGCCACAAGCATTGCCAAAATTAGCCATGCGTCCAATGACGTAATTACACGTACCCTGCTCCGTGATTGGTGAAAATGTCAATGGGTAAAGCCAGTGATATATCAGCGTCCGTGAATAATTAATGAGATGCCAGGGTATATATAGATAGTAAAATGTCAGACATAGCTACCTATATGTCAGTGTTAATAGCTGATTCTGTATATTAATTATACAGCACAGGATATGTTGACATTCAGCTAGAGTATGAGATATATCAGCATAAAATCATATTGCATGTTTATGTACAATAAATAAAAGGACATGCCCTATTAAATTGATCCGCTAAGAACTTGTTGAATTCAATACGCATACTGCATGACATGACCAAATATGGAGAAAAGGTGCCTTGGCTCTTCTATTTATGAAACATTATGGCGATAACCCGATGGCTTACGTACAATAACAAATATTTTTAAAATGTGGTATGGGATACCACTATGTTATGACGTACTGTTTATCGAAATAAACAATACAATCAAGTTTAATTTTATAAATAGTTTCGTTCCCATAATTAGCACCTTATAGCGTAGCGCAGTGTGTTATAGGAGGGTTCACTACGAATCTTTTAGTCATAAGTTCGAATCCCCCTTGTGATTTTAAAGTTTTTACCTTACAAAGTTTTTTAAAACGTTTTTTTGTGAAATATTGTAAAAGTTGTTTTTTTTGTAATGCTGGCATCCACCATACATGTACTTGCATTCTATATAACACAAACTCGGTATATCGCTTGAGTAGCTACATGAAGGTATAGACTAGTACCAAAGCAAAAATGATATAATTTCGCAAAGTAATGGTTTCATTTCTAATTTTTGCATATTTCTGCCACAACATGTCAGATTATCATTTTAACATAATTATCATTATGATTACTAGTATGTCGACTGTAAGATCTATATGTCGACTTTTCACTTATTAACATGACTTAAATTTTAAACAAAAACTTGTGCACGTCCAAATTGTTTTGATCTAATAAGTTTAAATTAATATCTGACATGTTGTTTTAATAACATCTGACAAGTAAACAAAATTATCCAATAAGGGATGTCATTACTCTGCCACCATACACTGAGCTTAAATCTTACAAATTTATGTGTGCTTTATTTAAAATTGAATAAAATTTTGGCGATTTCGAAAAACACACCACAAAAAACCTAACCCCAGAGAATCCTTCGTATGAAATCAAACTCGCATATCTCGTAGAGAAAACAGCAATCTACATTGATTTCTACACAAAGATGACTGATGCCGGGGTCGTATATTGATACTTGAATGGTATGGCTAAAGAGGGGGGAAAACCCAGAGAAATAGCGTGATTCTGGATATGATGCAGTCATTATATATATCGCTTAAAAATATGCACCAAAAAATGATAGATTCTTAAGATCATGTACTATACGAACCCTACAAAACCACGACTGAGAAAAATGATAGGTTATTGCATAATGATATATCTCTATAAGTAATCCCCTTCATGTATACTGTAGCTAGAAAGCTGCGTTTAATGGGATCTCTACTTTCTCGAGTGAGAGCCCGTAGATACTTGAAATTACAGATTTGAATATCTTGCGCGATTACTAAGATCAAATATATTGAGAAATGATAGATATGAAAGGAGATAAAGTGAAACCAAAGTATTAATTATTAACAAAATACTCGCAACTTAATCAATAGGGGGAGAGACTTGTGGTTATCCATAAACTTACTGTTGATCACGGGCTCTCACTTGATGTTATCCAAGATATCAAATGGTTATACAGCTTAATTGTCAATGAAAGACAAGATTCTTTAAAGCAAATCTCGACGGCTTAGTTGTTGTTGTTGCACAAGTTAGGGTTTTTTTATGTACTTTATCTTGTTAGAGAATTATAATTCTAATAACATCGGCCTCTTTACTAGTACCGAAGTACATTTTACTTGAAAGACCCTTTTTAACTGAATAATTTTTGCTAATAATTCCCCTAACATCTTTAATTTCAATTGAAACTGGCTTTCACAATGTTTTTTTTTAAATTTAACAAGTGTAAATATTCAGGTATGGATTTTTTTTAAAGGAACTACAGTACTGTTGTTCATCAACATCTGTTGAATATAAATTGTTATTGGAATATGCTTTTCAGTATATCAACAAAATTATGTTTATTGAGGTCCAATATCTAATAACAAACTAGTGTTGTATTGAAAGAAGAATTGCCGCGACCTTTCTTTGAAACTGTAATAATTGTTACCAAATCCGCGAAAACTCATGCCAACAAATAGTAAACAAACCACGGTATCATATTTTGAAGAATTTTAATGGAGAAGGAATCCAAAAGTTACACGAAGATTCCAGCACTAATCGAATGAAATGATATTTATTCAAAGCCAAGCATACTTTTTGCATCCAGAACTCTCATTCTTTGATGTTTGAAGAATATGGCTCTTGGAAAACATTCGCACATTGAGATAATCTTGCATATGCAATTATCAAATCAACACACACTGAAGTATCTCGGATGCAGATATAAACATTGAGTTAGGAATTGTTTACCATAATGAAATTCACTAAGTAGTGATTCGCTCAATAATTTGCATTAATCAACTATAATCACATTCTTCTTGTATAAGTTTATAAAACCCCAATACTGTCAGAACAAAAAAGTTAATATAAACATTTCGTTAACGTTACGCTATTAGGTAGATTTTGAGAGACGCAAGAAAGACCGAATTAGCTAAAGGATTAGAAGTCACCATTGTACGCAAACTTTGGACCTGTCCAGAATTACCCGTTGTCCGGATTTACCCGGATTTCCCCTACCATAGATAAACTACACATAGGTGGCGCTGAACCGGAAATCAGTGAAAGAATGGGCGGAATGCCAGAAAGTGTTATGTTCTAAGAAATGCTTATAAGAAAGAAGCATAGAATTTTAAGAATCTGTTGATGACGTGGCATAATGCTGACCAGTGCTCGTCAATAGCTAACCTTGAGTAAAAGAGATGATCGATTCCGTCTTGTTATTGCCCAATATTACAGTGATAATTGCATTCGGTGCTAGTCTTTTCCCAATTATCAAATTTGCTTAGATGCTCAAATCCATTCATACCGTACAGCAGCAGAAAGACAAGAAATATTCTCCTGGGAGTAAATCTAAATAGGAGAACATAGACAATTGAATCTCGGTAATTTTCCGACATAAAACGATTGTTGACAAGCGATGACCACTGAGGTCAAAAGGTGAATCTTTGTCATTCTCCTGCGATCGTACAAGATAGATTGGAAGTTGGAGAGATCTTTGTATGGTTTTATTAAATTAATAAGTCTTTCCATAAGAAGAAATATCCCCATCTTTCGTCTCCCATTGAACATCGAGTTTATATTGGTTTTCGCGAATTCTGCATCGAGCGAATTGATGCAGAAAGTACTTAATTATCAAGGACGGGGACAAATTTGAAGAAAATTAGGTGATAATAAATGCATGTACAGGCTTTCATCGTGATTATACCCGGACCAAATACTTGTTTGTGTGAGTGATATCTTGTGTAAATTGCATTGTATTGACTTGGTAAGATACAGTCCAAGTCCACGTGTGTTGTAAAAGGTTCTGACCAAAATGTCAACTCTTAAGTTTTACCTTTGATTTGGCTTAACAACGACACCAAGAGAGATTTAAATCCAGTTTTATCGATGTAACTTTAAACATCAATTAATCAATCAATCATTATCAAATCTTAACATAAAGCAAGTACAAAGAATTTGAACCCTTTTTACATGTTCACAACAAATATAGACATATAGTTGTTATGAAATATTATATTTTTTTCTATTAATTTGTTTTCTTTAAAATTGAGAAATCCCCATTGAAAACAAAGTTACTCACATTAAACATGTTTTACAATGTAAAAAAAAATATTCTAAAACCGATATAAAAAGCTTTAATGTCGACGTTTTTTACTACCAAGGAAATTTTAAATTTCAAAGCTTTTATACTAGCATACATGCATAGACATCATTCATCTACCGCGATTTGATAACATATATCAATGAAATGTGAAGAGGCTCTCAATCTGTTACCATCCTAGTTTCATTATATGTTTTTCACCTTGCAAATCTAAAAAACCAAGCTTCTTTGATCAATATTTGAGGACCTGGCTTTATTTAGATAGACAGTGTAATTTCTTTTATACCACGTTACAGATCATCGTTTCCTTTTACATATTTTTTTGTGCATTAAAACAATGACGTAAAATCTTAACAATAGAGGTGTATTTTTTTTAAAAAATTGACAGTCGCACAATAAAAACGCAGTCAAGTTCTGACATTTGCTTCGACAATCTGTGCAAGAAATGACGGACATACTGGAAAGAAGACAATTTGTTTCCCAGCGCCATCCAGATTGTGCAATAAGAGTCTTACCAAGTGAACACCAGTTGTTTTGAATCAACATTTTCAAAAGAGAAACTGTTGACATTGCAGGAAACAGTTCGAAAACAATTAATCTCACACCAAATCTTACTTTAAGCATTGCGAGTGTAAGCGGTTGTCTATTTCCGTATTTCAAACAACAGCAAATGCAAAAGAAATTTTTTAAAAAGCAAGCAGTTTAGCATAGAGTACATTATGTACTTGACATAATTTTCACCTAATCAAAAATATTTCCCAGAGGAGACAGACCTTTTTCTTCCACCCAATGGGAATTAAAGATGGTATCGGATGCCTTTGTTTGATAGGACTTGAAACTGAATTTCTTGGACATTTTGATTCCCTTGTCATAGACCAGCTAAGTACGAACGGCAATGGTCGTCTGCTTTGGATCAAACGGGTTTCAGTCTTTCATATCAAATTAATCAGGACTTATAAGTTTGATGCTACTGAAGTAATTGAATGCGAGTGCCACATAGCCATTTGCAGATTGTATATATCTCTTGGTATATCCAATCCGATAACAGAGCTTTCGTGAAAATTAGACTGTTGCAAATTTTGTCTGCAAAACTGTACATCTGTATATTTCGTGCATTTTTGCATGCAATTTTACGTGCAGGCACCTTAATTACAGGACACCTTCTTACGTTGAGGTATAATCGTCATAGTTTCGGATTGCAATTTCAAAAACCACTACCGATTCTTTGTATACATACTAATGTTTGAGGAATAACCATTATTCGCGTCATCAAATATTAACAGCAATTTGCTTTGTGTAGAATATCGGTTTTGTCACAATCATGATGAGAATATTGAGATTTTTTTTCACGAGTCTGCTGCACATGAATTCAAATAACGAGAAAATATCACAGATGTGTCTAGCGTACGTCTATACGTTCAATATAAGAACAACCGCTATTACAGACAAGTGGATGCGCCTGCTTTGATACTACACATGTCTTTTTTTTTAAATCCCTCATTTTAAACAAAATCTTAACTGGATAGGGAAATCTTGGTGAATTTACAAAGAACATCACAAATCACAGGGAAAGCATCTTTAGTAACGATAAAAGTTGATTGCATAATTTATTTTTTTCATTTATTTAGTAAGTTAATTTTAAATTGATTACTGCAAGTTGTTTATCCCATTAATATTGTTGTTAGTCTGTAGCAAAATCGTTCCCTTGTGATTCTATAGCAAATCCTTAAATTTTAGAAACGAATTTTTAAAAAAAGCAAATTCGAACAACAAATATTTGTAAATAGAAATTACTTACATAAGTATATGATACAAAACAGATAAAAACTGTTTTGGTCTTTCCAAGAAATTGTAAATTTTTGCTTGCAATCTCCGCATCCGTGCATCTTTTCTGTGTTGACGATAATTTAACGGTTTCCCTAACAACGACATCCTTGGTTCTACAAATCTTTTACTCCTGGATCCTTTGCCTGACAGTCGGTTTATATCACTTTCCACATCACTCTTTGTTTTGTTGTAATTATTGTCACTACTCTCTTCCATATCCATAAATCCAACTCGTAAGAACTTTTTCCCCCCTCCTTTTGGAGATGGCGAGGGAGAGTCGGACTCACTCGGGCTGTTTGGTACCCAGTCTAGATAGCTCGGATCGCGGTAGATGCTACTCGGACCTCCTCCGCCTGCTACGCTGATAGTCAGCTTGACGTTCGATTTTCTACTCATTATCACTTCTCGCAGATGCTGGTGGTCGGCGAGTTCAATCGTCTACCTTTAATACAGGCGGCTGTAGAAAGAATAAATAAAACAAGTGAGATAAACCAAACAATTTACCTGTAGAAATGGAGATGGAAAAATAAGGGGAGAGTCAGGAGTTTATCATTCAATTAACAGCTAAACTGAGGGAAACGAAGTAACTGTTGGAAATGTCAAAATTGCTTTAATTTGTTATTCATAATTACATGTAATTAAATTGCTATTTTCAGTCTTGGCGAACATATTTCTTTTTTTAAAGTATATGAAGAATATCGAAAGTTAAAACAGAAGGAATGGATCAAAAGTGCATAACCATCAAGTAGTGCAATAATGCTTTAGGGAATTGAGGCAATGCGATAAAAACTCTGGTTGTAAACTACAAACGCATAACATGCAAAGCAATGCTAAGATCTGAATAAAAAGATCGTGTCTACAGGTTGGGGGGGGGGGGGGGTAATTCATAATACTCTATTTAAACTCGCATTACTTTTAAACTTCTTGTGAACCATAATGATTGTTACAAAACATGTAGAAATATTTGTCTTCCTTTTTTAAAAGTTTTTTTTTAAATTTTTGTTCGAAATCAATTTTAATTATCATCAACTTCATTATTACCGGTGTTAAGATTGCATGTAATGTTTTCTGAAAATGAGAGGAGCCGATATATACTATATAATAATTGGAAGATGTTGGCATCAAAATAATATGCTATCTTCTACACATGTAGTTTGATAGATCTTCAGAAAACTCGCAACAAACTTAGTCACCTTGACGTCAGACCAAATTGAAGAGGAGCAAAAATAAGTAAAGCATTGTCGACATCCAATTTGTAGAGTGTACAAGAGAAAAATCAACGGAAATTTAATCGTGTCAGGGGAAGAATCGCAACAATTTAACGGAATGCGCTTTGAAGTGTGGCAAAAAATCGAGACTCGTTGATTTTCTACACTGGCAACTTACCCGATCGGATGAAATTTCAAATCATTTAATCGTAAAAAGAATCTAATAGCATAAACGGTGAGCTTAATTTTTGTTTTTATTCGCATCAGAATCTCAGAATTATTATTAAATCGAGATCAATCGTTCAAAGACGAGTAGCGTCGTTATCTTGCATTAGGCAAATTATTCTGCTTGTTATTCATCAAAGACCGTTGACCTTTAAGAGCTTTTCTGTATCATCTCTCACACAGAGAGAGAGAGAGAGAGAGAGAGAGAGAGAGAGAGAGAGAGAGAGAGAGAGAGAGAGAGAGAGAGAGAGAGAGAGAGAGAGAGAGAGAGAGAGAGAGAGAGAGAGAGAGAGAGAGAGAGAGAGAGAGAGAGAGAAACATGAACCTTGACCTTGACCTTTAAGAGCTTTTCTTTATCATCAGAGAGAGACAGACAGACAGACAGACAGAGACAGAGACCGAAACACAGAGAGAGAGAGAAAGACAGAGAGAGAGAGAGACAGACAGAGAGAGAGTCAGAGAGACAGAAACAGAGAGAATCAGAGACAGAGAGAATGAATGAATGAATGAATGAGAGGAAGGGAGAGAGAGAAACTTCAGTTGCACATTTTCGCAATATGAACAGCGTCATTCAGTTGGTGAATTTACGTTAGTGTTAGTTTTAGTTTGATTTCTCTAAATTTTAAATAATGTTGCTCACATGTTCGAAAATTTATCTTATCTAGAATATATATAATAGTGTAGAAAAAAAGGAAAAAATCGTTAAAAAGATAAGTTTTTATTCTCGTTTAACGTTGCTATTTCAAACCCGCTTTTCTGTATTTAGGCATTCTTGTTTATCAAAAACCAGTACATGTCGAAATTAAATGATTATAGACCACTGATGTAACAGTAAAAACGATTTACTTGAGAATTTTAGTTTACTAATTTCCATTAGTCCATTAGTTACATGATATTGTCTGTCACTGTAACGTTTTTCTTTCCTGAAATTAATGAAACAATCTGTTGGCTAAAATGCTTTGGAAAATCGAATATCTGGAAAATGTCACTTTCTTTCTTACCAAAATAAGCCCTATCCATTGCAGTTACACGAGAAATCGGATTGAAACCAACAAAATGTTTGATCAAAAAGATCCAAATGTCAACTACAGGACAAGAGATATCAATGAGAAATTGATTTAGTTTATTCTTGTATTCTTTATAGCAATGGAGTCTTTTTTAGTTATGGAAGAAAAATGAGTATCGGATTTCGTAACAGATTTTTCTCCGATGCTGCTTGTCACAAGGAGTAAGGGAAATAATCACGAATCAATAGCTGTTCCATTTGTATGATTCAAATCTCAAATCAAAATTCGTTTCCTTGTACATGCAATTTACTTATAAAGAAATTATCAAATAAAACATAAATATCAAATAATCCCCCTCCCCCCGAAAAAAAAAATACTTCGCAAAAGAACAGCATTTTTCAAATTTGAAGAAAACATTGATGATCTTGAAACAAATTTCACAAATCAGAAAGATGGTCGTTTAAATGATGCCAATTTCATTTTGTTATATGAGAAGAGAAGCAAGAATGTTAAAGGAAATCTTAATGATATGTCGATGTTGAAAGGGTCTTGTTTTCTATTAATAACCAACTTTTCTCACGTGTATTTGCTTAATAGGCACTTTGTTTATACATATGTACTTCTTTAAAAGAAAGAATGCAATTATTAGAAAAAGGGACAAACAGGTTCAAAAGTCAAGATTTATAACATACTATGCAGTTGTTTGAAGGTATATTTCCAAATACTGTTTATATAAAAAAGTTTGGAAGAATATATTATTAAACAATATCTGACAATAACTATGAAAAATATTAATTTACACTCTCTGATTAAGATTTATCGTTATATAAAGAAATCTCATGAGGTCTGTTCTTACTAACGTATTATGATTTTCTATATAGCCTCCACATATTCTAGCTGGATCTGGGCTACTGGCTACAACAGGGGCTGACCAAAAGTCAAAGACAACGCTGGTGTTCGATCGCCACAATTTAGCACACTGGCAGCCGTGGCTCAAGCATCTCTCTCTCTCTCTCTCTCTCTCTCTCTCTCTCTCTCTCTCTCTCTCTCTCTCTCTCCATGTTCTATAAATTACTGATACAATTTCATTCAGATAACACCGACTTCCAGCTCGTAGTAGATTTCTATATGCAATGCCTATAAGCCCCTCTGGCTTGATTAATCTTTTTTCGATAGTATGAGAACGTTATCCATCTATGTACCGGAATACATAGTTTGACCAGTAATTGAGATGCGCCATGAGTAAAAAAGCGATGGGTACGTGTGCTAAACGTTTTATTACATCCTTATTTATGAATGACATATAAATATATATATACGGGTAGTTAAATGATAAGGGACTACAAAATATTGGTTAATTTACCAAGTTCGGGGTATTCAATTCGTGATACATTTACACGAATCTCCTTGGAAATCATGATTGTATCATTTTCCCCAATGAATATTGACACATCATTATATTACAAAAGTGTAATTCATTACAGAAACATTTCTTTTACACTCAGCACATAAATTCTAAACATTTCTCGAGTTTCCATGGATCGGTATATTTGGTCAAGTACACGTACATGTACTATAGATTATACATATAATGATCACCCAAATAATAACGACACCGTTTATTTCTTCAAAGTGTTAAATCAAGATTCCCAGATAAAATGAGCCAAATTTGAGCATACAGCCTTTAACAATAGAAAACATCGTCTGCATGTGTAAAAAATTATATAATTTAATGAAAAAAGTGACTTACACATGTACAGGTTTAATGAGCCAGGTGCAGTTTAGTTTAATGTTTATTTTTGTTTACAGTACAAAGTACAATGTTTATAATGCACAATGTCATTCTAATGAATAATCATAGAATTTATATATGAAAAATAGACAACGACGCTAGTTACCCGTACGTAAAATAAAAAATGCAATTAGATTATGTTGCTAACTTTAGCGCCCATCTTTCGAATAATATACATAAAAATCAAACACCGTCTAGAATCACTTTCACACATATTTTTAATCAATATAGCAGTGTACATGTACGAAGCAATTGGCATAAATTCATATTTTTAAAAAGTGCGACCATTGCTGCAAATCACTGCAAGAAAGTTCGCCCCTTTTCCTATTTAAGTTTGTCCAAGAAAATGCTACGTTAGTCTGATTTTTTTCCAGAAAGAAAAAAATCCTGGAACATGTATAGCTTCAGTTACTGATGTAAAAGACAAAGTCTGACTTCAAGAGTAAGTCCACGTAGTTTTCGAGTATGCTGAAAGATTCCAGCTAAGTAAAATCATAACTTTATAAAATGAAATTTTGTAACATTGCAAAGTTTGAAATAATCTGAAAGATAGACAAAGAATTCAAACTTGTTTGTCAAATTATTTATAAATTATCTGTATTTGTGATAGTATATTTGAGTACTCACCGACAAACACATGTAAATAACCGAATGCTGATCTACGATCGAACACCAGAAGAAGAACAAGTGTTTACTATGACAGTGCGTATATATATCTACGTCATTGACATCAATTTACATGGACGGAGGTTGACATTGCAACGTCACGGGAAACAATAGAAATTATCCGTCTGATCTTTGTGAGGCATCAATGGGAAGGCTATCTATATTGTGTGTATACGAAGGTATATGATATTCATTAATCCATATACATGAAGTCTGTCTGATGCTATTATAAGTCTGTTACGGACAAGAGAATACGAGTAATCCCAAATGGTGCAAGAACAGGAAAAGTGTGATAGAAGTAAGCTAGAGACTACGTTATTAGCATAAGTCATATACAGGTAAAAGATATCACGTTAATAATTATGTGTTCTGAAGAAACCAGGAAATGCATTGATGAATGGTCCAAGACTGATCAATATGTAATGGGGTTGCTGCTTTGCAAATATCGTAACTAATAGGTCTAAGATGCCAATAGGCGATGGCAACTTTCTTAAGTGACCTCTATATCGACGTAACGGCTATCCAATGACGCAAAAGCATCCAAGTATTTGAATTGACATCTTTAAAAAAAATCGATATCAAAATGTACCTAAAATTCTTGAGATAATTTGTTTATAACAATTCCCACACATGTTGCCGATAATTATCAATCAGCATTAACATTTAAAGTTCAATTGATAATTTAGCCAGGAAATTCTGTATACACGATATCAATATAGTTAATCATTATAGAAGCGCGTTTAAAGCAAATTTCACAATAATTAAATTGTCGGTAAGTATATCGTACATTGTTTCAACATGTCAGTAGATAATTAGTTCAACAATTGGACAGACAAAATAGTAACCGTGAGTTTTCTGGACTAGTATTATTGCAAACATGCAAACCATTTGAAAGAGTTTACTTGCATTAATTAGTCCACTTCACTGAACGCTTTCCTGTCAAATTCCAAATGCTTTTGAAATTTAAACTACAATTAAATGAAGAAAAACATAAAACAAAGCTATTTTTTCCTAGGAACATATTATTGCCATTACCAAATGCCTATATTCACTACCATTAGACATAACAATTTGCCAGTGATATGTACAAAAAAATCATAATGACAATCTGAAATATTGCCAGACGTATTACGAGAAAACAAGTTATCTCTCTTGTGTTAACTCAAAACAAGCACCATCTGCCCCCATTTATTCATCTACAAGTTCAAAAAATGACCAAGTTATGGCATTGTATATCATTTTGTTTTTGTTATTTTTTTTCTTAAAGCAAGTGACCCTAGACATTTTGTTTTGTTCAGAGAAGTTGTGGTATATTCTCCTTAGGAAATAGTGTCTGCAATAATGATGAATATTCAATAGCAAACTGGTACCTCAAATTTTAACGTATTTTCAAAAAGCCAATATATGGTGGCTTGTATTTTGATAAAAAAATAAAAGAACCGAACTTAACAGAATCCTGTGATAATTGTGACCGTCCCACCAGTGTTTTCCTTATATCTTAAGTTTCAAAGCTAACAATTATGCGTGAACTTGATTGCTGTAAAGTATAACTAAACAAATAAAACATCAGTTTGGAATATGAACAACTAAACTTGACTTAGTTTTAAATCTACAGCTTAAAGGTGCTGCACTGCTTATTGAACATGATGCGAACCTCAACATTATTTTGCCATTGTTCTTGCGATTTCTTTAAAGCTGATGACGTCATCTCGATACTTCTTCATTTAAAGTGCTTCATTGTTCATTTGTATCGTAAAAAGTTTCATTTGTATTGTAAAATTTCCATTTGTATGGAATTATTTTCAATTTGTATTGTAAATTTTACATTTGTATTACATATAATTTAAGTTTGTATGTTAAAATTTAAGTTTGGAATGTTTGATTTAGTAAGTTTGCAAAATATACTTTTTTAGTTTGTATTGTACCTTCCTCTTATCGATGAATTCATAAATTGGCGACTCCTTGATTTGATAAAGGTAAACATTGATATATTGAAATTATGCCCTCTAACGATACGGACACTCGAGCTCTTTACTGACTTTTGCTTACTCTAATAAATTATCATTATATTGATATCCTTGCTTGCAATTTTATTGCAAATTGTATGTGAACCTACATATTTATGCCGATCAAATTTCAGCGCAAATTTAAAACTATGACCCTACAACACAATAATGAAGGACTTTTGTGGTTTTCTTAATACTGCACATACGCGAAAAATTGTTATAACCCTTTGTCTTTTCACGCTGACAGATACAGAAGCGTATAAGTGCCACATGTGCACTTCACATTTTTTTTATTTTCCACACTTTAATCTGTAAATTTTACATTTTAATCTGTAAAATTCATACTTTAAAAGTGTAAAATTCACACTTAAATCTGTAAATTTTACACTTTAATCGGTAAAATTCACACTTTAAAGTGTAAAATTCACACTTTAAAGTGTAAAATTCACACTTTAATTTATAGAATTCAAACTTAAATATGTAAAATTCACACTTTAATCTGTAAATTTTACACTTTTATCTGTAAAATTCACACTTTAAAGTGTAAAATTCACACTTTAATCTGTAAATTTTACACTTGAGAGTGTAAAATTCACACTTTAATCTGTAAAATTCACACTTTCAAGTATAAAATTCACACTTTAAAGTGTAAAATTTACACTTTAATCTGTAAATTTTATACTTTAATCTGTAAGATTCACAATTTAATATGTAAAATTTACAGTTTAAAGTGTAAAATTCACACTTTAATCCGTTAAATTTACAGTTTAAAGTGTACAATTCACACTTTAATCTGTAAATTTTACACTTTAATCTGTAAAATTTACACTTTAATCTGTAAGATTCACAATTTAATATGTAAAATTTACAGTTTAAAGTGTAAAATTCACACTTTAATATGTAAATTTTACACTTTAATCTGTAAAATTTACACTTTAATCTCTAAGATTCACACTTTAATATGTAAAATTTACAGTTTAAAGTGTAAAATTCACACTTTAATCTGTAAATTTTACACTTTAATCTGTAAAAATCAAACATTTGTCTGTAAAATACTGTATAAACACCACATGGCTGTTTTAATTACTGTCCGGAATTTCTTTGATCTTGCTTGAATAATAAAAATTGCAATTGACAAATGAGTTCTCATTAACAGTATTCAATTTTCCAAAAAGTGAAACAGTTATGATTTAATTCTCTTAAACAAAATGTATCGGTGTCACATGGCAAAAAAATGTTCAACGAGAAGGGCTTTTTTTTATAATGAAAGCCATTTCCCTCATCTCTTTCAATCAGATTTTCACAAAATCTGAAAAAGTGATAATTTAATGGACTAAAAACTTAAATCACCCTGTTTTGAACATATTTACTTCTGAATTTCAATATATGTTATGAATCGTCATGCATTTTATTAAGGTATTTCTTTGTTTTTCTTCGCGGCATTGATAGAGAACGAAAATAGCTATAATTTGCAATGTTTAGAAGATGACATTCGTTCGTCAAACGCGTCTAATTTTCATTTTTTAAAACTGATTTTTAAGAGTTTTCTACTGAACGTTTTTAGATTAAACTATGAGACTTTCAGAGATATTAAATATATGTTAAGAAGGGCGTAAATTATGGAAGCCGGAAAGTCACAGGTGGAAAATATATTTCATCATGCGGCCGCCACATTATAACTGGCGGTCGCAACAAGTTAATTATCTGACGGCCGCCAAAAAATAAGGTGAGCGCTTGTCTGGAGAACGCTACATAACTATATTTGGCGGCCGCCAGATAAATAAGTAGCAGTCGTCATAGCGACCGCCACTTATTTATTTGGCGGCCAGCCGGCCACCACATAATTATATGGCGGCCGCAACATAAAATGTAGAATTTTCTGTAATTTGGGGTTTTGACTTTTTTGTTCACTTTTATGCAAATACACAGTCTTCAAGCCTGTTAAATGTATATAAGACGTCAACTTTTACTAGTTTAAAGCATCAATTTTATTCATTTGTATACAGTACAATTTTATTTAATCAAGTTTTTGTAGTACGTACACAACTCAAAGTACTGAACGTACTTAAACTAATCGAGGTTTAGACCGGAATGATACATAATGTATATTCTTTGAATGATCAGTAATTCAACACTGTTTGTTATTTTTATTGTAACATCATCAAAAAATGTGTGGAAATAAGCCGAGGCATAAAACCACTATTTGAAAAACCCACGGTATTTTTTTTCTTTTAAATATCACTGTGTAATGATGTCACTGTATTTAAGACAAAGTTTGAAATATTCACTAATTAAAATATTTCAGTCCATAATGCTTCGATCAAACCATCGGAAATGCTCTCCAATGTATGTGTATATATGAGCAAATTTTACAAGAAAGTGTAAATTTTACACTTTTAAGTGTAGATTTTACAGATTAAAATGTATATTTTACAGATTATAGTGAAAATTTACAGATTAAAGTGTGAATTTTACACTTTAAAGTGTGAATTTTACAGATTAAAGTATCTTTTACACTTTAAAGTGTGAAGTTTACAGATTAAAGTGTAAAATTTACAGATTAAAGTGTGAATTTTACAGATTAAAGTCTGAATTTTACACTTTAAAGTGAACATTTTACAGATTAAAGTGTGAATTTTACAGATTAAAGTGTGAATTTTACACTTTAAAATGTGAATTTTACAGATTAAAGTGTGAATTTTCACTTTAAAGTCACACTTTTAAGTGTACATTTTACAGATTAAATTGTAAATTTTACAGATTAAAGTGTAAATATTAAGATTAAAGTCTGAATTTTACAGATTAAAGTGTGAATTTTACACTTCAAAGTGTGAATTTTACACTTCAAAGTGTGAATTTTACAGATGAAAGTGTGAGTTTTATACTTTAAAGTGTCGATTTTACAGATTAAAGAGTAAAATTTACAGATAAAAGTGTGAATTTTACAGATTAAAGTGTGAATTTTACAGATTAAAGTGTGAATTTTACACTTTAAAATATGAAATTTACAGATTAAAGTGTGAATTTTACAGATTCAAGTGTGAATTTTACAGATTAAAGTGTGGAAAATTAAAAAAAATGTGAATCGTTTGTTAATCATCCATGAGTTATGGTTCTGACATTTACACATCTTCTAAAACCGATTATCAGAGGTATTATATAGAAGACAAGAGAATAAAGGCTATGTCAGTTTATTCCTGACAATAAAAAATAAAATATACATATCTGTATGTTGTTTTAAAAACATGTTTATTACATCATTTCAATGTTTTCATTTAATTAAGATCTGTGAAATAATGATTTTACTTTTAATTGACACCTTGCTAGTTTTGCCCGCTACTGTAGTTATTATGGTTTTCTTTATCACGTGGTACAGGTCACTATATTTGTCATATTTCAATGAAAGATAATCATTTATAAGGAAATGTATATTTCGTTTTTCACGCTGTTTTGAAGCAAGAAGTTTTCATCCGGTGTCCGGATGAAAAATAAAGTTCTAATGTTAATTTAAGCAAATAACAGGAAAGGAAATGAATAGGAAGGCATGTAAATTATCAGCAGAGTCGGTGGTTTCAAAGAAAACAAAGCTCCTGAAACTAGGCATTATCTCCTTTATTACTGGTTCCGTCATGTGACAATTCACAATCCTTAATGCACAAATTACGTTTTGCATGAGTGAGAGATTTTCAGTGATTCTCCCCTGGATTATAATCAATATGTTTAAGAATATCATAGAAATCTCTTTTTTTTCCCTCAGAGAAATGTAAATCAAATCAAGATCAGACATAGAAAACAGAGCACTGAGTCTGACTATCATCACTGCTACCGCAGACAACGGTGTTCAATATTTTACACAGTTATCATTGTATCTGCTGGTTCAAAAGAACGAGGGGTGAAAGGGGTATACCCAGTGGTATCGATAATACGATAGCGAGCTGCTTCGGTAATAGTGATGAAAAAGTATGAAAAGATGGCAATATTGTCTTCTCAAACATGATTAAGTGAAAGAAGAAGTTGCTTGATGTATAAAAGCTTATTCAAGATTTATTATTAAGTCAAATCCTTTGGTATTTGTTAGAAACAAAATTAATATTTCCACATAGATATGAAAAAAAAATGAGCGTACAATATGCTTTAATTATGTTAATTTCCCTAATATGCGATCAATTTTAAAAGGCTAGGTTGCAAATAAAGAAAATAAAGGTTTGGTTTATATAACTAATTTCGATTCCTAATTTGCAGACATAAACTACTTCATGTTTCTGACGTATGTATTTGCATGGGATTTTTAAAATTTGTGAATTTCAATGTGCTCGGTTTACTAATGGAGAGCAATTACAGAATTTGAACTGGCATTTGCATTAGGGATGACTAATGTCTATTCTATAGTTAATTGCCGTTTGACAATTTGACAATTTCTTTATTCTCTTAACTGCATAATTTACAGCGCTGAGAAAAATCCAATAAACAATAATGCATATAATACAAAACATACGTTGAAAGACGAAAAAAAGGGGGGGGGGGGGGGAAATAGAATTATTATTGCATAAAAATTATTGGCAATACTAGATTTTACAGTAAAAACTTACATAAACAATGCATATTTGCACATGTGCTTACTTAAAAACACTTATGTTCAACTTTTAAGAACTATAATATTTAAACTTCAATATTTAAAAAATAGACATATTCAAAATTAACCTGTTCATATAGTAATATGCGTTTACAGTAAAATCATTCATTCGTGTCAATCATAACTACAGTGAAAAGTTGGTGGTAAAAAACTAATAGATCGAATTTTACTTATGACGTTTAATATTCTTTTAGCAAGAATTTTCCATTTATGAAAGAAAATAGCGAAAACTAATCTCCTCAGTGGCTTTAAAATGAATCAAAAGACAACACCTAATCTTTCACAAAAGCAAAAAGCTACCAAGAAGGAAATTTAGGAGCAATAATTCATACTCCAGGGGGCTATTGGTAGGATTTTGGGTGATTAATTTCGCTCTACGCACACGCGAATTTTGAAATTGAGTAGCAATTTGCCGTAATAATTACTTACGATCATTGAACGGAACAAATTTTCGCTGGATATAGTGATGGCAATTTAGATTTTCAACTACATGTTGCAAGTCAATAGCAATTAAGTAAGCGTTACATAGGGAACGGTGGGCGAGAACAATTTACGCTTAGTCTTAAACGAAGGATCCTTTTTCAAATCTGACTAATTACATTATATACATTATATACCTTTTTTTCTAAATTATAAGTGACATGTTCCGCTTTTCGCATTTGGAAAAAAAATAATATTGCATGAAGCGAAATCAGAGCACTTGAAAACCCTCTTAGGGTTCCAAGGTGTAATCGGATTGACCGTATTATCCAGCCCCTCCCCCTTCCATTTCTTCAATCTCACACAACTCCCCACTGCATTTCTTTTCATCCCGCTTGTTGCTTCGCAGACAGACACTATCACATCAATAAACAGAGAAAAATCTCAAAATCTGTCTCCGGGAATAATGTGTCTCTCCGCTTAGTACAACATTGTCTGGTTGTATTATATTCAACTGTTTGTTTTTTTATCTTGAGGGTTTGTTCGTCCGTGTCCCGACATCCTGTCTCCAATCGGAGAAAAGTTATCACGTAATATGTTTTTCTAGCTTATAGAAGAGGCTTGTCATTTAAAACGCATTTCATGTCAAGTAAAAAAAATGATATATATCTATACACAACAAAATGCATAGAAATTACACGTAAACAAGTATGCATATTTACACATGTATACTGGTATACCTTCACAAAATAAGAATATTAAATTCGTCAAAAGGACAGATAGTTGGTAAAATTACATATTTTACCCAGTTATCAATAAATTCACACCTTATTTCTATTTTTTATAAAGTCGTCATGTACACAATAATGCACTATTTTTACATCAAAGTTGACAAAATTATTACAGATACATACCTACGATCCTTCCAAATATGTTTCCCCCACTATTTGAAAAATATCCCTGCACATGCACTCCGAAAAATTAACGAGATTCCGAATTTCTACTCTTTGTCCTTTCGTCATGTGCAGCTTCTAAAAATGAGAATAAAAACACCAAATTTTCCTGATTTTCATTTTCCTCAGTGTAAAGCTTGGTTGCGTGAGAAGAATTCGTAAAAAAAAATAAAGAACTAAGTTGTGGTAATTGACAAAAGCCAACTGCCTTATTTACTGCTTGTATTGTTGTGTAATTGAATTTCCCCCTCAAATCAACTAGCGCCCAAATCATTCCTTGACATTTACCTCAAAAATCTTATTTCTTGACTTAATGATGAAAGGCATCAACGGAGCATTCATATATTGACTGCAAATCATTATCTTCTGCCGCAAAAAGCCAGCATTTAATATGAAAGCATCTCCTCGATATTTCCTAATATTTCTGTTGCTTCTGGGTTCAACAACATTGGGAGACTTGTACACGTATGGCTTTACCAGGGTTCGCAATATAATTGGTTTGTATTGGGGATTATATAGGAATTACCTAGCACCGACAGTAATTGCATAGTATTAAATTTGCACGATTCCACTACAACTTTCTTGTTTGTGCCATCATAACAATATTTTCCTTTTAAAAAAAAACGCAACGAGAAGGAGTATTACCTTCGAATATTCAATATATTGTTCAAAATACATCGCAACAAATACATGTACCTCGATATAATATGGTTTACATTTTTATATTTCAAATATGCATACAAGAATGTTCAATAAAATGGTTTGATCTTTTGAAAAATAGGGACAGAACAATAAAATATCTTAGTTCATAGTTTTACTATGATCAGTTCTTGCCTGCTAACAGGAGACGGGGGAAAATGAAGGCAAGCTAAGATCGAAGTACATACCTTGTATATTTATTGATACAAATCGCAGTCCGCTATCATGAACAGAGATACGTTTCGTGGGATTGATCTTCCGTTCTCATCATGCAGCCTATCTGTCTATCTGCTGCAGCAGCCTCTCATGAGCGTTTGATTTCCTTCTCGATATAGGTAAGCTACATTCATATTGAACTCTTAATAGATCGAGTGCTGCGCCTGGCTTACGGAATATAAAAGGGATACGCAAATTCAAAACTTTCAAAGTAACTACCATAGTCCATTAGCAGAATAAAATTCTGATCATTATTTTTTTCTATACAGAGATTCTTTTGATTAATATATTAAATGGAACGGACACTTCTCGCTTTATTGATGAATGATGGAATGGCGTTTTGAGTGAATGACACATTGTGAGAAGATCTGATTTTCTCACCAGAGATAATCAGTTAGGTTTTATTTGTAATCTCTACAAACCTTCGGAAATATGTCAGACATATATGTATATTGAGGTGCAGAGTAAAGTCACAACAGGGTTAACATTTAGCAAAGCACTGGTCGAAAATTCGTTGGAGGTAAAGCATCCGGCACGCATGCTCAGTTAAATATGAATTCGCACACTGCATGAACATACAAAAAAAAAAAAGATTTCAAGTATTTTGTTGAATGTCCCGTTGAGCTAGTTCACACTGGTGTCGCCACCTAGCAACCATGTACACCAAGTAAGGGATATTTATCGTAATGACACTTGGGATTTAAGATATCGAACTCTTCACCGCGTCATTGGGTTGTATTTGAGCTTCCAATGGACAGAGGATCAAACTTAAGAATAATGGTGTAGTTCAATCAATCCGCTCTTGGTCTCAGACCACGTAACCAAAACCTCATTCTGATTACATAAAATAAACAAAATTTATAACTGTTCACGTTAGCTATTATCTTAAACTACATGTACATATCTTGAAAAGAAGCGACTTTACATAGATATGTCAATCCTTTACAATAATATAATGTACTGTGAGAGTCATGCATAATACTACTGATGTCAACACCACCTCTCATGCATATTAGTATCAGTCTTTTGTTCGATCAATGTGCATATAAGCGAAAATTCTCTTTTTTTCGAAAGTTGTCAGGGGAAATACGAATAAGTTTACTGTATCACAGTCTAAAATCTTAATTTATGTTTGAGATTGACAAGACTCTTTAATGAAATAAACAAAAATGATATTAGGTAAAGAAATAAAAGCAACAGAAGCAACTGAAAAAGACCCAAAACCCAGCGCTAAGTGCAGTCATCCTTTTGCGAAATGAGACAATTAGCAGCTTTTTTAAAATTTTTGCATCCGGTATTATTTCCGCTTTGAAAATCTCTTGTAGCAAATAATACATCATATATTTTTTACGATCCTACAGTGGTCGCGTAAATTAGATCACCACAAAGTAACGTGACATACTGAACGGTTCATATAAAATCAAAGTACTGAAAAGATTTTAGTTTATATTTTGTGTATATAGGTCTGAATAATTGTTCTGAGAGGAGAGCTGCTAAAGTGTGTAACGTCGATAGAGGAATCTTGAATTTTACATACATATAACGAGTGTTCCCAAAATGTGCAATCAATTTCGTATTACATAATTTAGAAAGAAGAAATTACCGCAATATTGAATCACATAGAATTAATCTTTCCTGGTTGAATTTATCAAGCAAAACTTTCATTATAACTAATACAATATAACTCTCTGTGTTAATGTTTTGTATCGCATAAAATTCTAATTACCGTGGTTAAGATTTTACTATTGATAGTTTTGATAGCGATTTGCCCGCCTAAAATGAGAACTTTGCTTCATGCAAGTTAGATCTTCGCTAAAAACACGAATTTCCCTACAATATATGCTTCAGAAGCATGATTCTTAAAAAGAAAACCTTGATTGCTTTATGATGGATCTATTTCTTTCGAGTCTGCAAGTAGTCATGCGTGAGCATTTGTAATGCAATTGATATTTAGAATCAACTAAAACAGCTTCTGTGCTGCAAACTTTGCAAAGGAAAATTAAAATAATTCGATTTATTTTAAACGGAGCACGGTATATCGATTATCTTGTATTCTGCTTGTAGTATTTAGTTAAAACTGCCAAGAACTACTAAAGCTCTGTTTTGCGGTACATATTGTATGTTTTAGATTTAGTTTTACGCATCATAGAAACAACGATATGAATCTACAACATCGAAGTCATTCCTTTTCCATTATTAAACGAAAAACACTCGAATAATTATCAAGTGCAATGTCATTTTGATGTATTATAGACAATAGGCCTTCGTCTACCAATAAGTCAAAGTATAATTAAATCGAATTACTGTGACCTCAAACATTTCTAATTCCGTTCTATTATTTATCATTCTTTAAATTATTAAAGTTCTTTTTCGACAAACAAGGCCGGTAAAAAGCGCGATGGGCTGCATTAAAAGTCTCGTTGTCTTGGGTTTTTTTTTGTTCATCCAACCGAAAAAGAAAAAAAATGACTCATCAAGATTTTGAGTTAAAAGTTTAAATAAAATATTTAATTTTACCTAACTTTATTCCATTCAAAATATTTCTCAAATTTAAGTACACTTTAAATTTGAAAAAAAGAGGAGTAATGTGAACAAGCTCACCAATGTTATTCCCCGCTAAGGAAAAAATCACAACTTAGTATTTTTCTATAATAGAAAATGATGGATGTTATCTATTTAACCGCCCATTAACAACAGCTCTTCGTTTTCAAGATTGTTAATGCTAATATGAGTACACAGTCAATTTCTGTTTTTTAAATTCCATTTTATTCCAAGTGAACAGTTAATGCATGAAGGCATTTGCATCCATATGATAACAAACATGACTGGAATCAAATTATTATCCACATATCAAGCAGCCATTAAATGTTTTGATTTTTTGTATATCGAGCCCGTTTTTTTTCTCCAAATTTTTTCCCCACACAATTTTCTTTTTTATAAAAAAAAAAGAAGATTAAATACATTGGGGCGGGTCATTTCCAGAGGAGTGGGCAGGGATGATAATCTAACAATTAATTTTATGCAGCCTGACCCAAGCAAGCTTTGTGTCGAATTTTATCTTCTAACCGTTTCCATTAATACAATACATGACACAGACAGGAATTAAGCATTTTATAAAACCTCGACTTTGCCCAAAGACCTTTGCTCAAGGTCATGAGCACTTTCTTTGTGAAATAAAAACTTCCGATGTTTCTTCATAAGAAAGATATAGACAGATCAAGAATTTTGCACTTTCCCTGCCCGTGACCTTGACTTTGCCCAAATGGCAATGGGTCAAAATCATGACTCATCCCATGTCATAAGCAATCTTTTTGTGAAGTAATAACTTCAAATGTTTATCCATAGAAAGATAAGGACCAGACACAATTTTTTGCACTTTTCCTGCCAGTGACCTTGACCTTGCCCAAATGACCTTTTTTTCTTTTTCTTTTTAATTTTCCATAATTTATTTTAATTTTCAACAGCAATATAATATTTCATATAGCTTAAACAACAGTATTACACAAGATATAACGTATATTATACAATCTTTTCCACATAGACAAGGGATTTACATACATAGTCCAATCCGTAGTCCATTGAACCCCTTGTCTTCCAACTGGAGGACTGCATCCCCAGAATGTGGAATAAAAATGATGGATGTATAAAGTTACATATAATTACTTAAAGTAAAGTACATATCATCAGTACATGTAATACTTCCAGCATTTTTTAAGGACACAATTTTCCACAATTAAGTTATTTTTTCACAAAATATTTTGAATTTTCTTTTGACATTCTTTCTTGATTTATTCTACAAGACATTTTGTACTTATAAATTGAAAAGCAGAAAATGACCTTAATCCAAGGTCGTGACATATTTTCAAGTCAAAAGCAATCTTTGTGTGAAGAAAGAACTTCCAATGTTTGTCCATAAGATATGGACCGGACACGATTTTGGCACTTTTTTTCCAGTGAACTCGACCTCGCCTGAATGATCTTTGAGTAAGATTAAGACACGCCCTCAGTCATAAGCAATTTTTTTGTTGAGTAAGAGCTTCCAATGTTTGTCCATAAGAAAGATATGGTCCATACACAAATTTTGCATTTTCATTGCCAGTGACCTTGACCTTGCCCAAATGAACTTTGGTCAAGGTCATGAACTTCCAATGTTTCAAATGTTTCTCTATAAGAAAGATATAGACTGGATACGAATTTTGCGCAAACAGATTGACAGACAAGGTGATTCCTATATACATGTACCACCACTACCACCAAATTTCGTTTGCGGAGGTTATAAAAACCACCTGAACAGTAAACATAAGTTTTATATTCTCGTTTAAATCGAAGCTACATATGCTGTGAAGTGCTGTTAGAAATTTGATTTGATTTACGTTAGGAAGAAAAGGTGGCAATTGGTGAGGGGTAACTTAAAGTTACTTCCTCATTTAAGTTGAGTCTTAAATAGCCTAGCCGATCGAGGGGACTTCTGTTCTATACCAGGTTCCGTTCACAACGGGGGGACGATCTATCAGCTTATTGGAATGCCGAACCCGATCTTCTGGGTAAAACTTTCTCTGTTAAAAAATTAACAGTTTCGACAAGGGAAAACCATTTCATTCTCTAATTCCATGCCATAAAATATGAGCATTTTTAAAAGCAAGATCTGAGGATTTTACCATTTTTGCTCTCTGGTGTGCCTAATAAATAAATGATGAACCCACATTATTTATTTTCTTGTTTTTCTGAAGATCATTTTTTTTTTCAAATGAGCCATATGAATTTTGGTCAAGTCTTGAAGAATGCTCAGTATTTTCCAACGGATTAAACTTTTTAAATTTTAAGCTAGGTAGGGCATTTTTGTTAAAGGGAAATACTGTTTTGTCTTATTCAAATAAGATATGTTCAAGGACATCCAGAGTGCTCCTTGCAAGGCCATGGGTCGTTGATTGGTATTGATGAACGATAGCGGTTTGACCATGTCAAACTTGGCAAAAAAGTATAGATATTCCTTCAAACCATCTTGGAGCATGAATGTTGTTATCATATCTGCAATCTGTGGAATCAATAAAATGTTCCTTCTCCCAATATAATCTTAAAAACCTTTCCTGGGCAAAACCGAGTTCGCATTTCCAGCAAGACGCTCTTGAATCTTCGATAAAACAAAAAAAAACCCAAAAAACAAGAGATTTGTTCTTGATAGCATATCTTCTAACATGAGTAAACTTTGAACTACATACGAGGGTTGTTAGAAAAGTTCGTGGACAAAGTAATTTACGGCAAAATTACTGTGTACTTTGAAGGATGACGTATGTTTTATTAAATGACTTCCACTTGAAAATAAGTATGAAAAAAATCATATGATTTTGAAGTTGTTTTCAAAAGATACAGCGATTTTTATTTTGCATGAATTGGATTTACGGAGAATCATTTCATATATCCACGACGTCAGGTGACGTCAAATTACTGAAAGGCAATTTAAACTTTTTTTTCTTTTATTTAAATACAACTTTCACATATGAAAGACCAGATACAAGTGATATTAGACATATAAACTTATAATGAATTTTGTTGATACATTTCTCTAATATAATATGATTTTACAGATGTATATACCCAAGTGTACATTATCAGCAATATAATTTTATTATTGTCATGAAAGTTGTTATTTTTGGGGGGTATATAATGCATGGGGACGAGGGGATGAGGGAGGGGTAGAAATTGGGTGATATATGTATAAGTTTAAAAAGGAAATTCACTGACTTACTATAAATTAATCTTGCTCTTGTATTCTTGTACATACTTAAATACATGCATGTATGACATGTACATTGGCATAGACACAAACAAAATACACATGCATACAAAACAAACATAAATCAGGATTTACCAGCATATGATTTTGATTCAATCATTCCTGGGGAGGAGGGAAAGAATGGGAAAAAAATAAATATAAAGCAGGGGGTAAGGGGAAAGTACAAAAATAGAAAGCAGAAGAAAGCAATTTAAACTTGTCCCTCTTTTTCAAAATAAACATCTTTTAGTTCACACACTTTTAATGCCATTAATCCATTTATAAAACGCATGCTTATACTATTATTTGTCAAATTTTTGTATAATGTCTTTTGTGTCATATTGTAGATAATTTAGGTCCGAAAATCTCTGTCCACGCAGTTTTGAGAAGATAAGAAAATAAAGCGAAATCCATAGATGCAAGATCCGGGCTGTAAGGGGGCACGGGGTGCTGCAAGAGCTTAAGATATCAGTATTTCCATTTTCAAACCTTCAATTCCAATTGTGGTTCCAATTGTAAACCTTTGTCCTATAAAGATAGCAGCATCTAAGAACCTTCTGGTCTCCATCAGATATTTTTCTGCGTGCACTCTGAATTTAATGACGGCCCGATGCTCCAAGGTGTCCATTTACGTTAACGTTTTTGACTCATTTTTCTAGCGTTGGTCGTCCATATATGGCGACAAAACGGTCAGAATTTTTTTTTAATTTAATTGAAACTTTTACAAAATGACCTTCATAACTTATTGTGACCTTATATGAAATATCGTTTATTTTGATGCGCTTAAACTCTACATTTTCTTTATAAGGAAAAATGCATACAAAATATAAAACAATTAAAAACTGACATGCTCCTTGGAGCATATCTTATCAAAATTATTAATCGGTATATTTTTTTAAGGTGCATTTAAAATAATCAAACCTCGCACAGGACACTTTTTCCCTTTTTATCTTACGTTAAACCTGTAATATGGTCTGCTGGGAGACAATCTTCTTCATAATCTGGTTCAAAGTGACTTTCCCTTAAATCAGACATTTCATATTTACAATTCAATAACTTAACACTAGTTAAGTTAAATAATGTCAAAGTGTGCAAAAAAGCATATTTAACATATTTTTACTTTTTTAATATAGATAAAAATGAAATGATTTATGGGATACGTTATTCACAGGCAGATAACTCAATTTAATTCTGTATGAAGTGTAGTATTTAGGTCTCTGTCTCGTTCTTTTGCCTCTTTTTATTTCCTGATTTGCTCTGTCTACAGGATTAGAGTGTGGACTAGCATTTGATGATGCATCAGAATATTCGACGCATCATCCCTGGCATTGAAAATGTTGAAGATATCAGTAACTATAACATCAGACTCTAAAGCTGCATTTAGTGAACTCTCATTATACGTCGACACTTTGTAGACACTGGTTAGAAAAAAGTGGGAAAATCGATTTTTAAAGGCGCAATAGGAAGGGTGTAAAGAGGCCAATGCTTACAAATATTCCGAAGTAAAAGTGGATAATGCAGGGTGGGGGCTATTGTAGGGGCCATATCTCACCCCCTCACGATTGATTTGGGTCGGTGAAATTTTTTCTATGAACTTTTGTTCTATAAAGGAATGAGGGGATTCCCAAAAATAACAGTGGTCTGTGTCCAACTGGGGAACGATCTACATGTATGATCTCTGATCGGAATGCCGAACCCGATCATAATTAGTCCACGTAGTCTCCACTTAAAATCAATCATCTATAAGCTAAGAAAAGTAAGAACGTAAGAGTAAAACCATACTTTTTTGGTTGAAGGTTTAGTTTAACGGGCCCTGGTGTTGTTTTATGACGAGAATTTTGTCATCATGAAAACAGCCGTAATTCAACATTTAGATTCAAGCTGGGCTTGACCATTTCCCAACGGATTGGTTAGAAATCATTGTCAATAAAAAATAAACGACGAAGCAACAGCTTTCATACAAAAGTCGTGAGAAGATATTAAAAATCTTGTTTTCTCTCTTTAATAGGTGGTTTGAGAGAAGTTTTTTTTTTCTTATTTCAGAATCACATCAAAAAAGAGGTATTTTCATGGACATCGTTAGTAGATTTAATGAACTATCATCTGGTCAATAGTTCACCCACAAGAAAAATGATCTCATAATGAAACCTGTGGATTGAAGCTGAAAACTCCTTGCTAGAAGACACGCCCAACACCAGGTAATATTCTCGAATTTTCTGGGTTGTGTTCATTTTGATTTATTGATTGTTAAGAAGCTCAAACTTCATACATATAGGTATTCATGGTTATATTGAAATTGTGTTTAAATTAAATTCTGTAAATGTTAAGCAAAATAACTTGTTAAATTTAGAAATATCAAGTCAAGGCAATGACAGTCCTGTTACGGTTGTCACTTGCCTCTTTGATTTGTGTTAGAGAGGCTAAAGTCCTAAGAAAACAAGGGAGAGTACTAACGATTACTGCAAAATTTGAAATGCTGTTTCCGAATTAAAAAACGCATAAATTTTAAAACGAAATCAAGGTTAAACATGTGCTCTAAATTTTTTGTAATTATTTGTTTTGAGAAGTTTGTATAACGGCCGGCATTTCATAAAATGCTGCAAGAAAGTTAGGGGGAGAGGAGAATTCAGAGAGAGAGAGAGAGAAAGAGAGAGAGAGAGATATGAACGAGTTTTATACGCCTTTTCATGCATTTATGTAAAATATTGTCAGAATCAATGAATACCCCCCTCCCCGGTAGTCATTTCAATCCGATGACAGACAATGATCAAATACAGCAGCCACTGTGTGCACAGTTTTACAAGTATTGACTCTCTCAGGTGGCATAATCGGCAACGGTGATCACAAGGATAGCTGATTAAACGGACATCTTTAATTAAATCTTAACATGATAAGCTCATCGTATCCTGAACTCTGCGATACCTCTTACTGAGGTTCTGTGGACGTCGGGTAACCCACATATTCGTTAATTATACTAGAATAATGTACGGACATGTTATCCGTTAATAATATGGACGTGTTCTATTCTTGATCCCCGTGATTTCTATGTCATTGAATGCTAATAATAAATGAATGATATTTCATCTACTTGTAAGTAACGTGTGGTAAGTAACGGCCTGGTATTGATCGAATTACAATCGGCCTCCAGTGTTTGGATGATGCGCCAATATCCACCATCACAGCAACTTTTGTGGCATTGAACGAAGTGCTTATTTAAATACAAGGATGTTGGAGGTTTTTTCTCTCTCTCTCTCTAAAATACTTGCAAGGTTATGTTCCAGTAAACAACGGGCGCATTGTCTTAAAATGGTTTTACCAATCTGGGACCGAAAGACACAAAATCCTCCCGCAAACACTGTATTCTTCCTAAGCATCATTGTAATGAGAAATTATGTAACCGAAACCATAAACATCTCTTTCATTGCGTGTATAATTGCTAGTACATGAGAAAGCATTCACCAATTCACGGAAGGAATCGAAGCACTGAACATTAAGAGTCAATAAAAATTTCAGGTTAGCAGTGGTATACATGATATAAATCAACAGACAATCGAGACAGACGAGAGGACAAGCAGAAGTGTGCTATATGGCAAAACGCACTTAGTTCTAAGTTTGCCCCCTCGTTCTTTATTACGTAAAACCATGGCAGTTTTATGTTGCAAACATGATATTGTTCTCTCTATTTGATGCACTTTTAGGGTAATAGTTACCTTTCACATGCATTTGAAGTCAATAAAACATTGCATTGTTTGCTATTATCACTTTCATCAAACCTCCCAGTATCACTCACCCTTCTTGTGAATGAATCGTATTGTCAAGGCAAAGCATCCAATTGACAATGACGATCTGTGTCCCTGGTTGGTTTGTACAGTTTGGGTCTGTCCTTTTCTGTCTTCAATTATTCACTTGGTCACTTGATCCTGTTATAGCATTTGTTTACTCATATTAACCCTTTATTTAGTTGCGTACTATGAATTTTAATTCAATCAAATGTATCTTACGGATTTAAAACCAACTTTGAATAACTGGTTATATGCGTGAGTTGTGTATGCTAAAATGCATAAAACGATTGAAGTATAAATGCATCTGTAGTTCTTAAGGAGAAAATGTTAAATATTAAAATGAAGAGCTATGTTTTGTGATTTTTGTAATGTAGAACCATTTTAACAAGACTTTGAACTATCGGTATGATGTAACTATCTATTTCTTGCATCAAAACACAATGAAAATGACGCTGTTATCAAGTGAAATATACACATTGAATAGTCCTAGCTCAAAAGCAGGACAAATATTGTTGATTTCAAAGAGCAATGGTTGAATGGGCATCAATGAAATAGACAGGCCTATGTCACAATGCTGTTTGTCACAACTATCCAAAGTCCAAGCTCTTGATAAAATATATATATAGGTGCACAAACAAATATGCACTGTCAAAAAATGTGCATTGTAACTTTTAACAATCTAAATACAGTAAAACTCGGTTATAGCGAATTCCTAGGGTCCAATGAAATTACTCCGTTATATCCGTAATTCGTTATATTCGTATAGCGAATTCGTAATATTATCTATAGCGAATTCACTATATACATGTTTTCTTTCACCAGACTATAAATTTCGCTAAATGAGGCTTAAAATAAAAATTCATTACTCTGATACCTTTAATAATCGAATTATGAATTGAAAAAATTCTATGAAAATAAATTTTTTCAAACTATTTTATTAATTGGTAGTGCTTACTTTTTTAAACTATAAAGAAATTCGTTATCAATGTGTTAAATTTCGTTATATTTCATCTCTACGGGACTTAAAATCAGTTCGCTATATCCATAAATTCGTTATATCAGAATTCGTTTTAACCGTAAAATTTTGCAAAGAGTTGTTAAGATTTTTACCGGGGATTCCAAAAGACTTCGCTACATCCGAAAATTCGCTATATCCGTGTTCGTACTAAACGAGTTTTACTGTACAGTCGATTGACACTTTTATGGACTGTTTTTTTTTACAATCTAAATACAGTTGACTGACACTTTTATGGACTGTTTTTCCAAGTGCATTTAGCAAATTACTTATATTCAGTATTGAGATAGTTCTTCGACATTTACTTATTGTAAACAGATAGCCATGCTATGACCTTGAATTGCTAGTATTACACATTGGTCACTATGATACTTATGTATACCTAGATTCTGCGCAATGAATTGTGGTAATGATAACTAACAGAATGAACTCTGGGACTCTTGTAGCACTGCCTTGTATTCCTAAATGATGTTATGAAACCAGGTGCATAATACGGGCATAATAATATCCAAATTGAGAGTTTATAAATAAGTGTCATATTTGGCGATTCTGTGTCTGCGACGATAGCTCTGGTACTCTATATTGAGTCATGTATTGTATATTCTATATATTAACCTTTGTAAATTTTATGCCATGTATGAATAAATGTATTATGAGTAAGTGATGCCTCATACCTATGTGGGGGACTCCGAGACTCAGGACTCGGAGACTCAAATCCTGCATCCGTACTCTTTGATAGGCAGTTTTGACAGTTTGTTACTTTATTTAGAAATAAAATATTAATCTGAAATTTGAACACCAAATGTTCACTCATGATCGTCGTAGATGGGCCGAACTAGTCAGAACTGTCCATCATAAGTAAAATGTTATATATACTCCTGTAAAATTATGTTTAGCAGATTCTTTGATTTGGGCTGTTTTTAGTTGATGTAATCTCCAGGAGATAACTAAAGTTTGAAGGCTTATATTATTCTTCCTCCATCATTATGTGCCATAATCAGGCATGAAACAAGATATGAAGCCGTACTATAGAGTTTTTAGTACTTGAAGGTAGCCTGGGTGGGCTTCAAATTTGCTACTCACAACGAGATGCTGATTACTTAAAACCATTCTGACAAGACCTTGGACTTTCAGTAGGGCGTAGCTTTCTATTTCGTGCGTCAAAAAAGTCAAAAATGACGCTGTTTCTATGCACCGATTGCGTAGTCTTAGCTCAAAAGCCAGACAAATCTTGCTTATTTCAAAGAGCCATAGCTGAGTGGCCAGCAATGAAAAAGAGAGACCTACGTCACAGTGTTGTTTGACACAACTACCCAAAGTCCAAGCTCTTGTAAAATGGTTCTATCTCGAGTGTAGTTCATATACTTCTATCACTGATGTTGTTCGCTTTATCAAAAAGCAATAAACCATCAAAACTAATGAAATACACTAAAACGTATATAATTATATAAAGTTCAATTTCAAATGTATTCAAAGGAAAAGAAGTTCTTGATTTTATACTCTCATAACCTGTATTGTAAATTTGTAATGTAATACATGTGTACTGTATATACACTGTATATACATATACCTGATTTTATACTCTCATAACCTGCATTGAAATGTAATACATGATGACTGTATATAGATAGCATGAAGAGCACTCATATTCTGCATGGGAAAAAGCCATTTTGATATTGAAATAAAGCAGTCTTGTTTTATTTACTTGTTCAATCGTATATATATGTGAATGAATCCAGAATTAGGAACCAGGTTAGCTTCAGATATTAGTTTGTACGTGATTGACAACACTTTAATAGGCAACAAGCACAAGTTATTGATTTCCGGAAAAAAGGGGGAATTCATAGCAGCCAAAATCTTCAAGATTAATGTCATACACAAGATTGATTACTGTTATATAGCAATGAAAATACGACTGTCTTTTACGATTATGTATAACAGGACACATAAATCGGACAAGACCGGGGAAGAATATACACAGTTGCTTCTTATCGTGCAGCAGGATTTGTCGATAGTGATGTCAGAATTATAGCAATTATTGATGTTTGTCTATGTACATAGCTGTGTACAAATACATTGTTATCGCGAGGAGAACTTTGCAAAAACAAAAGCATTATAAACTCTGGTGTTAACCAGGCCGTAAAAAGAAGCCCAGAAAGTAGTCCCTAGACAGAGATTTGTTACATCCATTGCGAAGCATCAGCACCGATTCACCGCAATACTTTGAAAATGAAGATAAAACAGAACACAAATGTTATCTTAATGGTGGCATGTTTGTAAACGGGAATTGATTCGCTGATACACAAGTCAACAAGTTTTATTTCTATTAACTACTAATTATAAGTCTTCTTCACAGAGAATTTGTAATAATCCATGGTGTAAGATGTAAGGTCAGGGTTCTCAGTTTTTTCAATTATTTATTAAAACATATAACTAAGAATCAAATTTATCATGGTAAAAAGCTGCGGTTGAGTTAATCAGAATTGAAATCTTTATTTCTAAGAGGAAATCAAATAAATAATATTGTGTATAAGCGGGCAGGTTTGTTTGACCTCCAAGTGTAGGTGCATCTCTAAAGCGTACAAGTTCATTATTGTAATAACTATAAAGATACAATCTTTCAGACGCTTGCATCTGTGATAATAACGAACCATGATTTAAGCAAGGAAAGTCTACGTTTTAACCATCTTTCTTTGAACCCCACTTTCTACCAACATGCCCCCCCTAAAAAAACCCAGAATGTGACCAGTGGACGTTGACACTTAAGATGCGTTTAACACTGCCTTATATGTTCATGAACGCATTTTTATCATTTTGTTTGTGTCAGTTGTTACCAGTTAAAGTCAGTGGTGCATACGTTTATCCATAAAGACGAATAGGGCCACATAAAAAAATATTATCTCGTTATTACGAGAAAAGATATCGTAATTACGAGAAAAGATCGTAAGAGGTAATTAACTCGTTATAACGAGATCTTTCCTCGTAATAACGAGACAATTATCTCGTAATAACGAGATCCTTTCTCGTAATAACAAGATCTTTTCTCGTAAATACGAGATAATTAACTCGTAATAACGAGATCTTTTCCTGTAAGAACGAGACCTTTTCTCGTAATTACGAGATAAAAATATTTCTTGTGGCCCTATTCGTCTATCGTACGTATATGATGCTGATGAACGTCATAAAACAAACTGTATTATACAATGTGAACTTACTGTACATGTAATTGTATTTTACGCATCCTTCAGATTTCAATCACTAAATTTTGATTAAAGAGAAACATTATTAGAATAATTATATTTGGCAACTCTTTGATCAGAAATGTATCATCTACCAGCGGAAATGTTATTCTATGATGTCGGTAGAGGATGCTTACTCCTCTTAGGCACCTGATCCCACCGTTTTCTTTTTAGAAGTTCGTGTTGCTCTGCTCTGAATTTGTATTTCGCTTTGTGGATTTTTGAGATGGTTGACAGTTTGTTAATGTCATTATTCACTTATCATACTCCAGCTCTCTCATTTCTTCACATTGAATGAAAATCACATGGGAAGTAGATATACTCAGTAGATCAATAATTAAGACATTTCAATATTGCTATATATGATTAATCTATCTCTGGTTTCTTTTCTTGTCAAACGATGGTAAAACTGTACCATTAAATAAACGTGTATAAAGATACGTTAATTTGTTGTAACTGAGAGTGTTCGATGCACATCTTTTCAACAACGAGTATATTGACTGTTCTTTACATGGTAGTCACTTCTATTATATGGGTATAGTCCACTAGTGCATTTTTCATAGGCGGTAATGTTAACGTTAGGGTTCCTCTTTTCTGACATGTATCAAGCATTCTGACTTAAAATGTCCCAATAAATGTATATACACTCTGCAAGAATAGGAACTATTTTGCTTAAAGGCACTATTTAGAGGGATATACTCATATGCTGTACTTTGTAGTTTCATTGAAGGTAAATATGTGCTACTTTCTGTGACAGAAGTTTGGGGCGACTTTTATTATTGATTCATGTTCTAATGATAAAACAATAACTGCAATGCTTTAAATTTTCAGAGCATCTGTTAGTTGAGATCTAGAACATCTGCTTTTTTGTGTTGTTGATATTTAGGCAAGTGCTAGAAATGTCAGTCGCTACTTTTATGGGCTGCTAAATCATTAGACTACTTTTTGCAATCTGTATTTCTATCGAAGGTATCATCTCATCTAGTATACCTTTAACAGACAAAAGCAGACATTGAAGGAAGCATTTTAATGATCAACATACCAGTATACGTTTATCTTACCCCAGATCAGTTATAGAAGGAGATGTTTAATGAACATCCCTGTGTCAAAGAAGAATAAAGGAGTGACTGAAAACCATATCACTCGCCTATAATGATAAAAGACACATGAAAGAGACTATTGATCACTAGTAATGCTACTAATAACAAGTCAATGGTATCTGTAGTTCAAGTATTCGAAAGCACAACGCATTAAAGAACATTGTAAGTATACAGTCAAATTGACTATATTTATATTTTCCAGTGTCTTTGCTTGTGATAAGACTACGTACCGTCCAATAAATTCAAATGACGTATAACTGGGGCGCAAGGCTGCAAGCGGGGTTTGCTTATCTATATTCAATTATTTACTCGTACAATTGCTGAAAATTATATTGAATATAAGTATTAATAAGGAATCATTCTTTGAATATTATGAGGTGATAATTTCGGTCGAGCTCTATTGGATTTGATCACGCCCCCGACCAACATTACCACCTCATAATACTGAAAATATGATTCCTTATTCCGCAAATAGATGAATAAAAAATCAACTTTCAAATTTTGTTTTCTTGTTTCTTTTCTTTTTTTCTTTTTTTTTCTTTCTTTTTTTTTGCAGGATTTAGCCCAATCACAGTCTTATATATTTGCAAAGATTTCTATATCATTGATATGAGGTATTCATCAATATTATCATAATAAGCGAAATAAGCGTCTCTAATTACTTCACTTAATCACTAGTACTGATTTATGAATTGTAAAAAGTATAACCAGTGTTCCCTTACACTTATGATGCATTTTTAAAAATAGTTTTATTCGTAAACAATAAACATGAACGGACAAGACGTGCGCTGATTTGGTTTTTTACTACTGTTAGATGGCTGGATACATCATACAATGTCGCATACACAGCTGTGGTTGTGTCGATCCTGTGCATGCTATATGATCCGCTTGTATCATCAGGCTGGAGAGCCAAAACGCCTCCTCTCTCGGATTTCCTGGTAACCTTTGCACTTATGTGAACAGATTTTTCAATTGTATGTATGTAAAAACTGATACGCTGTATGGATTTTTCAAACAACATGGTAATATTGATATCAAGAATAGAATAACAATGTTTTCCAGTTAATGTGGATTTTTATAAAAACACGGCTACAGAAGCTAAAGAACTTTTAACACCTAGAGGTCTATGCTGATTGGATTTGTCTGTCATGTTTAATTTTTTGACCCGACTAAAAAATTTCCCCATATTTTCATCATTGATATTTTGAGTGCTTAATAATATGTCTACAAAAACCAATATATGACAAATACAAGAAATATGACGATTAGATTTCGATGCGAAATTAGGAACATCATATCTACACTTCTTAAGATTCTAAAAGAGACAAAATACATGTACATGTTAGTTTAGGTTTATTAAACGTTTTTCACCTTATACCACCTCATTTCGAAACAAAGTCATTATTAGTTCACTCAAACCGTACTTATGTTTATATACGTATTTAGATTTTAAAACAGTTTAAAATTTAGTCATTTTTGTCGGAGATAACAAGTTAAAGCGATTTAAAGACTTTTTAATCCGGTTGTCCGTGTCCTGTTTGTTTACTTCGGTCATTAAGGTCTGTGCACGGCGTATTGGGACTTGGGAGCCATCAAAAGTCGTGCTGACACATTTTGCTCTCAGGTGATAGAGAAATACCTAATGAACCAGCTGAGTATATATGCAAGACTTTACAATTTGTATAATTTAAAAAAAAATAGTGATGGATAAAGACATGTACTTCTGGACTTACTGAAAAAAAAAAGAAAAAAATGATCAAGACACATCCAAAAATTTCAATGAATAATCAAACATTGCCATTATAATATAAGTTGTTTGCTTAACAAATTGAAATTGGTCGCCAATGGGTTTTTTTTAATTAAGTCCGGTACTCCGATACTTGAGCCCTGGCGCCATTTATATATTTGTCCTGAAAGTGACAGAAAAAGCCCCCACTTGAAATCTTCCTTCGTCCGAAATATTTCCGCGGCCGGGTGAATGATAAAATCCAAATTAATCTTGCCTACGGTATCTGTGGCATTGCGATGATTGCTCCCGTGTTTCTGTAATAAAACAATGGAATCTGTGTGTGATTTACAGTATATCTCTGTCTGGTCCAATAACACATCGAATACACTCACTAATGAGAGAGGGGCAAATTAACCGGACCAGCGTCAGAGAATTAATCAGGAAGCATCGATTGATTTCCTATTGCTTAGTGGCCTGGTTTGCTAACTTATGGGTATATGCTACACTTGGTCTAATCAAAAGAAAATGTCTCGTTGCAATTGGCTGAAGGGAAATAACCCTACCTACGTGATGCGACCCAATCATTGAATGTAAAGATCACAAGTCAAGAGGGATTTTTTTTTCTTCTCTCGTCTCTTGGATTATATACATGTCTTTATATGATTTGAGTGTTTGATTTATTACAGTAATCTTTTTTTAAATAGCTTCTTTCTTTGTTGAAATACAAATAAAAAAATCCTATTCGAAAATTTCATCATTGTAAATATTTCGTACAGATAGATAGTTGTTCACTTTTGAACGAAGTAACAATTACTGGCGGAAAAAAAAAACCACACATTGAAAGCTTTGAGTAAGTCTATTTAATATATTTTTGTAAAAGAGCTAGATGAAATGTTTGTACAGTTATAAAATATCACATCTTCTTATTCAAAACATGGCCCTGTAATCTCTTTACTATAACAAAAGGGTGTTGAAACTTTAACAATGAGACTGTTGGTAAAACTTATGGCGCTACCAAGTTTTGAGTTTTGATAATAGATTACGTTAGACATTTTAACACGAAAGATTATCTTCAATATTTGTACCAATTTGAACAAACATATTACAAGATCACATCAACACCATTTAGTTTTGATGGGAATCTTTCCCGCCTGGGGGGTAAATTTTTTATGGCCGTCCTTTTCTGATGTGTTTATTAGCCTCAGCTCAATAAGTTTATCCCACAGCTACGAGTAAATCAATATTAAAGGTGAGTTTTATTCTTTTCTGTACAAAATTTATGTTTTTTTATTTAATATGCAAACTTATTATTTATCGAATTTCAGTTTTTACAGGGCAGGGTTTTAAAAATACAATCGCCGATAACTGTTTTATATTTGTACCTTCATTGGTACTACATTTCTGACATAGACAATATAAATCGTTATCAATTTGAAAGATGCCCACATAACCCTTGACAAATACAGATTGAGTTTAATAATTTGTTGATGAAAAACTTCACCGATTAAGTGCTTAGTACTTATAATCGAAATTGATTATTTCCAACGAGAACGCAGATTTTAATTGAATTTACATCAAAATATGCTTAAGATAAACAAAGCTAGAGTGGCCACAGAATTTTAAACAAAAATCTCCTTCATTTTCATTCCAGTTGATAGCAGCAAATATGGAAAAGCCAATTTCAAGCATCGAGAAAATTATTTGATCAATCAAAATACCTGGCGGAGTTATTCTTTTACGTGGATTAACTCAATAATTCACAACCAATCACCAGGTGTGGGTAAGAATTCTAATTATTTCATCTACCATACAAAAAAAAAAGAATGAACATTTTTGTTTCTGATTTTTTTCCTTTGTAAGATTAACTATGTTTTATTATGTTTGATTTTTGTATATAAACTTCCTGTTAAAAAGTTAGATTTTGAAAAATGAATTTTGCACATATGACGAATACAAAGAATTGTGCAAGATTATAGTCTCTACGACTTAGCCTACAATTTCGACAGTTTTGGTCACTGTTGTCAAACAATCACTCTATCGAGATATATTTGTCCATATCTATAACCTTTATATACAAATAGACATAGTGTCACCCATGCTTTTAATTGGATACCCCATCTGGCCTCTTATATTACCACAGTAAGTGATATCAAATAATATTCGACACTAAATCAGAATTAACGAGGATTATTAAAAGTACATGTAGGCCTATGTAATGCATTATGATGTATTATGTTAAGGTACGAAATATTAAACTAACTTATCCACGTTGAAGTAAACTAGACGATAGCTTTTTAAGTAGGTACGTGTACATGTACCTTAAAGCCGATGTGTACATAACGTGGTTTTAACAGCTGATTGTCATTTTAAAAACACAACTATACCCTCCCTCTATTATTACACAGAAGAATATTGTTACCATGTTCCTAAACATTTTTGAGCGCGACTTTTTGTGCATGTGTTCTTTTGAAATTAATTTTCAATGGCATTGTACAGTAGAAAAATTCTTATCGGTCATTTAAATGCGAATATGAAAAGTGATACATGAACGGGCAATTAAGTATGACAAAAGAAGAATATACAGAAGGGAAATTTCTTTCCATGCTGATAGAATAAACGATAGGGAAAACAAAGACATTTTAAAAAATAACTGTTAGGGTCTCAGCCATTTTATATTAGTGCGTTGCTAATAAAAGTATTAAGTAAAGTGCAAAATACCTGTACATTTTATTCAATGTCCGAGGAATATGGGATGATAGGTTAAACAATGATATATTGAGGATATCATTAATTAAAATTAAGGTAAGAAAAATAATGAGGATTTGCAGTTTGATTATATAAATACATGAAAGTAATACCCCGCCTTTGAATCAAAGCCCAAAGCCAATTTGGACCTAAATCAATCTACATTTTTGTGTATTGTAATTCTTGCACAGGGGTATTTTAACTCTATCAAAAAATTTTCGGAAGGTACATGTTAAAGTCACCGATAAACTAAACACAATACCATCTTAACCATTCTGGTCTCCATACATGTACAAATTCACGAAAACTACCTTTTTTTAACAGAGGGTTTAATTGAGGTTAGGAAAATGTACGAGCAGTTCCCAATTGATTCGTTCCTACTCTATCTGTGTGAGATGTTGCAAATATTATGAGATACAAAACCGCTTTATTTTTCTCCAGACTTTGTATCAAAATCACAAAGCAAGGGCTCAAAACGATTGCAACATTTATTCCGCCGGGTATACTGCAATTCTGTTTAGAATGAGCAAAGAGAAGAGCAATTTATATGATAGGGAACGTTTGCAGAGATTACACAAATCTTTTATTCTGTGTTGTTCAAGTATATGAAAGAAAACAGTGATCCAAAGCTTACTCTGATTTCGAAGCTATTCATGGCAGAGTTGGGTTTTTTTAAATCGCTAAAATTGCATTTTGATATCTGCAATATTTTGATTTACAATAAGATGTCAATCAAATGGACAGATCTACATTGTAGACTTCTCTTATTACACTTCGTGTGTATCCCAGCAATAGTTGCTTTTTCAGTATGTACTCTTGAAAATATCTCTTTATAACTGCCTGTCAATTTTATACCTGGCATGTCAGACTTAAATCCTAGCCGTGTATAGAGACCGAAGCGGATCGATTTCACCTAATTCCTGAGTATGGGTACTTCTTTGTCTCTTAAACCTGATGTAATGAGGGAGTGTGTAATTAAGAATTAGCAAGCTCCTCGAGATGTTGACCAAACTCCAATCTCACAATGGCGCATTTTCAGATTTCGCAGCAGTGGAGGAAATGTGAAATATTGTTCAATAGACACAAGTATTGATAACTATCTCGCATGATTGGAGGCCATAGTTTGCTCTCGGAAGCAAATGGAGCAAATATTGACATCTAGTAATAATTTACAGTGGTTACAGGAAATATCAATATACAAAGAAAATATGAATCAATTTAGTAGGGGTATCTACACGAACGAGATTTTTTTTTTCTTCAAAATTAAACGGACATATCGATTGATTGAGGTAAACGCATAAGAATTACATTTTTAATAAACATGTTGATGTGGACTTTTAGGGAGTAATCAAAATATTTTCCTGTTGATTCGGATTCTTGATTTGATCACTATCCAAAACAGACTGTCTATAATGTCCTCAATGGCACGTGATATCAAACCGGATGAGACACCCGATAATATTTAAATAATTGGTACTATTGTTGAGTCGGATTGCATGTCACGCTCGGGTCATTGGTTAACTTTGGTGTTTATAGACCTATCTAGAATAGGGCACGGGAAAGATAAGAAAAATATGATTTAAGACAATATTATCCTTCGCCGTCGACTCGGGTGGATACCATATTTTGATCACGTCGGCTGTTTTATTATTGTTTTCGGAAGTGTATAAATATACGATTATGATGTAAATCTTCAATTACAAGCGATTGGATGTGTTTATTGTTCGTTGCATTCAAATGCATGCTACTATTTCTGTTTGAAAAAATTGTGAAACGGATTTGACTTTTTTTTAAAACAAGATATTCGATTATTTGGAAACGATCAATCAGTATCGAATGATTAGAATTTAGTTTGTTCAGAGAGATTTTAATTGGATTTTAACATAAAAGATAAGGGACAGAATTTTTCATTCACCACGATACTGGATTTTGTTGAGACATTCGAACTGTCGATAGCTTATTATAAATGATAACCTTCGGGATCCAGTTAAATCCATAGTGGACCAACTCATAGAGTTAAAAAACAGACATTTCATTGCTTTTCGCCACTACGCTGGTTTAACTTTTGCCTTCCGATGTTAGGGAAGCCGACCATTTCGAAACCATTTGAACTTTGAAGAAAGAAAATACGTTAACATTTGAACGTAGTGAAGGAATTTCCTATTTTTTGGAGATTGGAATAAGTCTTTAAATATGTTAAAATTTGACTTACCAGGGAATCTTCGACAGAACACTCGTATTTTGTCGTCTATGCGATGGGATGAAGTGGTGAACCTGCTCGCAGCTAGATACAAAGAGAAAGAGGTAAAAATATTTATTTGTTTTGACATTTATTTTCAGCATGGGATTCTCATCTGTTCCTTTGGACCTCGTAAAAATCAGGAGAAACCAACGCAGACTAAAAGGTTTGCTTTCCAATCCAGAAAATCCGAATGATCACTTGAATCTTCAACACTACCCTGTGAGTATTGGTCAACTAAACAGTTATGCCTTGGGAAGCAGTAATAAAATCAAGGGAAGAAAGTAGTTGTGGAAATTGTATATCCGTCAGAAGGATCCTATTAACATGATTCTTCATCCTCTACTTAATCGAATATACGAAAACAAACACATGAAAAACTGTATGATGGATATTTACTTATATAATGTATAAAAGATCTTTAAAAAAAAACAAACACTTTTATCAATTCATAAATACTTTTAATGATATTGAAAAAAGAAGATACATTTATTTTAATATTTTGTTAAAAGCATTTTTTTAAATTAAAATCCTTATTGACCTAAAATGCACGAGAGAAAATAAATTTTAGGCTTATTTTTTTTTAAATATTGAAGTCAATTGAATCTTTCCGAACAAAACAAACTAAACTAAAAATAATTATGCTCCTTTGCGAGTAAACTTTTTTTCATGTGCGTGTCGAAGAGTAATTAAATTCTAAATACGTTGGACATTAAATGGACATTAAGTGGAATTTTCCATACGTGTAAATTAAACTATGAAAAGGGCCCAATACCAAATAGCAAACATTTCATTTCATCAATCGGTAATTAACGTCACCTATCAAACAATCGAAAATTTAAAATTCTCTTTTATTCATGCAGTAGTAAAGATTAAAAAAAAACAGATTTGGCACATGTATTTAGAATATTTGATATTAAAAGTTTTCAGAGTATCTACTTCTTTATCATAGGTATATCACCGGGGAAAATATGGGTGTTTCTATATATCGGGCGACAATAAAACTAAAATGCTGTAGATGGTAAGAAGCACTTTATTTGAACTTTAGGTCGGTATGGGTGATTTCTGGGAATCCAAAAACTACACCCGAACAATCCGAAACCTAATTCCTCTCCCCCAGCAATGGTGTATAACACAATATAAATAAGAATTGAAAACAATAGAAATTAGCACTTAAGCACGAGTGACATATGTCATAGAGTAAAACTTCAATATGAGTGAGTCAATTAAATCAAAGGTGAGGTGTAAGAGTTAATAAAATAATTAAGCAATTATAAATGAAGTGAATTATTGTCTTGTACAAAGAGAAAGGTATATTTATGAATAGATAACAGTTACTCAAATTTCACTCCATGATAGGTATATGAAGGTCCCCAACACCCCCCCCCCTTCCTTACATGTGTGTAACTGAAATTTTCTAATCGTTTAAAAGACTCCATACTATCTTGATCCAAAGAAAGAGGACCAAATGTGTATTAACACATTTTTTCAGCTGATCTTTGACAGGCAAACAAGGTTCCCAGCTCTATCAATCAAAATGTGGATTGAAACATGCCTCTTATTGTATTGAATTCGTTGATCGTCTCTGTTGGACTTAGTTCCAGTGCAAGCCCCTTTGTCTAATGTTAAGCAATTCTGAAGGTTTTTAAACAGATACATTTTGAGTTTGTTGTTGGTATCTCCTATCTGATTTGGGAGACTTTAATCCGGGGAACATAAAGAGACACAATCCGATCGCCGACAATACCGTGTCCTTTATATTGTCACACAATGCCTGCCCTTCTCCACACCCTCATATTGAAGTTAGAATTTAAATTTTTTTTTTAAAATAGGCTGTAATGATGTGAAGATGATAAGAAGTGTTACATACAAACACTGCCTTCCTCTATTATTCTTCTCCTAAGGGTTCCCCTAGGGGTAAAACCTCATCTCTAGAACAGTTAGAGTAAACAATCCTACCCAAGTGAGCGCTTAAATAATGGAAAGTTAGGAGACTGCATCGTTTCTGATGGTGATAATTCTCCTCTGATCTATCTAGTCTACTTAATATACATCTATAAATGGATCCTTAATGAACTCACCTTTAGTGTCCTTCCGATTCGTCGACAGTTGCCATTATTTTAGACCAGTCAAGCGACGGTTAGTGATTGAGTGTTAATATAGCTTTGTCATTAGCTGGTCATTAAGGTGCTGCTGTTGCCATTGGCCTTCAAATTGTTATCCTAAGTATAGGGATCTTATACTGTTTGCTCGGATGTTAAGGTGTGTCAATCAAATGAGATTTTAGAAAAAAGTTAGTAGTGATTAGAAATGGTTATTGGAGAAAAAATTCATTTTAAGCCGCTGAAAAACGTTACAGTGCATGGATACGGTATACGACCTGAAAAACAAGTATGTTTTAGTAACAAGTTAAAATCATATTTTTTGAAAAAGATAGGCTAGCTTACAGTAGTAAAGTTTTAATTCTTATATTTTAGATTCGGAGAAAGCCTCTTCCAAATGGATTTTGTTATGTCTGCAGTCGTCTTGACCCAGAGGGAAAGTATAAAACCCCTCATGGCTACCTCTTCAGTAAGGGATTTTTCTCTCAATGTGAGCACATGCCCAAAACACCATTTCCCACGGTCATCATTGACGACGGTAAAGGACCATCGCCGACCAACTCGGAACCGATACAACCCATGGGCGGACTCCGAGTCAAGATAACCCGTAGAGCCAGGTCGCCCCCGTCTAAGTATGGGAAGAAATATTTCGATAAGTCCGTGCTTGATGGCGTCCGTTACAACGATGACTTGTACGACAACTCCCGATACAGTGTCCCAGCAGCTTTCGAAAACGTGTCCGGTGAAAATGGAAAGAGGATTCCTGAAGTCGGGGAATTGTCGTGGATGGAAAGCGACAGTGCCTCAGATCACGAGGAAATTATTGTGAATTATATTGATGACTGGAACAAGGAAGACCAAACCCAGTATGACATTCAACCTTCACCAGACCGCGAGGTCTTATTGCCACCAATTGGTGGAAGTCAAAAATCGAAATCAGGGTTTAGCAAGTCCTCTGATTTAAGTATTCCGGAGCCAAAACATTCCGATAAATTGCCTTCGATACATGGGAGCATTGAACGCATTAATGCATCAAGAGAACGACTCGAGAAAAAATCGGGAAAAAGGAAATCTCGAAGATCTTCAGATTCCTCTCAAAAACTCGACGACGCCGACATGATATACCCGAGAGATGATGAACTTGGCCACGTAAAGTATCACCATCGAGGTATGTACGACTCGGTTCCGAGTGGCGGATTCGATATTCCATCATCCCAGAGCAGAAACAATACGAACAAATCGTTCACAGAGAATTCTTCTCTACGCGACCACGAGAAAAGTAAATCGAGATTAAGCTCTGATGATGTATCGCTCGGGATACCGGAGACGCCATCAATGATAATCGCCCGCATCAACAATTCTGATCATTGGTGTCAATGTGAAGATGTCGATATGTCCACGATTAGATGCTCCGAGTGCCATATTGTTGGTGGCCATGAAAAGTGGTGTATTCACTCGAGGTCTTCATCCAAGCAAGGCATTTGTCCTGAATGTGGAAAACCTATCAAAAGAAAAAACATCCGGGGATCTAGTTATAAACACCAGAAATCAAGACGCGGTTCCAAAGCAAGCAAATCGGAAGAGTTAGATGACAAACGAGTTCGTTTTGACGACGAAAATGATAATGATGAGCAGAGGCGCCTGGAGTTGATTAGAAAGACTGACGAGGATTATATGGCGGGAGTGGATGACATCTTGTACGATGAGCACAAGTATGGGCGAATGTGGACTCCAACGACGGAGGACGAAGAACAAGAAAAACCAAAACGGGTAGACCCCAACATTCACCGCGATGCCTATTTACGCGCTCTCCTTGAGGTGAAAAACAAACAAATGAAGAAGATTTCAGAAGTGGACGAACACTTCTTCGCAAGCAGGATTTGTCGCCCCCATGTGTTTTCTTACTTTCGTCTTCGGCCGCAACAGGCCAAACACAATGCAATGAGTGAGCCAGTCAGCATTGGTCTGAAACCAGACACTTCTAGAGGTATTCCACCGAGGAAGGGTATGAAACACATTTTTGGAAAAGTGAAAGTTGACGATTTTTATCCAGGTGGAAAGAAAAATCAGAGTTTTAATATCTCCATGAAAAAAGAGGACAAACGTCAAACCATGCCAATACATAGTTTAAGCTACAGCAAATAGATATTAGGATATTTCTTTCCCTTCCATAAGAAACATTAAAAGCTGATGCAAATTGCAAGTCATAATACATTGTAACTTAATCGACAAATGTAAATTATGAAGAGAAACAATAAAAAACACAAAATTATTTACATGTCTTTAGTCAGCTTGGTTGTTTTTAGACTAAAATAAGTGTATTGTGAACACAGGTTTAATTGAAATATGAATATATGTCAACGATATACGATATCAATTTAACTGAAAAAAATATGCAGTTCATGTAACAAAAATGTTTTAGCAAACTCATCAACAAAACTTTCACAAGAAAAGATTATCCAAATTCTAAAGGATAAGTTATATGGTGGTGGGGGGGGGGGGGGTGACAGAGTGATAATCTTAACGTCGTATAAACTTTATTCAATAAACCTTTATTTTCCCATATATTTAATTGTTATCATAAATTAATTTCCAGCGTTCATGAGGTAAAAACGATACTCAGAGCTGTGGCCGACGTCAACAGCGTCATCATTGATATGGAAGAGTGTTAATAATCTATAAGATTACTCACTTACATTTTCAAATTATTGCAGAGATTGAAACAGGTGGTGAATAAAGAGTATCCAAATTTGAGGACCATGATGGAAGACCGGAAAGATCAAGTTATAATAAATTATTTAAATTTTGCACAACGCAGTTCTGTACCATGCAGACCATAACCATTACAAACAAGTTTGCAACCGTCTTTATCGCTTAACGCACGGAAATTCGAACCGATCATCAATTATATCTAACATCAAGCGAGCAATCACATGTAACCTCTTAACAAACCTCGCGAGGGCCTATATTTTTTTTACTTTTACTGTTTTGAAATCATTGAAAATAAAGTGTACTTAATTTATTAAAATATTTGATATACAACATGAATTTAATTATACTTTCAACGATTAATTTTTAAACAGAGTACATGTATGTGCAATTACAATCGCGTGTAAATTTATTGGTATTGCATACATGTGTTTTGTTATGTAAGCTGTATAGGCTATTGCTTATACATCAAAAGTCCATCGTCAATGGTTGAATTTTTTTTTTTAGGATTCCAGCGATATGAAAACTTAAGTTTATGGGGTTTTTAAGGAATATGAACAGCATTATCCATGCTGGGAATTTTCATGTGGAATTGTAATTTACTAAAAATATCTAATTGCAATTGGTTATGGTTTATAATAGATTTACATTACTTAGAAGAGAAATCTTTCTTTTGGTAGAATTAAATGATTCGTTTTATTTATCAAAAACATTCAAGATTTGGGCAGAATTATTGAAATAGCAGACTTTTTCAGCTATTCCAAATTCTTTTTATAAATAAAAGTCAATTCTATGCTTTAAAGTAGCGAAAGCTAGTACAATTCGTCTCTGAAATTTAATTTAGATAATTTTAAACTTATATTAACATCCCCCACAACTGTAAAGAAAAAGAAATTGGTACATATATGATAGAATTAACCATAAATTGTTGATCATTAGATATAATATGTTTAACAATTGCATCATTAGAAATTTAAAAATCGTGAACATGCTTTAGTAAAGTTGTATACTTTTAATTATTCACACAGGCACCTCAAATGAGACTCAAATTTCTAATACTTTAAAATCTTCGCACAATAAGGTCACATTCTATGTTATCAATTTTTTTCACTCCATGTCATTAGTTTTATTTGAATTAAGGTTTTTATTCAATCAGTGATTTTTTTAACCAAGTGCAAATATCTGTTTTAAGTTATCTTTCTTGCAATGCGAGTTTAGCGTATTTGAAGCTCCATATACAATTTCAACATTTTCGACATGTACATATTTGTTGCTATAATCGTATATTTCCAAATATGAAAACACCCGCATAATTCTGTGTAGTGAATTAAGTTATGTTTTAATGTAAAGATGGCGTGATGTCGCGCGAAAGCTGAAGCAGGCGACAGATGCACGGCTTTGCCCTGATCAATGCTTTGTCTGGGCTTTGACACTTCCAGTAAGATATTTTTGTTTTGATTCTTAATTTTTAAAAGATTAATCTGCTGCTTAATATTAATTTTATTCATGTGACCTTATTGTATTAATCAAAATTGAGTTAATTAATAACATAACCTATGTTAATGATGCTGTTATAGCGGTATTATAATATAGTTTAAATGGTATCAGTTTATAAACGCATAACGCAAATGTTAAATTAAAATCAGCAAAAACAAATTTATACGTTATATACATATTATTTTGGAATTAACCTCTACTTAAACTTACATGTGATGATGAAGAAGTAATCTAGCCATTTATTAACATTATTTTTCGCCGACAAAAAAAAAACAACAAAACAAACAAAATGTATCTCGTCTTGTGGACATCTTCCTTTTCTGTCAATATGTTTCAATATTGTATTTCTGTAAACTGTGGTAGAAAAAAAAGCAATGGAGACCTGTAATACCTATTTAGGACCATATTAACGGATCAAACATAATTTATATTTATTATTTTTTAAATAGATGTGCATCTTTAGTTAGATACAAAACAAAACGAACAGGTATACATAAAGTCTCGAATCCGGAAAATGTGAACTTACAGTCAATGTTGCGAGGTAAAAGAACGGGATAATAAGGAAGTAAATATATCTACTCAAAGCACGTTCCTGTTTGATAATGTGGATTCCATACGGCTTGAGATGTTTCGGTAATATAAAAATATAAATGGCATGGGCCGATCCAGAAAAAAATCCAAAAGAGGTCCGACAGTTACACAAGTTTGCCGGGGAACGGGGGGGGGGGGGGGGGTCTGAGACAAATTTTGGTAATTTTATAATGTAAATTTAAAGAAATTTTGCAGAGGCGGGGGGAGGTGTTTTTTGGACCCCCCCCCCCCCCCCGATACCCCGTCAAGATCCAAGATCCGCGCATATACAAAAAATAACCCAGTGTAACATACTGATATTTGAGTATTTAAGATATATTGTTATACTTTCATGTTAAATACTGAAATCTGATTGGTTAAGACGCAGTTAATTATATTTACTATTACCCTCAGCGTTAGCAACGCACTTGGCAACGGGTAACATTAAAAAATGTTACATGCGCGAAAATTATGCGCGTACGGTTCGCTGTAGAATTCACGTTATTCCTATGTAAAAGCAGTAAAATTTTCTTAAAAATTTTAAAAAAGACATTCAGTATAACAAAATAAATAGTGCCTGTTTGGGAGGATAACAGTTGAAATTGACACCCCTCGAAAACCATTGTCAACCTCCGCTTCGCGTCGGTTGACAATGGTTTTCTCGGGGTGTCAATTTCAACTGTTACCCTCCAAAACAGGCACTATTTATATAATATTGGTTGTCGGGGAGTTTCTTCAAAATGTTTACAGTGCTTTACGTGTTATTTCTTGCTCGGCAAACAGGAAGAGGACGATGCACTCCAGCAATATACCACGTTCGCAAAATAAAACAGTTTGAAATGAATTTCTGACATAGAATAAAAGTTGTAAAGTCTTCCGGGTTCGACCATTAAAGCGCGAAGGTTCGATATTACGATAGTCGTTTTACAATTTGCCCCCTCATAAAAGTACAAGCAAATACAACTTGCAATAAAAAGAAGAGATCTACGACAGCATCAGATATTTGCACTCGATCCTTATATTACCTTCTTCACTATATGATTGCAGGTATCAGGTGACCATGAGGTTTCTTCTGCTGATACTCACTGCTCTGCTGTGCTTTGCTATCGAAAGTCGTGGCAGTCTGTCCCTTCACAGCGACAATCTGGTACAGATGTTTACAGACTATCTAGCTAACATGGAACAAAGACAGATGGACAGGTTTATACATAGCCGCAAACGTGCTGGTTTGTAAAAGTTTGTAAACATTATCTTTGGACATTTGGCCAACGTTAAAGTACACAGTGTCCCCCAAGAGAAGAAACATTTTAAGTAATTCCCACTGGTACACAATTTAAAGAAGAGCTTGGACTTTGGGTAGTTGTGTCAAACTGCATGGTGACGTCGCCCTGTCTATTTCATTACTGGCCACTCGGCCATAGCTTTTTGAAATCAACACGACTTGGCTGGCTTTTGAGCTAAGACTACGCAATCTATGTATATTTCACTTGAAACCAGCGTCATTTTAACTTCATATGATGCAAGGAATAGATAGCACCTCCTACCGGAAGTCCAAGGTCTTGTTAAAATGGTTCTAATGAGCGACCCTCTTCATCCTACCGGAAATTTATACATTTCAAAAAGGGTTCTAGAGTTATAATTGCCTGAAGTCATGCAGTCAGGCATATCTAACGTTTAAAAGTTGCATTTTCCAAGAAAGTGCAGGCAATGGGAACTAGCAATATAATTAATTAATGAAAATGTTATATGGGATAAAAACAAACAACAGTGAGCAAGAGTTTTCAGTAAAAAGGAGGTTCACCATGTATGTGTGTAATCCTGGTTAGTTATTTGTTCGTACGGAAGAGTAATTTATTCGGACGAATTAGGATTTGTTCGGACGAAATGACATTGGTCATATATTTAGTTAATTTATCGTGTAGAAACATGGCCAGAGAGAGGAGGGGGGGATTGATGCAAATGTCATTAATAAAGCAATAACCAAAAGACTTTACAGAAAGAAAATGTATTTCTGAGAAATTGCAATTATTATCCATATGATTCTTCATGGAAAACTATATTCTAATAACTTGAAAATTACTATCAGCGGTTTCTCCTTAATGTCCCTCCCTTCCTTATTTTTGTCGTTTGATTTATATCCCTCACTCATAAAAACACTTTCATGCATGAGGTATGCATTTTTTTGTGGGTTTTGTTTTGTTATGTTTTGGTTGGTTTTTTTTATAAACCTAGAATATATGCTTTCTAAGCAGTAATATGTACATTATATCTAAAAATCTGAATGTACGTATGAATTTAATAATAGCAACGAAACTTTTAAAAAATGTTAAGAAAGCCTTATTGATACATATGCTCCCTGATGAAAAATTTTGTTTAGTCAGGCAAGCTTTTTTGAAAAGCAATTGTAAAAAGTGTTATGGTCAGGACAAATGCGCCGAAATGCACTTTTAAAAAATAGGCACTTTTAAATTGAGTTAAATTTGGGACCAAGTCAACACACTTTGAAAAAAAAAAATTTCAAAGCGCGTTGATATCGTCGATATTTAACTTTTTTTTAATGAAGGGCTTTATTTTATTAGAATTTAAAAAGATGGTTTATGTTGAAAGACTTTAAGATTCTTTAACATACTAATGGAGAAATTATTGTTTGGTCAGCTCGTTTTTTTTTTCAATATCACTGTACTTAATTTAAAATAAAGTGCATTTCTTTTTCCGATCTTAAATGTTTACTCCAAGTTGCTGAATATCATATGTTTTGGATGGGAAAATGAGGGACAGGGGGCCTTCTTCTTGTAATCAGTTAAATAATGTACTCGTAATTGAACTTTATTATTGGTAGTTCTAAAAGACGGTTTTTGAGATTCCCTAGTGTTAACAAATCGTCATACTATCAACAAATCAGAAATTTAATTCCAGATTTTGTGATTTATACCTATTATTTAGAGTGTCTAGATGCTAAAAAATTTTGATGTAACTTCATAACGCACTTTGAAAAAAAATTTAAAGTGGGTTAAGTTGGTCTTCGAACAAATTTTTCAAAGTGCATAATTTTTTCAAAGTGCGTTGCCATAGCGGCGATTGTTTGCACCAATAATTTCATTTTCTTTCTTTGGCAGTTGGTGACGACAAACCCGAATACCTGAGAATCTGTACCGGAAGGAAAGACTGCGGAAGCGTGGTCCAAAACTTCGGGTTTATGTATGATCACGACAGCGGCATGGAGCTGTGTAACAAGAGCTACGTCACAAAGGCGGACGGAATCACGTGTTTTGACAAATACCCGAGCTGCCGGTATCTCAGAGACGAGTTCAGCATCTGCGAAAAGCAGGAAGTGGCCGACCGCCTAGGATGTGACCTTACCTGCGGAAAATGCCGTATGTGTGCATGTGTTCTCTGCTTTGTCTGTCTCTCTCTCTCTCTCTCTCTCTCTCTCTCTCTCTCTCTCTCTCTCTCTCTCTTAAAACAGAAAATTGTCAAGGAAAAAAAAAACTACTAACAGCAACAGCTTTTATTTTTAGAGTCTTATCAATTAAGAGATCGACGATGTCTCATAAATAACATTAACGAACTCTTTTTCGTCATCTTAAAAACGAGTAGAAATTCAAATAGAAATATATATTTTAGATAATAGCCTTTTAGTGCATTTATACATTATTTCTAAATGACCAATTTGTGTCAATATTTTTTTACCAGTTTTCTTTTATTCTAGTGTTTTAAAAGACATGATGATTAATCTTTAGTTTTCTATACTTAGACGAATACGATCATCTTTAAGCTATAAAAACTTATCGTTTTATCTATTTCAGAGCCAGCAACACCATATGAAAAGAAGGAGGAGTCTATTATTTTATATTGAAACCGAAAGTAACTTTGAGTGATTAAAAGTATCAGAAGGGAAATGATGTGTTTTGACTACTATGAAATAATTTATTTTAAAAGTTTTAAAAATGAATTGAAGAAGTTCTTTGAAGTCGATTTAGAAAAAAAAACCACACGCACAATTCATAGATGTACATGCATATTGCGCCGTGAAACCCTCAATAAGTACTACTGTTCCATGAATTACAATTTGTATAAATGTAAATCTAAACTTCATCAGAAGTTAACATCGTACTTTTACAAATACAATGTAGTAGCACAGTAGTAGTTAGGTTAAAAAATTGATAGATGTGTTTTCTTAATTGAGTGGTCCAAGGGTCAATGTTGGATCTTCATTTAATTAAATGTAAAAAAAAAAAAAGTCTTGCTTGCGCGCACTTAAATTGAAAAAAAGTTGATAAAAAGATCTTGGTTCTTAATTTAACTTTTTTTATACTTGTACAAAACAAAAATATACCTTGGCAAATATAATTGAAATATTGAGCAGTGAAACAATCTTTCACTTACAAATGTGTTGTCAAGTCCATTATTATATATACGTGCATGTATAACCAATTGTCTCTGCTAATAGCAGGTTTTAATAGTCAATGAATCATGGCTTAGCTGCTCTTATTGCAAACACTGCTGTCAAGTAGATGACTCTGCACTCAGGAAAACACTTGCTTGGAATCTGCTGAATTGTTACCTAATGGCAATTAAATAGCATATGATCTCTAATCATACATGCTTTATAAATCAAAATGTTCATGGTTTTCTCCCGTTTTGTTTGATGTGAAAAGTGATGTAGTAGACTCTGCTTTCCATGTGATTTTTTCAAGTGCTTAAAAGAACCACGGATGCAAGTGACCGACAACGAAGTGTTCTTTGTGAACAATTTTCACAAGACTTTGGACTTTCAGTAGGACTTAAATTTAGCTATTTATTTCTTGCGTCAAAACAAGCAAAATATGCACCAATTGCGTAGTCTTAGCTAAAGCCAGACAAATCTTGTTGATTTCAGAGAGTCATGGCTGAGTGGCCGACACTGAAATAGACAAGCCTACGTCACATTGCTGTTTAACACAACTACCCAAAGTCAAAGCTCTTGTTAAAATGGTTCTATGTCCACAAAAGCCATCCGAATATATATATTTTTTATCAAACTGGAAACAGTGAATTCTTCAAAATTAGAAAAGGATTTTTACCAAAAGGCCAATAGGCCTTAACGGTCACCTGGGTACCATAACCCATACTAAAAATTGTCAAGGAGTCTCATATATGCATTTAATTAAGTTTCAATCTGGTTTCAATTTTTAAAAGAAATTTTCGTTAATTATTAATAAGCGAAGCTTGACTGAGCAAAAATAAAAACAAATTGGTAATCTTCAAGTACACATGATGTTTAAAATATATAAAACAAAAGACAGTACTCTTCCGATTTCTCGGTATTAAAGCCCAAAAATTTGTGTCTATTATTTTAATATAGTAGTATAGAAGATATGCATCAACACTACATGACCATATTGCCCACCCCCATTAGTTTTTGGGACTGGCAACTTTTCCATTTTGACTCAGATAACAAAAACTTACTGCGATTTTACAATAAACATCTCAGTGAAGGTTCATGGTTCATATGAATACATTATTTAGCTGATTAAAAGTTGAACTCGCATTAATTTTGCGTGATATTAAAAGTAAAAAAATATTTCGTGCTAGATTTCACAAAATCGTTTAATACATAGTGATGATGTCAGGCGCAAATTCCCATGGGAGACAATTGGCTGTTTCTTTTATCTAAAGTACTGATGTACATAACAGTAATTGAATTAGATATATTTGTTTAAATATTTCGATTTTTTATGTCAATGAAATAATGAATAAGTCACAAATGTAACAAAACATTTCGACACGAGCATTGTGACTCCTAACGTCCAGTCCCACTTTTTAGAGATATTGGGAATGTTTGTAGCATTTTGCCCTAGAAATATTTTTTTATTTGATAAGTAATATTTAATATTTTTAGACATTTGAAATTTCTTTCATATATTTCATACAAATACAGCTTCTATGAGTTATTTTCAAGTCGTAACAATACATTTTATTAGTTATCATCCCTTATCCCGTGATATATTCCGATTTCAGTGAACTTCCCTACTTATAAGTGCATACATTTGATATATTCCTACGTAGTCAACCAGTTCTTGCCCACTAGGTCACGGACTCGTCAATCAAGACGATTGTAGTTCCGTGTTTATATTTAGAATGAAGGTTATTCCATCCTGTGTAGCCCCTCTTCGTTTCTAAAATCATATTAACTTAAATGATATTCGACCGCACCAATTTCTTTCGTGAAGAAATTATATTTTATATATTTACTTTTGTTTTTCCTAAATTGAGGAAGTATTGACAAAATTTTAGTATTAATTTTGTTCTAATTGAAATAATGTTGCAAAAAAAGAAAGAGGTGATATTTATACAAAAGTAAAACAGTATTCTATCTCGTTTTAAAAATTCCCTCGGTAGTGATTTCTGTGGCAACAAATTCAATTATAAGAAACACACACTATAAGAATCAAACAAGGTTTAGATGTATACAGCGGAAAATTCGATATTAAACCAAATCACTAAAGAAATCGAACAATATTCAGTAGACACACAGCCTTATACATGATGAGCGTATTATAGAAAACAATAGAATTTTTTTTTAAGAAATATGAATTAAATTGCAAGGGCTGTGATATAATTTCAAACGGCTAAGTTATAATCGATAACTACATGTATATGATCATGTACAATGTAATTTTTTAAAGATGAAATTGATTTAGAAAATCGGACAGTGTATAGAACTTTGTTTTTAATAAACCACATGAACGCATTTTTTAACAAATCATGTCAGGAAATCGAACGATGTTTTTGAAGGAGATTTGTTTTGATCAATAATTGTTACACCATTTTTTTTTTTTCATTTCACCAGACATGAAAATAAATAATAATTGTTTTACCAGACAAAAAGTTGTTAACATCTCAAAGTGCAACCTGTATAAGTTTTCAATGTTTTGGTCAATTATTAAGTAGGAAAAATTATTTAGTAAATATCACTGAATAACATTTAAGAAAATTGTCTAGAGTTATGTTCATTTAAGATAACATGGACGCTGTCGACTTATTAAGTGACGAGAATTTCGGTTAAAACACAAAAAGATTGACTTCAACATTTCACGATTTTTGTCTGCTTAGATAATTAAAAGCTTCATTTTTTAAATCAGTTTTGCATTAGAAGTAGTAAGTAGAAGGTGAAAAAATTCATTATTCATTAACTTCTTTCTTTGGTCATAAGAGAAAAAAATATATACACATAATATCAAACTACAATGTTGACATTTACGTGTGAAAGAACATCTTAATATCTGCAGATTGTCAGAAAATTTTTAAGATTACTTATGTTAAATATGTGGTGTTTCTTTTAACCATCTCCAGACATCTGCCCATAGCATGTTGCCTGCGTTTTAGTTAAGTGTGCAAACTATGCAGATAAATATTCAAGGTTATGAATGGATGCTGCTTGCGAAACTTGAGAAGTATTTGCATCAGAATATATTTTACAATTTAAATTCAATTTGAGATGTCAACACTTAATCCCAGTTGATATTTGTGGGTTAAAATTACGCTGTCCACTGTTAAGTGCAATTATAAAGTCATATTTGTAAAATTAAATCGTTGAAAATGCATTTTAAAACAAAAAATTCTCGAGTAACTTTCCCATTGTACATGGAATTTTATAATTAATTTTAACTATATGCATCTTTTTTTATATTCCTTTCTTTTTAGTTTTGAAATCGTCCAATGTATACCCCCCCCCCCCCCCCCCTTATTTCTCCACTCATATACTAGTATATATTTTTTACCGAATAGGAGGAAAGCTGATGCCTTGCACCTGGGTAAAACTATTCTTGTTTTTTTTTTTCTTTCATTAAATCAAAATAAATAATATATTATTACAATGCTGCATAAAAAATACCACTTGTGGTCATATTGTTAAAATCATCGTGACCTAATTATTTGCAAACGGTGACCTAATTATTTGGCGAGAAGACGTGTGGAAATTAAAGTTAATGTGTTTTTAAATTTCTCTCCAAAATTTCTTTTTTGCCAACTAGAGCTGCATCATTATTACTGTATATTTCTCCCTTTTATTTCCTTTTCATTATTATAGGAGGGGATCAGAAAGGGAAAAAATATTAATCACTTATTTGTTTGTAGTTTGGATGTGAACAAAAAGCCTCACACGACAGGTAAACTTTCTAGGACAGTGTTGTAGATGCATGCCTGATTTCATTACAACTGCTTTTTTGAAAGCAACCAGGAAGCAAGGAAATGTTAATTAATTTAATACAGTTAATTAAAAAAAAAATGCTGGTCATCATCAATCCTATCGAAGTTGATTCTAAATTGTTTAGAGGAAATCCCAATTCAATACCACCTAAGAATTTTCAACTGTTAACCATGACAATAAAAAGTGTCTGGTCGGTAATTTATTGTCCATAATTCATGATCAGACAAGAACGTGAAGTTTAGCATGTTAATTCAAACAAATAAAAGAAAAAAAATTTATGAGCCAATACAGCCAAACCTGTATCGACACACCATAAGGTTTCTGCAATTTAATGAGAAAAATGCATTAAAAATTTTCAGGTTTTTACGAGAAAGCTATGAAGAGATACAATGTATTCAGGATAGAAAAAAAGGAGAAGCAATAACTCTTATCGACACAGCTAATTATGTTTCCATCGTACCTATTAGTACTTCGAAGATAAACGATGTGCCCTGGATTTTCCGACCGAGTTCAGCCGGGTCCTCTGTTAACATATACAGAAATTTTGCCCCAGATATATAAAGATTACTTTAAAACAATGGATAAAATCGTTTACCACAAAATTTATTTCCACAAATAAGATTCCTATTAGATGGTTATTTTATATATATATATAAATCTGAGCTCTTATTATGATGAAACCTCCTTATTGATAATACACTTAATTTATACTTATAACTTATTTTACATCGGTAACACAATAAATAAAATTTTAAAAAATGAAATTTACATATCCGGCTTCAACAGGTTTTTTTTTGGTTGGTTTTATTTGTATTGCTTGCCACATGTACACTGGTAAACAATTATAGACAATGCACCAGAAAAAACAAATTCTGTGTAAAAAAAAAAAAAATAACATTAAATAATTAAAATATTTGGTCTTTAAACTGAAAAATAAGTTTTACAATTTTAAAATCTGACAAGAAAAATTGCAGTCTATATTTATTTTACAATTGAAATATAGCAAATGTTGGTTAGAGATAATAGTAATACATCATCTTTAATTGATAGACCAATCTATTTTTTTTTGGTAGTTTTTACAGTTTATTCACACCTGGATAACAAACCACAAATGTTAATTTTCTTGTAAACAATCATTTCAACAAAAAAGAAACTTCTTGAATTGATTAAAACAGAAAATTAAAATAATTCAAATTGATATGAACAAGGAATCTATGAGTTACAGTAATTTGCCCATGTCCATCCTTCTTCTTCATGATTAAGAAAAACCGCAACTCTGCATCACAAATATTATGACTCATTTTCTATTCATATTGATAAAAAGCAAACATATCCGCTTTATTGTTAAGCTGGATGTTTTTACAATTGTTGGATTAATACTGGACTGTAAACGCCTTAAATAATGGATGTTCAAAATTAGTTTTATATAGATTTAATGGCAAAAAGATTTAAAAGATATTCAGAGCTGTGGCGTGAACAATGCACATGCTACATTGACAATTATAACTGAGTAATGATGATCTCTCAACAGAGAGGCTATTTATAATCTGTAAGACAGGCGTGGCACTTCTTGAAATCAGAAAGTAGTGTTCTGTTTTCGATTTGTAACACGAAAAAACTAAGAAATGGAATAAAATAATAAATACAACCAAGCTATGCAGTTTTTATTTCTACTTGAATTCGACGATTAAAAATGCTTCTCATAGCTTTAATGTGAAGGAAGATCCATTTATCCTTCGCATTATGAAAGACTCTAATGTATTATTTTTGACCTGACTTGAAAAAAGCAATATTTTTTAATATATAACAACAGCAACTTTTTCCAAAGCCGTTATCAAAGAGCAGATCCAGAATCAGCTTCCATACTTTTGTAATGATTGAAGCAAGTTCTACAATTTATCTGGTCGTAAATTGAGCATGGTTACTTTGGTATTAAAATTGGCTTCACCAGAAATCAAGTTATATGTAAGATCAAGCAAGTCTAACAGTGTTTTAATTTGGAGTGAAAAAAATCTCACTAAAGAACAAATAACAAAAAATAATCAGGGAAACAAATTCAGACACTTTAATAATGATGTCAAGGTGTTGCAAAAATGTGGTTTAACCCAAGTACTAAAACCTTGACGATTCGAAAGCCGGAAACGCACTATGGTCTCCAAAGAATGCATATAATTATACGGTGTACTAGTATCTGGATAAACAATCTGCATATGTCAAATCTAGACAATTTAAAAAATTCATTAATCATATTCATGATTAATTTTTGATATTCCCGGTGCCATACTGAGAGGTCATTTTTCTAAAACTTGACTCTAGGAACTCGAAAAAGTTACATTTTACCCTTAGAATTTTGATCAATATGTCGCGATCGATGGTGAAAGCGGGTTTTCTAAATTTCATTAATTTAATCAAGTGATCGCACATAAATTTTAAGAACGTACAAGTACGAGTTTTACTCCTTAGATATATACAAAGGCATGCATATTTAAGAAATATTTAATAATTCATGTTAATGTTTATCAACAATTACTCCTAGAAAATAAAATCGGATAAAAATAGAAAGGCATTATTAAAGTGCCTATAAAAACAATAAATCATTAGGATTTTTTTTTTTTTTTTTTTATTATTTGGTCCTTTTTGTTGTTTGTTTGGTTCATTTTTGCTCAGGGAAAGTGAAGATTAAATAAATAACTGTAAATGTTATTATTTTATTGGCTGCGAGCACGTGTTTTTGATTAAGAAACACATCTCTTTCAATGAAAATTACCCACCAATACCTTAATGTCTTTTTAGAGTTTGAGCGTAAGGACCTTAAAACACTATTTAGATTTCAGTGTACTTTTATTGTCTTTTCAGTCTTGCAATTTATAAACTAGATACGTCTAATAAACCAACGTTATGATATTTGGACAAGGGATTTTTTTCGTAATTGGCCAGACTGCTTGTGTTTGAATTATAGAGACACAGAGCAGTAATATTCCATATATCGAAATTTACACTATCTCCAGATTTGTTATACCTAATATTGAAATATAAACTTTTGAAAAATTACGATGATCAAAAGCAAATAAATCCGATTAAATGGAAAACACGATGGAATTCATTGACCAAACTCATAAATATTGAGTTTCCCTTCCGCTTTAGTCAATTGCAAGCAAGCGCAGCAGAATTTAAAATACGCCAGCGTGGCAAATAGAATAAGAAAGCGGCTTCTCATCGTCTTTGGGAATTACTATTATATTTACCATGATGTACTCTCTATAAATGCGTATTTTTTAATACAGACATCAAACAACTTTTAATACCAATTCTATTTTCAGTGCCTCACTGGAATAATTTTTAAGAAAGCAATTGTAATCTCGTGACACTCAATTCAATTTCCAGAACAACTCGGTTTGTTTGTAATTCCGACCTGTAAACTGATATGTGGTATCACTTTTAAGACCTGTAAACTGATCTGTGGTGTCACTTCAAGAACTACTGGTATTTTACATAAGAAATAGTTTCGTCACAGGGAATTTATAACTTCCAAGATTTCGTCATAATCTTTCCGGGGCTTTAGATTTTGTCCTGTTCGATTTGTGAAAATACCAAATTGTCCATACAATTAACATGATTAACATCATTCTGTAATTGAAGTTTATTGGATTCATGAAGTTAATAGTTTTGCACTTGTCGTCTATTTCGCACTTTTCCAGCTATCATCGTCTGAATAGATGAACAAAATAATTTTATCAAAATTTTATTTCAGGACTAACCAATTGAAATTAAATCAAAAAAATTGTTCTTCTGGCTGTGAAAACATTTTACATTAGACGAAATATAAAAATTGGATCAGTTTTGGAATGTCTACGTTGTATTAAAGCTAATCACCAATGATCATTATTATGTGCTGACAACGAACGTTTAATATACAGGACGTGGTACAGGTATAATCCAAGTAGTCTACGGTATTTCGTTATTAGAACCATTTTAACAAGACCTTGGACTTTCGGTAAGATGTAGCTATCTATTTCTTGCGTCAAAAAAAGTTCAAAATGACACTGGTTTTAAGTGAAATATACACAGTTGTGTTGGCCTTCGTCACATTGCGGTTTGACACAACTACCCAAAGTCCAAGCTCCTGTTAAAATGGTTCTAATAAATAAAGTTTTTTACTTTTTCTTGCTGTCAAAAAGTATGCAAGACACTTGAGAGATATTACACAAACTGATTAGAAATGTTGAAATTTTCTTATAATTGTGGGTGATCAAAAACCATAGTTTTTCTTCCAATACTTGAAAAATTCTGCTTGGAAACGATAAGAAGCGATATAAAGTATTAAATACTTTAAAGCTGTTTGGTCCGACTCAATATCAAATTTTGTGTACGCTTTTAACCCAAACATTCTAGGAATGAAACCAATTGGTTCCCTTTTTTTAAACATTACCATGATGCATTTGGTTTGATTTTTTTGTATGCCCTTAAAGAAATTATTTTTATTTACTTTGAATATTTTTAACTTTGAAAGGGGTGTAAATAGGTGAAAGTCTATAATTATATTTATAGATAACCTTCTAAGGTAGTTGGTTTCTAATGAAACTTATTTGATACTGTAATAGCCGAAAAAATCGGACCATGTCAATGTCGTTTTGTTTCTGAAGGTCATATATCAGGTATTTGTATGTTCTCCATTTCAACAATTTTCAAGTACTTACACTGATTATTGAACATAGACATGAACTTTAGCGATGTACTTCATGGTAGTGGGTGTATGTGGTCTTCCTTTACTATGATATCTACACAATAAAATTTTACTTGGAAGGCCGCCACATTAATACACACGTCTTTACTCACAAATACTTCCAAGCATATTCTTATACGTGGTATACGACATGGAAAAAAGTAGAATCGTGACCAAAAAGAAATAAACCAAAGGCAAGTGTTCTTTTTTATTAGAACCGTTTTAACAATAGCTTGGAATTTTGGTAGTTGTGTTAAACAGCAATGTGACGCAGGCCTGTCTATTTTTTTGTCAGCCACTCAGCCATGGCTCTCTGAAACTAACAAGATTTGTTTGGATTTTGAGCTAAGAATACGCAGTCGGTGCATATTTCGCTTGAAACCGCATCATTTTTAACTTGTTTTGACGCAAGAAATAGATACATGTAGCTACGTCCTATAAAAAAGCTACCGAAAGTCCAAGGTCTTGTGAAATGGTTCTAATTAGAAAAGTGTGTCCCTCTGGATAGTATTAACTGTTTAAGAACGCTAACTCAATGTCTTTTTATCAAATAATGCATCAGCTTTTCATGTATTTTCTCGATTAACAGTTTGTAACCAATAATTTCAACAACCCACAGCTCTTTACGAGGTACCTTGTGAGAAATGACATGATGCCTAGATATAAACATGTTATCCAAACATACACGCCGAAAACTGGAACATATGAAGTTATTTGTTTACCGAAGTCAAAATGTTAAACGATGAAATTACAGATGTAATTTGCTTGAAGACGATTTTGCACCGTGTTATTCAAATCAAATACACCAAAACAGTTACAACTTTTAATGAAAATTGTTTTGGTGGTTTTTAAGCTCTTAAAATAAAGCTTTTCTCCGAAAAAAAAAATTAATAATTTGTTCACCTTAAAAAAAAGACTATCAATAATGTCGGGAGATTTTATTTAAACGAATGGAGTGTTACGCTTATTTGAGAGAGGACAAGAATAGTCTTTTTTCTGCGAAAAGGAAACTAAAAGTAATTGTTTTAATGTACTGTTACGCCCGTTTAGATTTTAATCTAGTGATGAAGATGTATTCTTTTTATTATTCAAGTAAACAGAAAAAATACTTTCTGATCTATTGCACTGTTTAACATTAAATTCGCCGTTTATATAATTATTAAGTAAAGCAATTTCAAGGAAAATTTTAAACCAAAAATAATTATTAACATTTGACATGTGTTAATAAGTTACTAGTTTTCAAAATAAATGGTACATACGAGTTTATATTCCAAAGGAGGAAAAAATTCTAAATGACAAATTACAACAAGTTTATATGAAGAATGATTCAATGATAAATCTTTTTGGAAAGCGGTTAGCATTTTTTTTTTTGTGAAGTTATTGGGAAACATCATTGTATTTGCAGTAACACTGCATTTTAAGATACTGTAGGGATCTTTACCAAGCTCAGAAAAATATCGACATTTCAGTTTAAGACAGTATCTTCCCTTTCCTGGAATATACCAGTGTTCCCCAATATGATTTTTTTTCTTAGGTCTATTCAGGATTTTTTTTAAATCCATGAAGAATCTTACGATTTGAAATCCAACAGAAACATAGCGAGACAAAACCAACACCTCTAAGACTTTTGGCAAGAAGTCTCAAAAAGTGGCAGTCTTTCGCCCAGCAGATGTAATGCAATGTGCAATGAACCACTACACCAACTCAACGAGTCAAAGATCATTGTCAGAACATCAAAATTCACATAGGAAATAACGCAAAAACCGAATTGACAACATCTAAAAAACTACATGGTAAATTGTCACTTGGCAATACATGTATTGAAATGAATATGTGTTCCATTTTTAAGAAAATCTACTTTAATATTCTGTGCATTGTATACTTGTAGAAATAAGCTGTATGCATTTTGTGAGCATTATAAATGAACACCCCCCACCCCCCACCCAACCCCCACACACAAATTTCTCCAACTCTTGAACCCCCATCCCATCCCAAACATTTTCATGAAAAAATGTTTTTCAAACATCAAAAATTAAAAACGGAATAACATTCAGAGGAATCTTGGATTAGGGTTTAGACTTCAATGAAAAAATGACAATAACGTTAACAAACTGTCAACCATCTCAAAAATCCATGAAAAGAAATACAACTTCAAGGCAGAGCAGCACGGACCTCCAAAAAGATAGAGGTAGGATCAGGTGCCTAGAAGGAGTGAGCATCCTCTGCTGACCGCTCACACCCGCCGTGTGTTCTTTGTTGTAATCGGGAAAAAAACCCAGAAAGGTCCATAGACAATTAGGTGATTAATTATGGTCTAACAATTAGTATGAAAAACGACAGTCAGCATGTGACCCAGTGGAAGATTGTATATTGCTGACAAGGTCGTTGTATCGACCAAAAAATTTACAAAAAGATGACTTCAAGCGAGACTGTTTATAGTTCTGATTTATCAACTTGTTAGTCAGTAGCTTGCCCCGCCTTAGAAACTGTTCATACGAAGAGCATGCCCTTGCAAATCGAATTAACTGAGAGACAAAAACACCATATGCAGGTGATGAAGGTATATTGCTACATTAGTGAGGAAAGTTGAGTATAGAAGAATTGAAGTCATCGCGTTTATCATAAAGTTTTGTTTGGTTACCATCAATGTCAATTTCCAGTAAAATATCTAAATATGAAACAGATGACGCAGAGTCTGTGGTATCTTTTATTTCAAGTTCAATGGGATATATCGAGTCGACGTAAGAATGGAAATATCAATTGTTAATTGATATACCTGAATGTTGAGTTGAAGGCCACGTCGAGTGATTAATTTTTTTCACATACAAGTTTTTGAATAAATTCTGCTTCATAAGAATACAAAAATAGGTCTGCTAACAATGGGGCACAATTGGTACCCATTGGAATTCCAACAGATTGTTGGAAGTCTTGATTTCCAAAAACTACATAGATGTTGTCTATTAGCTACTCAAGCATCTTTTTAATGTCAACTTCAGAGCACTTGCATAAATTCAGAGCACTTGCATTTGTGTGTGCAATCAGAATGGTTTCAAAAAAAATAATTTTTTAGATTTCCAATGATAAGGTAAGCATTTTTACGACTTCCATTTTTAAGAAACAATTGTCGATGATATCAATGATGGCTGTATTAAGAGTAAAATGCAAACACGAAACTGTCTGACATGTCAATATATTAAGGGCTATGGAACTCAGGAGACCATTAAGACCTCTTGTTATGTTCTTATTCGTTAACACTCAAACGAACATAAATAATTTATAAAATAAATAACAACACGTATATAGATGCAGAAGCGCTCTCAGAAGTGCAGTTCATGCAGAAGCGCTCTCAGAACTGCAGTTTAATTATTACATGTATACAAATCACATAATCAATTTTCTTGTGTTCTTTTTATCTACAAAAACAAAACAACACATATTAGCAATATATATATATTTTTCATAAAACCAAGCATTTATGACTATCTTTGAGGGCGGGTGGGTGGGGAAACGTCAGCTTGCACTGAGAGAGAGCCTTCGAATGACTCAATTCTTTACCAAATCGTGCGTACCTTACGAGAATACCTGTAGAACAGGTTTTCTATAAATATAATAACCAATCAAATTGGTAAGTCTTCATAACAAACACCAGGTAAACACGTGTTCGATCGAAACACTTGTTGTAATACCTTGAAAAACATAGTGCAATTGTGTGGTTTTTTGTTGTTGTTGTTGTTTTTTTTACATCTAGATAGTTTTTGTAATATTTGAATTTTATTAATTATCAAAATAAAATTAATTTTCCCCTCTTCATATTGTAATTACTAGGTTTATGTGTATCTTATATTGCAAGCGTTGTGCACCCTCGAGCTCTGACTCGGGTATGTATAAATTATTTCGAAGTCTTGGTCAGTGATAGCACGAAACGCTAACGTTACCAAGTCTTGTCTGTTGATTTTCTTAGTAAATTTAGGAACCGCCATAACTTTGTCCTAACTCTAGGACATCACTTACCTTGTCCTAAGACCATTCTAAGGCTGTAACGTTTTGGGGGATATTGGGGCTGTTGTGAAGCATTTTTAAAGACCGATAGAATAAAGCAATATTTTCTACAGTTCTAGAATTTCCAACAAACATCTATTTCCTAATCCTGGAGAAGGGGGGGGGGGCATAGTCATTTATTCTATCATGTACGATCATTTTATCAATATAAATTGGAGAGGGACCCTGAACCGAATCAACCTCCCCCCCCCCCCCACCCCTCCATCCCCCCATATTTATCTTCTTTAGATAAAGACATAGGAAAACAATCATAGTTTCAATCTAAAATATTTTTCTCCACTTAGTAAAAGTGTATGGTCATAAAAATCATATTAAAAAACTTGAAACAAATTGAAAACAGATCACAAAAACAGAAAATAAACCAGCAGCAAATGTGCTCTCGTGCATTGGCGGAAATAACAAAACATAGCGTAAAAGTAGAATCAACCCGTGGGGTTGTAAATATCCGAAATACCGGACTAAAAAGAATACTGAATAATTTCAAACTACTGAAATTTGTAATGCTAGATAGCAATGAAAATGAAATGAGCAATATTCACAAAAGCTGCATAACATAATCAATTAAGGCGCAGCCATTTTGCGCTTTTTTGAAGAGTTTATAATCTAGCTTCCCTTAGTGAAAAGAAGAACATTTCAATTTTAATTTAGTCAAAATACCTGCTGTAAATGATTCATTTTGTTGCATAATTTAATAAGCAGAGACTTTATGCATGTATTTATCATGAGATTTATATGAATTTTAGATTACTTTAAACAATAACAAAAAACACGTTGGCCGTAGACTTAGATGTTATCAAGGTGCAATTACCATAAGAACAATTATCATAATTTGAAAATTCTCTTGGAGTAATTTCATTTCAAAAAACTTACCGGGTGGCAATAAATACAAAATTTAAAGTTGTCGTGTTGTAAATTTTATATTTACTGTCACCCGGTAAATTCAAAATTTACAACATGACATTACTATGATTTAAGTTATCGGAACATTGATTTATTTTGTTTAAAATATAGTTGTTATATACATGCACACAACGAATTAAATTCGTTGTTTGGATATTCAGCATATTCAGCATCCATGTCTCTTACTAACTATCTATTACTGATGCAGCGTCCATGTATGCAAGTGTAAAGACTAGTAATATCTTTAACCCAGCAGGAATCAGTTTTTAAAGGCTGGTTTTTCTACACTTTATGATGACAATTATTATATATTTTGCATTAATTTTCAGTTTCCAGAATCAAAGTAGCTAGATTAAAATAGATTATTCACACTTACCAACAAACAATCTCTTTAGAAGAAAAAATATTTAACCTCCACAAGAATATGAATGCAAAAATAATTTGTAAAAACAATTTGTTAAACAGTGCTTGTGGGGGCAACCTAAATCCAAAACGAAAGTATGGCAAAAATTAAAACAATTATTATGATAAGGTATATCTGATAATTTCGCAATGATATAACTTTCTCCTTTTTGGTGGTGTTTTGTTTACCATCCAGCCTCCTATGAAATGCCTTTTTGATAACTTAAATCGTGCTCCCTTTATGATTTAAGAAATGAAGATAATAATTTTTCTATTGATCGACGTATCAAAGAAAAAATTAACCGGAAAACTTCATCAATATGCGTGTATATAACAAAAGTTTAGTAATATATCTGATTAGAAGTCACATTACAGTTGTCTTCTGTATGAAGCTATAATTTACATTTAAAATGTGGTGGTTTTTTTTTATTTCATGTATCTATTGGGGAATAGCCACGGATAGGCGCTAACATAAAACTGCTGCATTCTCGTCCGCCATGAATGCCTAATTTTACTACACCACACCATTTGATTTACAGTAAAAAAAAAAATGCATGTTTACGTTTAGTACACCGTGTAAACTGGTGAACACCCATTTAGGCTAAATCAAGCGCACCCTTAATTCACTAAATAAACACAAATAAAACCTTTTTTACTAGAGTTTTATTGGATAAAACTATACATTTTTTTCAAAACATGATTGGAAAATTGAAGAGAGACAATATAGTAATAGTATTTGCCTTAAAAGAACAAACACAAGGAACATTGTACAAATAGATCATTACTGTTAAGAATAGAAAACGCTAATAAAATGGCACCAACATTGAAGATAAATCTGTCATTTTAATATATATATTTACTTTCTTATGCCTTTCAATCTTTTTATGATTGAACGAAAACAAATGTTATCAAATTTTATTTATTTGTAAACAAATAACACGTTACACTTACGTTAACGGTTTGACGGTTTTCAGACTTCACGAGATTTCACCGAATAGTTTACATTAATAACATTATTTTTTAGGAAAAGGCCCGACATGAAAGTATAAATAAATACATTATTTCAACAATTTCATCAAATGTTGTCAAGATAATTGATAGGTTTTGAAACATTTCAATAAAAAAAATCACTAGTTATTTCTTTAAACCGAACATCTATCAAAAAAGATGAAGTGTTTAAAATTGATTTATAAATACAACCTGAAATCATGTATTAATAGAAACTTCGGGTCTACAATGAAAGACAATTGGTGTTTATATTTGTAATAAGATGAATGGGGTCTATGTAATATAACATTTAATTCGCACACTTAGATGCAAAAGGTCGTGGAGCTTCAACAAGTAAAAACAATAATGTATTTGGTGTTTGATTAATCTATGCTAAGACTATTAACATCTTAGAATAACTAAAAGAAGAATATTCTAAGATATGCGCTACAAAGCGTGAACACAGAAGCAACCTACATGTAATTGAATATTACATCGTAACGACATTTTATTTTGGCACAATTGGATCACATTTCGGTGACTTAAATCACTATATTAAATAAGAATATATTATATCATATTAATATCACATTTTGAGACAGTACGTTTTAATAAAACGTGTGAAAAAAAGCAAAAAGAAATTTGTGTACAACCAACCTTCATACAATCTTATTGTCAATAGCACACACTAGTACGATCAAATGATAAAGCACTTTCTAAATTACAATAAATTCATTCATTCAAACACTATTTTTTTTTCCTCATTCACTATAAAGCATTATATGTATTTAGCGAAGTGTTTTGCTGTTGATCAACATTGATGTATATTTCCTTTAACCTGTCGATGCGATCGTTTTCATCAATAGGTGGACATGGCATCATTTGAATGTTGGTTTCACCGTGTTTACTATACTGAGGAGGAGATCTATGGAGTTTGGGACTGGAAGTGTTCGAATCAAAAACCGCATGCTCGTGTATTGAGGTCAAGGGCGACATTGAACTGCGAACCGGAAGTGACCCTCTGCGAATTGGAGAGGTATCTGGCGAAATTGATATTGGTCCCGGGTTGGTGCTACACCTTTTCAAGTCATTACGATCGTTTAGGATGTTTTCTTTTGTTTGTAGAATTTCGTTGTGTTCGAAACCTTGATTAACCAGACCATAAGGATCTGAGGCAGTTTTTCGCAAGTCATACTGAAAAAAGAGGCAAAAAGTGGTCTTTTTAGAATGCAAATTGTAGTTTGATTCATTTTTTTAAAAAATTATCCTTAAGAATGCAAGACGATTTTGAGTAATAATGATGAAGGAGTACATACCTTAAGTTGTGGCAGGGTTGCAAAAGATTTCCTGTGTTCACTAGTGTAAACGTCTTCTTTAACGAAAGGTTTTTCAATCAATATGTATTTTGCAGCTAGTTTTGGAATTTTGTAGTCGAGACACACGATGACAAACCCAGTGATTGTTGTAAGAATGCCTTAAAGGAAGAAGAAAAAAGAATGAACTACACAATGAAGAACTGTACACCTACTTATATAGAATATGCACTTCATTTACTACAATAACGCCATACATGTCGGAAGATACAAATGCACATTGATAAACTCACCAAAGATAAGAACAGCCCAGAAACAAGGGCCATAGTAGGTAACAAAATCTACATCACTTCCCAGAATTCGGAAAGGAAGGCGGGGCTGAAGTACGTGGAAAGTGACACATGCAAAAATCATGGTGACTCCGGTTAATGTCAGTAAAAAGGCACCGTAAAAAACCACTGTGACCATCATGATGTTTGCAAGGATCCAGAATGCAAAAGAGGTCCTGCAAATAGAAATATTCAACATCAATAGAATGTGTATGTTTAATAAACCATCTACGTTCAGTTAATTAAATTATAATAGCAGAAGAAGTGAAGATATTGTGCTATATAGTACCATAATAAAATGAAGGAAAGGTTTCCAGCCCCGGTGTAGCCTCTACCCCAACGCATGCCCCCAGCATCAGTACTGAGATATTCAACAAGATGTAGGACTGGAATAGGAAGACCTCTACCCAAGCAGTGTCGCAGCTCTTGAATCGGACCACGAACTGTAATTTAGATTATATACATTCCTAAGTAACAAATTTAAGTTTGTTATGTCTAAAAGGCAATCAATTAAATGACAATGTTATAAATCAATCGAAAGAAACTATGAAATACCATTATCAAGGTCTATGGCTTCATTGTACTCAATTTCTCCCTTAGTTTGGTTAAACGTTCCTGGAAAAAAAACCAAAAAGTTATTATATTTCACTATACAACACTTTTAACACTTTTTTGGTTTGTTTGATATTTTGCATGTTTTACTTGTATGAGCATAAGCATAGTCGATAGATAGTAAGATAGATTGTGGTACCTGTCAATGTGATGTTGATTCTACGAAGACCAACAAATATGCCCAGGGTTCCTGAGATTTCCTCTTCAGATCTGTACACGTAAGCAGATTTAACTTGGACTTCACCATACTGCCAACAGTAGCCCAAAGATGTCACTAAAAAATGAACGCCATGTCATAAAAAACAGACTTCTGAGGATTTAATAAAGAAATGCAAGACATTCGAAAACACGTGATCTCATTCAACCTTTAGTTAGTTTGTATTATATGTTATTCGTGTTTTTACTTTACAGATGGGGTTTTAAATATCAAGTTATGTCATACGTGTGAAAGACCTATTGCACAATATATTCAACCGAATTGATGTGCTAAAATCTGTGTTCCGTTGGCAAGTTTAAGCAAACATTAATTCAATGATTTTCATTTTATTTGAAGACCTATCAGCAATGCAATGTAAACAAGCAAATTGCAAACCTAGCGATTTTTATTAATGTCTTTGAACAGATATGCTGACAACTAAACTTCCGGTATAGGTGAGAGCAAATGGTGTATTGGAGCCACGTTTTGCTTGTTTGCCCCACCAATAGACAAGTCTTACAAATCGACAACACGTGCACGGTAGCCATTTTATTGTGCAGAAGAATGCAAAGTCTACGGACTGTACTTTAATAATATCATCTAATTATTACGATGCACTATAATATTTAATGATGGTACATTATGGACTCCAACACTTACAGACAATGGTCGATCCAATTCCCAGGCTGAAAACAGTTCGAACCAAGTTTATCCATCTCTGAAAAGAAAATATCAAGAAAATATATAACCCTGCTAGTACTCGCTACGTACTTATAAGCAACCTTCTAGAACAGAGAACTTAGCCTTTCCTGGTTTTATAGGTGCTTTATAAATGATATGACGGTTATTGTGGACGGTAAATACGTGGACAATAGTACTACCAAAAGCCATCAAAGGTCAACAAAACACCAATATATTGTCAGACTGTTGCCAGTATAATTATATTTACTGTATTCTCTTCTCTTTATCGTTATGGCCACAAAACTAGGTGGTCTGTTTGGTTTGACAAATACTAATATATGTAATTACTTATTATATCCCCTAGAGTTCATCCTTTGAAAAAAAAAATGTTTCACCTACATCCTGCTCATACCTGTAGGTACGGTACATATCTTTTTTGAATTTTGTCTTATTTAAAAATGTTTTTGATAATTTACTTTATATATTAATGATAATACATATACAATGTACTAGTAATTGGGGAAAATGGTTCAAACAATAGCTTCCGTGATTCTATAAATTTTTCAAAGTTCTTTTAATGTGATCGATTATCTGAAGGCAACAGACACAGGTGACAAGTTCATTTAGGTTAATTAATGTAAAACACGAGAAATGACTGAAAACAGACAATAATTTGAAAGTCAAAGAGGTGTCGGGTCAGAGTCGGGTTAAAAAATCACAAAACAAGAAAACTGAGAGAAATCACGCTGCACTATGATTTATGGGGTGATATAAAAATCATTCCTGTAGCTAGTCTGGCCAACAAAGGTAAAATGGGGGGGGGGGGGGGGGGGGAGAGAGAGAGAGAGAGAGAGAGAGAGAGAGAGAGAGAATGATCAACCATTTTTAAAACAGAAATTAAACATCTATGAAGTACTGAATTCAATATAATTTTCTTTGTCAAATAAAACTGTTGACACGCAAGAACCGCTAATTGTGTATGTATGTACATTAATTAATTAAGACGTAGAAAGATTTTAATATTTTTAAAATCAAATAAAAATTATTTAAAATGAGTAAGGTTTTCAATAACCATCAAAAACAATAAACTCTATCTTCTTTAATTCATTTTTAATATTTTAGAAGGTGATATTTTTCGGGGAATAATAAACAGACAGTGAAATGTATTAATTAAGCTAATTGTAAGAAATAACTCTAGGCATATTTTCATTTCAGAGTCGAAGGTGGTAAACCGCAATTTGTTAAAGGTCGAACAGGAAAGAAATACAAATTACGGAAAGCATATGTATATAATCAGAAATCACATAAAGAATTATGACGTCGGGAATTAATTTGAATTCCTTGACTATAAGGACTGTTATCTTTCAATATGAAACAAAAGGAAGGTGAAAATTTGCTTGTTTCATTAAAGGTTTCATCTTAAATTTTGATGAACTGTCCTTTACAGTGAATGTGAGTCTTGCTGATCAACTAAAGAATGAAATACAAATGACTCAATTTTTAATCAAATAAAAAAAAAGAGAGAAATGAATAAAAAAAAAACTGCATGTAACAGCGATGGATGAAATGTAATACAAATAAAAACAAATACAATGATGACGATGATGATGTTGCAATGAAAATGTTGACGACTGCAAAGAGAAGCGGCGATGATGATAATATAATCTCCGGGATTTTCTGGTTGACCATTCGGATTAATTGTACAAATACACGTACAACCTAGTCGTATCTGAACATTACCAGACAGTCTTACGACCGAGTTGTATGTGTGCTTGTCTGGGGACAGAGCGATTCGAACTGAATACCAACAGCGCTGAAGCACCGGATTTATATTGAAATGGAAGATGTCGGAGACAACCTAATCGGTGTAGGGAGAGCTATTTTTAAGGTGGTAATTTTTTTCGGTTTTGTTTGAACACGGTACTACCTGTGATGTTTTTGCTTTAAGTGATGTTACTACACAGAAGGTGTGACTCGAAACAAGAAAGTAAACCAGGGAAGTGATGTTTCCTCTAAAATCATCGGTTTCCGAAACAACTTAATCGCGACCTAAATATAGAATCGGTCGCGGCAAGACACGTAGCGAATAACTTAACGATTAGAAGAAAAAACAGAATTGCTGAATCAGTTCTGCTGAACTTGTCAGCTGAGGTGAGAAGTAACACGCATGCCCCAAATAGGAAGATTCCGTTAGAAAGTACGACATTTGCGGTCATTAATTTGGAGCTGGCCGTTACGTAATCTTTATCGCAGCCCTATCTTGCTTTTACCTGAATCGCCCATCGAGGCGATATGTCTCTTTTTATGATCGTTTGATTATTATAGGAAGTGTATTACCAGAAAATATGTTTGTTTATGCATTAAAAGCTCTTTATCACATAATGTTTAATACACAGATGACAAATCGTAAAGGTGTTTCTTCCTAACCTTAGAACGGTCATAGGGTGTAAGTTTGTGCATGCAAACACTTGATCGCCGGTTGTCATTGTATTGGGAAAATGATTGGATTTGTTAAAGGTGACCAACTCACAAAATGAAATGTATGAACACAAATATGAAGTATTGATGAATTTTCTTTTGCAGAAAGAAGATGATTCTGAAATTAAACTTACTTCTTTTCCTCGTATGCCAATAGCAACTATGATTGCTGCCACAGAGACCAAGACGCATGCGTAGATTGCACTAACTAGCTGAATGTCAATTGTTACAGGAGTTCTCTTCTCTCCATAGAAAGAAAATCCGAAATCACCGCGAAAAGCTCTGAACCAAGTCATGCTGAAAAATGACAAAAAGACCCTATATACACAGACCGTTGACTTTGAATACGAGCGAATCATCAATCAAATGGGATGAGGAGGAAAAACGTTACGTATTACTCCAAAACAAAGTGTAGCACGTCATTCTTTTCTCGCGCCCATGTTACTTTACGTTTTGGTAGTGGCAATAAAGCTAACCTTTCATTTTTTACACGTGAGAATGATTTCAATAAGTTTGATATATTTATGTCTTTTAGCCGCCTTACTATTAATTAACAATTTTTTGACTAGATGAAAGAAATTGACAAAGCTTTGACATGAATGATGTGGTGGATTGATTGAGTGATAAAAAAAACTTTCATTCTTTCTCTCTATCTGATAGAGAGGGGGAAAACGAAGAGAGTTTTCGTCCTCCAAATAGCAATATTTACATAATAAGCGGAAAACGTAATCGTTCCTACTCAGAGGACGGCTTTTTAATTCTGCGCTGCTATGCTGTATACATGAATGTTGATAAACTCCGTTGCCTATCACCCACACAATAGCAGGTATGGCTAGAAATCAAGATATTTACCTTAAACAGGCTGCTGATGTCTAATTCCTCTTTTCCGGCCGTCTCTCTGAAAGTTGAGAAATTGCATGTTCAGTTTAATCCTTCAGACACCAGGATATTATCGCCGATATATATATTTCTTTCTCAGTGAGTGTTTCTTTCTCACTCTCTTTCTCTCAGTAAGATCACAATGGCTTTTGACACGCCACTTAGAGAGAGTTGACAATGTGGCGTTGTCCATGTCACTGAATGTAGAATTTGTGTTGTATAAAACGTCCATAAAAATATAATAATAAGGCGCTCATGCGTGAATATGCGCGTGTGTCGGACTGTAACGATTTCTATGATAATGTTTCACGAGATGTAAATAGAGTTGCAAGTTAATAAAGTGGATAGGGCACATATAATTAAATGCAAAATTGCGGAAATATGAAGCATAAATTTGATAAACAAAAATGCATTTAAATATTGCATAGCATCATTTTCGTTTGTAATTAATAATGATCAATTGTTTTAAAAAATCATTATAGATTTTAAGAAAAAATATAAATTGAAGATGAACAGAATGCAAAGTTGCATAATAAATGCATCACCTCCTTAATTTATGAAATTAATTTTTTTAAGTTAAAATTTAAAAAAATAAGGAAAGTTTATCACTGACCATAAAACAAGCTGTTTCCCGGCCGGTTCCTATATTAAACCTGGGGGTCGTGTAAAACTATAAACTTCTCAATGTAATTGGACAAAAAATGTCAACTTCCTATCGGCAGATACAAGTTTTGTTTTAAGAAAGCCTTAAGATGATAATACCGGCTGATGATATAGAGACTGCTGTCAAAGTCAGGTGATCAGCCCTTAATGACTGATCCCCGGCGCTCCGGTTACGTTTTATAACCCAGTCGGGCTGCTTACTGCGCCGGTGTGATTATCATTCATTGAAAATAAATAAATATGAGCCATCAGGTGAATTGGGATTTTCGGCTGTCATATTTTTATCTTTCTCTTTACGACATCGCTTACTATATTTTACATTTGCATGGTTAGTTCCTCCCACTTTTTCTGGGGGTTTTTTCTCTCACTTTTTTTTCAACAAATCTAAAGGTCGCCTCCATACGACTGTTTCACACAATGACTATTCAGATATACTAAGTGGCGGACAAAGAGAGTACAAAACACTTCAAAAAATTAAAGTCGACATCAAGTTCCTTTACATATCAAAAGAATGACTATGCTTATGATGAAATATAGCAACTAGAAAATTGTTGCCTTTTTGGTGTGTGTTTTTTTTCTTCTCACTTCCAGAGCACACATACAAGTAAGAATATTCATAGAATTAATGATAATATGGAATGCGTTATTTTAGATATGACATTTAATAACGTAAATTCATAATAACAATTGCTTAATATATGTAATAGGGGAATGCCCGCTGTTTCCAACGGTCAAGAAGGTTTGGTAATGTAGCGGTAGGTCAAATTCACTTATTTCTGGTTATTATTTGTTATTCATATTTGTAAGGTCATTTTAATGTAAGCGGCAGATGGTTTAACCACTTCGTTATTTCATATAAAATCACTTTATTTTTTCATAAGAGTGTAATACCAAGAAAAGTTTAATTCCGAATATCGATCAAAGGATAGTTCATCGTACAAGAGCTTAAGTAGAACTACATATTTCATAAAGATGTTTAAAATTATTGTTTAATACAAAAGGATTTGTTTCCAGAGTGTACTTTTCCGTGTAACCAAGTCTATTTGTTTAACTTTGTCAGCGCTATATATAAATTTCTTTTTAAGTTAATGAGAACCAGACATATATTCGTCGATTATGTCATAGTTTGCAAAGAAGAAGAAGAAAAAAAAACCCAATTTTTGTTCCCTGCAATAAAGAGGCATTTATTTACATAATTCCTAGAACAGCCATCTCGAATTCGTAGAATTACCCATGAATTAACTCTTAATTGTTTATTTAGTTACCCATAAGTACCTACCCACCCACCCCCAAGAGACTGTCAACTCGCGACCCAGGAAGTACAAACTTATAAAAATATAATTCACATGCATCTAAAGGTGCAAAGTTGACTTTTTTTATTGTTCTGCATAACTATTTGTTCATGATTCACTAGTGCACAAGACGTATTTAACAGCAAAATTTCCCTCCGCTGAATAAATATACTACAAAAGGCTAAAAAATCCGACATTTATTTACTTATTTGAAAATCCAATAAGATTTAAACTGTACTTCACCTGTTATGTCAATTTTCTGCATTCTTAATTAAAAATTGCGCGTTTATATAATTACAGTTATTTGCAGAGTTTACACAATTTGGTCTTACCTTTTAAATGAATAAGAAAGCTTCAAACGTATATCATTCCTTGTATATATCGATTAATTATTTCTGAAGCGAAGGGAGACTTGGTGGAAAGATATGCATGTTAGAATGACTAAGATTAGTCGAGTAAAGTTTTTGTAACGAATTAGTCGCTACCTTTTCAGTAATGAGTGGACATGTACCTAACTTTTACTCAACACCCTAATGAGGTCCCCTTAGATATAGATAGTTTCCCCTCTGATCCCAAATGAAAGTAAATATTGATTGTACTCTAGCAGACAACCAAAAGTGACCACAAGATTGTGTCACGCCGATTTTAAAAAAAAAAAAGGACCCATTAAAGGTATGCAATTGAAAGACATAAATTTTAAAGCAGCCACGAAGATATATTGATTTAATTAATTACAAAGTTATACATATATTTATGATAGCATTAAATGAGCGGATTTCCAATGTTAGAAACTTCCCCTTTAAAACACAGAACTTTTATTACGTAAAAAGAAGATTCCTTACCGAGAGTCTTGACAACACTCCCAATAAATTTAATACAAAACTATTTCATTTGGACAAAATCGATATTTCTGACGTGGAAATATTAAAAAATGTTTTTGAAGAAAAAGAACTTTAGAACGCGTCAAATTTTAATTCCATTTTAAATATATTAATCAATATCTCTAGTTTTAAAAAGACACAATAGACCATGCCGCAACTAAATTTTTCAATCTCAACATATGAATTTGCTCCTCTCAAATAAAATATATGCATAAACTGTTTTTGAAGAAAAAGAACTTTAGAACGCGTCAAAGTTTTAATTCCATTTTAAATACAATCAATATCTCTAGTTTTAAAAAGACACAATAGACCACGCCGCAACTAAATTTTTCAGTCTCAACATATGAGTTTGCTCCTTCTCAAATAAAATATGCATGAATTCAACACTGTCTTTTTCGAGTCATTTCTTTAAAATTTCAAACATGCGGTGTGGTTCAAAAAGAAATATTTTTTTTAAATTTTTGTAGAAAGTGAAAATGGTTCATTTTGGTAAATAAGGCTAATTAGAATGGACGTCTTTTGGTACAAATTGAATCATTTTCCGCTGTGTTGACATTGTTTGATAATCTTAATCCTGTTTGTGAGATGCCAGCATTCCACCATCCAGTATCGTATCCCCAGTACAAGATACGCACTCTCTGCATTCACCCAGGTGAGGAGATTAATAGTATCGCGAACCCGGAGCTGTATTCCGGAAGTCAAATACCTAGACTTTGTTGTTACAAGATCCAAATATCGACGGGGTATGTAAACTAATTTTCTTTTTCTTCTTGTTTTTTTTTCCATTATTCTGTACTTGATGTTTTGAACCTTACTCTTTACAAGCCAATTTGTTAACTTTATACAAAGACAAACAGACGATCGGACAGACTCACCGTGTATTATTCATGCTGTAAACATTTCAAAGGGGTTATAAAAATATCGATGCAGTAATTAATGTGAGGATAATATATAACTGAAAAATATCAATAAAAAGTAATTGATTCAAGTATGCATCTGGCATGCTGCATGTATCAAGACTTAAGTAATCAAAATTGATGCAGATATCTATCTCCTTCTCAACCGGGCCCGTGGCCCCCTAAAATCCATACAGCAAAACAGTTTCATGAATACACAACATCTTACAGAATATAAAAAGCCATAATAGAATGCTGATTGTTCGATGTTAAATGATCCTTTTGGTCTTTAGATTTCTGAGAAGTATAGTTTATACCCTTACCAAAAATTTCAGAGATCTCTATAAATTTTTAGACTTAGCGTTGTTAAAGTTCTAATTGACGACGACTTAGAATTTATTCCTACAATAGGAGCATTCTGTTGCAGAATTTAAAAGATCACCTAGTATAAGCATGATTATATCCTTTATTAATTTTCAATCAAAAGTTAAAAATTCTTATACTAAAAATAATTCATGTAATGACTTTTAACTTTAGATTGAAATTTTATTTAGTAAAGGAAAGCTATTTCGTAAATTGCATACGTGAAAAGTTAATAAAACTTGCAATAAGTTACCATGCAGTAAATTAAACTTTGAAACTTTCAACTTTAAAAATGAAGAATATAGAACTGTATGGGTACGCATCAAGATCTTGTGCTGCAATAGGCGCACTGTGTGTTAACAATATGCATACTACCGAGATTTTAGTCACGATGTATCCAACAGAGATTTTACTTCTTAATTCTTACGTAATTTTGATGGGTATTGACTTTTTTTAATACCACCACATAGCCAAAGGTTGTTCCTAATCATCTCTAATTTTTGCGTGCTAAACAAATTCTTATGTAATTTTATTTGACGTCAAATTAGACCAAATAGTGCATCTACCCGCCAACAAATAAGGCATTCGTGCCGCTATGCGCGTGCATATTACGTAATAACTCCAAAGTCGAAAAAAAAAACCCTTAAAAAATGGTGCTTTTCACGAAAGGGGCGCATGTTTCAAGACAGATATTCATCAAAAGCCGACAGCTAGGATGTTAAGCCTTGAAGTGTTACAGGATTAAAGACCTGCAAGTGAACTATAAGACGCATTATCACCGTTCGTTGTTTACCAATACATTAACAGCGAAGAATAAAGACATTTAGGACCCAATTAAGAGGATCAAGGAAACGAGGGGGTCAAAAAACTGGGCGGATCTCTGATTTTTAAGATCCCTAAGCGAGTTTTGATTTACTTTTCCCCCGTTTTAGAATAGAAATTGAGGTTCAGGCTTTTACCACTTTTTGGGCATGACGGAAACGACTTCATTGTGGAATGGTTATGTAATTAGTTTCAAAATTTAGAGCCCTCAGCAGGTCCTACAGTCTGAGTTGCTGGCTTGTTTTTTTTTTACATCATACATGTAACACCCGAAATATTATCGCTTTAAAAGTTTTTTTAAGCTAGATGAATAAATGTGCAGGAAATGCTTAAAATATTGACTTTTGCCGTTATGTGTTTTACAGTATTATAAAGAAGATTAATGTTTTTCATAGTACCAACCAGACAGTAAGAGAGGCCTACCATTCTTAGTACAACTTGAGGCCAAGAAGCGACACATATAACGCAAGTATATTTCTACAAAGTTTCTTGCAAGTTGTTGAAATTGTTTTCTTTTAATATTGCGAAAAATGAATCAAAAACCAACCATGACCTTAATTTAACTAACCATAACCTTGACATAACATTTGGGAACTAATCAATTCGTCACATCGTAAAATATTTCACCAATAAATCATGTTTGCTTTACCTTGCGCAAAAAAAAAAATACTATACACTTTACTATTTATGTGGATGATGCTAAAATTGTCGAAAAGAGCGTTGACTTCTTTGTCGTGCATTTTTATGAAGAAGCAACGATCAAGCTATCGTTAAACCAGACTTCACTTATGAAAACCATTCGTCTGACATAAAAACAAACTATACTTATATTCACGTAACAATCAATTAGTTTTTTTTTTCAGATCGATGAACTCGAGAATAAAATATTTATCTTCTTAAAAAAAAGATTTCCTCTTTAAAAATTTGATAAGTAAAAGCTGCTGTATTAATATTTAGAAAGGTCATTGCTCTGAGAAATATTTGTTGTGATCATCTTTTTTTTTTAACTTATCTATCATTATGGTAAGAGTAAAAAGAAAACTTACTTGCGATCAGATATATCTTCGTAATTATTAAAGCAAACGTAATTTGTTAAATCATTTATATCAAATAACAACCAATCGCATTGATGAGTTTTCCGCTTTGCTATTTTCAGATATTTCAGATATTCCAACCTAAATAAGAATTCCCATAAATTGTTTAAAAACAAGCATGTTTTACGATTTATTTTCAACCTGCATATCTCTATATTCTGTTTCTACAAGTTCTTAGAATTGCAATTAAATAAGACGATCCACACATCTAGAAGAAACAGATTGTGTTTACACAAAATAAAGGCAAGGTCAATGTTTGAAATATTGATATTGATTTGATGGATTAGGAACAAGTCCTATTGTGTGTCATATCTCTCTCTCTCTCTCTCTCTCTCTCTCTCTCTCTCTCTCTCTCAAACGAAGGATTACTGACAAGCACAATTAGTATTGTAGATTGTTGCACGTATTTGGCGCGTTTTTATTCTTAAAAAAAACAAGTATAGTTTATATCTTTTTTGTTTACGATTCTATTTTTATGCATTTTCTTTGACACCATGAGCATGCTAAATGTATAAGATTGGTTGGAAACATTAAACAAAGGAAAATAAGAATTAAAAAAAAATTGCATATTGATCTATTCACTGTTTATTACAAATGCAAACGAAATTTGATCGACAATTACACAAAAATTAACGAAAACGCAAAATACAATGATCAAGAAAATGCGCATTGCATAATAAAGAGCATCGTCACGATTTTCGTCAAATTCCATTTTTCTAGTTTTATTATTTAAAATGCTTTAGGAATTCATTTCTAATGATAAAATGAAATTTGATAATCAGTCGTAAAGTTATAGGCAAGATACAGGTTTTTTTTGTCATGTAAACAAGGCTCATGCCCTGTTTTTGTTTACATAGATTAAATATAGCAGTAAAAAATATCTTAAAATTCGTTTTAAGCATAAATAAACTGTTCCTAACACTAAACACATTCATATTTGATCTAAAACTTGAAATTTTATATAGCAAAGAATTGTAAGCTCTGTAACTCGCTTATAAATGTAACCCAACGACTTGCACTCAGATTCTGGTTGCTTATTAAAATGGCCTTACTAAAGCATCGTAAACATTACAGTCGAGAAAATAATTTTTGAACAAAATCGTGACCATGCCTCTTAAGTCAAACATGTAAAACCCCCCAAAAAATTAAATTGGAGATTTGGAAAAAAAAAATAAATAAAATAATAATAATGATAACTCCCATCATTCGTCTTTGTCAGTTATTACAATAATTAACATAAATTGATAAAATAAGAAATCATAAGAATTTTAGTTAAAGGTATTCTTATCAAGATTGTGAAAACCCCAAAACTAATAATCAATCAAATAGTTTATATCAATGACAATTCGACGTTTATTTAAAATTTTGTGATTTATGTAATTCCGTGCAACAAGATGTCAAGAAAGCGTTCAATTTCAAACCAAAATAAAATAAAACAAACACATTAATAACTTATACTAAGATCCAATTCAATCAGTCATAATTTGATCAAACCTATTGACAAGCTGGTTTCTTTTATGCAGGGTTTATTTTGAATTTCAAATTCAAAATATGAATAATTGTTGTACATGTAATTACAGCAATGCGTTGTTAATTGTATAGGTACGAGACAGTCTATCCAGCGTGTATGTTTGTCTGTCTGTTCGTCAGGAATTGGATACAGTATTATAGCCGTCAGGAATTGGATACAGTATAGTAGGTACACAAGCAAACGTCTAAAATATCAGACGAACGAAACAAGACGCAATCTAACACAATGTTTTCTCGTAAAGTGTATTAATTTTTACTTAATTTATGACATATGTAACCTTTAACGACTTTTTGTCAATTTGTTGAAAAGCAACCATTTTTCTTCTGATTGGACACAAATTTTTTTTAGAAGAGTTAAATTTATTGATCATGAAATATAATGAAACATTTTTTAATCATTTAACATTAAAATTCTTAACTTCTGACAATTGTTACATAGTGAAATTTTATCTTTACTACTTTGTGTAACTTAACCTTTAAGGACTTTGTACCAAAGGTAACACTCTTATTTTTCGACATTTACGTTACATTTCCTAAATTCTGCACAGCCCTTATCCTAACCAAGCACAATCAGAGATGGACAGTTCATCTTTTAATTGAACTTAAAGTTTGTGTACTTGTTGACACATTTTTGTTAATTTTTTCATGGTTTTGTTATTTGATGGTAACTTTCTATGACTTTCAATTGAAAATCATAGTCAGTTGGATTGAAAACCGTCAGTGCTGAGACATCCCAAACGCATGGTGTATTTTTTTCTATGAAAAGTCTAGGGAAAAATTAAAAACTAACGCTTGTTAGAATCTACCACTGGATTCAAAAATAGGAGGAAAAGAATTGTACGTGAAAGAGTGTCCCTCAATGTAGCTATTAAGGCTTTGTATGAATACTAAATTGAACAAATACATTTGGGAAAACCTTAGAATGCATTAATCAAGTCATAAAAATAGGGGTTTTAGTTGTTTTCCGCAAATCGGACGTTAAATGTTTACATTGAACATACCAGATTTCCAGTACGTTCGAAAGGAAGATCAATATAAGATATATTTACGAAGTAATGACGTTCTTTCTCTAAGTTTCTGAGAAATGCCGTATCTAGTCATCCACTTGATTGAACCAATTTATTTGCTAAAACAGAAAACAAAACTGAAAGAAAACCCAAAACAAACAAAAACAACAACAAAACAAAAACAGAACAATACATCACAAGGATGCTGGATGGTCAACAAATTAATTATGATTTTTTAGTGAAGAAAAAATCCATAAATTTTACATTTTGAATTTAGGTGTTTTGGTAGCAACGGACAGTTTCGGATAAATATCAATATTTTTGTAAAATTGAGAGTTGCTGTACTTGAAGGCTTATGAGTGTTGCTAAAATTCATGAAATGTTTTTTATTGATTATCATTAGTTAGAGGGGTGTCTCTTGTTGAAGTTGATATGCAATATGTAGGCCCCATATGTTATGTACATGAGAATCAGAAGTAAAATGCGAAACCTGCGGCTATGACTGTTGTGTTGACTTTACACAGTGAAATTGCAAGTTACAGAAGGGAGGTAAAATAACACGAAAAGTAGGTGGATTGGCATTGTAATCTATACACCGGTAAGTTTCTGACATGTGATAGTGCAACATGCACGCGGTGCGGAAGGTCAATCCTCTGCAGGGAATTAGCTGGGGGAGGTCTAAAAAGCTGAAAGATCATGAAAAATTAGCATAATATGAAAGGGTCAAAATCCCATAAAAACCAGTTTGTAGAGAATTTTACAGGTTTCGACTAGTAATTTTCTTCAGAAATTGGTGATTGGCCTTATAAAGAGTGAATTAAAGGAATTTGTGCTGAATGGGACCTGAGGAAATTCTGGTTACAGAGTTCCGAAGACATGCATCCCTTGGCTACAATGAATTGTATCAACAACAAAAAACTGTCCCTTGCCACCTTTCCTATATTTTATATAGAGCTCTTTTTAAAAGGAGATCAATATAGTATATAAGTGGCCACAACCATCGAGCCCTTTAATTAAATACACCCCCTCCAAAAATTGATACAAAATACAATGCTCGTTTTAGTCGTAGAAATCCTACTGATAACTGGAGCGATGTTTGGAAATTACTAGTAAGTATATAGGGACTTTACATAGTCTTTCTAATTGTTCTGAATCTCGTTCCCTGACCTATTGGGTCCGGTCAAATTTTTAGATGCCGAGATGTTCAGGATTAGAATTATCTTTGTAGTTTTGCGTAAATAAAATCAAGTTTCGTGCATTTTGCATCGTCATTACTTTCATTTTTTGTCAGGAACTGTTATTTGCTTTAACTGCTGACTTTCATCTGCGCGTGAATCGTGACCGATTTACTGTTATTTGCATCCATTGTGATAATCATAAAGGGACACCATTTGGATAATTTGGTATTTCTAAAAAAATAACATCAAAAACAGCAAAAATCTATAGATGGTACGAGCATTAAACAGAGAATATAACACTGGCATCTAATGAATGTAAAGATAGGAGAAATTGAACGATGACAAAGCTATATTTTTGAAAAGAAAAAAAAAACTAAACAGGTGTCTGGTATAGGCCGACATATTAGTAATTTTCTGAATGAGTTCCACATTTTCTGCACATATACATAAATTGTAATTCCTAGGTGCGTTCGAAACAGTGCGAAACAAAACAAAACAAATACGTTTGATTTAATACAGATGACAAAGGTCGCTTAGTTTAGGTTATTTCCTATCAAAGTTTATAGTAAACAAATTTCATTATGATGCTAAAGTTAGCAAAGGGGCAGACTACAGTGGGTTAGCACATGGTGTCGCTTACGTGTAGATAAAGGGTTTACAGGAAATGTATGGTCAGCGAATTGTACAATTTTTTTATTCAAACGAGGTAAATGACATTTAAGAGAAATCATAAATGCACAGAGAGCAAACTGAAGATATGCACACTGCTTTACTAGTAAAATCCCCTTCTCGTTTAAAAATCCATATTTTAGAGATGTCATTGCATAATTGAAAGCAAGATTACACCAAAATAAAAAAAAAATTGTTCTGACAAAATAAATAATGATAAGTAGTATCACATGCCCACTGTTGTTGAAACATTCTCTCCCGATTAACCAACTATATAGGAACGACCAGAGACCTAGATATGCACTTTTTTGACAACTCTATTGAAATAATTAGCAATACATTTCAAATAAGGATGTAAAAGTTATCAAAATCAGGCTAAAATTTTTAAATAAGATTGTTAGTTATATTAAGATTAATACAATATTTACTACCAGCTTAACAATCGAAATAAACCTTTGCTCATTTGTAAAAAAATGTCAAGCTTTGTTCAAATGTATGCAAAAGTTTTAGAGAAAATTAAAGTTAACATACAACAAGAATGGCAAAATTTCAATAAATTTAAAAGAAATTAATAATTGTGTTAGCTTATTGACTCAAAAACATGAAAAGATCATTTAAATGGGTTCTTCCGTAAAGTAATATGTATTAATAACGTATTTAAAATCAAATACTGATAAGATCGTGAACTTTAAGGGTCAAATTAGTTTTCGTGAAAAAATCAAATACGGAAAATAAAATTCTGATTAAGAACCCGACCTTATGGTATTTAAAAAATAATTAACAGAAAATTATCAATTTGATGGCGACTTAGAATTCTTTACACTGTTTTGGATTTTTAAATTTGAAGTAATTTTTTATTTTTGAGGTAATCATAGTTACATAGCGACCACTGTAGTTATGAATGATTTCTTAAGTAATAATTACTTCGATTCACTTTTGTTGTAATTGCGAACGTACTCCTTATATAGCTTACATAGATAAAGCATAGGTCTGTAATTGGAGCAAGAAACATTTAGATATCCCCAGTTTCTCAGGTTATCAATTTTGGCTGTCGTAGTTTGAAACAGATAAATCTTTAATCTATTTGCGGTTGTCCTCCCTCCTAAAAAGAGAATTATGGAGAAGTATCTACAATTCAATTTTAATAAAAATAAATAATAGTTATCCGAAAAAGTCTCCATGGTTGTTTTCAGTCAATTTTCTTCACTTTGAAATATGAACAAATAGCGTCAACGTTTTTCCTAGAAATTATCTAACTAGGTCATCGTGCTTGCTTTAGTTTAATTTTTACTAAGGACTGAACATGATTTTAATGCGATTTTAATGCGATATAGATTACGACACATGAAATCAAAGGGCAAGAGAATAATTATTTTTTACACAACCACCAAGACAACATCACTTGATCTTTAGAACCACAGACCCGCGCTTCCTGTCGGTGCAGTATACATAGAAGGAAACGTGTAGTTGATGCAGTAAATTGTTATCAAATTGCAGGTGAATTTCATTATGATTTGAAATGCAATGCAAGTATTATGCATTGTGTAAACGACGCATGTTTTTTATTATAAGTCTAGAATATCCTGTTCTGCTATCAAACACTAGCTGCTCAGGAAATTTCGTGATGTTATGTAGTTTAGGCATTTAAAACTTTGTGAGATTATATGGATCATAATTATATATATATAATCACTGTTTGGCCTATCTTATTTTACTTGATTAATATTGTACTTGCACATGTATAATTGAAATATACTGTATGTTTTATGTACCCCATGCACCTTTCCAGTGTTTTGATCGAATGATCAGAATCAAACCGCATTAAAGAAGAAGGAAATATCAAATGCTTTTTAATGATTTTTATTTACATCTTCTTACTCTCAAGGTAGGCAATAATTGTTATTGAAGAACAATGCACACCTAAGTTTTCTGTGTTTTGTATGTTTATCAGATGTGTGTAGAACGGGGAACACAACCATTATACGACTTGCGATGCACGAAGCTGTTTTGATAAACAATATTGTGGTTGCATATCATTTATTAAAGTTAAATCTTCCTATAGAATACGTTTTTGTGCATTGTCATTATACAACGCAATTTAGAGACATGAAGAAATTTTGCTTAACGATAATTCTCTGAAAAAAGATAATTCACTACATCCTTACGTACTTTATGTATACAGAACATAGACTCGGATGCCAAAAGTTTGTCAATCTTTTTTTTTCAATTTATATTTTATTGAAAACCAAAGCTTTTCAAAGAATCGTTAAAAGGTAACCCTTTGATCTATCTTGAAAAGATTTGAAAAGATAAATTCCAAATTTTTCTAGTTTTCTTTTTGGCACCATATTTGATCATTTTTCAACCTCCAGTTCCTGAAATTAGTTATTAAAGCTCCTTAGTTCATATGTAAGATTTTTGGCTCGCATATTAACTTCAATCATACGAGTGCAAAAGATATACCTGTATAGTTGAACTCTTAACAAATATCTTTCGGTTGTGTTTGATCTTTTACAGACGAGTTGTCTAAAAACTTTTTCAATGTATGTCAAATTTTCTTTAATCACTATAAATTTCATCAAAATCCAACAAAAATAATCTGATAACAGATAACGTTTTGAAAATAAGTCATGTTTTCAATTAAATATATAGGGGAAAAATAAAAAAAATGACCTACTTCTTGCACGCGAGTGTACATGTATACCACCTTTAATCTTCATTCAAAAAACGAATTTTTCGATTGTATTGTAAACATAATTAACAATTTAAAGCTTAATTTTTATTTTATTTTTTTTTTTCATATAAAGCTTGTATACTTGATATATTAATATAAAGCTAACCTACATTTTTTATATTTTTTCTTTATATAATATATAATAATAGTAGTTCCAGACATGATCATTAGTCTACCGTTTCCATTCATCATCAATTTACCACATAAAACACATGGCATTGCCCATAACGAAAAGTTACGTACTTTCAGAAAAAACTAATATCGTACTCTTAGACCCCAGCCAAGTATTGTGGTTTCATAAAAATAATGGTTGATATTATAGTGCCTCATTCGGTCTGGTATACATGTAGTTTAGAATAATTAGTACCCGATCTGGAACAATTTTTAATTCAATTTGACGGAGCTTGTAAACAATTCTGTCTTTGAACTAGACACAAAAACGAAAAATTGGAAATAAGAACTTTCGTGTAGTAAGCGAAAAAAGAAACTTACGACCTTTCATACATGCTGATCGGAAAATAACACACACTCTTACATGTACATTTCATTTACTTCAAATCATTTTGACATACATATCGACTTGTGAATTAGAACTATTTTAACAAGAGCTTGGACTTCGGGTAGTTGTGTCAAACAGCAATGTCACGTAAGTCTGTTTATTTCATTGCTGGCCACTCGGCCATTGCTCTTTGAAATCAACAAGATTTGTCTGAATTTTGGGCTAAGACTACGCAATCGGTGCATATTTGCTTGAAACATTTTAAGCTTGTTATGACGCAAGAAATAGATAGCTACGTCCAACCGAAAGTCCAAGGTATTGTTAAAATGGTTCTACCATTGAAAATTGGTACATTTGTGACGCAGTTGATATATTTGTAATAAGAAAAATGTAGATACACTCGTATGCATGTATGTTGGAATGTGACAATGATATAAAATAGATGAAAAAGAAATACGCAATAATCCCCTAATCTCTTGAACGTACATGTATATGTTCACCTTACCTAAAAAATGAAAGGCAGGAGACAGATACAGGAAAATTCTGTTTCCGCACCTCCCATTTCATCATTCTGTGTGCTGGAATTTCTCTGACCTTATAAGTAAATAAACTGTTGATCTCCTATCTGTCAGTTCTACGAATTGTACTGTTTATCTGGAGTGTATTTACATATCAGTTGAGGTTATACTCTGATCACTGGCCTCATAAATGCGCTACTCCTTGATCTTCAGTCTCTCATCTTAATCTCCACTATACGTCAGAGATTTCCGCATTGCTTTTTTTTGTGTGATAAAGTACTGGCGGGACCAATACCCGGATTCTCCACGACAAGTCTGTTTATTTTTCATAGATGTGATCATATTAAAGTTGTAGGACTTTAATATGCCGGGATCGTTAAATCTGATTTTGAACCAATCTTGTGTTCTGTCGCAAAAAACAATGGAATCGAAAGTTGCATCATTTTGTTCGAGAAATGGTAAAGGTTTTGAGACCATATAGGACTTTGTATTTAAGGGCATGTTTCTCATTGAATTTGAAAGTATCATCTTAAGCAACCTGTAATAAAATATTTCCAATCGATCATTTAATTTCATAGAATTGAAAACCTTGGATATTAATTCTAAGTACAACATTAACCTATAAACCAACGAAATTTATTACATACATGCAATGATATAATTATCATTTCACACTGAGCGCATGCAGATTTACTATAGAAAAAGTACACTCTCTCACCTGTATAAAAAGGAGAGAAACAGACGGGGTTTCGATCCAGAAGGTTGCTGGAAAACCATGTTCATGCATCTTCCGTTTATATTACATTTACTAGTATTCAATACTTTTCTACTACTTGTACTTGTATTCAGTACTATTCTACTTCTTCTATAATCTTGTGGGTAAACTAATAATGATCTTCCGACCCCCGCTCAATTCTAGGGGCGCTCTTTCTGTGAATTCTATTTTTGTTCATTCGCATTGTATATATATATATATATGCATGCCTCTTGACCCAAAGATAATGGCAATGGATGATAGTCAGTCGTGAATTTATCATTTTCTCGAATATACTTTTCAGTGTCAAACTATGTACATGCCTTTGTTCAAGTATCAATGTATGAATATGAAGATTCTTGTAATTTGTTTAAATGTTTGGGGTTTTTTTTTTTATAATTTAAAAGCAGTTTTAATCAACATATTTATTGTCAATTTACGCCCATCATCGAAATTTATTGCTGATGACACAGTGATTTTACGAATTCATTTTCAACAAAATTGATAGGAGAAAATTAAAGGGAATAAATTTTGGGAATTTCTGTCTGTTCCAATCCTTGGCGAAATAAACCAGTTATATATGGCGGTTGGGTGTGTTGCGGCTTATTCAATGAGCAAAATACCTAACTCCGTAACAGGAAGTTTAAATACAAAAATGAACACGTCATATAATTGCAATCAACAGCGAAACAAAATCAGATGCAAATTTTCTTATAAAAATAATTCATTGCATTAAGGGTTAATCAAAAAATATTCACCGATATAAAAGTCTGACTTTTGTGCTTTCCCACTGAAAAATCACTTTTCCCCAAAAATAATATATAATTGAAAGGCTTCAGGTTTATATAGTTTTCGATTTATCAATGTCGACACATTATTTAAATATTAACTCCGTACAAACATGTATATAACATAAGGGGCATTTACGTTAGAAATACCCTTCGATACTATATTTTAAAAAAGTAAAATCCTTCATTTTTGGGGAGAAATTGGGCGTTTAACTGACCTATTTTTAAAAACAAATATTTCTTTTTTTATTCTTGAAAACCAGATTTGTCGAAATCGAATGGAAAGTTCGACAAATTGATGACACGGTATCGCTTAGTCCCAGATCCACAACAGGTGATTCTCGTTTCGCATGGACGCACACGTCATAACACAAATATCAAATTCTGCTTCGCACATGGCGTCACTCCGTTAGTCCATTTGGATTTCCCAAACAGTATTGAAGTTTTCTTTCAGGAAGTCAACAGTTATTGGACACGACTGATAACCGTATATTTGAACTTTGCCGTCGAAGAACTCGAAAAAATTGCCCGGATGTCTCTATATTGACGAGAGAAAGGATCAATTGAAGTCACTTGGCGGAGACGATAAAGCGCCGTAAAGCAGGTAAGTTGACTTCGTTTTATTAGCCGCTAAGTTTATTGGTTAGATATACGTGTCTTGAAGATATAGTGCGACATGTTGCATTCATGTAATTAAACGAAAGTCATTACCAGGGATAAATGTACATCTCCAAAGAAATAACTTTTATTAACATTGTATTGGTCTTATTTTTAAATTAATTTTAATTTCCCTGATTATTTGTAGATTATATTAAGCCGCATGTAACAAAAAGGGGCGTTATTTATAATATGATGAATATGCATATGTTGAAATTGTAAACTTTGTGTATCATAGAGATTGCACCTTATCACGTCCCATCGCCGTGCTCTTTAAAAAAGCGAGAAACAAGCTGTGTTGACATTTCCTTTGACATCGTTTAAGCTTGTCAATTCACTTGTATTTGGACAATTAGCAACATGTATTTGATGGGTTTTTTGTTTAATTGATATGTAAAGAAAGGTCTCCAGAGAAATTTATTTCTAACGTGTATGACGTAAAAAGGTGAACAGTTGGTAATGTTATAATTAGCTGCAATAATTAATTATCAAAATTAACAAAGTCGTAAGTACAAACGTCGCTTTAAATACCTTGCTTGAAGAACTGCTATCTCAGCAAATACAGGAAATCTAATTCTTAATCATTTGAATGTTTTATAATATTACTTATGTTTTGTTCCATCGATTGTTTTTTTTTTTTATTTTCATTTTAAAAGTATATATGTAGTGTCAGCAAATTATGCAATCTTTTGAATCATGATTTATTGATTGATTTATTTATTTTGTAGATGGTCAAAGCAAAGATGAAGCCATTGTTTCTATGTTCAGTTATCCTTTATCATGGTAATAATTCATCACAACAGCTCTTAAATATGTTACGTAATTTGTTTCAGAAACAAGAAAATGTATTGATAGGATTACGAATTTTACAAAAAAAAAAAAAAAAAATACACTATAGTTCAAGTGCACGTCAAAGTTAAGAATCATGGATGCAAATGATTTCTGTTAATATAAGTAATTATACCTTCATTTTTTCTTCAAAATTTATTCAAATTAAATATGAATATTTAAGATTTTTAAATTATGATTATAAACAAATATATTTTACTGCATTATTAGTTTAGAGATGTGTATTCACAAGCAAAAACAGGCGAACTTTAACATTGTAAATTTTCAAATGCCACATACCACTGGAGAAATTTGAAAAATGTCCTGTCAAATCATATTTTTTCTTCGTTTCGGGCTTAAAATAACTTAATGAATTTAATGTTGCGAGAAATTGCAAAGAACTGCAATAACTATTTGCGTTTAAAAAGCAATTTTTTCCTCATTAATTTAGTTCTCGTTTTTTGTCTATAAATCTTTATTTCATACGCATGAAATTCGTTTGATAAAGACTTCAAAGTTTCGTATTATTATGAGAAACTTGTCTTAAAGGTGAAAGGGAATTGCAATATTTAGGTTCATTTTAAATAGCCTTAATATCAAATTCATATGGTATTTATCAAATCCATTATCTAAGAATTACTTTGATTTTATTTATCTTGATTTTTCCTTATTAAAGAGTTTAAGAAAATTTAATGAATTTCAATAATACAAAAATACAAAATTCATTATATGTGGGTTTTATCACGTTTTTCGGTGTTCCAACATGAAACATATAGAACATTGACATACAGTTCTACTAATTTAAAGGTTATAATTGATTAAATATTCCCAGTAAAACAAAATGACATTTGTTATCTACTGTAGAACATATTATTTTTGAAATAATTCTAAATAATAAATCTACAATTCTGATTTTCTGTTGACATTACATATACATGATAAAGCCTCACAACATGAATTATTAGTTAATCGACAAAATTTATTAATAACTTACTCTTTTTTATGCAATGAGGCATTTTTACCGTGATGAAAATGTTAAGCATTATTGTTCTGCGATCCTTAACTTGCACAGGCATTCATACAATCAATTTAGAAACAAAAAATCACCGTTTGTCCACTATTTCCCGCATGTTGTTAATTTTTGCAAAAATTGATAAAATTAAATAAAATTTATTTACCTTTGGCGATTCAAAAAACAAAGAACATCCCACAGAATATTGAGTGCGTTCACAATTATTGTATTGTTAATTAGTCAACAGCTAAAAAGCCTATAGACATACAGGACAATTGGTATTAACATACTAATATAAACAGATCACTTATGAAAAGGCAAGATCACACATGAAGTTTTCTGATGAGAAAGCATTCCCAATAAACCTACCTAAATTGCACATTTTTTCACATTTTGTGATGAGAATAATTAATTAATCAAAGGACAGCGGGTTTGATACAGTTAAACATTTAAGGATTTTTTTCATTGGTTGTTGAGGGTATTGTAAGTTATCTATGATAAACTCATGAAACTATTGTTTAACAATGATGATTTTTCTTGGTTACCAGTCTTGTTGGCATTTGCAGCATTTTTTTTGTTCGCGGTATAATTAGCGACACTAGATTATTTTTAAAAAACTCAAAAGACAAAAGCACAAAAAAACCTTAAACAACGATTGAATAGTAAAATTTGATACTTTTAACCAATACAAGATCTGATTTTACCATAAAATCAAATTTCAGTTTTTACACTCGCTGTGTGTCATAAGGTCCAGCGATTTGATGGTTATTACAACAATCTAGCTTACCCATCATGGGGAAGTGCGGGTATGTCACTTGTTTTTTCTTTAAAACTTTGAATTTTTGATCTAAGCAAAGAAAAAAACTTAGCATTGAAACATGAAAGGTATGTTTTATTTTGACTTTTTTCATCAGGAGAGCCTCTTATTCATAACATATCTACTGCTTACACGGATCTAACATACTTGCCACGCTTGAATGACCTTCCGAGTGCCAGAGAGGTCAGCAGCCTCCTTTTCAGACAGAATTTTGCAAACACGACCGGTCATGAAACGCGAAATGCACTGTTTGCATTTTTTGGTGAGTTTTAAATGTTCAATCCCATTTTTTATCAGGTGAAAGTTATGTATCTTAAAAGAGGAACACTGAACCTTAACATCGGGCCGCCGCGATAACAAAGTCGGTAGATATGAAATTTACAGACATCATTGGTTCGAATCCGGGTCATGTACATGTAATACTTGGGTCCATTAATTACGCGACAATTCGTCAAAAGTATGATGTAAAATTAAGCCTTATCATCAGTTTAAAAAATCAATGCCCATTCTTCAAGTACGCATCGGTACACGAAAGAACCCTTAGCTGCATTTAAAAGTTCCGAAGGCTGTTCAAAAGGTTAGACACGCTGGGATTACGCCCCCATCCGATGACGTCTTTCTGCCAGACAAATATTCCTGTAGTTACGAAAGACGACAAGCACTAATATTGAACTTTAGAGAATGCATTATTCTTAGGGTATCAAACAGACTCAACTTGCTATGGATTCTTTACAAAGAATAAAAATGTTTTGTGTATAACTGTACTTGTACCTGCCAACTATGTTAGGAGGAATATTATGCATATTAACAATATCAATAAACCCTCCTTATTTAACATTTAGTTATGGTATCATTTAATATGCAAATACAACAACACTTTGTCATAAACCAAGGTGACAAATAAAACGCAATTTAAGACGTTTCAAAGAAGCAAATCAAACCCAGATTGATTAATGGTTATTCGGAAATAATTATGAATCGGTTTCTATTCACGCGAGTAAAAACGCACAATAAACATTTTAAAATGTAAATATTCAGAAAAGTTTAAATTCTGTTGAAAAAAAAATTGAAAATTAGTTTCTTCTCCTAGATTCTAATCTAATAGAGTAAACTTCAACAAGATTTCTCGGGTTAACCTGTATGTTTAAGGTAGTGCATAAAGCCGTCCTCTCCTGTGTGAATAAAGATTGCCTTTGTATTGATTCAAACAACACGTATATTTGATTATAAGGTACAATTTTTTTTCTACAGCAAAGGTCAATAAATCATAAATTTAGGAATACCATTCTGAAATGATGTGAGACTTATGATCATTAAAGAGACTGGATTGTGTACTAATTGCCCGTCTAACCGACTTGATTTTTAGCTCACCTGAGCTGAAAGCTCAAGTGAGCTATTCTGATCACATTTTGTCTGTCGTCCGTCTGTCCGTCCGTCTGTCCGTCTGTCTGTCCGTAAACTTTTCACATTTTCAACATCTTCTAAAGAACTACTTGGCCAATTTCAACCAAACTTGGCACAAATCATCCTTAGGCAAAGGGGATTCAAAGTTGTGAAAATTAAGGGCCACACCCGTTTTCAAGGGGAGATAATTAGAATTTAATGAAAAATTTCGAGAAATTTTCAAAAATCTTCTTCTCAAGAACCAGAAAGCCAGGAAAGCTGAAACTTGTATGGAAGCATCCTCAGGTAGTGTAGATTCAACGTTGTGAAATTCATGACCCCCGGGGGTAGGGTGGGGCCACAATGGGGGGTCGAAGTTTTACATAGGAATATATAGAGTAAATCTTTAAAAATCTTCTTCTCAGAAACTAATCAGCCAGGAAAGCTGAAACTTGTGTGGAAGCATCCTAAGGTAGTGTAGATTCAAAGTTGTGAAATTCATGACCCCCGGGGGTAGGGTGGGGCCACAATGGGGGGTCGAAGTTTTACATAGGAATATATAAAGTAAATCTTTAAAAATCTTCTTCTCAGAAACTAAACAGCCAGGAAAGCTGAAACTTGTGTGGAAGCATCCTCAGGTAGTGTAGATTCAAAGTTGTGAAAATCATAACCCCTGGGGTTAAGTTGGGGCCACAATGGGGGGTCGAAGTTTTACATAGGAATATATAGAGTAAATCTTTAAAAATCTTCTTCTCAGAAACTAATCAGCCAGGAAAGCTGAAACTTGTCTGGAAGCATCCTCAGGTAGTGTAGATTCAAAGTTGTGAAAATCATGACCCCCGGGGGTAGGGTGGGGCCACAATGGGGGGGGGGTCGAAGTTTTACAAAGGAATATATAGAATAAATCTTTAAAAATCTTCTTCTCAGAAACTAATCAGCCAGGAAAGCTGAAACTTGTGTGGAAGCATCCTCAGGTAGTGTAGATTCAAAGTTGTGAAAATCATGACCCCCGGGGGTAGGGTGGGGCCACAATGGGGGGGGGGTCGAAGTTTTACATAGGAATATATAGAATAAATCTTTAAAAATCTTCTTCTCAGAAACTAATCAGCCAGGAAAGCTGAAACTTGTGTGGAAGCATCCTCAGGTAGTGTAGATTCAAAGTTGTGAAAATCATAACCCCTGGGGTTAGGTTGGGGCCACAATGGGGGTCGAAGTTTTACATAGGAATATATAGAGTAAATCTTTAAAAATCTTCTTCTCAGAAACTAATCAGCCAGGAAAGCTGAAACTTGTGTGGAAGCATCCTCAGGTAGTGTAGATTCAAAGTTGTGAAAATCATGACCCCCAGGGGTAGGGTGGGGCCACAATGGGGGGGTCGAAGTTTTACATAGGAATATATAGAATAAATCTTTAAAAATCTTCTTCTCAGAAACTAATCAGCCAGGAAAGCTGAAACTTGTGTGGAAGCATCCTCAGGTAGTGTAGATTCAAAGTTGTGAAAATCATAACCCCTGGGGTTAGGTTGGGGCCACAATGGGGGGTCGAAGTTTTACATAGGAATATATAGAGTAAATCTTTAAAAATCTTCTTCTCAGAAACTAAACAGCCAGGAAAGCTGAAACTTGTGTGGAAGCATCCTCAGGTAGTGTAGATTCAAAGTTGTGAAAATCATGACCCCCAGGGGTAGGGTGGGGCCACAATGGGGGGTCGAAGTTTTACATAGGAATATATAGAATAAATCTTTAAAAATCTTCTTCTCAGAAACTAATCAGCCAGGAAAGCTGAAACTTGTGTGGAAGCATCCTCAGGTAGTGTAGATTCAAAGTTGTGAAAATCATAACCCCTGGGGTTAGGTTGGGGCCACAATGGGGGGTCGAAGTTTTACATAGGAATATATAGAGTAAATCTTTAAAAATCTTCTTCTCAGTAACTAATCAGCCAGGAATGCTGAAACTTGTGTGGAAGCATCCTCAGGTAGTGTAGATTCAAAGTTGTGAAAATCATGATCCCTGGGGGTAGGGTGAGGCCACATTGGGGGGGGGTGTTAAAATTTTACATAGGAATATATAGAGTAAATCTTTAAAAATCTTCTTCTCAGAAACTAATTAGCCAGGAAAGCTGAAACTTGTGGGAAGTATCCTCAGGTAGTGTAGATTCAAAGTTGTGAAAATCATGACCCCTGGGGGTAGGGTGAGGCCACATGGGGGGGGTGTTAAAGTTTTACATAGGAATAAAGAGTAAATCTTTAAAAATCTTCTTCTCAGAAACTAATCAGCAAGATGATTCTTTTTAATTGTTAAGACTTTGGCTCCAGGACAATTCTTCGGCCTCACAAGAAGGTTCAGAGTTTGATGTAGCTAAATATCCCATATATAAACAATTGTAAAGGATCTTTTTGAGAACTGCAATACTCAACATGTGATACATGTATGACTATAAAATTGAAGCAGGCAGCTATTTTTTCAGTAGAATCATTTTGTATTACTGTTTTCGGTTATTGCCCTTGATTTATTGATTCTTGATTATTTTAATTAATGCATCCACTGTTAACCAATTAATGTGATGATTATTTTTATACAATAATAAATATTCAATGTATATAAGTTGTTCTGCATAAGTAGTTTTGGGTTAGGCTGGATTAGTTTGTTTATTTTTGATTTCCAATTTTTAGATACTATGAATTATTTTAGGCTGGCACATATATAGGGACAGTGTCTATTGCATTGCAACGAGTGGCTGTTTGGGGTTAAACTTGAACAGGTACGGAGAGATTGAGGGTGTTGACATCCCCGCACTTTTTAATTTTCGTGTTTTTCTAACCAACGATACAGAATGTGCAGTCATTTCTGCCCTGTATCGCATTGATACAAGTGTGCGGTCATACCTGCTTGTATTGGTGGTGGTTGCGGCGGAGCACTAGTGTATGGTCATCCCTGCTGGTGTTCTGGCCTTTCTAGTGCAAGTGTGCGGCACTCCCTGCGTTAGGTTGAGCTGTTGGCGCAAGTGTGAGGTCATCCCTGCTTGCGTTATCTCTGCTTGCATTAACGTTGGTACCTGTTGAGTTGCGTAGGTGTGCGGTCATCCCTGCCTGCATAACGTTGAGTCCCTATATATGTGCAGGAGCGGTGATTAAAGTCTGCTCTTGTAAATATTTTCAGCAATCAGGGCTATCCGAGTTCCAAGGGGGAAAAATGGATTTTATTTATACAGGATCTACATGTATTAATGTACATTGTCCAGATTGTATTATGACTCCATTAAGCTGACTTTATCATACCTATTGTTCCTCAGGTGAGCGATGTGGCCCATGGGCCTCTTGTTAAAACATATTATGAAAAGTTTTTTAAACCAAAAAAACTATTTCTAATCAAAATATTTTAATTGTTGGAATGTTCATATTTTCTTTGCCTGCCCAAGAGATTTCAAAATCAAAGAATTAAGCATGACCATCTAGTGTTTGACGTCTTCTCTAGAATATTTGTTGTATAACGTCATTATTTTCAGCGTACTACATTTCTTGTAGGCTCCATTGAAAGCTGGGAATATTGAGTCATATGTTTAAGCATTGCTTTAAATGAACTGATACATATTAGATGAATGTAGTGACTTATATTTTCTCTATCATGAACACACTATATCAATCTACATCAAGAACCACTTTTGGAAAAAAAAAGTACATTATTTTGATTTCTTGAAATTTATTGTTATGACAGATCATCAAATCGTTATGGTAGTGTACACTGGAATGCGTCGGAAATAAATTGCTTCAATTTCGAGATCTTTAAAACAATTGATTTTCTTTACTAATGCTACATTAATGTCAAACAGATGGATTTCTTCAATAAATGAAATATTTGGTCGAGGTTGTTGTATGTATAAAATCTCAAATCACCTGAGATTGCTATAGAAAGGTATTCATGACTCCCACTCTTTTTATAACAGGCCAGGTTGTGACGTATGAGATAGTGGACAGTGATGACGTATCTTGTCCGTCCGAGGTCATCTCTGTATCCGTCCCGAAATGTGACGAGGCCTTTGACAGCGCATGTACAGGAAGCGGGGCTATGCCCTATGAAAGAATTAAATACGACACGCGCACGGGACAGTCTCCAAATAACCCAAGAAAACAGGTGTGTGTAATACATATTGAAACTTTTAATTCTTATCTTAATTATGAGAAATCATGAATCAAAGTTGAAGTTAAATTTGAAGGTGGTTATACTAACTTTGTATAGTTTGTTTTTTGGTCCTTGGTTATATCTGTTTGTGTAGATTATATGCAAATGGGTCTGACCCCATCGTCACCAAAATTTTCGTATCATGCACTCAACTCAGTCCTCAACTCAAATTCTTAAAAGTAAAGCGCATAAATTTGAGGTCAAAAGTAAGACCTGAGGCTGAGGTTTGACTTGAGGAAATTTGGATGCGGCGGGGCCAGTTGACATATTCATTGCATATTAATATTGTATTCATAATTACGATGTTGTCCAGGTTGATTTTGTCCATAGTTAATATATTTGTTTTCCCCCAGTAGATTAACGCAGCCAGTAGTTATATTGATGGCAGCTTTGTCTACGGGAAAACCGGAGTACGAGCCAGCTATCTACGTCATCAAGGAACCGGAAAACTAGCGTCCCTGGACTTGTGGGAGAAATTTCCGGTCCTGAATACAGTCAGACTTCCGTTCTTAACGTTTCCAAACAAAGATGACAAAACTACAAATCCGGAGACATTGTGGAGTAAGTAAACATTGCTTGGTTCCTCATCAATCGGTATTTGTGTGATTCATCTTGGGTTATGTCCTGTAAGCGCCATTAGCCTAAGACTAACGACCGTCAGACCTGTAAGAAAACATTAACAATTCAGGATACGTGATAAAATGGCACCTTCTAACATATCCCTTCAAGGACGTTTATTTTTCATTTTTTTTTTTTGCGTTACTATTGACTGAGCGAAACTAACGATCAAGACTACATAAGATCAATTACTTCAGAATGGCAATTCGGCATCTTGTAGCTTTTTGTTGACTTTGAATAGCAATATGGTTTAAGATTTTGTTCATGTCGGTCAAATTGTCATATTGATAAAATTTGAAATATGTTAAAAGCTTTTTTCAGCTGTGTTAAATGTTCGATATTGCCTCACTTTTTAGTCCAGCACTTCTTTGACTTAATCGTGGATGCAGTGATTTGTTTTTTTTTTTACTATCTGGTATTTGAAACCTGGTCAATTCACCCTAATTACATAAACGTTATCAGCCACCGCTCAATCTAAAGCTATTCATTAACATTCTTCTGATGATTAAAGGGGTTTTTGTATATAAAAAGGAAAAACTACCAAAATATTGAGGTCACTAACCGCAGACTAAATACAACGACTTTTTTATATTTGTTAAGAATTTTGATTAATTGGAGAATTTTTAATTTCTACTTCTATACACAAATTGCGAATAGTTCATTGTGCCACTGTGTATCACAAATGTAAACTCCAACCTCCCTTTAATTATTTTCTTAAAGTTTAGTATGTGACATTTTGGAAATATGATTTAAATTCAGTACAGTAAGATCTAGTTATTCAAATTAATTAACATTGATTATTGTAAAAACGGGAGTTGTTCTTAAGTTGAAATACTAATGATATTTGTATGTAATTAAAAGATGAAAGCATTTACATTCATATTACAAAATTTCATTCATTCATTTCATAATTTATAACGCATATATCCTATTATCACTTATTAATAATTCTTAAATCACACAAAGACGTAATAACTATATTCATAATTATACCCCCCGCAAACGAAGTTTGGGGGGGTATATAGGAATCACCTTGTCCGTCCGTCCGTCCGTCCGTCCGTCCGTCCGTCCGTCCGTCTGTCCGTCTGTCTGTTCGATTCGTGTCCGGTCCATATCTTTCTTATGGAGAAACATTAGAAGTTCTTACTTCACACAAAGATTGCTTATGACCTAAGGGTGTGTCATGACCTTGAACCAAGGTCATTCGGGCAAGGTCAAGGTCACTGGCAGAAAAAGTGCAAAATTCGTGTCCGGTCCATATCTTTCTTATGGAGAAACATCAGAAGTTCTTACTTCACACAAAGAATGCTTATGACCTAAGGGTGTGTCATGACCTTGAACCAAGGTCATTTGGGCAAGGTCAAGGTCACCAACAGAAAAAGTGCAAAATTCGTGTCCGGTCCATATCTTTCTTATGGAGAAACATTGGAAGTTTTAACTTCACACAAAGATTGCTAATGACCTAAGGGTGTGTCATGACCTGAACCCAAGGTCATTCGGGCAAGGTCAAGGTCACTGACAGAAAAATTGCAAAATTTGTGTCTGGTCCATATCTTTTTAATGGAGAAACATTGGAAGTTCTTACTTCACACAAAGATTGCTTATGACCTAAGGGTGTGTCATGACCTTGACCCAAGGTCATTTGGACAAGGTCAAGGTCAATGGCAGAAAAAAGTGCAAAATTCTTGTCCGGTCGATATCTTTCTTATGGAGAAACATTGGAAGTTCTCAGTTCACACAAAGATTGCTTATAAGCTAAGGGTTTGTCATGACCTTGACCCAAGGTCATTTGGGCAAGGTCAAGGTCACTTGCAGAAAAGTATAAAACTCGTGTCCAGTCTATTTCTAATGGACAAATATTGGAAGTTCTTAATTCACATCTAGAATGCTTATAACCTGAGAGTATGTCATGACCTTGACCAAAGGTCAATTGAGGAAGTTCAAGGTCATTGTTAAAAAATATCAGGCTCAGTATACCAATAATTCAAAATGTTTATATTAAGTGGCTGCTTGACATGTGGAATTTCGTTTGATTCGAGTCATGTTTGTTAACATAAAGATTCAAATGTCCTCAAGCATTAACAGTTGAACTAAAATGGAATTTAAAGAATAGAAATTGGTTTGTGTACTCATATAAGCATTAACAGTTTTAAAAAATAGAGCAGTTGTTATTTATAGAAAATGGACGATGAAATAGATTCATCCAATATTTTCTATAATAGAAAAAATACATGAGTTATGATTTTTCTTAGCGGGGGGTATCAATTGTGAGCTTGCTCACAGTACCTCTAGTTTATATTACGGAATGATATAAACGTAACTAGGTCTTTTTTTACCTTTTTTATATTTTCTCTTTATAATTTGCCAATTTCAGATAATTATCACAAACATTTTATTTCAAGCTACGTATAGGCTAAACCCCAATGGAATGTTTTGATGGATAACGATGATGATAACTGAAAAGAAGTTTGCGTGGCTTTTCCTCCACTAGAAATGTCCACTTCATAGACATCTAACCATTTCAGTTCACCCGGAGTTTATAAGTCGTAATAGATATTATTGTTCGTGTAATGTAATTGCAATTGAATGGTGGAAATACATCATTTGTTAAAACTATTAGGTCTCAATGCGGAAAAAAATGAATGAAGCTTTATCAAGTGACCATGGTTTTATAAGATTGTACCTTAAAAATAGTAACACATATTGTATGTATAATATGAATTCGTGGCTTATATAATGCGCTATGTAGCTCGTCCTCGATGTATTGATGCATGATATAATTTACAGGTTCTGCATGATCATGAAGAGGTGGTGAAAGTCAATATTTTTTAATTAATCAAAACCTTGAATTGTTGGCAAGATTAATTTTTGCCGACTGATGTATTAAACATTTTCTAAAAGCCAACCTACTTCTGTTCTATACAGGATTTGGTGACAGCCACGTGTACGAGAATCCAGCTCTTCTGTCTTTTGGGGTCCTGTTTTTCCGCTATCACAACGCTCTTGTGCAGAAAATCACGCGCCAAAACACCAACATGACCTCAGCTGTAGATGTATTTTACAAGGCGCGCCAATGGCTTATTGCATCAATTCAGGTCGGTAACAAGCTGCTACCCCCCCCCCCCCCCAAAAAAAAACAATTTGAAAAATAATTAAATGATACCGATCATATTTTGATGCCAAACTGGCTTAATTATAATAAAATGATAGGGGTTTCTATTATTTTTTAGGAACATTTTTGAAAAAAAAATTTGTATTTTATTATTATATTTAGAATATCATGATGTACGAATGGCTTCCAAAACTTCTGAATGCGCCAGTTCCGCCATATGAGGGTTACCGTGGCAACCTGGAACCCGGGATCACCTCAGTGTTCGATGCAGCAGCAATTCGATACATACTAACCCTTATTCCTATGGGAATTCGAATTCTGTAAGGACTTCGCAATTGCTCTCATTTGATCGTCTGAGCACTTATTTAACCTTTAATAACCATGTTTAACATACCTTTTAATATGAGACACGTTTTTATTAACAATTCTGGGAAATATTTTTGTGGCCTCAAATATTTGTTTTTTTCAAATGTTTGATTCAGATGTTTTCAATAATTTTGATTGATGAATCTTTATTGTAGAGATGAGAAATGTAACTCGGAAAACAATGTACGGCTGTGTACTTCGTATTTCGATTCCCAGGTAAATGTCCTTAAGGTCGTCTTCAAGGTCAAGCACCTATGGATACGGTTCAATCTATTCTTCACATCTTTTACATCAAATAAATATTATTGATTTACCACCCTGCAAAACTATATGCGCAAAATAAAACAAAAAACAGACTGTATTTGAATCTTAATTAGTTATCAAACATCAAAATGACATGATTAAATGCCCTTCTTTTGTAAAAGATCGAAAGGCCACCGAAAACTGTGTAATGTGATATGTTAAATATAAACATGGTTTTTTAAAAGTCCTTTGAACTTTCAAATTTTCTGCAATATTAATATAAAATGTTTAAGAACTTTGAATAATACGGGCAGTCTTTGGTAGTAAACTGAAATCGAAACCAAAAATTCAAAAACCCATTATCTGAAATCTCGGTGAAATCTCAACTTTCCGTACACTGTACTCAATCACATGTCAGTCAGAGAGTTATCATTTAGACGCAAAAGTTTGCGAAAACCCTGATGCAACATACTTGTAACCTTATTTTTGATATATTTACTTATAAAAAATGATTACACAATTTGCAGAAAATCCTGACTAAAAATGAACATGCTTTTGAGGATGCGATGCGAGGAATGCTTTACCAGGCTGCGGAAAAAGAGGACATGCAGATTGTGCCTGATATTCTTGGTAATTAGGTTTTAATTAATCATAACAGTGAATGATAATTCATTATTAAAACAATTTCACCTCACACCTCACAAAGTGATGTGTTTACCCAACTTGCGTGATTTAGTTCAGCGACACATAACTCGCAATGCTCTTTAGTCAAACCCGCTTCACCTTATATTGCCTGAATGTATTTTGAGTACTTTGATTCTTTTATCAAAATGACAGGGATCATAAACACATTTGCATGCTATTTACAAAATGAATAAAAACTATTTTAGATGACGTCCGTTAGCGTCTTCTAATTCAATACACATACAAGTAGTGCATGTAATTAATATAAGCTGTATCATTTAAAATTATCAAAGATTCTTTTCACTGGATATAATCTTTCGTTTCTATGACAATGTAGACAAGTATTTTGGACCTCTACACTATTCACGCGTGGACCACGTGGCCTACACTATCATGAAGGGAAGAGATTACGGACTCCCGGATTACAACACAGTCAGGGAACAGATCGGTCTTCGCCGTATGAAAAGCTTTGAGGAGATCAACCCAAGACTGGCCCGAGAGAATCCATCGGTACAAATATTTATAACCAGTTTGATATTAGTAAAATATGATCCTCCTAAATCTAAATTTTCTTCTATGTTTATTTACAAAAGTGGTTTATGAAATCAAAATTCTTAATGAAATCAATCAATCGATCATTCAATCAACCTACCATCCATCCAATCAATTATTTATGCAATCAGTTTATCACCAAATTATTCAAATGTTTTTGCTAGCATAAATTGTAACATATTACTTCATCTTTCAGTTATTTAACAAGACTCGGCAGCTGTATGGCGACATTGACAAGTTGGACGTGTTTGTGGGCGGGATGCTGGAGACCAGTGACGGCCCGGGGGAGCTGTTCACCGCCATCCTACTGAACCAGTTCCACAACATCCGACACGGCGACTGGTTCTGGTTTGAGAACACCAAATCCAAGTGAGACTTCGCAAGAGATATCGTTGCTTAAGCATTCTTAATATCAAGAGAATGCAATAACGATAATATTGGATTTAAAAAGAGGGGTTTTGAAATATAAATGCAATACCTTGATTCAGTCCGCTATAACTTTATTAAATCAAAACCTGAAAGCAATTTTGTTTGGAGTTTGTTTAAAAGCGGAATGCTTATCAGGCACCAAGTAGGTGCAGAAATCGTGATCCCATACACAACTTTTTAACCTTTTATTTAGCTGATGTCTAAAGTTAGAGTCCATTATACAGTATATTGAATACTTTGATTTCAGTATTTATAAATTCTTTCTTCCAGACTCTTTACAGAGGAAGAGATAGAGGAAATCAGAAACATAACACTATCTGACATATTGCTTGCTACAAAGACATTAGAAAAGCAACACGTCCCAAAAGATGCATTTTCTATCCACAATCGTATGTTGTTGAACTACTAAAGTATATCAGAATGTAATTAATTGATAAATTGTAAAATTGAAAAACTTTTATTTAATATTCAATCTAGTGGAAAGACTCTTTTCCAATTTTTATTATAATAAAACATATCGTTATATATTTTAGATAAGAAAAATTTTATTCCAATTTCACAAACTTTCTGACAGCTACCTCAATTTAGTCCAGTTTAAACATCGACAAAATCAACTCCCGTCAGTTCTTCAGTACTTTGATTTTAATCATCTTTCTGGTTTGCAGTGTCTGGGTGCAGCTCAGCATATCTTGATGTGGACAACTTGGAGTCTTGTCCTGATCACCATGGCTACGATTACTTTAAGGGGAGCGAACTGTCGTTCATTATATTGTGGACATGCTTTGGAGTCATTCCATTTGGTAAGTTAAATCATCAGTAACACACTGGTGCATTTCAGAATATTAATTCAACTATTCTCTTTTAAGAAATGAAACAAAACCTGCTAGAGAACAAAAAGCGCATATTTTAAATAATATGCCCGATTGGGTTTGTTTTTTTTCATTTAGTTTGCATTTTGTCCGCCTACGCCGCAGCGAAATGCAGGAAATGGAAACACTCAAACGAAGTACGAAAAATGCAAACCAAGACAGCCAAAAGAGACAGCAGAAACAGTGTGTCAGGTATCCTATATATACAATTATAATTATCAATATTTTTAATTAACTTTCAACGCATTCTTCAGACCATAGAATTAGTTCGAATGACGTAAAGGAAGTTATACATGTATATGTATGACAGTGTTTATTTTGAAATGTCATCATTTTCTCTTTTCCCTTAAAAACTCACTGACTGTTCATGTGTAACAATGTGAATGTGCTTTCATTAGTCATTTTTTATTACAAATTTTTTTTATTGAAAGGAACTGAAATAAACCAACACATCGCCTACGAGTGGCTGGAGGAGAAAGAAGATGAAAGAGCTGTGGTTGTTAGAATCAAGCCTCGATGTGAAATCGAGGTCGATAGTTGTACAGGACGGCGCTTGCGCACGGTCAAATTGTTCAATCAAGAATCGGTCTACTTGATGACGTCAAGCAACAAAGGAAGAACATATACTTGCATCAAAGTTCCTAAAGAATATGATCTGGTAAATACTTTTACAGTATTTGAAATATAAATAATTTATACCATTTAGCGATGGTGAGATTTTCATTATACTGAATGAAACACGAAATAAGGCGCATTTTAATTTTACATCATTAAATTCAACAGGTTTTAAAGTTTGAAAACAGTACAAGTCGCCAGCTTTTTGAAAATGACGTCATTCATGCACTGGAATCAAATCAAATACAATGCAGTGTCTTCGAAGAGCGCGCACAGGATATTCTTAAAAATGCGTTTACCCAAAAGAAGAGAAATCAGCGCCTCGAAAAGTTTTTTAAGTCAGTATTTTCAGAGGTATGTATACTGCATTGTTATAAATTAGAACATTTAGTAGTGATGGGGAAACCGTTTCTAAACTGCGTGATTAGTGCTTCCAAATTGACGGCTGGCAATGATTTTCAATGATAATTTGCGACATTTCTTTCATAAATCATATCTTATTAATTGTTATTAATGAATGGCATGGGCGGTTTTCATCCATCAAAATTCTCATGTCTGAAATTTATATAAAGTCAGTGAGTTGCTATTACATTTCAATTAAACAGAAAATATTGAGATGTATGTGATGTTGATATATCGATATTTTATCAGTAAATCAAATAAAAGGAAATGTACCTTAAATTATTATCAATCGTACATTGTCGCACTTGTTACACCTATGGTTCAAATCTGGATTTTCTAGACTTACTTTCCCGGAATCTATATTAAAATTTGATATTTTCTCCGAAAAAAAATTTGCTTATCATATACATTGTAGAATTAAGCCAAGGTTTGTGGCGGGTGTGCGTGATCTGTCTAAATAAGAATATGAAAACTCCGAGAGATGTATCAGAATAAGATTGAAAAATGCAGACTAAAAAAGAAAATCCTTAGAGATCTTACATGCAAAATTTGCACCGTCGATCATAATTTAGAGCACTCATATAATAAAAATAAATTGTATATGTATAAATGATAGGCAAATGCAGATTCATAGATTTATAAACACAACTAAATGGGTCCAACCTATCGATATAAAAAATATTCTAATAATATAATAATGTTATATCATTAGATGTATTTTATACAATAAATCATTAAGGTTTACGAGAAAGTTAGCAAAAACATTTGTAAACATGCATCTGCTTAAACAATACCTCCTTCTCTATATCAAATTAATTTTATTTTTCATACCAAATTTGAAAATACATATATATAGGCCTTTCAAATGGACTACGATCCGCACTTTGAGGAGGATCAGTTAGAAAAGCAACAAACTAAGGAAATCTTAGAGACAGAATTGACAAAGGTAATTTCATTTCAATGAATGGTCAATGGCAATATTTTACCAAAATATTTACACTTCTTTCATTAATTCTACGCAAAACACGCGTTTATACTATTTCAGGTCAATTTCATTGTAAGATATGCAAGACAAATGTATTGACGGTTTTTAAAAGTTTGCGGTGTTGTTGTTTTTTCTTCTTCCAATAGGAAGAATTTGCTCAAGCTCTTGCAGTAAAACCGAACTCGGACTTCGTAGAAAACATGTTTAGTATGCTGGACACGGATAGAAGTGGATACATATCTTTCAGGGACTTCCTTCACATGGTTGTTATATTTTCAAAAGGTATTCAAAAATTGTCCGTGAATTAGATGTAAAAATACATACACATAAGGATACCTAACATAGACTTGATTATTCACAATTTAGAGGGTTCAACCAGATGTGAATATAGCTAGCATTACACATAGTTTTTGGTACACATAAGTTATAATGTCAGTAATTTTTTTTTATTTCAGGATCTTGCCAGGAAAAATTACAAACAATATTCGGTATGTTTGACGTTGAGGGCAGAGGGTTTCTTCAGAAAGCTGACCTCTCAAGAATGTTTAGGTATATATATAGATTAAAATGAAATCTTGTCCGTACAAGTAGAAAATTTTTGAATACTCATCATTAAACAAAAAATGTATTATATAACAATGTCAAAATACCATCATCGGTTGATCTCGTCTCTGCTGTACTGTAAGCAATTTGTTCGTGTGCGAGAAATTTTCGCGAGGGCCTGCCTCGTTGCGAAAATATCTCGCCATGAGCCAGTCCTTGCTTTGTGGGTGTAATATCAACGTAAATGAGGATATCAAATAAATCACGTGTACTGCGAACCATTACATCTACGGTACACTGTGAAATAGTAATCGTGAATATAAAAGTTTGAGTTATATAATTGTTCACGATATAATGGCATGGCTCTTTCAATATGAGGAGATCTTTTCTACAGATAAACATGGCTACAAAAAAGGACTATAACGGATTCACGCTTATACTGAATTCAGTTTTATTCCGCATATTCTTCTAACATATTATTAACTTATCGTGATAATCTAGTTGTCACGTTTTAGACGAATCTAAATCGTAACTCATGGAACTTCGCTATAATATAAGGGTGTCTTACAATTGTTTTCTCAGCTCTTTGCTGGACATGGCGAACAGTAATCTAAACAAGGAGGCCGTGCACACCCTGATTGAATCCATCTGCAAGGAACACGGGCTGGAGGAACAGACGCAAATCAACTTTGAGAACTTCTGTCAAATCCTTTCCCCTCAGATGGACAAACTTTGGAACGCTGGTCTGGACTGGAAAGGTTTGTGGTTTGTTTGTTTTTTTTACATTCAACTGGTCGCATGTAAATAGAAAAAGGTGGAACATATGCATCAGCAATGGAAAATTATCTCGCGTGGGCTGTAACATTATATTTTTTTCATCCAGGAAGACGGAAGTGTCTGCCCAACAATAACGAAAAGAAAAAAGGGTAAATCAGCAACTTTACACTTATATGTATGTAAAAATCTGGTGCTAATACTGGTATTTTTTTAGTTTAGATTGCCTTAGAATAAATATTTTAATCAGAGCTCTTAACGCTGTTTTTTTTTTTCAAATCTCAAGCATTGTTTTAATAAATCCTCTAGGTCGGAAAATGGACGTCGGCGAGCGTCTGCTACACATGAAATAATAAAAAGGAAAGGAAGCTTGGCGTCGATATCCCAGTCAACAGACGAAGACGGCATGCGCACTCCCACCGACTCAAGACGAGGCTCGGACATACGGACTAAGTTCATCGCGGTCAGGGAACAGTACCACCCAGCCAAAGCCAAACTGAAGACCTTCACACACTTCATTGAAAACAACAGACAGCATATCTTCTTCCTCGTCATCTTCTTTGGGATCACATTTGCTCTATTTGCCGAGAGGTTTTATTGTAGGTTATTGTACATTGCATAATTAATATTTTTAGAAAGTTATCAATGAAAACTTACCTCTGTGGAAGAATAGTTTTTTGACAACTATTCTCAAAGCAATATTTGCCAAAATTGTTGAGAAAATTTTATCAAATGTCATATATACCGGTATTCAGTTGATTTTTTTAGGCTACAAGTACGCGACTTTTTATTTCTAATGATATATTAGTGGTATTATCAAATGTTATTTTTATAATCGCAGACTACACAGTGGAGCGGGAACACAGTGGACTGAGGATGATCATGAGTTACGGGATATCCGTCACACGGGGTGCGGCCGCCGCCATGTCTTTCACCTTCTCCATCCTCCTGCTGACCATGTGCCGAAATCTGATCACGTGGTTGCGAGGCACCTTTCTCAACCTCTATGTCCCTTTTGATTCCCATGTCGCCTTTCACAAACTTGTTGCTTGGACTGCCTTATTTTTTACAGGTATGAAGCACACATTATCGAGTCTGGCTGCAAGAATGTTGTTCATTTTGCATGTATATACAATTTTTTTTTACAATTTCTGACTTTTTTGGTTTAGGTCTTCATGTTATTGGATATGGCTTTAATTTCTATCACTTGGCGACGCAACCAACATCGCATTTGTGCATCTTTGATTCCATTGTACTCAGGTAAACAATTCTGCTCAAACCATGTCAAACTTTCAAACTTCTTTGATCCTTTTTTAATAATAATATTTAATATCGAAATTAATCTGAACTTGTAATAATCTGTTATAGGGCTGAATTTGAGCCGACCTTTAACTTTTGGTTCTTCGGTAACATGACCGGTAAGTCTCTCTGTTCTTTGCCTTTACGTTTAACTTGTTACCCTTTGATGAAGAGATGGAGCCGTTTTTGCAGGTTTTACGGGTGTCCTCCTGGTTGTATGTATCTGCATTGTCTACGTGTACGCCACTCAGACGGCTCGTCGCCTGATCTTCAACGGGTTCTGGTTGACCCACAAGCTGATCGTTGTCATGTACATCCTGACCATTCTCCACGGGGCCTCCTGCATCGTCCAGAAACCCATGTTCTTCGTCTACTTCATAGGACCGGCCATTATCTTTACCGTGGACAAGATGATCAGCATGAGTAGGAAGAAAACAGAGCTGAATGTGATCAGGGCGGAAAAACTTCCATCGGGTATGATAACTGGAATCGGAGTCAGGGTTTCAAATTGCTGGGTGGTGGTTTTTGGTTGCGGAGTTTATGAGTGGTGGACTGTATTGCTGGTGGCCGCCAAGATTTGCTTGGCTCTGTGTACAGTTACTTTGGTTTGCTGGGTAGAGGCTTCTGTTTGTATCATGAATTGTATGTCGGTTGGCACGTAGTACCGGTAGTTCTTTGATTTCTGGGTGGTTAAATTGGTTGGTTTAATACTGTTGTTGATTTGGTTTGTTGATAATTAAAATCAATAAATTTAAACAGGACATTCAATTTATAAACATTCCCCGCTGTGTTGAGGAGTAAATGTTAGTTAACAATTTACACTGACAAAGTTCGAGGACATGGTATTTCTTAAATCATTTCAATGAATGCACAATTTTTTTTCAAATTAAAAGATGACAATCATTATGATAAATTCAAATTTTCTATAAAAAAAAATCGTTACCTATATGCCCGAACGAGTTAATGATGGATTATTTATTCACCTAAAAATTGCCCAAAAAAGCATTGGTACAATTCTTTCTATGCCTCCAATCGATTATTGTCAGTTTCCAACCGTATACCTTTCTATTTAGAACAGTGATAGATTGCAAACAGAATTTAACAGGCACATAAAAAAAAGGATTTATCCTTGAAGCTTGCAGTCGTGTACCGCACGCACGAACGTATCACGTGATGTGGATTGTTAATTTCATGCACGCATGAACAAATCAAGTGTAAAGTGCTGTCCTTTCACGCCTGATTTAACAATTCACGCTTAGCGTATAATTATCACCCATTGTTTGCACTTTTAAAAGATGAAACGTTACAGTGACACATATTTGTGTTAACTTTGTCTCAAGTATGGCATTAAGGATGACAAAGCTCATTTACGTTTCCTAATTGGTTTTACCTTTTAAAAGGTTTTTTTTGTTGCTTCTTTTTTCCAACGACTTAAAAGACAAACTGTTTATGAAATTTTACTGATTTTGTCTCCCCTCCCTTCTTAAAAAAACTAAAACTAAATGCCATATTTCTGATGAATGATTTTAGACATCACTTACATTGAGTTCAAAAGACCCGCCAACTTTGATTACCAATCCGGGCAGTGGGTTCGAATCGCATGCCTGACCCACGGCTCCAACGAGTACCACCCATTCACCTTAACATCGGCCCCTCACGAGGATACCCTGTCTCTCCACATCCGGGCTCTCGGGCCTTGGACCTGGAACATACGGCAAGAGTTTGACCCCGAGAATCACAGGGACGGATCTTATCCCCCAGTGAGTGTACCGACATAAAACAGCTTCTGAGAACGTTTTGATTTCGCGATATTTTAATTCTTTATTTTATACGGTAACGTGTCTTTCTTTTACCTACAGCTTTATCTAGACGGGCCGTACGGCGCGGGACAACAGGATTGGTACCAATACGAAGTCTCTGTTCTCGTTGGGGCTGGAATTGGGGTCACGCCATACGCTTCTATATTAAAGGACTTCGTCCACATGGCTTCCATCAGAAATATGTACAAAATGAAGTGTCAAAAGGTATACTAATAAACAGGAACCTAATTTAACGCTATTCAACTTCGAGGTTCACAAGATGTTCAAAAGGAGTTCTTATTCTTCAGTTTTCAAGATTTTAAATTTTATTTTCATGTAGCTATATTTCATATGGGTGACTGGAAGTCAGCGCCATTTTGAATGGCTGCTCGACATCATACGGGAAGTAGAGGAAGTGGACGAGAAAGGATTGGTGTCAGTCGACATTTTCATCACACAGTTCTTCCAACAATTTGATATGAGAACTGCTATGTTGGTAAGGAAAATACATATTCATTGACCGTGGCCATGGAATATCAATTAATTTATTTTTCATCATCATCTAAATGTTTGGCAATCCATATACTTTAGTGATCTATTAGTCTTCCATGAATTTTTTTTTTGTTACAGTACATTTGTGAGGAGCATTTCCAGAAGTTGTCCGGGGGACGCAGTGTCTTTACCGGCCTGAAAGCCAACACGCACTTCGGGCGCCCCCAGCTCAACAGCATGTTAAGTGCGGTCCATAGGGCGCACCCTACGGTAAGTGACCTTGTACCGATAGACACAACAGCTGTGAAATATGTGTCCATTGTTGCATTCTATATTTTGTCAGTTCACTTTACTATCGGATTGACTTTGATGTTGTCTGACAAGCTTGACATTTCCTCTTATAGCATTTCATTATTTCATGATTGGTTTAAAGTTTGAGGACAGACAGCAGTCAGTTTAATCTCTTAGAACCATTTTAACAACAGCTTGGACTTTAGGTAGTTGTCTCAAACAGCAATGTGACGTAGGCCTGTCTATTTCATTGCTAGCCACTCAGTAATGGCTCTTTGAAATCAACAAGATTTGTCTGGCCTTTGAGCTAAGAGTATGCAATCTATGCATATTTCGCTTTAAACCGCGTCATTTTAAACTTGTTTTGACGTAAGGAATAGATAGCTACGCCCAACTGAAAGTCCAAGGTCTTTTCAAATGGTTCTAAACTTGTATTTCAACTGTTCTATCAACCAAATACTTAATAAACTGTGAAAATTGATCTCTGTAATGTTCGTACAAACTGCAGTCAGTACTCTAAGACTTATTTCGTTAACTTACTACCTCGTAAAATTAAATTTCTTTCTTTGAATGTTAAAGGTTAAAAAGATCGGCGTGTTCAGCTGTGGTCCCCCGGGGATCACCAAGAATGTGGAGCAGGGCTGTATTGAGGCCAGTAATAATACCAGAGCGCTGTTCGAACACCACTTTGAAAACTTTTAAATGACACGACTTTCAAAGAAGATGTTGAATCATTGATCTCTTGAGTTTCTTAAATCTGTAATCTAATTAATTTGAAAACTACATGTACTAGGGTTGATCCAAAAGTAATGTCACTATCATTTGTTTGTGGTTAGCTTAAACATTGTAAATAGTTTTTTCAGGGCTTCTTAGAAATTGAGGGGTTAGATGTCAAGTTTAAAATTTGACTGGCCCCTGTTTATTTAATTAATTATCTTAACAGCGACAACCATTAATCCAACAATGAGGTTTTTGTGTTTTTCTGATTGTGCCATATTTTTCTTGGTGCCAAACTAAATGATGGATCCAGTGATTAGTTCGTTGCTATACATTATATCTGTTACAAATTTTTTTTTGAAATTTTAATTTTCGCTTTTTGTGTTGTTTTAAAAGTTTTTTGCTGGAAATAAATGAAATGTAATTTAGATATGATGTGGTTAATGAATAATTATGAAATTTGTATTAATTAATTGTGTGACGTTCTGAAATGCTTTGATTTTGGAGTGACTCTGTTGTTATAATATTTGATTATATTGTTTCGACTTGTTTAGTAGTTTTTAGAAATTTAGAAAATAGCTTTGATTTTATGCGATGTTAGATTATATTACGTAAGCTATAAAAGATTATCCAGGTGTATTGTTTATATGTTACATGTATATATTTAAGGATAAAAAAAATCTGTGTAGGTTTAATGTCTCTGAGAAGAAAGAGGTAAGGGCAACATAGTGTTCATTTATCTGCTGTTTTTCTGACTCTCCGTCCCTCTTGTCTTCTGCATTTAGCTACTTTAATCTCCTCCCTACCTTTTGAGCTTTCCAAGAAACAAATATACTCTTTAAACCAAGTGAATTCAATGTTATTTTTCAATGCAAGGTCAAATACACAATAATGTTTAAGGTCTGTAATACTACCATCAATTAGGGCTTCTACGGAACCTTGATCAGATTTACCGGTATCATTGAAAGGAAAAGTGTTAAAACGGTTCGCTGGTCCCTTTGATACATGAGTTACCTGTTTTGTATTACTTACGGTCAATCCTTTATGACTTTGACAAATTAATTTGTTATTTTAGATTTGTTTAAATTTAGTCGAGTGATCTGAAATGGCACATTTTTTTCCTTGACATTTTCTTGGAAAACAATGATCACTAGAGCAGCTTTGCACAGTGATTGCTGAACTTAAATGCACCAAAGTATGTTAAATTAAAGATGTCAATAGGAAATGGGGGTTGTCTCATTCTCACGTTCAACTTGTTGTTTTATCATTATCTGATTTTACCAGACCCTATCTATATGATTGATCATGTATTTTACAGATATTTACATGTATGTGGTGCATTAAATTATGAAATAAAATAAAAACGTTTATTGTTCTGATTTTTCTAATTTTTCTTTCTATATTGATGGTATTTCTGTTTGTGACATTGTGCGGTATTTGATGAAAGTCATTTTCTTTTACAATGAAATATATTAAACCAAATAAAATGGATCGTCCCGTAATTCATAAACAGCTATTTCAAGTTTAAAACATGATTCGAAAATGAGCCAGGTCCGACATGCATATTTTGCATTAAGAACCTGACATTTTAGCAAGAAGGTGCAAATGTAGCTTTTTTCCATCCTTGTCTTCGCGGGTCTTTGGTTGTACATGGTAAAACTGCTTGAGCACATATATACTAGTATTACATTCCGACTGGAATGTATCCGGGTACATGCCTTTCTTACCCCGTGCGGATGGGAATACTAGTGTGCACACAAGTGAGATAATCTCCTTTGGCTTCACATCCTCACCAATTTAGCTTCACCCCTCCCCTGGGTGTTAACCTCAAATTTTATGTATCCTGTCATATAAAAGATCCTACCAGTCACCAACTTTAACAATTATAAGATAGGGGAAGTTTCAACAAACTACATCTATTTCTAGGTGATTTTATGTCACATTTTACTCGATATTAACAATACATGTTACAAAAAAAGTAAAAGTATAAACATATAGAGATTAAGTACTGTATACTATGTTTTTACAAAAGGAATGGATCAGTGAAGAAGACAATATGGCACACTGAGTACTGAGTATTATAACTGTTATAAACAGTTCAATAGAACACCCTCGCTATAATTCATAACAGATGGCAACACGTGTATGATGTCCAAATTAAACTCTGGCTCAAAGACGCAGACGATTATCGTAATACAACTACAGCTTCGACTTGCGTCCACTTTGATCCCCAATGTCAAAGCTACCATGTTTTCCAAGACCTTTAGAAAATTTCTGAGCACCTTCAAAATAAAAGCATACTGTGGTATCGTTTATATTTTTGGGGGAGTCAATGTTCGTGGGTAGCCAAAATTTTCCTAGTTAGTGGGGACGTGATTTCGTTGACTAGTTGTATAATCGGGATTTTAATTTCAATAAATATTTAAAAAAATGAATGTGTATAGGTTCGTGGGGATGTAAATTCGTGGGCAAGGGTTACCACGAACATTGGGCTCCCACGAACAATGATGAATTCACAGTACTTCAAAACCAATTCTACATATGGAACAATTATGTGGAAAAATAAAACTACGGCTGTGTATATTCGAACCTGGAATTGACTCTTCTGTGATGACCTTTATGCCCTGAGTGAACTCTCGTTGTAGTGCGTCATTGATGCTCTTGGCGTCATACGTGCTGTAATAAGCAGACGACCTGTCCGTATTCATGCACCTTTGGGGAAACTTGGTCAACGTTTGGGCCAATTCTATTGCAACATCCAGTGCTAAAATAAAAGTCGTTAATGTAATTTACGATATGGTGCTTCGGCTGCAAAACAAGGGGAAAAAATTAAAACATCTCTATTAAGAATGAAGTAAATAAAACAATATCATGGCTGCCTTGAACCTTGATTTACCTTTCCCATCGGGAACCACTCGGTTGGCCAAGCCAAACTCGTGTGCTTCCCTCGCTCCTATCTCCCTCCCTGTTAGAATGAGATCCAATGCCCGGGAAAGTCCCACTAGTCGAGGTAAGCGTACTGTTCCGCCATCAGTTAATGGGACACCTGAACCAAGCATATTAATATGGGTAAACAGAACCTAACTGGAATCAATAATAATTCTTAGAAAATGAATTTTTATGAACATGATTTTGTACAGACGATTTATATACAGGAATTGCAACAAAGTCTGGATTGCCTTTAAGAGTATAGGATATCACCGTCGTAAAAACCATGTATTAAAATAAGACACTGCTAGCAATTACAGAGATGTCTGTCAGTGATATCAGAACATTACCAAACCTCCTGCAGAATACCCCCATCTTTGCCGACTCCTCCACGACTCTGAGGTCACACATCATGGCCAGCTCCATCCCTCCCGCCACTGCATAACCCGACACCGCCGCTATCACGGGCTTGGTGAAGGCCATCCGCGACGGGCCCTGGAAACAGCGTTATTCACAGAATCATAGAATAGAGACTATTAGAGAGTCACCGGAGTTCTCAGTAATTTACATGTTCTCAAAAGATGTATTTCTTAAACCCATATAAAAAGTCGCCAAGTTGAAAGATAAATTCAAAGCTATGCTCTAGACTGTGAACAAGCTTCATAATCATGACAAGTCCATGACTGCCAATGACCATTGGTTTTCGAAAGGTAGAATAATACTATACAGTTTTTTAAGGAACATATTACTATAATATTCATCAGAATCACATCGTCCCAATATGGTTCTTAACAATAAACTTTCTATTACTAAGAGCGAGAATTAAGAAAGGAGCATTCTCGTTATCAGACATACTTCTTATATTAAGAAATTCATGAAATTTTTACAGAGTCCTACAGATCATATAAACAAATGATTGTATCATTATATTCAAATTTGACCATCGTGTTTTAGCATCAAGGTCAGGTCAAGGTTACTACCTGTTTTCTCAGCTTAAAGGTTGATAAAAGTAAATATATAGTTATCTGCGGTTATTCAGACATATTTCTACGATAGAAGTTGATATTCTTCAATGAAATTACAGAATATCAAAATGTCTATTAGCTTATACTAATAATTTGAAATAAATATTTAAAGCCCGCATTTCCTCTAATTTTCTTATATTTTTAAGATATTTTGATTATTTTTCTATGCTTCCAATAATAAAATATTTCTTATTTTTTATATTATAAAGATTTTACTCAAGTATATAAATTGGCAGAAAAACTAATATATTGACCTTTTGATAAGAGAGAAAATTCGATTTTAGTACTGATTTTTCCACAGAAATCTACCTAGAATGGGCGCTTTAAAAAGCTATCAAAAGGTAATTTGATAGGCAAATCATATTTCAGAAACATATCCTGAAAGCAAAGTATCCTATCATTACTTTACATTTATTTAGTTAAAAATAAATCCCACATGAATGTTATTGTTTTAAAAATGCTAATCAACCTCATGAATCTACAGCAATTCTAAATTGCAAAAACATGTTATATTTTCCTACACCAATGTTCCGCCAAAAATATAGTTCTTGTTAGATTCTAAACTTTATTACTATTACTATTTCAAGTTGTATAGTAGTAAAAAAAATTTGAAAATGATATTTTAATTTGTTTCATCTTGATTTAATGAACATTTAACTTTTGACAAGTCGAAAACAAAATAAGACTCCTTCCTTAATAATGTTTGAATTCGAATAATACAAAGCTTTCATATTCCATGGGTTTTAAAAAATGTAAAAAAAAAATGCCACTCAGTCATATAAAAAGTCGACAACACACTTGATATGAAAAGTCTTGTGTTACAGCTGGACATTTGTCTATCGTATACACAGTTTCCTCCGATTTTGCACCTTTCAAGTCAGAGATTTACACAATAAAATGCTTTCTTTGGTGATTCATTCCGGATATGAAGGTAGTGACATTGCAGAAAAAATACATAACCCGCGTTAGCGGGTTATGTAATTTTTTTCTGCAATGATCACTACCTTTATAACCCGAATGAATCATCAAAGAAAGCATTTTATTGTTTATATTAACATCTTTCTTTAAGCTAATTGATAAATTGATTAGAAAAAGTAATTAAAATTCACTAAATTACTGTTAATGTACGTAAGTAAGTTAGTTAAAAGAAACAGCCAAATCGTCTCCTGTGAGACTTTGAGTCTGACATCGTCATGGTTATTTCGTGCAGTCCGTGATTTTTCCTAGGTCGCTATAGGTTTGGACCAATCGATAAACAGGGCGTGTCGATATCTGTCCTGTGATTTTCTTGTCAGTTTCAGCCTCTGTAGATTTCGACCAGTCGATAAATGGGGCGTGTAGATTTCAGTCTGGCTGTTTCTATAGAGCTATGAATTAACGATAAGTTTAACTATAGAGGGAATCATACTTGGTAGATGTAAATATAATGAATAAATGTAATGACCCAACTGTTCATAAATCAAAGTACTGCGAGTACTAATGTGCACATTGCACATTGTTACATATCTAGTACAAAACATTATCGCAAAACATTATCATAATTCACATACTTCCATTTTTTTAAATGTAAAAGGAGAATTTAATATTACAAACAATTTTAAAAATTGTAAAACACAACCATCATTTTAATGACTCTGAATTTTATTTACAGTAATGCCCTATAGGGTCACTTTATCATTTTATTTCACTACTAAATTTAAACAGCTTCTTAGTATCATTTCTCAAAATAATTCATTTCTTCATAAATAATGGTACAATTTATTTCCTTATAATAATAGAAACTCTTGGTTTTCGTCTATATGAAATAGTATCAAAATAACCCACAAACCGCTGCCCATTTTACAGATAATCAATTTTCCCTAAACACATGCTCCATCTAAACCATGGCCCAAATAACGGCCCTCTTGGGACAAATGAATTGAGCCACACTCGTCTTTGACGTTCTTATTAGCTCCTAAGAATTCATCATTGACAAACAAAAAGTTTGCATTGCGAGTTGATAGACTGATTTTATTTCTTTATGTATGTATCTTTTAAATATCCCATGGCTCTAATGAAATTTTATTTATTATCGCTAGATTTATGAATATATCACGTATATATATATATATATATATATATATAGTACATATATACAAACCATCGGCCCAATCTCCTCGTTGGCGGGATCACCGGGTAAATTTTGCGTCTCGGCTTCTGACAGGGCCTTTAAGTCGTAACCAGCGCAGAAATTGCCCGCTAAATCACACGGAATAAAGCAATATAATGTATACATTAATCAATCAATCCATTCTCACATACTCAATTAAATCTTGAAGAAAAAAACTTAATTAGTTTGTCTTTTAGTCATTATTATTTTAAAGGAAACGCCTGAAAACAAAAATAAAACTAGGTGGTACGATGACAAGTGGTTACAGAATATTAATTATAGAATTATAATACGCTCGTGGTTTCCATCTTTACAGACATAAAAATACGAATCAGTTTCCTTGCCTCCATTTAGAAAATAAAATAAATTAGACTATTAGGAAATGCAAAGGATTTACATGTAATTTAATTTACTAGTAGTTTACTTCATTTGAACAAAAAAAAGTTTACTTCATTTGAAGAGTTAAAAATATTTTCAAATGGCAGCAATTTATCACATATGAAATAACTATACTAGTAGATAGTAATACAACGGCAATATTAAGGTAGAATGGGACAATTCTTACCAAAAACAAAACTGATAAAACTTATTCGCGTAATCCATTGTTTTACCGCCATTTTATATAAAAGAATGCCTTCTAAAAAAAATTTTAAAACCCCTGGATCGATTTCCGGTACAACGCCACAATATACAGCTTAATTATTTTGATAAAATATGCTTCACGGTGCATTTCAGATTTTTTAATTTTTATTGTTTGTACGCATTTTTCCATAATATGAAAATGTACCTTTTAAGCGCATAAAAAAGAACGATATTTCATTTGACATTACAATGAATAATCAAGGTCATTTTGTAAGTTTCAATTAAATTGAAGAATTTCAGACTGTTTAATCGCCGAATTTGGACGAACAACGCTCGAAAAATGAATCAACTTTGACATCTTAGAGCACCGGGCCTTCATCCAATTTTATGTGCACGCAGGGAAATCTTCGATGGAGACCAAAAGGTTCTTAGATGATGCTATTTTTTTTTGGGAACAAACGTTTACAATTAGAATCACAGACGTTTAAAGATGGAAGGACTGATATTTTGAGCTCTTGCAGCACCCCAACCCCCTACCCCCCCCCCCTTTCAGCCCAGATCTTGCACCTGTGGGTTTCGCTTTTTTCCCCTTAAATCTAAAGTCGAAACTGCGTGGACAGATATTTTTGGACCTAAATGATCTATGCCACAAAATGATCTACTATATGCCACAAAAGACATTATACAAAAACTGAACGTGGATTTTATAAATGGGTTAAATGACTTGAAAAGTGTGTGGAACTGAAAGGTGTTTATTTTGAAAAAGAGCATCAGGTTTGACTTTCAATTGTTTGACGTCACCCAACATCGTGGAAATGAAAAATGGTGCTCCGTAAATCTAATTCCTGCAAAATAATAATCGCTGTATCTTTTTAATATAATAAATTTCAAATTCACATGATTTTTGCATACTTATTTTCAATTGGTAGTCATTTAATAAATCATACGCCATCCTACAAAGTACACAGTAATTTTACCGTAAATCACTTTGTCCGCGAACCTTTCTAATAACCCTCGTGTAAGTAGTCCGAAGACTTTACTCCCAGATTTTTTCCTGTTTACTTCGTTAATAATACAACTAGTGGAACATGCATTCGAAACTACCTTTCTTCCTATGATGATAGGGCGTAGAAAATAGAGTTGTCATTCTTGGAAGAAAAAGCATTAATCTAACTTTTAAATAACACCATAAATAAATATGATAAAGTGTACATATATATTTACATTCCACATATTTTTGGCATGTTCAGTATGTGGTAAGCTACTGTAGTCTGCAGTTATATATATACACTGAGAAAAATACATAGCCTTTTCCATATCACAGCCAGTATCAGCCCGAGACTTCAATATCAGCCCGAGGGCCGAACTTTGCATTTGAAACAATTGATTTCAAATATTATTTTAACGTTGTCTGTACATGTATTTAACAAAAATGTGAGATCTGATTATTTGAAGGAACATGTGGCTACAGATCCGGAATTTCCTCAGGTTTTAAAAGTTAACTGCACCAAGACATTTTCTAGCACTTGAAGTTTTCAACTGCAATTAAAAATGTCGACTGTAATAAATGTTTTTATTTTTCGTCTGTAAACATGCACATACGCCGAAACGAAAAAAGGCAGAGGAGTTCCGCATGGGAAGATATTGGAGTCTCGGGTTGATATTGGATGCGATACAGATTTTGCCATGTATTATTCTCTATATACGAGTATGTAACACACACATGGTACTGAAAGTTACAGTTATAAATAACATTTGCTGACAAAGCAAGAAGTTTTAAAAAATGAAAAAATAAGCATTAAATCATTACTTTTTTGGAAGAGATAGTTTCATAATTTAGGAGAAATACATTTTTAAGGTATAAATAACAATTGCTGACAAAGCAAGAAGTTTTAAAAATGTAAAAATAAGCATTAAATCATTATTTTTTGAAAAATATAGTTTCATAATTTGAAGCGGTGTGTGCATAAAAATTTTCATAACGCGCTAGCTAACGCACGTTACTCAATTTGTATGCACACACCGCTGCAGTTATGAGATAATATCTTTCAAAAGGTAACGATTCAATGCTGATGCTATAATAAATATAAGAATCTTTGCAGGTTTAAAACAAACACGATGTTTCTATTTCCTCGTGCTTGTATGACAATGTTCAGGACGCGATGATCATTACAATGACTACTAAAAAAACTTCTGAACGATGACAATATTCATATCGCCCCATTAAAACTCCGCGTACAAAAAAAAATCATTGGGGGTGGTGGTACGACAAAACACCATGTTGCACAATTTCGATCTTCAAACGAAAGGGCATAGAAACCCATCGTATCTGCAAGTTGCATGCAAAATACGTAGGTTAACCCGTTTTCGATTATTAATTCACAAACTTTTCAAAAATTCAAATGTACTGTGAAATTCGATTATGACTCGTATTCAAATGAAAAGAAAATCCAGAAAATTGTGTATTGGTACAGTCTGACACATTATTAACTCCTTTTCATTATTTTACGATCGAATGATTTTAGATATCAATCATGAAAACTTTTTTTTAATAAAACAGAATTAAAAAAAAAATGCGGAAATAAAAAGCGGGGCGGCATTTCTTGTCATATTTCATAATTCATTGTAGTTTTGTATTTTTTAAAAACTCTAATCAAATCATCTCAAGCATGCCTTCTTTCAATTACTTTTGTATGAAGAACACATACAATGTACTACGTTTTGATCACGACCGAGTTCGTTATATAGGCATTATTTTCCTTCTTTATCTCCGTTATGTTTTTCATTTTTCACCCCCCCTCTCTCTCTCTCTCTCTCTCTCTCTCTCTCTCTCTCTCTCTCTCTCTCTCTCTCTCTCTCTCTCTTCAAGTAATTCATATAGTCGTCTTCCTGTTTACCTTTTCCATACAGTACCGCCACCCGTCTGCTGTCGTCCCCCTCGAAGTCCTTGAAGGCCCTGTACAGGATATGGGCGGTGGGTGGGTCCACGGCATTACGTCTCTCGGGCCGATTGATACCGATCAGGGACACCGGGCCAATGCTGTCCACGACAACAGGACTACTTGCTGAAGTACTGCCTAGAATATGCAGGGATTTTTATAAAAAGGGAAACGTGATTTTAATAAGATTTTCAAGCGTTAAATGGAGATTTTCGCCATGACGAACAACAGTGAAAGAAAGATAACTTTAAAGGGGCATGGTCACAATTTTTGTCAAATTTTATTTTTCTGCTTTTATCATTTACAACGCTTTAAGAATCCATTTCTAATGATCAAATGAAAATTGAGTGCCAGTCGATGAGTTTTAAGCAAGATACAGGGCTCCCAATTCTTCGTCATGTAAACAAGGCTCGTGTCCTGTTTTTGTTTACATGTATAGGTTCAATATACCAGCAAAAAATCTTTTCAAGCTGATTTGCTCCTAACGATTAACACATTTATTTGAGGTTTAAAACTGGAATTTTCACTTCAACATTAAAAATGTAAACAAACGCTTTGTTTACATAGCGAAGAAATGTAAGCTCTGTAACTCGCTTATAACTCAACAAATGACCCTCAAATTTTGGTTGCCTATAAAAAATGTCTCACTGAAGCATTGTAAACATTAAAATCGAAAAAAAAAATGTTGACCAATATCGTGACCATGCCCCTTTAAGTACTTTACAGTCAATCTTTTTTTTTCTTTATTAATTATTATTTTATATAGTTCATTTCAGGTAAAGATAAGTTAATGACAAAAATAAAATTCATCCTAATCCAATTATCTTACCAAACTGAGGAAAATGAAAAATAAATCTGTCGAATGGCGAATGGGACCTGTGAAGGTGTTAGTTTTTAGAGCCTTGTGAAAGAGAACTAAGAGTATTAACGTACTTAGTACATGTAATAGTTTTTAAATTAAATTCGAGGAATGTAGTAGGATGAGTCCTATTTAAAGATGCTTTATTACGATATTATTACCTCGAACCGGTCTGACCGTCACAATATCATATTCAGCTGAACATTCAGTGTAATTCTGCAACATGTCAGCGGGGAGGTGACATGCTGTACTTTGTTAAATAAGGTACATGACAACAAAACTTCTCTTTGTATCTTAGATAATGGTGACTGGGTGAGCAGAGATGATATAGCAGATGCATTAAGGGTCAGTGATGGCTTCAAACGCTACTGATGTGTTGTCGATATTACAAAACCTGATAGCTGTTGACTCTGTTCTATCTTTATATGAAAATGTCATTTCCATCAGACAAAAAACAGTGATTAAATAATGAACTTTTTATTAAAAAAGCTCACCGTTTCTGTTGGAAATCAATTTATATCCCATGTCTCGACAAAATTTTCTTCTCCACGGGAAGGGCAATTTCATGTTTGTTTACTTTTTTGTCATTGCAGAATGTCGAGCCCGATTTAAATAAAAAGTTAACAATGATTAAATATAAACAAAAACACGTGTCTGATGTGAATAAAAACATTTAATAACGGCAGTTATAAAAAAAACCGAATCTCATAAAAGTATCATGTGACAAGCAATGGTTTCCAATATAATATTTGCCCACATCAACAGGTATAGATTTTGAACACGATATACACGTTTTTGACTGTAATAAATCTACATGTTTACAAACCAGAAAAGAACCACAAATAAAATATATTCTGATCACTCCCTTCAAAACGTAAAATTCTTAAACTTACATGTACAACCATGATATTTTCCAAAAAACTTTGAACTTATTCAAACTTATCCCAAAGAACAGGTCAAATCTTATCAAATTTGCAGACATTTGTCTATGGCACAAAAATGTCAGAATAATATCTCAATATTGCATAGATTAGTATCATATTGCCAAAACATAGTTCACCCTATTCAAAAGTACATAATATGACTAAAATTGCAAAATATAATAAAAACTGACTAAATATTAAGAACGACAGCACCCAGGGTACAGACCAGTAAATTGTGGCACAAAATAATATATCTCATAACAAAATATATATGACTACAGTACAGTGCATAAGTTTATGACAATAAAACAAATTTTTGATTATACACAGTATTTTACAATGTTTACATTTTCAATTCATAATTACATGTATAACAAACAACCAAATCTCACATACCATATAACTGTCATTTAAATTCATAAATGACATACATGTATAAAAAGCTGGGTTTATTTGCCTGATTCTACAATGAAAACTCTGGGGTTTTTTTCTAACTATGGATACCCTATACCATTGTCATTTAATCATTTAATGACATTGTCATCATTTAATTACTTATATACTGAAAGTCAAAATATTTTGTATGTACCATTATTAAACATAAATATTTGTATTTCAACAAAATAAATTCAATACGCATATTCATCTATAAAATATATAGTCCAGCCAACATCATGCTACTTGTACATTGGTATTTATTTTGTATTTTGGTTTCAACATGACACAATACTGTAAGGTTAGAGGCACAACATCACAAGTACAGATTCATTAGTAAAATATGAGGTAACATCTATGATGTACATGTATTTTATTCTGTCTAAACTTATTAATATTATTAATTCTGAAATCCTAAACATCCAATTTTTTTCTTTTCTTAAGGTCAGATGAACCATTCCTAAATTTTATATCACTATTTCCAGGAATTTGTTATTGATTTACTACTGCTTTGACAAGCTTTCTTGCAAAAAATTAGGGTACCTTACCAGGCATTTGTGCAAGATACTTGAGAATGCATTTCCTATATAATCCTATTGAAAAAACACTTGAATTGCTAATATAAAATTTTTCTGCAATTATATTTTTAATCATTTAAAAATTCATAATAAATAACAATAAGTTTATTTGGTATAATACCAGGCCGTTGAAAATTTTAAAATAATCATCTTTTTTACCAACGAACGTGTCGTCTGACCTTAACTGCTCTGAGGCAAATCTGGTTGAATGAAAGAAATGAAGGAAAGAATGAAAAAAAGCACTCTCATGTGACTTTAGAAAAAATAACTAAATTGTTAGCATGCCAATTATTGCTACACATCCACCACAGAGTAGTACTTGGAGTCAAACACATGTGTGTGATAACCGGGAGGGGAGAAAGGGGGCACCGGAGGAAGAAGTTCTTTGTCCTTATACACATTGTCTATATACTTCTCTGTGTGGCTAGCTGCATTCTGAGAGTTCACTTTAGAATCAGGAGAATCAATTCTGTTGTCTGATGCAGTGTTTCCATGAAATTCTATCAGAAGAATAAACATACCTCTCTTCATTTTAATTTGATTTTCAAGGTAAAAGACTACCAAGTATTTGAATTCAGCAACTTATTCAAAATTGGTCAGGAATAGCATTTTCTTACCACAGTTTGGCAGGACTTCTTCCCAAGAATACTGAGAGGCATCAACAGGTTGATTAGTCCAGATATCTCTCTGACAATCCTTAACGGTCAGTCGCTTAGCAGGACTGGGATTCAACAGTCCAGAGAGTAGATGTGTCAGACCTACAAGAAGACACAATACATGCATTAGTGAACATAATCTATTACATAACATGCAAGTTTGGTCTTTTTCAAATGAGCATGTACCATGTAAATTCTTATAACATACTAGTTAATCACTATGGTTTAATATGTGCACAAACAAAAATATTTCCCCTACCACAAGAAAGTAAACATTTTGTGAAAAGTTTAAAGCTCTGTGAAGAATCACTTTTTTCTTTCCTTTGAGATGAAATACAATATGAAAATCCTCACAAAGGATAAAACATGAATTGATGATTTTACAGTACGTATTAATCAAATGAACTTGGACAACTATTTCTGCTCACCTCTCGAGACCTGGAATGGTGGCTTCAGCTTCCCTTTAATGGTCTCCTCAACATCAAAGAAAGGGTTTTCTCCATACACCAGTGTGTATAAAGTCACCCCTAGGGACCACATCTCCAACTCTGGGCCTTCATATCTGAAAATAAATTCAAGTGATTCACCAGTTTATCAACTGTAAAACTGATTTAAACTGTCACAAGAATTCAATAGCATTCTTGAAGGTAAAGAAGTATCATAAAAATTCTTTCATTAATACCTGTTTCCCAACAGAACTTCGGGACTGCAGTATTCCATGGTTCCACAGAATGTTCCGAACAGTTTCCCGGGCATCATGTATGCGGCTGCGCCAAAGTCAATCAGCTTGATGCGAAAGTCTTCGTTGAGAATAACGTTCTCATCCTTGATGTCTCGATGAACGATGTTAAGGCTATGCAAGTATGCCACCCCAGCCACTATCTACAATGTTAAGGATGAAATTGAATACCATACCAATTGGATAAGAGAATATTTCATGGGGAAAAAGATCTCTTGCATAAACACTGTGGAATAAATGGTATTCATGGCAGTAAATTTTCATTATTTGTTCAAAATTCACCACTTAAGGGAGGTGGATTTCATATTTATACATGTATAAACCCCCTAGCAAACCATCCTGATGATTTCATGGCCATTGATCCTCATTGATCCAACAACAAGTTATTAAAAGAATTACCTGTCTGAAAATATAGCTAGCCAGTGCTTCGTCCATCAGAGGAGACCGATCTATAAACTCAAACAAGTCCATCCCACTGCCGTGTTTCTCCATCACCATCTGTATATAGTCCTCATTCTCAAATACATCTAACACCTGAAATTAATCAGCCAATTGTCAACAATTTAACATACCCCAAAAAGTAAATCCTTTTACTTTCACCTTTCCCTATAAATTGTTCAATCATTTTTGTTGTGTCAACAAGATAATCCAAAATTGACCGTATAAATTGCTAAAAATTTGTTTTGCAAGTACAAAATTCACAACTTCAATGATCAAAATGGATTTAGCTTTATGAGGTTGCAGTTCATTGTTTGCCTTAACATTGACCTACCATTGCTGATAGTTTGTATATTTAAAGTTCTTTTGCAGTCCATACCTTCACAATGTTGGGGTGCTTGAGCATCTTCAGCAATGACACCTCCAGTGGTAGTCTCCTGCCTCTCTGGTTCTCCGTCCAGCACTCCGACAGCACCTTGTTCTTCTTGATGAACTTCACTACAACCTGGTGTAAAAATAATTTATGACAATGAAAATGTGTACATTCACTTAAACTACCGGTATATATGCAATTCTTTGCTAACAGCTCCATTTGTTTTTCAGAAAGTGTATTTTTAAAAAAATTATCAGCATCTTACTCTATGTTTCTTATTTTTATTAATGGTGATTATCATTAATATCAAATTTGATGAAATTCTGACAAGATATACAGTCATGTACCTCCTCCTCATCAATTTTTCTTCTGGCCAACTTTACAAATCCAAATGCCCCTTTGCCGATGGCATTAAGGGTGTGGTACTTGATGTCAAACAGCCCTCTCCCTGCTGAGACCCCATCATCACCATCGTCCTCCACCCCATCATTTTGCTGAGCTCCTTCCTTAACATTCCCATCATGCTCTACTTTTGAATCAGAACAGGCTTTGTCAGCCAGAAGCTGAAATTCAGTTTTATAATTTTATATAATTTATAAATGCAAAGATTGAATAGGAAAAATGTTTCACTTTAGGAACAATACATCCCATCACAACTTTAGCAATTTTAGCAGATGTCTATGTGCAGGTAAAACTTTTGGATTCATATAAATTTGTGTGGGACAATTTCTATGGACTGCCAGATTCTCTTGGATTTGACATAATTTTGTGGATTTTTTAGTCTAAATGGATGCATTTTATATATAGTTGGGGATGTAAATGTGTTGTTAAGGGGTACCAAATGAAATCAAAGAAAACTGAGCCGACATGAATTCTAATGATTTCATGGTAGTTATTTGTATACTTTGTAACAGTTTCGAAAGTCAGAGTACAAACACATGTATTTGGGTGGTATCTAAACTAATTGGTATACATATATATACTGTTCATAAATGCTGACTTTTTTTTTTACAACATATTTGAAAGTCAACTGGTGCTTTATTTAATTTTTCAGTAAGACCTCCTATCATACAGGTACATGTATTAACGTTGCATTTCTTACATCTCCTAGGCTAAAGTTGCCCGAGCAGTCCATGGTGCTGTTGAGGGTCGTGGCCAGAGTGAGGTTGGCGAAGGACCTCCCACCCTCTGCTGGTTCCTCGGGATCCCTGGACACCCACATGCAGTACCTGACGCTACCATCCTCCAACGTCACACGCTTCAGCTGAAATATTATTCCTGCCAAAACATTTCCCTACACATTAATCACACTTATAATAACTTAATAAATGTAACACACTACTTTATAACTTGTAGGGATAACAAATAACAGGTCGTTCAACCATATGAAAGTTACAACATCAGTACATGTATATGTTATGATGAACGTCTTCATAAAAATAGTGTACCTAAGTAAGACCTGAAGAATAAAGACCTGAATAATGATATCATACCTAGATAAGATCTATCCCTATGTTTTCCTTGCCCTGCGTAGGAACCTTCAGGAAACACCACCGACTGACAAGCTGAGGAGGAGCTGTGTTGGTTAGATGCCTCCTTCCCTCGATCCCTCCTCTTGTGTTTCCTGGGACTACAGCCACTGTCTCTTTCATGAAAGCTCACACTGTCTGTCAATAAGCTGCTACTGTGATTGTAGCTGCTTACTGGGTCGAACGATGACTCTGGCTGGTGATCCGTACTGTGGCCACTAGAATGGCAAGAGTTGTTACTATTAATGTGCAGTAGGGGCGACTTGTGCACTTCAACACCATGTACAAGATCAAGTGAATTTTCCACAGAACTAATTTCTTCAAGGACACTGTCAGTGTTGCATTTAGGAATATAGTCTTGATGAGCTGGGAAAGATGAGTCATCCCTGAGACTTTCCCTGGAGCAGTCTTTTAATATAGCACTAGAATGAACACTGCTGCTGATGTCTGCCAATGTTCCCGACTTGTCCAGAGAGTCCATTTCTCGTTCCAGACAGCCAGAATCACTCAAATCCAGCACTCCCACGCCAGCTGCTAGCAATTCTACAGTTGAATTTGAAACGTCGAGTTCAGACTTTTGATTTTTGCCGTCACTATCAACGCTTGCTTCAGAATTCACTTTTACATTTGCTGTCCTCTGTTCAACATTTTCTTGTCTGTAGTCTGCTTCAGCTTTAGGATCTACACACACAACAGGATCATCCATACTTGACTTGATCTCCATTAATATTTTATTTGTGTCATGAAGTGTCTGGAGAAATACTGCTCTATCTGCAGAGTGTTGTGAACTCTCTGTTTCTGATTTTGATTGAGTTTTAACACCTTCTTCAATAACTGGAGTCTGTGCTGATGTACAAGCAACAGGAGAATTCTTTTCTTCCTGAGAATTACACACAACCAGCATCTCTTCACTTACAGAATCTCCTTTATCTTTGCCATCATCCTCTTTCTTTTGGGAGAGATATTCATCAGTACTCAATCCTTTCTCACAATTTTTTTCCTCCATTCCATTCCTGTCACAGCTCTCCATACAACCCTTGTTCACTTCCTGAATGATTGCGACGTTTCTGGTGACTTCCCTTGCTGTAGGGACGGTCTCGGTGCTGGAGGCAGACAAGTCACTCTGACAGGTCTCCGGGGACCTCGCGTCCGTCCTGATCATCGCCTCTTCCTCCTCTTCCTCGCTGTCACTGAACTCTAATCTCCCAATCTGATCCTGCTTCATCCCTCCAGCTAGTGGAGAGATCTCCACCTCACTCCCCGACTCTTTGTTAGATCCTCTCCTAAAATAGACATTAGTAATTCATTTCTATTTATTATGTATCAATTCTGTCCACACACACAAGCACAATAAATGTATGAGTATACAACAAGACCTCTTCAAGTTTCACCTGAAAAATGATACAGCCTGGGTTCTGTTGGGGGTAGAGGTGACCCCTGGACCCAGCAGGGGGTGGGTGTCTACAGCAGGGGGACACTGATTGGAGGTGATGCTGCTCCCTATACCCTGGTCATCACTGCTGTCCACTTCCTGCAGATCTACACACAAAAATAATGATCTAGATAAAGAACTTTCAATAAAACTGTACATGTTTCCATAGACTAGTACATGTGTAAAAGATAATATTCCATTTTCAGAACTATGACATTTAAATGATATCGAATTAAATCAAATATCATAAATACGGCCTAAGAAAAACAAACAAACCGAAGACAAGTAAGAATGCCATTGGATTTACATAGCTTTGTGATATTACTCTTATTGAACACTCAGTTGATTGCAAAGGTGTTTATCGCAAAAAACACTTCACTATAGTTATCCTGTTTGTACGTTAATGTGTATAATCCCTGAAGCTGACCTTTGTTGTCATCAGGCAGCAGGTTTGGATTGTCTAGACCACTGTGGTGACTTGCAGCCTCTGAGTTCTCCTCCAGTTCCAAGATATCATAGAAATCGGGGATCAAGATCGAAATATCCTGCACCAAAATGTAAATTACATGTAGTACTTTCAGTATACCCATTGCATACACTAGGGGTGAAAGCAAGCTTTAGAAAAAAAAATTTTTTAACTTTATTTTGTATACCTTTCCTATCAGATCTGCTCTAGAGTAACCAAACAGCATCAGCGCAAAGTTTTCATTGATGCTATTTATTGTTCCATCAGGCAGCATGGTGACCAATCCACTTATGTTTGAGAACACCCACAGAATTCCCACATACACACTCTCCCTCTCATCTTTGACACCCCCTATAAGAAATGTCATGAATCATTATTTTTTTTTTTATATTTAAGAGTCTTCAAGATTAACCAATGGACAGTGAAAAACTCTACAATCTAGATATGACAGTATTCCAGTTTTACTGTAATGTATCAGAAATATTACAGCAGCAGCTAGGGTTAAAATAAAATCATCCTCCACAGACCTGTAGAAACGGGCCGGGAGCTGTCTACTTCTGATGCCAGCTTGACGGACAGACTGAGAGGAAAGCAAGCTCCATCTTTCGTTTTCCCTGTTGCTCTTTGTTTTCTCAAATCCTGTAGAAAACCAATCAATTCCATTAGCAGATCTTTCACTAGAGTTGGCAATATTCAACATTATAAACATAAAGCAGCTTTTTTGTTCTTTAAAATTGCTAAAGCAGTAAACAGAAATCTAATTACCTTTAAGAAATGCAAATAAATTACAAATAACATGCATAATAAATTATCATGTATGCTATTCATAATTATTAATGATAGCAGCAGCTTTTTTCCATTACATGTAGAGTGTAGTTTTTTTTATTTTTTTTTTTATTTTCTTAATTACTGTAGTAAACACATATCCAAAATATCTTAAAGAAACGCTAATAACTTGTGCGAGTTTTTAATCAAAGTGTGCATTCACATGTATGTTACCTTTTCCAATGGTTTTCCTTCCACTGGAAGCTGTAAAGATGGAATCAGCTGTTTGATTTTGACACCTTCCAGGTCATCTGGTGAAAAGTAGCCATACAAATAAGCCATTTGATGGTCACAGGATAAAATTGTTCCCTGAAATGAAGATAAAAATATTGTATTAAGGTTGTTATTGTTGAATGGGGGTCAAATGCGGTTTCAATCTGATTAATTTACATTAGTTAAACACTACTGCTTCTGAAGTACAAGACGTCATGAATGCCGTTTTAGACTAAAGAGGAATAAACTACACAATATGTACCTAAAACTCAAATGCTTGCATGGTTACATTAATTTTTCTGATTTTTTAAAATTTCCAATACTGTGGTATTATAGAAAATGCTATCTGAAATACTAAAATATACCTCAGCATTAAATGTCACCATGGCAACAGTTCTCTCAACCGGCTCCATGACAACCAAGGCCCTCTGCTCTGTCTCCTGATCCAGTTTTTTTACCCACACAGATATTGGCATGATCAGGCCATTGCTGTCAATGGCATCTACCTAGTTAAACAGAACAATATTTTGATCATCCCAGACGGATACTTTAAACATTCAACACATGTGATAGACATTAGCGTAGGAAAATGAAAATTTTGTAATCATTAATAAAGAACAAGTTCCAATTACGGAAATAATTATCTTAAATCAAGAATAAAATTAATCAAAACTGAAGTATGCATAGAACTTTGTGTTTGTTCAATGTACATCTGTAATATTATTAAAAACAAGATCATGACTTTAAACAATATTCTATTTCAAAATGAAATAGGATCGGACAGCAGGCATGGCCTATTTTTGCCCTCACAAGATCATACATGTGCATACACCTGTCAGTTAAGAAAATGTGAGAATACACTCATCTCAATACTTTTATGAGGTAGGTAGGTGATTTTTAGTGCAGGGAAGAATGGTATGTCAATGATATAGCTGTACTTACCACTTTTCCAGCAAGACTGACAATGTTTCCCGAGGACTCATCAAAGTGGCATTCCTGTATTGTAGCTTGTTCTTTGGGCTTTAACTTGATAAGGTCCTTGAGTTTTTTGCCCAACAACTCCTCTGTTTCATACCCAAAGAGTTCACAAGTCATATCATTTGCAGTAAGGATCTGAAAAACACATATCAGCAAAAATCAAAACCAGGTTTTTTACCTAAAAAAAAATTGTACTTGACAGTTTCTTGTGCATCATGATCATAAATTTTGGGTTTGGAGGGGTCTCATCATTACCTCAGAAGTCTTTGAATTGATTGTACAGATAGCTTTATTGGGGTTTCGTATGGTGGAGGGAAACACCGTCCCTGTATGCCCCCCGCCGATGTAGCTGTAGAATGACCAGTTCTCTCGGTCAGGATGGAGCTCCGAGGACCACGATCCCTTTGTCTGACCAGGGCCGAAGCTAACATCATGGAACTCACAGCCTAGCACAAACAACAGACATATTTCTCCAAATGTTATAACATAGTTGTTAAAGTATGTATTTATAAAAGCTTCTGTTTTATATGAACTATTAAATGTAAATGGTGGAAAAATAGATATAGCTAAAAGAAACATAGCTTATATTTGAAGTAGTTATGTAGTCTAAAGGGATGAAATAATAAACAAAATTTGAATGAAATCATAATGAAGTCAATATCAAAACCATGTATTAAGGGTTCTATACTATGTAGTCTATGTACTGTAATGTTTGCTACACTTTGTCATTTTTTCAAAACATTATAAAGCATGATCACTCTCACTCCTCAAGACTGACCTAAATCTCTGATCTCTTCTTGAAGGTTTACTTTCTTGGACCTTGGTTTTGTCATGGTTTCATCCAGACATCTCGATGTTTTCGTCATCTTTGGGAACGACTGATTTATTTCAAATGACGACTCCCTCATTCCATTTATTTCAGCAGCATATCTTAAATCGCTCCTGTCTGCTCGGATTCTGTCCAAGGGAGAAGGGTACCTAGGGGAACCAAAGGTCATTCTGTCCCCAAACAGATTTTCTCTGCCCAAACCATTCAGACCATTATTTATGTTCAAGTCTCTGTACCTCTTCTATAAAAGAAAAAAAATAAACCTGAAAACATTTATAACACTGCCTTTCTTTTCACTTTTAGTCTTTGTACTAGACTTGTTTATCAAGCCAAAAACAGAAACAAAACAATTATCTTCCATCATCATCTTGACACAAACTTTCAAAAGAACTTTGAAAAATTATCAGCATATCCTCATACAGTATAGAAATTAAAAGTTCAAAAAATACGTGTAATAAGGCTTCACAGATGACTGATAAATTTTTCATCAACACATACCGACTGCAAAACATCTGGAGTAGACGAGAGGTACGGTCTGTTATAGATGGCTCCTGAGAGTGGTGAATAATCACTGAATTTGTCCATAATTCAATACTGCTTGGATAACACAGCTGATGAGACCTTTCCGATACGAAATGATTTTTTCACCTCAGCCGAACTAAACTATAAACAAAAAGAGACAGTCATGAAAAGTTTAAAAAGGTATCATTCAAATTCAAATCTGACAAACAAATATTGTTCGTTTTTTTTACGCCAGTTTGTCTAATTTAAACACTCACTTTTATATTATTAAATATGTGAGGATGACTCCCAGGAGTCTCAAAGCAAATTCCATATTTAAAAGTTATGTGGGAACTCTGTGACACCGTTCTGTTGCAACTCTATACAATTTTTTTACTTAAACTTTCTTTTGTAGGTAAAACTTTTGAGATGAAAGTTTTTTTTATAAACAGCTAAAACTTTATCATTACTAAGAAATGTTTTTGGCATTTAACCAGACCATCCCTATTTTGTGCCTTTCTATGCTGATGTTACGGTCTTACTCTTAGTCTGAAATTAATTGTTAACAAAGTCAGTTTCGAATACTGCATGGCACCAGATAGCTTAGATGGTAGAGCACCTGACTACAAAGTCAGGGGGCCTGTGTTCAATTCCTTATCTGGTATGTCATTATTTTTCTCAACCCATCACATTTGGTGTCGTGCCAACCCCTTGAACAAGTTAACTTCTATTTCTCTTTTCAGTGGTAATACCATAAGAAGAATCTACACACTGACACAGTTTATATGTCTATAAATACTATAGATGAAATATGTATAGCAATTAATTTTTTTCTCCAAATATTGTGGATCATTTCAAGTCTAGCAAAGCTTAACTTCCAGTAAACATGTTATCACGAAACTTGATTCAAAATTACAAAATAATCATCAAAATCAGTATTGTGTAATAGTTTTTCAATAACGTTAAATATTACACCGAATTCAGAAGTAACCATGTGTGCAAAAAATCTTAAACGCTGCAACAGGCTTATTAATCAGTTAATTAGATTTGAATTATCGTTTGACCCTAATATCAAAACAAAACCAAAATTGTGACATTCAAGTTCAGGCTTGAATCAAACAGCTGTAATAATCAGGGAGGTAAGATAAAGTACAGGTGAGCCATAAGTAATTATCTAAGATATTTTAAGATATTCATTCAATAATTATACCAAATCTTTAACTTACAGCAAAGTAATTAAAAACATTTGGAATGCTTTTCAATTTCAATCATTCAATTCCTCCGCCATTTTCAAAGTTATTATACGCATGCGCGATGAATAACATGAAAGCTAAGCAATATTTTTTTAATCTTTATTCTACGATTTTGTGTGAAGAATCGCACATTTCCACTTGGTGTAAGGCATGGGAACAACTAAAAATATTTACTTATTGTTTGATTGAGTGGTTTAGAACCTCTGTCTATTTACTTGTTTTAAATCTTCCACTGGTACATTAAGTAAGACTCCGTGGCGCAACGGTAGCGCGTCTGACTCCAGATCAGAAGGTTGCGTGTTCGAATCACGTCGGGGTCAAAGCTCGACATTTTTTTTTATCCCTTTCGGTTAAAAATTCCGCAGCCAGGCAACGATGTATGATAAACGTTACTTTTGAACACAATATAAAACGAATCTATATATAATGCAGAATACTTTTTGTTTTATATTAATAACAAATAATTCAATTTTACAGAACATTTCACATGTAAAACTTCAAACTGATGTAAACACTACATGTACTTCATAATATTTTTTTGTGATTGCACTAAAGCCACAAAATGTACTGTGCTTTACAAATACTTAGATTAGAATCAAATTTGTATGTGACAATGTCACTAAATAATTTTGATTATCAATGAAATCTAAATTTTTGTAAAGGGCAGTACAAATGATATTGTAAATGCACTCCCTCATTCACACTAATTCATAGAATGAAATGTCTGGTGCTTTTTCAACTATAGAATTGATTTTTCATGAATAAAAATAGATTGTTCAAATGGATAAAAGGCATGAAAAAAAAATCGAGCAATGATAGTAATAAAAATTGAAGAAAATTATTGTCATTATTTTACTGCAATCGGCATCAACATTTTAAAATTTTAAAAAGTCTTCCATTCTCTTAGTATTCGACCATAATTAAAGATAGCTATATAAAATAAATCGTTAGTTTCTTTATTTCCAAACCACGGCCTTTCGTGCATCTATTCTAAAATCAAGTTGCAACAAGTATGATTAAAGCAATATGAGCTGCAGTTTTCATTTTGAAATTTTTTTTTCACAAAAATGTTATTTTCTACTAAAATGACAAAAATATCAGGGTTTATTTATTTCTGTCAGCCTTTTTTTGGTGGGAAAAGCCATACGAAGCCTTAAATGAAGCAAAATTGAATTATTGTCGTCCTGTACAAAAATTAATTTGCTATATTTCCTCAGAGGAGAAATCTTTCTTTATCTGACAAAAATAAATGATTTTTTTTAAATCTTATTTATCATAAAAGTTTAAGTAACATGCAGACTAGGCATACTAGCAGGTTTTTGCAGCAAAATAAAATTCTAAGAAATACAGCTCATATTGCTTTAAACAATGCAATTAAAATAAAAATAATAACAGAGTCATGTGTATATTATAATATTGTACAATACATGGTTAGGGTTTTTTTTTTATAATTGAAAGGTAATAATATTGATGATTGAGATATACTGTCGTGTACCATAAAAAATAGGTATCTCGTACATTCTCCACCTTTCAAAAAATACCAAGGGTGAATGTACTGTAACGCTTATGGAGACTCGGTAGTGAACAAATTAACCGTCAGATCTACCTTAATTTTTTATTAGAAACGATTTATATAGCTTTAAACTATCATTAAGTACAGAAAAATTCCACAGATCGTTGCCTTAAAGTTTAAATATTTTGCTATATTTCTTTACAGCTCTTCTTCTTTAGGAGATTAATAAAGTCTAGAAATGGCCACGACCATTTAGCGCTCTTAACAAGTTACAAATAAAATACATTCAGTCGTCTAATAATTCGTGAGTTTGCTTAGGTTTCCTTCCAAATGAGCAAGAAATAAGCAATAAGTGCAGCGAGGCTAACAACTGCCATATTCTCTTTTGAGAAGTGGACAGGCATAGCCTACATCCACATTCATAAGTGGATGTAGGCTATGCCTGTCCACTTTTGATAAGTGGATGTAGGCTATGCCTGTCCACTTCTCAAAAGAAAATAACAACTGCCAATATAATAACAGTTATAATATGGTTTGGCTGTGATTATAGAAATACAACAAAGAATCACGACAAACAACACTGCTAATAGGTATATAAGCTAAATCAAATCACTGATTGGTAAGAAACGATGACATCCGACTGGCTAAACACATGATGCATTTCAATTCCGAAGTAAAATCATTGTACAGTACTGCATTTGTTCATTATAAACACTTTATTGAAAGAAATATTGTAATGTTACTCTCTAAGTTTCCCCCTCTCATGTTCATGTGTATTTAAGGTACATCCGGCCTTTCATTATTTTTGTCAAACAAATCTTCTTTTATTTTCATTTGAACAGTTAAAACAACTTATAAATTTATATATATGACCAAAATGTTCGTATCTTATTGGCACGTTTGTTTTCCTACAGTGAGCTTCAGCTCGCATGATCCAATTGCATGATCTCAGTTAATGGTCGCAATCTACGGCCAATGTGTCTGGAGAAAGCTATGCAGACTCGATCTAGACCGTCGTCACGTCCACAGGGGCCAAGCCCGTTTTAACATCAATTTCAATGTAACCAGGGGCCAAGCCCGTTTAGGTAATAGTTTAAGAAAATTGAATAATATATAATCGTTAAATCAAAAAGGCCTTGATTTTTAACATTAAGGTGGTATGGGACACTTCCATGTTGTGACGTATTGTTTATCGAAAGAAACAATAAAATTAAGTGCAGTTATATAAGAAGTTTCTTTCCCAATATTGTCATCTAACAGCGTAGCGCAGTGAGTTAGAGGGTTTACTACATTTAGCTTGTTAGTATTTGGTTTGTAAAGTAAATATGCTTCTTCAATATTCTCCACGTATGTTATACCACGTTATACCAGAGTGTTTTTCAAATCATACCGGCTGAACTCAGAAAAGTTGTTTTCTCACATTTCGAAAATATACAGTGTGTCTTAAAAATAAAAGAATTTCAATTGATACATTTATGTACCGCGAACTTAAAGAGATCGGGGGGCGTGCTATATAAACCATAAAGATCCCTGAAACCTCTACCATGGCACCGAGGTGATAACACTGTATTCTATCATGTTGATTTATTTGAATATCTCAAAATAATACTGACATTCGTAACATCACACTCACATGGTTTGTGCCTGTGCTAAAAATAAAATAAATAACATTTTAATTTTTCAAAATACAGACGGCGCATATGCAAGGAAATTAAAACAGGAATTGAGAACATTTCTCTTAATTTGATAAAGATGTCAATGCTTAATATGCAAATATGATTTAATTGTTTAAAAAATGATTTTCATAGGCAAAAGTTTAAATATGAATTAATTCCTTTGATTATTAAGGAGGTGATCACATCCGATAAATCCCGAAGGGCTTTATGATAGAAAATAATATGAGATATATAAGAAGGAATCTTTCCTCCTTTAATATTAATTTTTTTTATCAAATATGCACATATTTACAGATATAATGCTAGGAGAGGTTTTGCAATGTCCGTTCTGGTTATGGTCTGTCTATCCGCGTCCAATAGCTGCTTTTTTATTGAGATGACTGCTAATCCTATCCAACCAATCTCGAGCTTATAAAGTCTTTGAAACTCTAGATGGAGCACTGCATTTCCCCCACATATCATCATATGACACATTAGTTGTACAGAGGGAAACCATCTACACGAAATTTCCCTTCGCTATCATGGAGGCCAATAACATTAACGACGTCCAAAAGAGCGTCCTTTTTGCCCGGAAATGGAACATGCTGGTCTCTGTTAAGACTTCTGGACACGATTTCATTGGTCGCTCCACGGCGCACGAAAGTCTCATGATTTATCTGGGTAGCATGAATGATACAAAAGTCAATCTATCCTCTTCCAGAAATCCCGCGGGAGAGATCACATGCGAGAGCGGGAATGCTTGGTTCAAAGTTTACAAAGAGATAAGAAGACACAACGTTACTAACTTGAAGAGTAGTCCTTTTTAATCCTTATACGTAAGGAGTGAACGAATGGAAAATACTATGTGCAATTTATGTAGCTGTAAAAAACTACAAAATTTTAAATCAATACATGTCATTACTTTAATTTAACCGGAAATTCATATCGCTGTCTAAGAAAAAAAAGAATTTGAAACGAGCACACATGGAGTCACCTTAAAAGGGGATATTTGAATTTCACACTATGAACAACAATTTCCGACGACAGGGAAGGGGCGTTAAATTTGAATAAAAGTTTATTGGTCTGGGGTAGGCTAGGCCCTCGGAAGTTCCTGAATCCTTTAGAGCAAACGAAACCTTATCAAGCAGAGAGTAATATACCGGTACCCTCTGGTAAGAGATTGAAAGTCGTTTGGAAAATTTGAATGTAATTTTGGTATCTTGAGCATGATTTATTAATAATGTATCTACACAGAATTCATGAGACAGTAATTTTTGAAACTTATTTCTCAGGCATGCATAGTCTCCTATGAATAGTTTTGTGGAGTTAATATTAAAGCTGGAACACAGTCGAATATCTCAAATGTTAGTGGCAGGGATGGGGTCAATTACATTTGAAAGTAATTAATTAAATTACAATAACTTGCTTAAAACCTTCAATTAAAGTACCATTACCATTACAAGGATTTCAAAATGTAATTAATTAAATTACAATTACTTTGCAAATGTAATCAATTAAATTACACATTACATTTGAAAAATACATTTATTGAATTAAAGCAGATATGACATGTACAAATTTTGTCATGAAAATTTACTAATTATTTAGCAACAACACCTACACATGTTTACAGTTTCATTTAATGATTATTAATTGTTCAGTATCCCTTAAGGTTCTCCGATTCTCAGCCTCAAAGTATATTTTTCATCATTAAAATGTTATTTATCATTCAAACTTAGTAAGTGAAATAAAATAGAAAGATATTTTCTTTATGGTATCCATGCATTTTATGAAGTTATTGCAACTCAGGCCGCGATGGATAAATATATGGAATAAATATACAAGTTGAGATCAAATTAGAGGGAAAGACTGTTGAACTGGTGCATCGGTGGTTCAAACCCCTTAACCTGTATGTTTTAGGTCTCCGTGGAGCCATTAGGCCAAGCAGTACTTTGAAGAGTTAAGTGTAATATTAACACTACAAGACTTTGTCTAGATATAAAAGGCAGATCTATGGTACAAATAAAAAAATTCCAAGTTATCAAAGATTGCTAAGGATCAGAGATCGTTGACCTACACCTATCATGTCTACATTGGCAAGTCTTTTCTGGGACACTGAAAGTAAACATTTATCTCAACTAGATTCTTCTTTAAAAATTCGAAAAATACAGGTTACTAGGTAAATCTGGGGTTGAGAGCAGACTATAATTGCTATCAAAACACAATTCACACCTATTGGTCTATTGGCCATTAAGGAAACCCACCAAGATTTGGCAACAAAAACTTAAAAACCTTATTGAAGCCATAGCTCTAGGCAAACTGGCAATTAAAAAGCATGACTAAATAGTTTATACAATTCAAATAACATTGATTTTATTTGTAAAATAAACATATTTTTTTAATCAACTCAGTTAATAATTGGAAACATTAATAATTCCAATAAAATAATAAAATTTTTAGGTAAAAGAGATTGAGTATAATACCATCAAAATTATTTGGTCCCTAACAAATTAATAAATATGAAAAACATTGACATTCATATATCTGACATAAGTTTAGGAAGCTCATTATTAGATAGTGAATATGTTTACATAAAAAAAAAAACTACATGTATATTTGATAAAAGTTAAATGCATTTAAGTACTCTTCCTAATTTGATCTTGTATTTGTATTGTTTTATACTTTTGTACTATTGGAAGTGTGGGGGACAATGGATAGTGGACAGCTTTCTTATTCATATTAACACTCATCAGTGTAATTGAAAGTAATTGAAAAGTAATTTGAATTACATGCCTTTTTTGAAAGTAATTAATTAAATTACCATTACATGTAATTGAAAAATGTGTCAATTACACATTACTTTCAATTACATCAAAATTTGTAATTAATTACACTCAATTACCATTACAAATTACCATTACCCCATCCCTGGTTAGTGGGTATGTATATATGCTTCTTCGTTTCTCCAAGTATATTTTTTTCCTTTGAAATCGAACATAGAACAGTTGTACTATTACCTGAGTAGGGATACATCAGAGCGACCCCAATATTAACTGCAAGATTTCAAATGTCTAGAGAGACTGGCAACAATATATATGAAGATATACAGTATATCCTGAAGATAAAGGAATGTCAATATGCATACTGCGAACTTAAAAAGATAGGGGTTTGCTATATAGGCCACAGGACTCATAAAGATCCTTAAAGCCCCCACCATGGTTCTGAGGTAATAACACTGCTTTTTATCATGTTGATTTATTTGTAATATTTCGAAGTGGTATTCTTAATACATGTATCACATTCATGTTTTTTTCGTGCTAATAATAAAATATGCAATAATATAACCTTTCAGAATGCAGAAGTGCATTTTCAAGAAACTTATATTAACAGCAATTAAGAACATTGCGATACAAATGACTAGTTCTTGGATATTGATGCTATGCAATTATGAATTTTGTGGTTGAAAATGTAATAAAGATATCTGACCTTTATAGGTAAGTATTAATATGAATCAAAACTTTGCTGGATTAAAAAAAACATCCATGTTCACACGCAGTGAATACATCAGGGATTTTTGTGTGTGCATGTTATATTATATTCGATTAAAACAAATTTTATTTGTATTTCTAATCCACGACAATGCCCAAATTTGCAGTTCTTTTGCTTGGAGGGGATTGGCCTTAGCCGTTCTGGTAAAGGTATGTCTGTCCGTGTCCAATAGATGCCTTCCAGGAGATGACTGCTTTCCAACCAATCTGGAGGTCATAAAGTTCATGGAAACCCTAGATGGAACACTGCATTTCCCCCACATGGCATCATACGACGCATTAGTTGTACAGAGGGAAACCATTTACACGAAATTTCCCTTCGCTATCATGGAGGCCAAAAACATTAACGACGTCCAAAAGAGCGTCCTTTTTGCCCGGAAATGGAACATGTTGGTCTCTGTTAAGACTTCTGGACACGATTTCATTGGTCGCTCCACGGCGCACGGAAGTCTCATGATTTATCTGGGTAGCATGAATGATACAAAAGTCAATCTATCCTCCACCAGAAATCCCGCGGGAGAGATCACATGCGAGAGCGGAAATACTTGGCTTAAAGTCTACAATGAGGTAAAAATATATTATAATAAACGTTTCCAACTGAAAGGGTATACATGCTTGTATGTAAGGGGAAGAACGAATGGAAACTATCCACAGTAGTTAGACTGTATGGTTGTGAATTTAAAAAAAACCGTTTAAATTAGAATTTTATTACTGACACTATTATAATAAATCATTTCATTATTCCACTCAAAAGCTGAGAATGCATAGTGCGATGGCCGGAAATAAGACTTTTTAAAATTAAGAACCAGTCTTTAGAAACTTTGAAATTACTTGTTATACAGACAATGTAATCTTGTTTTAGTTGATGAAATTCATTAGCAAAGAAAGCGAACTGCATTAATTTTAATCTTTGTTCTAGGTAGATAAAATCAACCGTGTAATCATAGGCGGAAGCGCCCATACAGTAAGCATGGCCGGGTACACGCTAGGGGGCGGCCATAGTCCTATGTCCCGGATGTTTGGAATGGCTGTCGACAACCTTCTGGAACTGGAATTCGTTACAGCAGACGGTCGTATTGTCGTGGCAAACGATCAGATGACCCACATTACGTACCCTAACGGTAGCGTGACCACTTCAGACGACACCGACATTTTCTGGGCCTCCAAAGGTGGCGGCGGGGGGACGTTTGGCATAGCAACCAAATTTACGTACAAGCTTCACTACCCCGCTCCCCAAGTTGTACAATTTGTTTGTGGCTACCCGATAATTCGTCCAGGTGGGCAAGATATAGGTTTTACTGTTTTAAAGAAAATGTTTTCGATGGTTCAGAATTTGCCCAAAGAGTGGGGAGGATATCTTGTTGCCTCTGGACTTCCAGGTGCCAATGGGAACTGGGGGAGCATCGTCCTAGCTATGAACCATTACGGGAATTATGTGTCTGCCTCACGCCGGTACATGGACGATTTGTATTTCTTCCACAAAGAATGGCAATCGTTTTGCTATTACGTTAACAGAACGACCTTCTTGGATTACGAAGTCACTGCCAAGGACCCCGAGTTCTACTCTGGCTACATCATGAACACTCTGCTACAGAAAGAGAGCTTCACGGATGATTTGACGCGGTTTCTTCTGAAAGAGCTTGAAACCGAGCACACAAATATCAGCTCTTTTGCATTTACAGGAACTCTACTAGGAGGTATTGTGAAATACTTTTACAATATGTACAATGCTAAGTTGTGCAATACTGTAAATTAACGTGTATGTCAATTTTTAAATATATATGAACTATAGATATCGACATAGGTAGCCCAGTGATGAACCACGTGATCACATTGATCGTGTTCGGTTCGCGATATTAATTGCTTCTTAGTTTAACGTACGCTGATTTGTCCCTAGCCTATCCCTTTATGTACGCCTTCAAAGTTTCGTAGTTAGAAATATTCAAAGTAAATAAAATAATTATTTCTTTATGGAAACACAAGAAAAAAATTCAAATGCATCATGAGCATGTTTAGGAAAGGAAACCGTTGGTTTTGTGTCCCGATTGATTGGATTTATGTAACCCGCATATTATACGTCTATTGTAAATTTCTGAAAGATTATTGGAAATGTACATAGAACTATCTCTGATTTGCCAAAACTTTTTGAAATCATATTTCCTTTATTTATAACGAAAGTCAAAATCTTAATGCAATCATACCCGCCTCGACGTATAGGACAAATCTTAAATAAGGGGCGAAATGATGCGGTGTCCTTGTGTTTATAAAAGTTTGTTTTGTAAAATCGTTGATTGAGTCGTGGTTGTATTTTGGTGGGTTTTTTTCAAGGTGAAATGATGAAGGTTGGAGCTCACGATACATCCGTCCATCCTGGATTCCGGACAGCATTGATGTCGCTTTCAGCAACCATAGGCTGGGATACGAGTACCCTGGATTATAGTGGTCTTCCGGAAAGAGGGGCCGTAGTGGGCGAACAACTCAGCACCTTCGGTGACGGCCAATACCCGAACGAGGCAGGCAAGGACGTGGTACATTGGCAGCAAGAATTCTGGGGAAGTAATTACAAGCGTCTCTTGGCTATCAAACACCAATGGGACCCAGACAATTTCTTCACGTGCAGAGAGTGTGTAGGATCTGAGTCACATCACACTCATGCCTCTGGTCATTTGAACACTCATCCATTTGTTCCTGCGGTCGGTTGATCGTTTGGAAGTAATATGATATTTGACTCGGTACAGGTAGTTCTGACACTTGTAACCGATGGTTGAATAAATAAAATTATGAAATATCTGCTTTACCATTAGAGCTTCCTTCAAAATTGTATTACACCAAATTTAGTTTTTATTTACTATTTCCGATAAGTTTTTTTTTTTTAAACAAATGATAAAACAATATGTTTTATATTCGTTAATCAAATGAATTTTGAGTAATTTAAATGTAAATACATGTAATTCTAAACTGATATACTCGTGTAAATTAATGAGCGGATCAAGAAGGGTGGGGTCTCTTTGGAAAATTCAAATTTCTTTAAAAATCCACATTTAAAAAGTAAATTTAACGAAAATATGCCTCGAAAAACCAAACAAATATCAAGCAATCATCGGACATGCACCCCCCCCCCCCCCCGCCATGGGAACTTTTTACTGACTGTCTACAGAAATATGTAGGGTTAATATGTAAGGTTGTTAAAATCCGTAGAAGACAAAGCAATGCTGAGCTTTTGTACACTTTTCATAAAACAAAATATTTCATAGACAGTCATGCAGTAACTAACCTAATAAGTGTTTGGCAAGGACAGGCTTTTTCGCATTTTAAAAACTGAAGGAAGAAACATATTGAAAACTGGATGCTGTCAAATGACAATAATACCTGCAACGAGTATTTGCCCCTAAATTATAAATAACACTACCTTTAATGTACGAGGTTTAATCAAAGACATGCAATTTCCGGTACTTTTTAAAAATTATAATTTTCAGAAAGGATGAGATCCGATCCTATTATGCACAATTTTGAAGGTTAACTGTTCGTATGTGAATTTTAAATTTATAAATAATCTGTTCATTTCATCTCCTAGAAAGTATAAATATGATTATTACAACCAAAATTGAATTATCCCCACTCCTGACGATTACCGACGTTAGATTTGCTTTTGTATATCAGCATCATCATATGCCAGATTTAGAGAATGGGTTGGGTCGGGTCCTGGACTCCATCCTTTCTTGGAAAATTCATTTATATATCGTATAATCACCAATATAAACCTGGGACCCTATATCATACCCCAGCCATGCAAACACAAGTATTACTCTGACAACTCCCCCCCCCCCCCTTCACCCCCCCCCCACCCCACAACCCATGTGCAGGTTCTGCCCAGGAGATAACAACGAAAGTAAGTAGTTGCAACAAATAAGATTGTAAACAGTGCAAAATAAATGACATATTGCGCAATGCTTTTGACTGCAGGAGTGTCAGAACAGAAGATATATAATTATATATATAAGGTGATATGGGACAACTGTCGATATTAATGTGAATAATGGCATATTTTTAATCAAAATGCTTTCAACGTTGTAGAATTTTCAAATTTTACAACATTTGGCAAAAAAAATCTTTTTTCAATTTTTGGAAACTTATGATAAAAATTAGAAAAGGACCAGCAGGATTCGAACTCTCAACTTACAGTCACGTAGTTAACGCTCTAACCCATTGCGCTACGCTGTTAGGGAACATTATTTGGAGGGAAATATTATATTCATACTTGATTTTATTGTTTATTTTGATAGGCAATACGATATATGCAGGTGTCCCATATCCCCTTAAAGGCAAATTGTCTACTAATTTGTTATATTGTTAAAATCTATGTCACACTCATAGTATAAACACATCAGCTGTATTTCATGAATAAAAGAAGTCCTAGTGTAGAGATAGTGACCATTTTCAACTTGTGAGATAATCAATCTAATTAAAATTAGAACTTCCATCCGCTCCCCGGTTTCGATATGTATAGCGTATCGTAGATGAGCGGAATTACAAGTCTAATTTTAATTAGATTGGTGAGATAATATATCTGGTATTTGGACAAATGTCGCTGTTCAACAGCAAGAGTTTCTTTTAAGATTATACAACGTATGGCATTAAACTTGAAATCTCAAAATGAATTCTTACAAGATGACGGACATTTTAAGTCATTTCATATTGGATATCATATTTTTTCCTTTTAAGTTGAATCACCTTAATGAAATGAAATAATTAGATGTACACTAAACCTCTAAACTATGGTGTTCCGATGGGGCCACTTCGACCTTCGCACTTTCGCCTTTAGGTCGAAGATGCGAGAGTGCGAAGTTGCGAAGGCGAAAGTGCGAGAGTTCGACGGCGAAGGAGTGAAAGTGCGAAGATGCGACGGCGAAGCGCGAAGACGCGATGGCGAAAGTGCGAAGGCGAAGGAGCGATACTACTATCGCTCCTTCGCCATCGCAACTTCGCACTCTCGCCTTCGCAACTTCGCACTCTCGCCTTCGCCTTTTTTTAAAGCATTCAGAAAGTCTCGGACGATTACATAGAATTTGATGCAGGCACCGTACTCGCCAAGGTTTTCCGATTAATCCATGATATTATTGGTACGCATGCGCTAGGCCATTGTGCTTACTATGAATGTTTATAAATATTTTAATGTGTATATGTGACATATATGTTTACAAGTGCTGGCTATGCCTAATCTGTCCGCAATAATGTAAACATATGCACTTCTAGACTCCTGTCACTTACCAGCCGTCTGTTTACCGTGGATCAACTTCGAACTGATATATGTGTAATTTAAAAATGCGATTTTTATATGAAAAATATGATCATAAGTGATAAAAATGTTTTGTACATTAGATTTTACACCAAAAAATTAAATAAATAATTGAGAGAACAATCAAAATCAATGTTACAGGAAAACAACAGGCACTTAGCATCGGAGGGGGGGGGGGGGGTTGGAATGGGGGCAGGGACAGGGGGACGGGACTGCCCCCCTCCTGCACACGTTTTCTCGCAGCAAATATTTTTCTTGAATATACTTATAAAAAAGTAAATTAACATACAGTTGCACCCCCCCCCCCCAATGTTTTTGGGACCATGTAAAATTTGAAATGAAAGAGAGGAAATAAACTGTGAAATTGAAGTTAAAGGTACACTTAGCCCCCTACCCCCACGGATTACGATTTTCAATTATTTAAAAAGTATTTTTGAGTTGGTTTTTTTTTTCAAGGCAAGATTGGATGAATCTGCCCTCAACCCACTTTGCTACGATGCTAGGTGCCTGAACAAAATATCATGGTTTCATTACATACATGTATGCTAGTATAAAGACTTTATGTAAACCAATATTATCTCGTGCATTGTTCCTTTCACCAGGTTCTACAAACACCTTAGTCCAAATTAAATTAAAAAATCCAAGACTAGGAGGGGAAAAAAGGAGAAATCTATTTTCCTTTTTTTACTCAGGACCTATTTTGTTGGTGGGGGGGGGATTTGAGGTGAACAGGTCACTGACCCCTTGTAGATCTACCCATGACCTATCACCAGGGTCTGTATACACATAACCAGGGTCAGTATACCCATCACCATGGTCTCCAGGGTCAGAGTACGCATCACCAGAGTCTGTGTGCCCATCACCAGAGTCTGTACACCCATAACCAGGGCCAGTATACCCATCATCAGGGTCTTCATACCCATCACCAGAGTCAGAGTACGCATCACCAGAGTCTGTGTGCCCATCACCAGAGTCTGTACACCAATAACCAGGGTCAGTATACCCATCACCAGGGTCTCCATACCTATCACCAGGGTCAGAGTACGTGTCACCAGAATCTGTGTGCCCATCACCAGAGTCTGTACACCCATAACCAGGGCCAGTATACCCATCACCAGGGTCTTCATATCTATCACCAGGGTCAGAGTATGTATCACCAGAGTCTGTGTGCCCATCACCAGAGTCTGTACACCAATAACCAGGGTCAGTATACCCATCATCAGGGTCTTCATACCCATCACCAGAGTCAGAGTACGCATCACCAGAGTCTGTGTGCCCATCACCATTGTCTGTTTACCCATAACCAGGGCCAGTATACCCATCACCAGGGTCTCCATACCTATCACCAGGGTCAGAGTACGTATCACCAGAATCTGTGTGCCCATCACCAGAGTCTGTACACCCATAACTAGGGCCAGTATACCCATCACCAGGGTCTCCATACCTATCACCAGGGTCAGAGTACGTCTCACCAGAATCTGTGTACCCATCACCAGAGTCTGTACACCAATAACCAGGGTCAGTATACCCATCACCAGGGTCTCCATACCTATCACAAGGGTCAGAGTACGTATCACCAGAGTATGTGTGCCCATCACCAGGGTATGTATACTCATAATCAGGGCCAGTATACCCATCACCAGGGTCTCCATACCTATCACCAGGGTCAGAGTACGTATCACCAGAGTCTGTGTGCCCATCACCAGAGTCTGTATACTCATAATCAGGGCCAGTATGCCCATCACCAGGGTCTCCATACCTATCACCAGGGTCAGAGTACGTATCACCAGAGTTTGTGTGCCCATAACCAGGGTCTGTATACCCATCACCAGGGTCTCCATACCTATCACCAGGGTCAGAGTACGTATCACCAGAGTCTGTGTGCCCATCACCAGAGTCTGTACACCCATAACCAGGGCCAGTATACCCATCACCAGGGTCTCCATACCTATCACCAGGGTCAGAGTACGTATCACCATAATCAGCGTGCCCATCACCAGGGTCTGTACACCCATAACCAGGGCCAGTATACCCATCACCAGGGTCTTCATACCTATCACCAGGGTCAGAGTGCGTATCACCAGAGTCTGTGTGCCCATCACCAGAGTCTGTACACCCATAACCAGGGTCAGTATACCCATCACCAGGGTCTCAATACCTATCACCAGGGTCAGAGTACGTATCACCAGAGTCTGTGTGCCCATCACCAGAGTCTGTACACCCATAACCAGGGCCAGTATACCCATCACCAGGGTCTCCATACCTATCAACAGGGTCAGAGTACGTGTCACCAGAGTTTGTGTGCCCATCACCAGGGTCTGTATACCCATAACCAGGGTCAGCATACCCATCACCAGGGTCTCCATACCTATCACCAGGGTCAGAGTACGTCTCACCAGAATCTGTGTGCCTATCACCAGGGTCTGTACACCCATGACCAGGGTCAGTATACCCATCACCAGGGTCTCCAGGGTCAATGTACGTATCACCAGAGTCTGTGTGTCAGTCACCAGAGTCTGTACACTCATGACCAGGGTTAGTATACCCATCATCAGGGTCTCCATAGCTATCACCAGGTTCAGTGTACGTATCACCAGAGTATGTGTGCCCATCACCAGGGTCTATACGCCCATAACCAGGGTCAGTATACCCATCACAAGGGTCTCCATACCTATCACCAGGGACAGAGATCGTATCACCAGAGTCTCTGTGCCTATCACCAGGGTCTGTACACCAATAACCAGGGCCAGTATACCCATCACCAGGGTCTCCATACCTATCACCAGGGTCATTATATCCATCATTAGTGTTTGTGTGCCCAACAAAGGGGTCTGTACACCCATCACCAGGGTCAGTATACCAATCACCCGGGTCTGTACACCCATAACCAGGGTCAGTATACCCATCACCAGGGTATGTACACCCATAACCAGGGTCAGTATACCCATCACCAGGGTCTCCATACCTATCACCAGGGTCAGAGTACGTATCACCAGAATCTGTGTGCCTATCACCAGGGTCTGTACACCCATGACCAGGGTCAGTATACCCATCACCAGGGTCTCCAGGGTCAATGTACGTATCACCAGAGTCTGTGTGCCAGTCACCAGAGTCTGTACACTCATGATCAGGGTTAGTATACCCATCATCAGGGTCTCCATAGCTATCACCAGGGTCAGTGTACGTATCACCAGAGTCTGTGTGCCCATCACCAGGGTCTGTACGCCCATAACCAGGGTCAGTATACCCATCACCAGGGTCTCCATACCTATCACCAGGGACAGAGTACGTATCACCAGAGTCTCTGTGCCTATCACCAGGTTCTGTACACCTATAACCAGGGCCAGTATACCCATCACTAGGGTCTCCATACCTGTCACCAGGGTCATTATATCCATCACTTGTGTTTGTGTGCCCAACAACGGGGTCTGAACACCCATCACCAGGGTCAGTATACCAATCACCCGGGTCTGTACACCCATAACCAGGGTCAGTATACCCATCACCAGGGTCTCCATACCTATCACCAGGGTCAGAGGACGTATCACCAGAGTCTGTGTGCCTATCACCAGGGTCTGTACACCCATAACCAGGGCCAGTATACCCATCACCAGGGTCTCCATACCTATCACCAGGGTCACTATACTAGTATCCATCACTAGAGTTTGTGTGCCCAACAACGGGGTCTGTACACCCATCACCAGGGTCAGTATACCAATCACCCGGGTCTGTACACCCATAACCAGGGTCAGTATACCCATCACCAGGGTCTTCATATCTATCACCAGGATCAGAGTGCGTATCACCAGAGTCTGTACACCCTTAACCAGGGTCAGTATACCCATCACCAGGGTATGTACACCCATAACCAGGGTCAGTATACCCATCACCAGGGTATGTACACCCATAACCAGGGTCAGCATACCCATCACCAGGGTCTCACTACCTATCACCAGGGTCAGAGTACGTATCACCAGAGTCTGTGTGCTCATGACCAGGGTCTGTACATCCGTAGCCAAAGTCAGTATACCCATCACCAGGGTCTCAATACCTATCACCAGGGTCATAATGCCTATCACCAGAGTCAGAGTACGTATCACCAGAACTGTAAACATATCACCTGGGTCATTATACCTTTTAGTAGGGTCAGTGTTCGTAGTACTAGGGTCTGTGTGCCCATTATCATGGTCTGTATATTCATAACAAAGGTCAGTTTACCCTTCACCAGGGTCTTAATACTTTTCACCAGGATAGTGTAAGCATCAATAGGGTCTGTGTGCCCATCACCAGGGTCAGTATACCTAACACAACAGTCAGTGCACTTATCATTAGCGTTTGTATATCCATTACCTGAGTCAGGTAATACTGACCCTGTTGATAAGTAGAGTGACCCTGGTGATAGGTATACTGATCCTGGTGCAGATTACACATACCTTGGTGGTACGTACACTCATGATCCTTGTGATAGGTATACTGATGTTGATGGTTATACTTACCCTGGTTATAGATTTTGAGATTCTGGTGTTACGTATGCTGACCTTATAATATCTACACTTTTGTGTATACCGACTCTGGTGATGGATACATACTGACCCCTGTGATTGGCTACAGACCCTTGTGATACGTACACTGACTCTGTCGATAGGTATACTGACCCTGGTGATAGAGAATGTGATAGATATACTGGTGATAAATGTACTGACTCTTGTGATAGGTATACTGACCTTGGAGATGGGCCCTCAGACCCACGGATGCGTACACTGACACGGCTGTTAGGTAAACTAACTCTGGTGATAGGTAATAGGTACAGTTATCCTGGTGAAAGTCTACTGATCAAAGTCATGGATGTACAAACCCTGATGATAAGTGCACTGACTGTTGTGATAGATATACTGACCCTAATGATGGGCACACAGACCCTATTGATTCGTAAACTATTCCTGGTGATAAGTATTTAGACCCTGGTGATGGGAATACTGGCCCTGGTTATGGGTGTACAGACTCTGGTGATGGGCACACAGACTCTGGTGATACGTACTCTGACCCTGGTGATTGGTATGATGACCCTGGTGATGGGTATACTGACACTGGTTATGGGTGTACAGACTCTGGTGATGGGTACACAGATTCTGGTGAGACGTACTCTGACCCTGGTGATAGGTATGGAGACCCTGGTGATGGGTATACTGGCCCTGGTTATGGGTGTACAGACCCTGGTGAAGGGCACACAGACTCTGGTGATACGTTCTCTGACCCTGGTGATAGGTATGGAGACCCTGGTGATGGGTATACTGACCCTGGTTATGGGTGTACAGACTCTAGTGATGGGCACACAGACTCTGGTGATACGTACTCAGACCCTGGTGATAGGTATGGAGACCCTGGTGATGGGTATACTGACCCTGGTTATGGGTGTACAGACTCTGGTGATGGGCACACAGACTCTGGTGATACGTACTCTGACCCTGTAGACCATGATGATGGGTATACTGACCCTGGTTATGTGTATACAGACCCTGGTGATAGGTCATGGGTAGATCTTCAAGGGGTCAGTGACCTGTTCACCCCTAATACCCCCCCCCCCCCCCCCGCCAACAAAATAGCTCCTGAGTAAAAAAAAAGGAAAATAGATTTCTTCTTTCTTCCCCTCCTAGTCTTGGATTTTTTATTTATTTTGGACTAAGGTGTTTGTAGAACCTGGTGAATGGAACAATGCACGAGATAATATTGGTTTACATAAAGTCTTTATACTAGCATACATGTATGTAATGAAACCATGATATTTTGTTCAGGCACCTAGCATCGTAGCAAAGTGGGTTGAGGGCAGACTCATCCAATCTTGCCTTGAAAAAAAAACCAACTCAAAAATACTTTTTAAATAATTGAAAATCGTAATCCGTGGGGGTAGGGGGCTAAGTGTACCTTTAACTTCAATTTCACAGTTTATTTCCTCTCTTTCATTTCAAATTTTACATGGTCCCAAAAACATTGGGGGGGGGGGGGGTGGGTGCAACTGTATGTTTATTTACTTTTTTATAAGTTAATTCAAGAAAAATATTTGCTACAAGAAAACGTGTGCTGGAGGGGGGCAGTCCCGTCCCCCTGTCCCTGCCCCCATTCCAACCCCCCCCCCCCCCCTCCGATGCTAAGTGCCTGTTGTTTTCCTGTAACATTGATTTTGATTGTTCTCTCAATTATTTATTTAATTTTTTGGTGTAAAATCTAATGTACATAACATTTTTATCACTTCTGATCATATTTTTCATATAAAAATCGCATTTTTAAATTGCACATATATCAGTTCGAAGTTCCTCCAAATAGCTTTCGAATTTCCTCCCAATCGTTTACCGATCCCGATGGAAAGTTGGTTCACGCATGCGCACATCCTGGTTATAGTGCCTGGTTATAGGATATAAAAAGTACCCTATTCTATACCTCAGTAAAGGGGGAGAGAGGGTCCGGATCCCATACCCCGGAAAATTTAATTTTATTAATTATATATTATAAAATCTCCAAAATATGTCTCCGACCCCCCCCCCCCCCACCGCCCCGACAAATATAATTATCCATCGACACCCCCCCCCCCCCCCTCCCAAGAAAAAGTTATGGATCTGCGCAGGCTGTTGAATATAAATTCTGAAAAGTTCATTGTCTGCCTCAGATGTCCTTTTATACAGCTAAAATTGTCTTTATACGATAGAGAGCTCCACAATTATAAAAAGGCGAAGGCGAAAGTGCGAAGATGCGAAGGCGAGAGTGCGAAGTTGCGATGGCGAAGGTGCGATAGTAGTATCGCTTCTTCGCCATTGCAACTTCGCACTTTCGCCATCGCATCTTCGCGCTTCGCCGTCGCATCTTCGCACTTTCGCTCCTTCGCCGTCACACTCTCGCACTTTCGCCTTCGCAACTTCGCACTCTCGCATCTTCGACCTAAAGGCGAAAGTGCGAAGGTCGAAGTGGCCCCATCGGAACACCATACTAAACAGACACGTTACGTGGTTTGATATGCGGTAATGAATAGCAATACCGGTAATATGATTTTAAATACTAAATAGCAGAAAATAATCACTGCGCATAAGTCTTCTCAAATAACTACTGCAGCCATCTGTGGTGGTTTGTCTGAAAATGTAAGAGTCTCCTGTCTGTTTAATTTCAGTTAAATCAATACCGTGCTTCCATCTTCGCTAGCCAAGCGTTTTCGGTCCACTCCCCTCCCCACAAACAGGCTTAATGGGGAGTGAAGTGGACCGAAAATCCTTGGCTAGCGAAAATGTCGTGGTTCAAACACAGTACCATTTTAAGTTCATTAAGCGATATTACTTGTTCGTACACGGTTTTAGATGGGGGTCCGGCCCCCCTCCCCCTTTGGAAAATTCAATATTGTAATTTCACATAGTAAAGGGGAGAAGGGTCTGGACCTATCCACCTGGAAAATTCAACAGTATTAATTTTGCAGAGTAAAATTACCCCACCCATCCCCCCAAAAAGGCTCGGACCCCCTCCCCCCATGGCAATTACAATTATACCTCAGACCCCCCCCCCCCCCACCCCCCGGAAAAAAATATGGATCTGCGCCTGCGAAAGCTGTTGAAAATAAATTCTCAAAAGTTCGTCTTCTGCCTCAGATTTCACTTTATACAGCTAAAATTATCTTTAAAATATGGAAATATGGCGAATGATCGATAGTAGTATCGGTAGCGACTTTGCGCTTCGCCTACGCATCTTGGCACTTTCGCTACTTCGCCTTAGCATCTTCGCACTTTCGCCTTCACAACTTTGCACTCTTGCATTCGCAATTGCGCATTTTCGCCTTCGCCTTTTTATGTTTGTATGTCCCTAAAGGTAAAAGTGCAAAGGTCAAAGTGGCCAAATCGGAACACAATAGTTTTGGGCTTGGTACCACCAAAACTTGAGGCAATATTTTTTTCTAATCTTTCGTTAAAATATTCAGAACTGAATATAGCAAAAAACTGTGTTTTTTCAAACTTGTATCATAACGTTATCTAATAGATTTGATTGGGAAAAATAATTTGGAAATCGTAATTTACGAATAAACCAAAATGGGCACTTACGCTATTTTATCCGCTCATCTTCTTTCATAAAGTTACGAACAAAATTATGTTTAACAATAATTACCATTGTTTACATCATTGAGTCATGATGTGTTTTTATTGTGATTTTATTGAATTCTATATATACGACAGTCAACTGCTTACAGCCCCTTGAATGAATGGATCTCTGTGCGTACACTGAGTGTCGTGTTAGATAGAGTATAGCGTATATATTTCAAGAAAGATTTAACCAAATTTTTTTCGCATACGAGAATATAAATATTTCTCTCCACAAATCAGTCTATTAATGCTTATTTGTTCAAGATCTTAAATACATACTTTATAATGTAAAACAATTTTGTCGACGCAAACCATTTTAATTATCAGTAAGGTCATACGCGAAATAATATCATCGCGAATAAACGTTGGTTTACGGTATTTTATAGTGTTGGGGAACGCTTGAACGCTTTGATTTTTACTAGGAAAACACAAAAACAAATATTTACTTAACACTCCCCTTCACCCCACCCACCCCCACCAACAAACACACAGACACTTATACAGTACATTTACGTTCATTTATTTATGTTCTGGTTGGAGATTTCAAATGACACAACAGCACCGTGCTTGGTTTTAACACACTGGCCCAACCATTGGTTATCGTCTACATAATTTCATATTATTACGATATATTGTATATTACTTACAGAAAATAAATATACTCAAGTTCCCACGCCCTGTGCAGTATTAGTAGAAAGCTCGCCTACCACTGCGTGAGTAATAAACCATAGGATGTATAATAAAATTTATCTGTTGAGGGTACCATTTTTTAATCATTAGAAAAAGGTCCCTGTGATTTATCTTAATTTTGAGAAAATCAGAAAGGGTGCATTTTCATTTGTGGGCTATCTTTCTAAAAGAGGCACTATAAAAAAAATATAGTACATCATTTCTCGTTTAAAATTTAATTTTGTGTTTGCTGGTCATAAAGAATATAAACATTTTTCTGTGTGATTAACATAATTATCATACGTGTTAAAATTATTTTATAAGTAGGCAATCTTAAAGGTCCATGCTTATAAAGTGGGTAATGACTAATTACATGTAATGCTTTTTAAAGTCATGCATATTCCGCGTGTAGTACTATATAAAAAAACTAGAAAACGCCAACGATAACCTCAAATTATACAAGTAATTGTATTACACTGTACATTCAGTTTTGAGGGTTTATTTCCCGTAGCAAGGGTAGTGGTAAAATAAAGCTTGATAACCGCCCCATGAAATTGTTCTCATTTAGATATACATACGATACCGCCGCGCGATGGGGATCTCATTGTCAATGTGCAAAATAATTTTAATCCGGAAAATGAAAGTTCACCTGCAAGCTTTACTGTATTTTCAACGAACGAGTTATCTAATAATTCTGTTATTTGACATGCAAAAATTTAGAGGGGTTCCGAAAGATTATAAATTGGGTTAAGGTCAGCAACGGAAGAACGAGTGGTAAACGCATTGCATAGCACACAGAAAAGCCGGTGGCATGACAGCTCCAAAACAGCTTCAGAACTTGTTTGAAATCGACCCATATCTAAGGAACTTTGAAACGGAAATCAAACGAAGGTAAGATTGCGCCTTTTTAGCATGTTGCGCACCTGTCACTGTGCATTCACGTGTTAACCAGTTATAACTGCGTCCGTGCTCCAGACATGGTCCGATGATGGTGCGAACAATTAAATGCAAATATTATGAACAGTTACAATATTTTTCTTGCATAAAAAAACCAGCCTAAGACAATCTGCAACCAGTACGATTGAACTACGCAGTTAACGATTAATTTAATTTTTTTTAGAAGTGATTTGCTAGCTGGACCCTTAATGACAATTGTCCTTTATTTGGCCCTTTGACATTATTACCAGGTATAAATTAATCTTAACGGGAACCCGCAATTTTCACTTAAGGATAAAAGTAAAAAAAAATATCTAGATCCTAATACAGACGTCTTGAGCTGGGGCTTTCCTATTACAAACTTAACTATTTTACACAAAATATTAATTGATAATTTTAGAGTGATAATTAGATAGTTTTTAATGACTTTTATTAAGTCTGTAACAGAATGGGAGAAATAATGACAGACCAAACCAGGATTAGAACCTAGGCCCCCATGAATCTCTAGTCTGCTTCTGTACAAACTGAGTTATCTGGCGCCACTATTTGAACCGATCTGTCACCGTCTCATTCCTCCTCCTTTAAAAGGGGGAAGATAACCCCAGGCTCTCTCCCTGGCAGGAGTTAACCTGTCAGTTCCAGGGGTTGGTCATAGGCACCAAATGTAACATGGTATTAATGGGATGGGAGAAATATTGATGGACCAGACTGGGATTTGAACCCGTGCCCTTCACAAGTCAAATTCTCTGATGTGAACTTAATATTAGTCATAGTATGAAGTAATCTTTAGCTTCCTTCTTGCATTAATGTGATAATTTCACAGTAATAGTTAGCTAATCATAAGCTGTGCACTAATTATATTTATGCCTCAGTTTATATGTGCCACTGAATTTTTATAAACTTAGACATGCACCAATTGTGTGATCTTGTGTTGTCTCACACTCATTTTATGAGATGATTGTTGCTGATTTGTAGGTATGGGTGTTTCTGCGATTTACAGAAAGCCATTGAACATAACGAAGGAGGATATGATAAATTTACAAGAGGATACGAATCTTTTGGTATCCATCGGACATCAGACAACGGAATATTTATGAAGGAGTGGGCACCTGGAGCAGAGGGAGTCTTTCTAAGAGGGGAATTCAGTATGTCACTTTGGTAGCTGTCTCTTTTTTGGTATATTACATGTGTTACATGTATTGACCTTACTGCTTTTGTTACAAGTGTTATAGTACTTGAGAAGTAATGTACTCTATTATATCTTGAATACAGATGGTTGGAATCAGACTCAGTATCCCTTCACACGAAAAGAGCATGGGAAATGGGAGTTAAAGATTCCCCCCAATCCGGATGGCTCGTGTCCTATAAACCACAACAGCAAGATTAAGGTAAGATGCTAGATATGTTTAGCAACACAAGGGTGACACTCTGATACATTAGATAATGCAAAGGGAGGATTTTCAACAGCCAAGAAACATTACGGCAAGGTTTTCAGTCTGCATTGAGCAACAAGATAAAATGCATTAAGATCAATTGTTTGAATATTGAACAGCATCGGGGTCCAACGTGATGCCTCATGTTAAACTACATGAGGTTAAAATATCTTGGTAAGATGACTACAGAAGTGTGATTTCTGAATATTTGCTGAGATTTGACTACATGTTTGTTTAGGGTTTTACAATGCGCACCATTCAGAATTTATGTAGCAAAGTCTATATTGCTATATTCCATTGTGTTTATCGTAGTTTAGGTAGAGATAAATGAATACGCAGAAGAATTGATGCCTTTGCTCCGTTATAACTAGTTCCTGTGTGTTAAAACATTTATTCATGTGTTATGTGTTGTGGCTGCAAAAGAATATTATCCTGTGTTACACTAATATGTTCTTGTTTCAGTTGGTGATAAGGACCAAGTCTGGGGAGCTTGTTGATCGCCTCAGTCCTTGGGCAAAGTTTGTCACTCAACCAGATGACACCAAAGCATATGATCAGGTCTTCTGGTCCCCACCTCAGGTAAAAAGATGGGGAGGGGGTCATTCGGAAAAAAAAATTCCTAAGATAATAAAAATTTATGTGACTACTTATATGGAGCATGCTTACAAAATTTACCACCTTAATATTGTGTTGTATTTGTGTACTATTTTTTCTTCTTAATTTATTGTTTTTTATATTGATAGAAATACCAATTTCAACATCCTCGTCCCAAGAGACAAGATGACTTACGAATTTATGAGTCGCATGTGGGCATTGCATCATGGGAAGGGAAAATTGCCACATATAAGGAGTTTGCCCAAAATGTTATACCCCGAATCAAGGATTTAGGTATATATTAAGTTAAAGAAGACCTACCTTAATTTTGATAGATAGTTTAAATGTGTTCGATTGAAAACTTTCTTTAATATGTGTTTATTTCTTTTTCCATGTATGAATAATGGAAACATTGATTTAATTTTGTAGGTTACAACACAATTCAGATGATGGCAGTGATGGAACATGCGTATTATGCAAGCTTTGGGTACCAAGTCACAAGTTTCTTTGCAGCCTCTAGGTGATTATAGACCTGTCTTAAACTTCAATCTAACATGAAAATGAAATGTAACTGATAATTTTATCCCTAGTTTGGTAAATCTTTCAATATTTATAATTAGATTCCTTATTTTACACAAGTTCTTTATTTCGTGATTCCAAGTTTTGCAGAAAATCGCAAGAATATAAAATCAGGAATTCCGAATTTTTATCATAGTTTCATCTAGTTAATATCTGCCTTAAAAAATAAAAGCGAGATTTTAAAATCTATGAGATGTGCCTCTCGCGGTTTTACGTATATATTTATTTTTTGGCATTCAATTAGGAATCAACAGTAATGCATGTGTCTTGTACGTGTTTCTTTCTTCAATCTTCATATGATAATTGTTATTTGCAGTCGTTATGGTACACCTGAAGAGCTGAAGGAAATGATTGACGTTGCTCATGCCAACGGGATAACGGTTCTGTTGGATGTGGTCCACAGTCATGCCTCAAAAAACGTGGTGGATGGGCTGAATCAATTTGACGGAACTAATTCCTGCTATTTCCATGATGGCAGTCGAGGAACCAATGACTTATGGGATTCAAGGCTTTTTAATTATACTGAGTATGATTTCTGGGTTGTTTTGTTTTTCTGATTATAGCAAAATAATTGTAGCTGTGCATTTTATCTTTATTATAAATAAATGAGATAAAAAAATGACTGCAAGGTTAGTTCTAAATAGCCATTTCTTTTGTGTGTTGGAGGTGATTAAAAACAGGCTTTTATTAATCAGTTGATTATGAACTGATTGTGAACATTTTTTTAATTCAGTTTTCTTTGTAAACTTGTTAAAAAATTTCATATCTGTTTGACAGATGGGAGGTATTACGTTTCCTTCTCTCCAATCTACGATGGTGGATTGAGGAGTACAAGTTTGACGGCTATAGGTTCGATGGAGTTACATCAATGCTGTATCACACTCATGGAATGGGTAGGTTTCTGGTGTACTCGAGAAATAATTGGGTTGAATTTAACGTGGTATGGGACACCTGTCGATATTCATGTAGATAAAATGTTTAGAATACTGATTTGCTTTACATCATGCCCTACAAATGGATAAAGAAATTGTACAATAAAGGCAATGAAAATGGAAAGAAAGAACATCAAATGCTGAGAATTTTGCACCGTCATAGTTTTAAATGAAAAACAATTTGGCATTCCATAATTTCCTGCATTTTATGTATGTTACTGAAGGTGTGATGTTTATTTATTTTTTGAAATGAATACATGTATATGTGTATTATTTCCTGATGGCTTTGTTTTGTAGGTCATGGCTTTAGTGGGGATTATGGGGAATACTTTGGGTTGAATACTGACACAGAATCTCTCGTCTACCTCATGTTGTCCAACCACATGCTACATACACTTTACCCTGACTTCATGATTACTATAGCAGAGGTAAGAACTTTACCCATTCAGATTTAAGTTGGAAGGGGGAGGTAATTTGCATTGATGTTAAACAACTTTTAAGATATAAGAAAGTTGTGTAAAGTATGAAGTGCCTTGTGACAAAAGTAGTTAGATACACAAAAATTCAAACTAAAAAGGATTTTGGTCTACCGTGACATTTGAGGATTCCACAAGATATGGTATGACCCAGATCTTAGCATTTTGTAGCAGTTTTATAGACAAATTTTGGGGGTTTGTTAAGGGAAAAAAATTTATGCACATATGGACCAACTTTTTTTTTTTTTTTTGAAAATCGAATGATTCCTTGTTTTGTGTGTTTCAGGAAGTGTCCGGGATGCCAGCACTGTGCCGCCCTATAGAGGAGGGAGGAACAGGTTTTGACTATCGACTTGCCATGGCCATTCCGGACATGTGGATCAAGGTACAAAGATTTGTAACCAAAACAAAACAAAAAGAAAATCATACTGAATATGAAAATCCAAGAAAATTTTGAAAGAGCTGTAGCTACAAATCTAGATAATAATTAAATTATGAATGTACCTGCATTTGCAGTTTTTATCACCCATGTCTAATCAGGTCTAAATAATCTTTGATCAAACATCAAGAAAGTCATTATGCATTTGGATGATCATGATTTTCTTTAACTTGGGCACTAAAGCTTAATTTATAAAATATTATTTCCAGTATTTGAAAGAGGTTTCCGACGACAACTGGGAGATGGGAAAGATTTGTCACACCTTATCAAACCGGCGGTACGGAGAGAAGTGCATTGCATATGCAGAAAGCCATGACCAAGCCCTGGTGGGGGACAAGACCCTAGCCTTCTGGCTGATGGACAAGGAAATGTACACTCACATGTCCACTATGTCACCGCCCAGCCTGATCATTGATAGAGGCATAGCCCTCCACAAAATGATCAGACTTATCACCATGGGGCTTGGTGGAGAGGGATATCTCAACTTTATAGGTAGGCAGAGCCTTAATTTGTAGATGTTGATTGGATACTGGGATCTAAGGTATAAAAGATCCTATTTTGTTACTTATTTCAAATGAAGGTTATTTCACTGATTTAGTATGTTGGACAAAAATGTGATGGAAATAAAAAATAAGATGATTTTGGGGGGGGGGGGGCTTAAATATTTGTTTTTTTTGTCAGTCAATAAAGAATTGAACCTCACTGTACCACATTATTCTTTAGGAAATGAGTTTGGCCACCCAGAATGGCTGGACTTTCCCCGAGCCGGTAACAACTCAAGCTATCACTACTGTAGACGCCAGTGGCACTTGGTGGACGATGACCTACTGCGCTACAAATACCTTAACAACTTTGACCGAGATATGATGCATCTCGAGATGAAATACAAATGGCTGAGCCATCCACAAGTAAGCATTTTGTAGCTTTGTAAAAAAAAAAATTTCAAAAATGTATGAGCACATAATTATTTCAAATTTTGGTTTTGCAGAACTATGTTTCTCGTAAGCACGAGGGAGACAAGTTGATTGTGTTTGACCGGGCAGACAAACTGGTATTTGTGTTTAATTGGCATCCATCCAATAGTTATACAGACTACAAGATCGGGGTCAACATTCCCGGAAAGTATCCTTTTACGAAATACAAATATTTTTTCAAAAGTAAGAAAAAAAGCATTAATTGTATTGAATGACAAAGTAAAAACATACTAAGCAAAATGTAGCAGACAAGTGAACAGAGACAGACCTACCAACTGACAGACAGAATCGAATGCTTCACTTTGGATACCATAAAATATTAATGTTATTCTACTATTTTAAATATCGGTAATGGTTTAGAATTTCAATGGATATTACACCTGTGGATTTTATGACAAGCAAAATAACGTACAGAAATTTGATAAAGGTTTGTAAGATCCAAGTAAAACAAGGCATGATCAATTGCTGCGTTTGAATTTGATTTCTTAATGAGGTAAGATACAAAGTTGTGCTTGACACAGATGCTGAACAATATGGTGGACACAAACGTTTAGATCACTCTGTCGACTACTTCACTGCCAATGACCCCTGGGACAACAGAAGGTGCTCCATGATGGTAAGTGACTCACCACAACAGATTTCTTTGTCACTTACATGTACTTGAAGTTGATTGGATTGTTGTAATTAAAGTTTAAAATTTTCTGCATTTTTAAATGAAAGTTTAATTAAGAATGCATAATAGTAATACAAATTTTTAAAAAAACCAACAAGAACATTAAAAATGCTTTGACAAAGCCATATTATTTTTACAGGTTTACATTCCTTGTCGATCAGCATTCGTCCTCGCCAAAGTAGACTGACTTTGATGACCTTAGGAGTGTGAACAAATGGATTGCATCCACATACCAATAGACTCCGCCAAAGTTCTCTCTACATATAATGTGTACCAGTCAAGAGAGGACAAAAACTTTGTGCTGACTGCCTAGTCATAAACAAATCCAACATTTATAGGATTTTTATCAATTGCATCATTTTAATATGGATTTATTTTGCAAGAGGCAGTGCAGTGTCAGCTTTTGTGATCTATTAATGTCTTCCAGTAATTTATTTAGCTCTTGGATTATTATTAATTTTTTTTGTTGGCTTCAATGTTAATGTGTCGTTATGGTTGCCATTGCATGCAAATGTTGCTAAGTACATGTATATGTACTGGTAGGTTGTTTTACGTTAATTGATATATTACATAAAAATAAAATCTGTGACTTTTATATAATTTTTCTTTTTATAAAGAAAAAGAAGTGATCTGATTAAGGCATCTCATGGTAAAATATCATTTGGGGTCATGAGATCAAATACTTGACTGACGCAAATTCCAGGGATTTTGTAAAACGGGTAGCTTGGAGAATGTGTAAATCTGTAGGCAGTGGTTAGGCAATACATATTTTTTTTATGTTTCTTAGTACTTTGTTTAACATCTGATTTCTTTGCTCTGCTTAACAATGAAACGTTATCCATGAAAATTGGATCCCACAAATAATGATGACACCACAGTACTACTAGCTGATGAACAGGGGTCCAAATATCGTACATTTAGCAGTGTATTGGTATATACTTTTCTCATTAAAAATGGGATGTAACAGGGCATTTGTTGTTCATCCAACAGCCTTTTAAACCAATCTGTGCAAGGACACAAACCAGTGCAACCAAAACAGAAACTATGAATAGAAAAACCAAAGACAAATTGTTCTGTTGAAGATGTAACTATTTTATTAAACATTTGTATATAAATTTATATGAAAACCTGTGAAAGACATTACAGTAAAACTTGGTTACATGTATAGCGAACATGCTTATAATGAATTGACGCTTACAGCGAAGTGATTTTCATTTCCCCTGGGTTTATTACATGTTGTTATCTAGACAGATATAATGAAATGCGCTCATAAATCACCCATCCCTGGCACTTTGTTATAGGCGTGTTTCACTGTACATGTATATAATTGTACAAATCAACTGTCCAGAAATATGATTGGCCTAGCACCTGAAAATGGTATCACAGATAAAAATCGCCCTAAAAAGCTATCATACTATGCCCAAGTTTGCTCATAGCTTTGAAAACATTGATATGGATCAACAAATATTGAAAGACTAAATACGGTATACAGAAGTTTTATCTTTTAGAATCTGCAAATATATTGAATATATATGACTAACAAAGCCCTACAATGTTGGCACCTGTGCATGATTTCAAAACCATAAAAAATGAAGTGCATATACATAACAAGATATGTACATTAAAAGCCTTAAAAAGTGCAACATCATAAACAAGTTGCTGAATATTATAACTCTCATGCTGACATAAATAACATGATTCAATTCTGAATATTTAAAAATAAATGATTATAATACTTTTCAAGTATCATATGCATGTATGCAAATTAAATTTAACTTTCAACACTTGATGGAATGTAAAATGGCACATAAATGTGTCTGATTATGCTGGTTATGAATAGGGTCATCATCTTAATAATTATACATAAAACTTGCATGTATCTATACATGAATTGTATACAATGATTAAAAAAAAAATTGTAGAACTATGAATAATTAAAAGCCCACATATATAATAATTCTAATAACATATATACTTCTTTGTTTGTTCAAATATCACTATAAATAAATACCAGTAGCACCTTTTTCTAGTTTTGTGTAAAGAAAATAAAAAACAAAGATCTTTTGCGTCATATAAATTTGGCTATACAGGTTGAACTATATCCCCTACCCTCAGTCTGGCTCCTTCAGCATGTGCATCATTTCTTACATGTATTCCAAATGGAATCTGAAATCAATACAAATGCCATTTATCAGCCTAACTTGATCATAAAGTATTTGAACCATTCGGCTACTACATTTTGATTTTCCTTTACTGTAAAAGAGGATGCTCATTGAAATCTAACTTAAAACTGATGGGGATCATAAGAAACGTAACCTAGAACTAGTGGGGATCATGACACTGACATGTCAGCTCACTTTTGATCTGATTAGTTTTCCCCTGAATATATCTATAGTGTAGGTAAGACTAAGATCAAAAGTAAGCTATATTTCCATGGTGATGGGGAGACTAGGATCAAAAGTGAGCTTGTCAATCACATATGACCTTTGTGTCTGCATTGAGCCACTTTGAGCTCAATAATAAATACTTGTAGTACTTGTCTGTACCCTCCTTCTATGATATAATACTGACCTTTCTCCCCCTGCTTACAGCCAGGGTCCTGAGTGGTTCCTTGCTCCTCTGTCCTGTCTCCTGGTCCAGACAAATCATCTGGCAGCGGGTACACCCGCCTTGACCCTTGATAAATAAATAGGTCAACGGTCATTTATTGTGAATTTCTTATTTTATGCGAGTACTTAATTTTGCGATTCCGCTGTTGTGTATGAAATCGCGGGAATATAAGATCGTGATCACAAATTTTTTGTTATGATTTCCTATAGATCAAAAGTGTCTATAAATAAAAGCGAGACTTTAAAATACATGAGGGATGCTTCTCGCAATTTTACGCGGATATTATTTCCTCGCGTTTGATTAGGAATATTTCTCAACATGTTCTGTATATAGGGAAACACTGTCTCTGACTGCTCCATTAATAATTTGGTAGGTTGTTGAAGTGTCTACCTACCATAAATCTGTGTTGTCCTATCTGAATTTGCTCCCAGCTGTCCTCCTCATAACCGATTCCGCCATCAACAATTAAATTAGCTCGGAAGCGATGAACCAGATTTTCTAAATCTGATGTAAAAAAAAAAAAATAGCAATTTTACATACTTACAATTTTCAAAAAAATATTTTTTTAGTTTAAGACTGAGTGTAATACCTATTTGTTCTCCAGCCTCATTTTCATTACTCTGCCTCTCTTTGATTTTGCTGAGGAGCTCCTGTACACTTGGTCTGGAGATCAGAAGATACTGGGACTCGTTTGATAATGATAAATTCTCTTCTTTGGTTATATCTGCAAAAATATCATTACTAAAAACAAAGAAACCAAAACACATCAGTCTCTAAATACAGTACTTTTCAGTTTTCTCTGTCTTGCAATAACATTCAATTATTTCATAAAGTGATGTTTGATAAAAAAAAAACCCAGCTACAACAATAAATACCATTTTCCTTGTCCTTCAGCTTACTGGTCCTTATGTGGTCGTTGTTTTGCTGAATGAGGCGACATCCGGGTCTCCCTAAAGCTTCACTGATCCAATCCGACACATGATCACCACAGTCAGTCCCAAGCACTCTGGAGAACAATATTACTATCATACAAATCAAACTAGATGTCAAAGAATAAAGAATCAGTTATCAACCCAACCCTAGCTCCAGAACCTCCTGTCCCAGCTTTACATGATATTAAATACTTCAGTGGTACCCTCAGTCCCTTACCTGTCGCCACATATTTTACTGGTACAGGACATTGCTGCACTGTTGTGGAAATCTTTCTCTTCTCTGTATAAAGGAATGGTCACAGGTTTCATATCTGAAAATCAATCAAAAGTGTTGTCAGATTTTATATTCCTGCTTTTTCTCTCGTTGATCATGGTATATTTTTCAGTGTTAAGATAAATATCTGTAGAGATGTTCAGTGTTAAGGCAAATATCTGTAGAGATGTTCAGTATTAAGATAAATATCTATAGTGATGTTCAGTGTTAAGATAAACATCTGTAGAGATGTTCAGTGTTAAGATAAATATCTGTAGAGATGTTCAGTGTTAAGATAAATATCTATAGTGATGTTCAGTGTTCTGAAAAATATCTAACGTGATGTTCAGTGTTAAGATAAATATCTGTAGAGATGTCTAGTTGAGGTGTGACAGTGGTTACCATTGTAGCTGAGTGTCAATGTCTGCTGTAACAGATCTAGGGAGGGTTTGATTAGACAGAGGTTGGGCTCCCTCTTCTGACTTATAGCTACTCCATTCTCTGACACGATCATCCAGTTTCTATCAAACAGGAGGCCCCTTGGTCCGATTTCCCACTCAGATACCTAAATTGTACAAACACCAATGAAAACAGTCGTTGTATCTTTCCTCTTAATATTACTTTACTAAATGTATTATAACTTTTATATGCTAAAACTTGGAAGAAATATGTATTTGTTCGTGAGAAGTGCAAAGAAATATATTCACCTTAAAGGCAGCACATGATTTGACAGGATACAAGCAGATGTTGGTCAGAATAATGACATTGTCCAAACGCGGTGAAACTGCTTGTGTCATTTGTGACATACTATACAGACCAATGTTGGTGCATTCAGAGCCTCTGAGATCAGTATCCATGGTAACACTGTCTTTTAATTCGTTACTCTTCATTTCCAGTTTGACTTCATAGGAATTTTCAAATTCATCTTCAAATTGCACTTCATCCCATTTCTCTGTAAAGACAGGCTTTGGATTGGCTGTCTCCAGAAAGTTCTCCACTATGAATTTAAGGCAGTGCTGGGCATCTTGAAGGGTGGACATGTATCCAAAGGAAATCCTGATGGATCCTGTTGGGCGGCCATTGATTAAATCCCTGTCATCTCCACAGACATGACCAGCCTGAAAACATTAATCTTTCAAATTTGGACATTTCTGTTTATTAGTTATTTTGATTTCCTGACAATTAACTTTACTGTCCAGCCATATTTTGAAACTATGAATCATTATATTCTATAATGTTTAAGTTTTAACGATTTCTGAAGAAAAAAACAACGTTGTAAGAAGGTGAAAGTCAGAAAAATTATGTCACTTTAGAATTGCTCTTATCTACAGACCAGAAGACAGAGAAACAGAAGATAGAAACACTATATGCTCTGCCATATTCATGCAGGGGTGGGGGGTAGAGAATGTTTTAGCTGACCTGAAGGTTTGACTTGATGTCCTCTGAGGAGATCTTAAGAAACATCTGACATGCTCCAATGTTGCAGAAACAGCCAGTTCTGAGGTGAATGTTATACAACTGTGCCAGCCTGTCCACCTGAAATAGAGAAGTACACATGTACCCGAAGTTAGCAAGGCAATGTAACACATGTACCCAAAGTTAGCAAGGCAATGCAACATCTGTACCAAAAATTAGCAAGGCAATGTAACACATGTACCCAAAATTAGCAAGACAATGCAACATCTGTACCAAAAATTAGCAAGGCTATGTAACACATGTACCTAAAGTTAGCAAGGCAATGTAACACATGTACCCAAAATTAGCAAGGCTATGTAACACATGTACCCAAAATTAGCAAGGCTGTGTAACACATGTACCCAAATTTAGCAAGGCAATGTAACACATGTACCCAAAATTAGCAAGGCAATGTAACACATGTACCCAAAATTAGCAAGGCAATGTAACACATGTACACAAAGTTAGCAAGGCAATGTAACACATGTACACAAAGTTAGCAAGCAATGTAACACATGTACCCAAAATAAGCAAGGCAATGTAACACATGTACCTAAAATTAGCAAGGCTATGTAACACATGTACCCAAAATTAGCAAGGCTATGTAACACATGTACCCAAAATTAGCAAGGCAATGGAACACATGTACACAAAGTTAGCAAGGCAATGTAACATCTGTACCCAAAGTTAGCAAGGCAATGGAACACATGTACCCAAAATTAGCAAGGCAATGTAACACATGTACACAAAGTTAGCAAGGCAATGTAACACATGTACCCAAAATTAGCAAGGCAATGTAACACATGTACCTAAAATTAGCAAGGCAATGTAACACATGTACCCAAAATTAGCAAGGCTATGTAACACATGTACCCAAAATTAGCAAGGCTGTGTAACAAATGTACCCAAAATTAGCAAGGCAATGTAACACATGTACACAAAGTTAGCAAGGCAATGTAACACATGTACACAAAGTTAGCAAGCAATGTAACACATGTACCCAAAATAAGCAAGGCAATGTAACACATGTACCTAAAATTAGCAAGGCTATGTAACACATGTACCCAAAATTAGCAAGGCTATGTAACACATGTACCCAAAATTAGCAAGGCAATGTAACACATGTACACAAAGTTAGCAAGGCAATGTAACACATGTACCCAAAGTTAGCAAGGCAATGGAACACATGTACCCAAAATTAGCAAGGCAATGTAACACATGTACCCAAATTTGCAAGGCAATGTAACATCTGTACCAAAAATTAGCAAGGCATTTCTTAATAAGAAGGAATTCAGATGTTATATTATATATTAGATTTGGTAAATGTGTTAAGCTGGAATGTTATAGAAGATCATTTCTTGAACTGTTTCTGCCAAAAACTTACCAAAACTGTTGTCAAAAGATAAAAAAAAATGCAATAAATAGATTTAAAATGTTGTTTTGAATTATGCATACAAGAACAGAACAACGCCTTTTGTAATCACTTAGAACTGCGCAGTGCAGACTTAAATTTAACATTTAAAAAAAAGGAAAGAATGTCATTGGAATCCACTCTACAACATTTATTGAGAAAAAGGTTGAAGTTTACCCATTTATGCTGCAGCTTTGTCTTGAAGTAGGGTATATCCTATTCTTAAAATGGGTCTAAGACACATCAGTCGGCACAAGATACATGGATATTTGTCTGTATCTATGGAGGTACATTGAAGTTATATTTTCAATGTAAAATATGAGTAAATGTTTATGTTTTATTTAAAACAATCCATCTTTTGAACCCAACTTCTAAAAGAATTTACCTTAATTCTGCATACATAGAGAACTGAAAAAACAAACTTAAGGCTTGTATACTATAGAATCGTTTTCATTCTTCGTGGGCAACCAAATTTTTCCTGGTGTGTGGGGACATAATTTCGTTGGTAGCAAGTTCAGAGTAATTTTAATAAGTATTCAACAAATGGGTGTAAATAAATTTGTGGGGATGTACATTTGTTGTCAAGAGTTATCAACGAAAGCCACGAACATTGGTCCCCAACAAACAGTAAATATGTCTGTCACATTCCACGCAGATTGTTTGTTTTGAATTGACATATATTTTTTTGTATAAAAATATGTATATTTATATTTTCCTGTGTCTTTGCCTGTGATAACACTAAGTATTGATTTTGTACCATATAACTCATAAAGCCATATGGTCAGGGCGTGATCAAATCTATCATAAAGCCCTTCGGGCTTTATTGGATTTGATCACACCCCGACCAAAATTATCACCTCATAATACTCAAAGAATGATTCCTTATTCCTTATGTCAACGCACCTCCATAAACAAAGGAGTTCTAAGTATAGACTGGATTTTTTCTTGTTATACGAATAGATTTCATGCCGACTGATTAGAATAGGGTACTTAATTTTGAGACAATGCTTCAACATAAATGTGCAAGGTTTAACCTTTTTCTCAACAAATGGTTGTACAGTGGACACCAATTACTGCTGATATATATATATATATTTTCAGGTTTTTTAAATCTTCAATGCATGTCTGCAGCTGTGCAGGTCTGAGTGATTAACAAGGGCTTTTTTCTGTACTTGTGTAAGCAATTTGCAAACAACACTTAAAACCTTTTATCACATGTTCATCTCAATGTATGGTGAAAATCACTCATGAGATAAATTTTTGATATTACACTGTGTGTTCTTACGCAACATGATGTCATAATTAAAAATTTAGTAGGTTTAGGCGGTTGATTGACGTACATAGAATGAAAAAGTAAATAATTAATTCAGTTGAAAAGTGTTGAGTTGTAAATGTGAAGCACTTAGTGTTGTTTCATTTATTTTTCATGAATTCACAATTACAATTTTTACAGAAAAAAATTGAGATAAACAAAAAACATGGTAAAACCTGTGATAAAAACAATCTCTCATGATTTTTGATGGTATAGGATTTTTATTCAACTCGTGTGTTTTCTATCCCCTCCCCAATGCTCGGGATAGAAAACACACAACATACTGGATAAAAATCATATACACTGTACCATCAAAAATCATGAGAGATCCTACATATATATTTATTGCTTTTCTATCTCTGGACAACAGTTTCGGTCAGTTTTTGGCATAAACAAGCCGGTTGAAAAAATGTTTTAAATTTTTGCCTCAAATTTACACGATGGCTGGACACCCTCCTCAAAAAGAAGAAACTTGTTTACAAGTTATTCCCCTTTCAGCACTCTCTCTTACTTCTGCAAATCCAATGTAGTCCCCATTTGCTCGGAAAAGATTGAAGTTTACAACTCCTCCTTGGGTTTCTGGGTCCTTGAAGTTCCCATTGGTGTATATCTCTGCTACATTAACCCCACTGCTGTGCCGCAGGTGAGCAAGTTTATGATGAAAATATTTAGCAATGTAAAATGTGTGTCCTGAAATTCTTTCCATGCTACCTGTGTAAAAAAAACTAAGAATTAAATGAAATGGAACGGCAAACAGCTGAGAAATTGAAAATCATTAACTTTTTGGTTTCATTATCTTTAGAACAATTAGTTTCCCCTGCTACACTTAATGCATCATTTATGACACTAGCATCTCATATCGTTTTATGATGAGAAAACAGATCTGATAGAGCAACCAGCATGGCACATAAATAGCGAAAAGATTGGTACTCAATTATCCGAGACCCCACAATGTATATTATTCAGTAATTTACTACCCAGATAAAATGCAACCGCACGTTTTGGAAAATCAGAAAAACACTTGAAGACAATGATAATGGACACCACACAATTAAAATTGGCCATTACTGATTGTCAAAATGAGAGGGACAGAAATTTAGGCACTCAGATCAATGGCTATCATTCTCTGTTTGATTATAATTGAGTCATGAAATGAAGAATTTTGATTGCTTTACCTCCAATTTTCTTCAAGGCATCCAAGCCATGTCTCACAGCAATTATGTCTAAAAATGGAATTGTGCCATCCTCAAACCTGAAGAAAAAAAGACAGGAATACAGTACATGTACAATAAAAACTATTTATTCCAAATCGATTTTCATCCATGCATCATTCATAACTACACGATAAGATCAATTTAACATTTGTTGTCATTTTGTATTGTTTAAAGAGTTTTGTTTCAATCAAACTCAAATAAGTTTGTGAATTTGAATGTAAATTATCAATTCTCTATATAAACACAATGCTATGTTGTCATTTTTCAATACGCAGTTAACAGATAAACCAAATGACTGGGGGTTCGTTATTTGCATATGACTTTTTGTGCCTCAGCAGTTCCTCAAATATCAACTGTTTTCATTAAATATTGAGCCGTTATCTAATTCAGATCAGTGCACTAAATGTATTCTGCTTGATTTTTCTAACTGATACCAGAGAACAGACACCTACTCTTCCACTGCTAACTCTACTATTATGGTGAAGTAGGCATGTATGGACATCTCCACAAAGGAAATCACACCACAGGCTTGAGCCATCAAGAAAATCAATGCCAGATTTCTTTTTCTTTTTTTGTTCAAGTGATAAACTCCTGGTTTAATCAGTTCCCTGGCTAAAGCTACAGGTGACCAAATCTTTCAATGACAACTTGGTTATTTCATCGCATGGCTTTTCGCCATGCAGAGTAATCCTACAGAGTTTCCCTCACTCTACGATGGGCTTTATTGATCTGAAATTCCTTTTCATAGAAGCAACAAGATTTATGCGCTTATGAAGAAAATGCACATAGTCCGAGCCTTCCCAGCTGAGAAATGGGAGTTTTTGAATGAATGAATGTGTTTTTCTAAATGATTTTCGCCCAACTGAAATGCAATTTGGAATCAAGAAGCAGAATCAGGACAAAGTACACGTGTACTGACTACTGGTGCATGGAAATGAAATTAAAAATAATTCGAAAGTAAACGTAGATTATGAATCAACAATTTTCTTATATTATTGATTTTAATTCAATTCAATATATTGACATTACCATGTTGGCCTACAGTCAAGATAACATGATAAAGGACTAAAAATAACAAAATTAATGCATGTACAGCATTCAAGTCAGAAGTCACTTAATTTTTTTCAAAGTCCTTGAATTTGTACATCTATCTCAATAGTGCGTCACATAAACATTTTGTATTGTGGGGATCATGGCTAAACAAGTTCTCTAATGATACATGAACCAGAGAGTGCTTTATCTTTAGAATTGTGATAATTAATAATCAAAGTTCATCATAAAGAAGACAGTAAAGTACAATAATTATGTTTTTTAGAGAAATATTCAAAGAATTACATTGAGACAATCTACTCAAAATTAGATGTTTGGAACAAGTCAGTGCTTATTTTCAAATATCAATTACCGGTAGATGGAAATTTAATTAGGCCAACCAATATTATATTTGAAAAATATCATACAAGTATTGTTTATTCTTATGTTTAAAGTGTTTTATATTGACAAGTCTTGCACACAAAAATACAGCCAAGTACGAATGTCAGAAACAGGACATTTAATAAAATCAAATATTTTGGCCGTATTTAAATCTTAGTTCACAATCAGCTTTAAAACTAATATCAGATGTGTTTGAACCACAATATTGTTCATATAAACTTTAAATATATAAGGAAATAAGTCGATTGGGGGTGATTAATAGGGGCTATTTTCAATTCCAATTGGTGACAGAACACAAGGCAATGATCTTTAGAAATCGTAAGCATAATACAGTTGACAACAGATTTAAAATATTTTCATTTGACCCAATATTACATGGTGTGTTTATTTAATGGTCTCCCGCAAAATCCTACCTTCAAGGCAGTTGTTTTGAAATTTTGAGAAATATTTATAAAGCTTAATCAAATCAAAATAAAGTATGAAGTTTATATACCCGCAAGAGCCTGGGGAAGACTCAGAATTTGATTAACAGTGTATTTTGTGGGGCCAAGTTCTGCATGGACACCAAAGACTCCCAATATTAGGTGCTACAACATACAGATAAAAAGGATTATATGGTTTAAGTTGACGTGATTTATTCTCAAATGAACAGTCTTCATATTAAAAGCAGTGTTCTGTCATGTGTATACAGTACGGTATATGAGAATCATTTTTTCATTCATTATGAAGTGCACGTGGGAATTAGAATTTTCAAAATCCAATATTTAATATAAGTTATGTCTGTTTTCATGTCTTTCTGCACTTGTTGAATCTCAATTGGAGATGCAAAATTGAACAGAAAATTATTGATAAATAACAGATATGAACATTATTAATAAATAACGGATATGAACGTGTCTTTTTTCCCCTGAAGACTTCATAGCAGCCCTGTTATTAGTTTTGTTCATCAAAAAGCTACATTTACATAAATCAGCTGTGGACAGAGAAAAAATAAGGGGCATTAGTATTCATTAATTACATTTTAGTTTGAAGGAACTTCTTCCTTTTTCCCCACTCATTAAAATCTTTTCTGACAAAAAGGGGGCTTTCACGAGTAAAGCAAATTCCAATTACTAGCTCTGGTTTTTTCTGAAGCAATTTGCGGAATTTTGTCATCGGGAGTTTATCCCTGTACGAATGTAGCCACAGAAATCAATAAGCCTTAATTGTAAAATATGTCCTCTCCTGTTACAGAGGTCTAAAAAGTGTCAAAAAGAGGGAGAAACGGTGGTGTAGCTACAAACGCCTGGTAATTCTGTTTCCGTGAGAAGTAAAGTCCAGTGTGACTGTATTTTCGTAATTCTTACTATAAATAGATTCACTTATAACCATCTCCTTGTCTCTGTTTGGTCACTAATTGAGACCTCTCGCTTCAAAGGAGCAAAATTGATTTCAGGTCTGGCGTTTTTGTTTCTTTTCATTTCCAAAAAATTCTCTTGTTCCTTAGGCTGTCCAAAGTTAATTCTATATTTAATGTCACCTTCAGAATACAAAATTGATGAGGGAGGGAGATGAAATCTTTACAAACAAAACTTTCAAACAAATGATTTTTATTGATTGACTTGAATGAAAAAAAATTGCCGATATGTACGCTGGTTATTTAAGTTCTAGTAGTTATTAGACAGATTCTATTAATGTTACACTATACAGGGTTATTTCCCCCCCAAATGTTATTTTCGCCCCTTTTTCAAATGCAAATGGTTTTGCCCCATCTTAAATTCACCCATACAAAATTGTGAATAAAAGAAAGATAGTTTGAGACATAGGAATTTGCCCAGTCTTAAATTCGCCTGTACACAAAGAAGGGCAAAAGGGGCAAAAATAAAATGGGGCGAATATTTCCCTGTATATTACAGGTAAGCTTCATAGAGGTCCCATATGTTTTGTTTACCTACGAAATATGGCTTTTAGTTTGCTAAAAGAAAAGAATAGTTTTCAAAATAAAGATGTTTGTTTTTTTCAAAATGAAACTTCTCCCTAAAAATATAAAGTTGACATTAAACTGCACTGCAACTTAATTTTGGATAGCCAATCAAGAAAAGAGAAATGATTAGTTCGCAGTCAAATGTTAGCAATTCATTTTAATGATTTTATCATAGTTCATCCCCTACGAAACAATAAATGTATATGAAATATATATGCATGCGAATAAAAGAATCCAATATTTTGCGACATCACATCCATAACTCATTAGTTTACAGCCATTTTATCTTCCTACAGATTATCACCTGAACAATTTATGTATATAGAAAATATTGAATTCCCAATCTGTTCTTTACAAAGAAACAACTCAGCTACTCTTTAATGGATTTCGGATCATAAACATGCTACTGAAGGAATGTTTTGAGGTTTATTTTACTTCTTTTTTGACTGGCAAGAAATCCCTTTCCTGTCAAAACTTAACATTCAAAAGAAGCTTCGGGAAATTAGATTAAAAATGTAAAACAGGCGGATTGGGGATTATTTCTCCTCCTGGCTTGTGATAACATGAGAGCGGACTGACAGAAGGGTGGAGAAATGTAATTGAAATGTTGACAATTCTGAATTTTATCTGCAAAATATTGATGGAAAAGGAGTTGGTGCATGACAACTGTGCCTGTGAGCCCATTCGAAAGGAAAACTGGTTATATTTTGAAGGGTTACAGTCTCAGTGTTTAAGAGACTTATGAAAGGTTTATGTCAATAAATCACACCTTCTGGATATCAGCTGCTCAACAAAACACATCAGGGCAGTAACGAAAACGACCTCCTAATCGTCTACAACTGCTGTTTTCATGTTATCTGATGTATCTCATTCATTTGCTGCGTCATTTTACCGAATATAACACTTGTATATGTTGTGTACAACAACCTTTTCTTTTTCAGGAACAAATTTTGATATATTTAATGTCTACATTCAAATTCATCCTATTTGGAGGTGAACTCAATTTTGTGGGTACCAGGCAGTACCACTTATCAACAAATATGCCTCTCCATGAAACATTCACACATGTTAATAAGGTTAATACCTGTACTGGGCCAAGTCTTTAATTTTTCAATGATTTATTTCTAAAAGAAAATCAAATACATGTAACTTCATCATTGTGTCTCCTAAAACTAGTATATTTTGATTCATCCACAAGAAATGGCAGCACTGAATGTTAATGATTCTACAGTGAAATATATTTTTTTCTGAAGTGCACATTTTTACTTTTCCTGTTGCCTACCTCTCTGCCAAGTTTGGTCTGAACACATGAAACCTTTCTGTGGCAGAGCTTGCTGCAACCGTTCCTCCTCCAAAATAGGTTTTCCTCAACAGAGCAGCAGATGAATTCTTGACAAGCAAGGCCCCTGAAATGTGAGCAGAGTTGTACTTTATATTCCTTTTTTTACGTGAGTACTTAATTCCACGATTCCGCTGTGTTGTATCAACTTGCGAGAATATAAAATCGCGATCACCAATTATTTTATAAAATTTTCTTAAGTTCAAAACTGTCTTAAAATCAAAAGCGAGATTTTAAGATACGCGAGGATTGCCTCTCGCGATTTTATGCAGAAATTAATTCCTCGCATTTTATTAGGAATCTACAGTATTTTACTTCATTCTTGCATACAATCATAAAGTATCAGTCAATAAAACACTGTGATTGTTACTCTGCTGTACACTTCTAAACAGTACATGTACTGCCAGTATTTTGCAAACATGTTTACTTATGGTATATTGTTTATGCCATAAAGTAAAGACAATTTACATAATAATCATAGCGAACTTTTTTGGATAGTAATTAATGCTTGGATGTATACCTAAACCGGTTGGAAAACCAAACATCTTGTAAAAGGACAGCGTTACAAAATCCGGTTTGTGGACTCCAAGATCCAAAGGTGAGGTGCAAACCAGAGCTGCAGCATCCAGCACTGTGAACCAGTTTCCTGTAAACTGGTTCTGGAATCCTAGTTCCTGGTTCCTAATCACCTCTATCCATGATAATGGATACTTACGGCCAGAGAAATTAGACTGAGCTGGATAGACAAACAGGCAATTTCCTGCATTGTATGAGTCTTGTTGAGCAAGAATGAAAGATTTGGAGATGTCTTCGTTGTAAAGTTCTGACTCGGGTAAACAGAGAATGGCAGAGGTCTTGTCATGTAGGCATTCTCTCATACCCTCAACTGATGTGTGATTGTCTAGGAGATAGCAAAAACAGCCAGACTGGGAATTTTTCATCTGTGACAGTGCATCATTTGCTTCGTCACCATCCTCCAAAGGCTGAGAAAAACTGAAACACTCTGCAATTGTTTTAAGAGCAGCTGTACAATTTGCTGTAAAGACCAGAGTGTATTCATCTTCACTTGTGTTAAAGTGTTCCAGAAGCCTGCAAAACAAGACATGTAGGACAGTCCGTAAGTAGAAAAACACAAAAAAACAAAGAAGGTCCTGCTTAAAATTTGATCAATTTTATCATTCTGTTAAATCAATTCAATGCCAAATTAAAAGAATTATATGCTTTCTGAACTAATATCATAAGTTGCTAATTTTTAGACTGTGTAAACCGCCAAGTTTGGAAAAATAATACATTTTGGTCTTGGTAAGGAAAAAAATACTTATATAATAGCTTGGTTTCAATTAGCATGACCAATATTGGGGTAATTAATCATTCCATGTTTAAAAGAGATACACAAATCAAAATAAATTCATGCAGAGTCTTGATGATAATTTAGATTCACAAAATACGATGAAAACATTTGAATTCATATGGACCAACTTTCAAGGATTTTCCAACTTTAGAGGTTCTTTGGGATGAAATATCATGGTTTTTGCCAAAGAACATTTTGTTGTTTGAATGTGTTCACAAATTTCAATGAAATCCACAATATAGTGTTACCTGAATCTTATTTGGTCCACAGCATCTGTGCTAAGCCTACTGCTCTCGCTGCGACTGTGTGGATTACCATAGAGGTTGCTTAGCAACTCTTGTTGGTAAGCCTCAATTTGACTTTTGGAATAAAGGGTCGCTCCAATGTGTTCCACATAGGTACAACCTAAAATAAAACTATAATATAATGTTGTGAAAGTTATTGAAACAAAATACCCATGTCTAAAAAGGTCATTGGTGAGGGTACTGATTTTATATCAAGATTACTGAATTTAGAAACATTAAAAACAAGAGCAAATAATCATTTCCAAAAAGAATGATCATCTATTTATATTTTTATATTGAGCAACTTCATCATTCATTTACCATTCTTGAACCAAAATTATCTGTCACAAAATATTTCTTACATATTGTAACATGTATATATAAATCAAAGCCAACGGCACTTCACATACACATCTAATTAGACAGTCTGCAATCATGTGGATTTTTATTGGGACTGAACTTTTGTAAACTGTCAGGATTCCTGGCAATATAAGCTTCAAACATGATGGCTGGTTTACCACTTCAAAGCGGCTGTCTGAATGCTAATCACAAACCTTACAAAGAGCTTGAGCCACGAAGCATCAAAAAATGCCCTATCTTTAAAAATTACCATATTTTGGTAAAATATAGGGTAGGATCTTAGCTTTTCATAACTCTTTTTCTTTTTTCGATATCTATCATACTTTTTTAAAAACGGAGTTTACAATATGGCATTGTTTTGATGAAAAATGTAGAACAGACGTCATTTTTGTTAAGTAACGTCATGAAATGATAAAACTACGTATGGCTTGAATCTAATAAAATAACCAAAAAAAAACATAAATAAAATTATCATGTAGACATTATAATTAATTTATGAAAATAAATTTATTGATGAAAATACCATGAAAAGCTTATTTACAATATAGTTTAAAACATATTACAGGGACCAGTGCTGAAGGTCAATATAACGGCGGTACATTTATATATGTCAGTGTCTTAAAAGTTCTTTTTTCTGCAATTTGAAACTGCATGAAGTAATGCTGATGATGCGCAATGTATAACTGAGGATTAATCATTGAATTCTACCAATGTAATCACAAATTATTAAAAATAAATATATAAATATGTCAGAGATTCGGTAATTGAATTTAATAGAGATATATGTAATCTTGAATTTTGATGCATTACTGTAACAGTCTGTGTACATTATTCTACATGATTATTTTACTTGTTTCAAGGGTTCGATATTTTCACCCAATCCTGGCGCTTTACAGCAGTTAGATGCCAGGGTTCAGTTCTTTGAAATGTTTTATTTTCCCAGTTTCCCGTGGGCTCACTGTGCGTTCATGTGCGCTCTTCGCTCCGCTCCGTTCCCGCTCATCGTGCACAAATCGCCCACCGTGCGTTCACAAAGATTTCGCCTTGCATGAGCTCACTGCGTTCGTTCAGTGTTCACTTATTATTTAGTCAGATAATATTATATTTAGCCTTATAACAATACAAATATGCAGTTTATTGTTATTATTTCCTGATTACCAACGAAACACAATGTAACAATACCGCCCGGGGCACTCCGAATAAATCGTTCATCTTGCATTCACATAGAGTACATATATCGTTCAACGTTCACTTTGCGCTCTGCGTTCGCTCTCAATTCACCGTTCATAAGCGCTATCCAAATTCGGCTCAGCGTGTACTCGCCGTTCGTTAAGAGCGCAATCACTGTGCGCTCACCGTTCACGAACTGTTCAAGTGAAAAATAAAACCTTTTGGCGACTGTGTTTATGTAATGGATGTACTAGTATGCCGAAAGCAGTTCTGTATGAAATAATATAAAACAGTTTCGAGGCCCGTTATAGGGCCGAGAACAGTGATATTTTTTCATACAGAAGTGTTTGAGGCATATATAGCCATTGAATATCATTGTTGATTCCTGGGACAGCCTGATTTTAAAGAATGACCGTGTTGTACGCGTAACCACTGATAATGGTCTGATATCAAGAATCTCTCTAATATATCGGACTGTCACAAGTAAAATTTTTGACTGCTGGAACAAAGGAATGACATTACAGCAGTGTTTTAATTTTTATAAATTAAATGAAAAAAGAATATCGATTTCTTTAAAAATATTCTTATGAGTTAATTATTCCTTATAAATGCCATAATGTCTATTCATTTACATTTCATTTTTTCTAGTGATATTCATGTCCTTTGAGAATTGTTACAAGTGATAAGCTATCCGTAAATGTCTTGAGAATTAAGATCATATTTCAGAGAGAGAGAGAGAGAGAGAGAGAGAGAGAGAGAGAGAGAGAGAATGTGGATTTACTATTTCGGAACGAAGATAGGTTAAAATGAACATTTTTATTTAAAACATCAAGCAGTAGCACATAAATAATGTTGTAAAATTGTCTTGAAAAGTCGAATTCATAGCAAGCATGTAGAATTTGTGTTATCATATCTATAGATTTGTAGTGAACTCGGCCGTAAATCGATTTTTTCAGAGGGTAGGGAAGGGGGGGGTGTTGAATGGAAACAAATACTGTTTTAAATCTCTCTGTACTCATCGTTGTTTTTTTTTTTTTAAAGAAAGGGCCCGGCAATCTGATTTTTTTCTATATTCCATACAAGAAAAACTCTAAGTAGATTTAATACGCATAAAATAATTAAAGATGATTTCAATCGAGAATTTTATAGGCAAAAGTAAGTCACCGATGTACACACATTTAGGGTGATTTTTTATTTTATTGGACAAATTATCAATTTTTTTATGCAAGGGACGATGGCTTAATATTCAATTACAGCTGTACTTATGGATTAAATAATCAAGTTTTTTGACGGAATAAGTTAAGTTTATCATATATGTACATGTTTTCATGTGATGTCGACTGTCTTTCTCCCGCGGTATTCAGGAACACGTACTTGTGTGAAAAAAATCGCTTGACGTCGCGCACGGTGTTGGTGTTAATTTTGGTAACGTATAAAAAACGTCAAAAACGTCATTTTCACTCGTCATTATCATAACGTAATGATACATTTCATTAACCACAACATACAAATAAATTAAAAAATAAGACCTTTAAATTGATTTTTTTTCCACATGTAAGGGATTTTATATTTCAAAACTGTTATATAAATAAATATTTGTAAGAAATATCAATGTTCAAAAGCATGTGATTCGCTCACAGCTTTCAATTCTTATTCATAAATTCTTAAATGAATTTCTTCTGAAATTAGTCATATATTATAAATAATAGCTCTTGAACAAAAATGATATACAAAACTCCTTCATTCCCGAGTCTGTTCTACCCTTCTATGTTTCCTTTTTTCTTCATTAATGTTAATTCGTAGTGTAGCAGTCAAAGATCCCGTTGAAATAATCAAAATACATGTTCATCGTCACATCACGTTTAACGTCATTGCGTCATTTTACATGTACCCATGTCGTCTATATCTTACTCGTAAAAATAAATTAATTCGACCGGTTAAGTTCAGATATTTATCATCAATTTTGTCTTTAAGTTATTATTCCTATATTTTATTATTATTATTTTTATACTTTGGTACCTTCTTCACAAAATAATTTGTAGTTATTTATAATTTTCGCTAGAACTGTTTTTATGAAGAAAAAAACCCCTGCACACACACTGCATGCCGTAACGTTTAAGTCCTTGTGTCATTTTACGTACCCGTGACATATAATGTTGACGTCATTTTTTTTCTAAAAATCAATTATTTTAATTCGCAATGCTTGTGTATTTGGCATCAAATTGTTTGAGAGAAAAAGCACATTTCTTATTGCGATTCATTTTTGTGAATTTTCTGCGCGACTTTTTAAAAGAAGTGTCTAAGTTACTTTCTCTTTCATTGCTTATGTAGTTTAATGTGTTTTTATGAAAGTGTGACATTTCATGTTGACATTCTAAAATGTTTCTATTAAGAAAATTTGCGGACACATTTGCTTCTTTTTAATGGCTATACAACCTATGAAAATGCACATTCTAAAATGATTTCTATTATTATGAAATATAGCCAACATTTTTTTTAATGGGCATGATACTTGTGATCGCCATGCTACGCATAACGTTCGACTGTGAAATATATCTCTTGTGACACGTGTCTTGAATAAACTCCAGCATAACGAATTTTTTTTGTATTATTGAAAATTAAATTATTATAAAATATATATTACGAAAATTTTACACAGAAACAATTTCTCTTTATTAAAAAAGTCATATATTAAAAAAAAAACTTCAATAGATCATTGCAAGTTCCTGAATCACAATTGATATTTTGGCAATTAACTCATCTTGCCCTGGCCATTTTCGAGGATTTTTTACGCATCTACAACTCCATTCTGGAAATTCTTTGATCCGGCGTCGATTTCTGGCATTGATTACATCAAAAACATTATGACGTATATCTGTTACATTATCAAAATAATCAGTCCACCAAAAATTTCCCTCCCAAAATGAAAGTTCACCGAGATAATGTAGTTTATTTGAGATATGTACCCCAAAAATGTTACCTATCTACATGCCATTTCTAGAAAAAATTTCAGGTTTTAACACTGATTTATGAAATATAAAAAAAATTCCTACATTTTATTACATGTTTTGTTGAAGTCCGTATACATTCGAACAGATCGGTATATAAAATTACATATGTCCAAATTTTTGTTTCTAAAAATACTCAAATACTGTGCGCGCACCCTGAAAGGACATTTTAACACCAACACCGTGCATTTCACCGTTTGACAAAAAACCCACAACTAGCTACGTATACATGCTATCTCTTATTCTACATAAAGGTATAGGAATATATATTTACTTACGTACGTACAATGTTAACTTTGCCAATTAATTTTTTTTCTGTTTATAGCAATGTTCATGTATCTCATATTCTACTGCAATTGAATAATACCGTGGTACATAGAAATAATGCTTTTTAAAAATGCATACTTTACTGGTCAATTCTATTGGCAAAATACTGAAAGAACTCAAGATTCCATGTACAGATTCAACTGACGTCGCAAACGTCAAAATATGACGTCATTGATGATGCACAATGTAAGCATGAATACACAGTATAAAATTACTAGATAAAACATGTTAAAGTTCAGTTTATATGCATTTCTTCCTCAAATATTTAATAAAATGATGATTTTGTAAATAATCACAAATTATTCTTTATCATTATTAATTAAATTCTGCTATTTCAATAAAAAGGAAGCAAATAATTACCCTAAAATAGAGTGGTCAGTGTTATTTTCTGTTATTAAAATTTTCAAAATTTGTAAAATACACATTGGCCACACTTGAGTACCTCTACGAAATTTTGCAGGCGGAAGCATTTATGCAATATCTCTCAGTTTTAAAAGTTTCAAAGAGGTACTCAAGTGTGGCCACATTCAAATTTGGGAAATACTGCAGTAAAATCTACAATTTTCAGCTATTTTTAACGATCATAGTATGTTTGATGATGCGCATGTGCTAAACGGTGGGCCGAAGTGAAAAAATTTCATATGCATAGAAGCAGAATATTGTGCCCTACATTATAAGTAATTACAATTTGTATTGTTTCAAACTTGAGTTTTGTGAAAATTTTAAGGCACATTTTGATGCTTCGTGGCTCTAGCTCTTTATGTTATATATTGCCGTTATCATATTCTTATAAAAATACAACGCTAAGACGGTGCACTATAAGCTTCCTGGATTTGCTTGTAATCAAAGTAAACATTCATTACAAAGAGTTTTCTTGAAAATAAAACTGCAATCACTGCCAATTCCTTTGCATTGTGAAGCAGATTTTGTATATACGGTAGTTCATTGAAAACTATGATATTTCACATTATAAGCAATGCATGTACATGTTTTTAAAATAATTTTAAATGTATTCAAGAAGAAAGGATGGAGTTACATACAGGTAATAAGTCTTTCACATCTAAACAATGCCTTTTTTTAAAACCAGATTTCTCTCTCCCTTTCACCCCTTTCTTCCACGGCATCATCAGAAGACAAAAAATTTTCTGTACAATAAGCCTTGACCATATCAAAACAATTCAAATTACTGAGACCTGCCTACTAGGTATCTTCAATCAATTTTGGGACCAACCTTTGACAGATCTATATGAAATTTCAAATCTCTGAGACCTGCCTATATGTTTTAATTTCATACATCTGCAACCTCCCCATGATAAATCATAAATTTTGTTACAATTCATTATATTCCAACGATTCAAATTTCTTGGCCAACCAATTTATCTCAAGTATTCATTCAAATTGCACAAAATCGCAAAAGGCTCAGATGATTTTAAAAGTCCAAATTAAAGTTATCTTCCTCTTAATGTTACATCCTTAACTCGAATACAAATGAGTTTCTAACTAGCAGAGAGAGAACATATATTTTCGAGCATGCGGAATCTGATATCTCAATATGCAGAAACATGGAAATGACTGAACATTCTCACACCTAGCTGGGTTGGAATTTGCTCATCAGTAAAATGATGTCCCGTGATCAATAGAAATTAATGGAGTTGATAGACTAGAGACATTCTCTCCAACGCATTTAGACCAGAGCTAATTATATAGACTTCTCTAATAAAATCTCATTATTTCAGTCAGCGATCTAATTTGGACCTGATTGAAATTGCTGGAGGGTTTTTACACCATCTAGTTAAAGGTAAGGGGAATTAAAAAGTGGGGAAGATGGAAATATTTTTGTGGGGAACAAATTTGATGAGGTGACATAATTCCCCTCTGAGCTACGTATCATACATTTAGATTGTCTATTTACAGAGGTTTTTTATACTATTGGTGTCTGAAAATCAAAGTCCCAGAATGATTTGTTGCAAGTTATTTTCAGTATCCTTGCCATGGAAATGAACCAATTTACCAAAGTCAAAATTTGCTTTCTACTCCAGCAACAGAAGCCATGGTTTTAAGTCAAGAGAGACATTTATCATGTAGGTAAATGTATCCAGCATGTTTCTAATGACAAGAGCAATGCATGGATATAAATGCACATAACACATTCCGAGTTGAAAAATCTAATAAATTTCTTTTTGTGGTTCAAATCCTCTTAAATACACAGATCCGCAGCCAAAAAGCCCCTTCAAGTGTTGACCACCATCAGCTAAACACATTTTTATAGACTTCAGCTTCACAAGGGTTGATGTCTGTCTGGATGGAATCCCTCGGCAGATGTTATAAAAGACATTTATAGCCAATGACACCAACGACAAATTTTTTTTTTTTTCATCGTAAACAAGACTTAATGGCTAAGAGTGCATGTCCATCACTTCTCTCAGCTTTTTAAAAAATTATATATATTACTCTGTTTTCTTCTTGTTGCTGATATTCAACTTCTGAAATGCTTCAAAACAGATTGAATTTTGATGATTTCAGCTGTAGATGCTTTATTTTACACAAGTACTTAATACTGCGATTCAACCATTTTGCATCAAATCAAAGAATATAAAATCCTGAATGCTGATTTTTTATATCATAGTTTTATTTAATTTACATACTTATGTCCAAATAAAAAGAAGCAAGATTTTAAATTTTGCGAGATGTGCTTCTCGCAGTTTAAAAGGATATTAATTACTCGCATTTAATTAGGAATCTACAATGTAAAAGACACAACAGATGCTGTATAAATCTTAATTCTGGTCACTAGATGATTTAAAAGCTGATTCTGTATTTAAAAACATGACAATTCAAAAGTAAAAACAAACCAGTTTAAAGACACTGATACAGAGGGTAATTAAAATGGACCAAAAATAGTTCTTTAGATCAATGTGGAATTAATCATTATGGTTGCAACAGTAATAGACCTCTTATTTTTCAATCCTGAATCTATATCATTGCCTAGGTAATCCCAGCATCTCTCATTTGTCTCTGAAGTGTTCTAATTAGAGAGAACTTGTGCCTCTGAGCGATGTTGACAAAATGGGTATAGGCAGCTTCCCAGATGAAGATGAATCAATTAGTGTGACTTGTTAAAAGTAGAACCCCCCCCCCCTCCTCCACTTTTATTAGATTGAAAAGTCAAATCAATAACATCCTATTTTTATCTCTGAGTCCACTCTTCAGTCTTTCAAATAGTCACTGGACTTTATCAGGGAAATTGGAGGGGGAAGTGGTGCTTATTTTAAACAAATAAAAAGATAACTAGAACAAGTGTAATTTCCAAAAATGTATATTTTCATAATATAAAGAGCTTGAGTTGTATTTTGTTATTAATTTTTTTAAAAAAATAAACTGTATACTTAAACTTAATTTAAACTCAGAACAATAAAAAATCACCAGAGCTTACACCCAAATCAAGGTAAGAGATGCGAAACCGACCATGGGTTTTCAACATTGCCCCTCCCCCCAAAAAATGGATGTACAAATTCATATATGTAATATTTAAAAACGAGCAGTAAACACTGTTTACGTTCATGTAAAAGGTGTTTTGAAGTTGTGGACATACAAAATACTTTGCCATTCATTAATTAATTTGTGCTGTTAATTAAAAAAAATTTACTTCCTACCACGACCCAATATTAGATGCATTTTTCAAAGTTAATTCCATCTTGTTCTGCCTTTTGAACAGGAGAAACATTTTATAATGTATTGAATTAACACTTGTCTATTACTGATTTTGATTTTACAAGCTGACATTACCAAAACCTAACCTTTTTAAAAATCTGAGCTCCTGCAATATCTCACAATTATATAAGTACTGTACCTTGACCATAACTATGACCTGAGTCCTCAGACAACCACTGAGTCAATACAATGTGGAAAAATAACTCTCTTTATTACAGACCCAAATTTGTGATCCCATTATTACCAATCTCCTCATTTTTCATATCTCTATATCTGAAAATGTCTTAGAAACATTTGGATTTTAGGAAAACAGTGTAATCTTATCAACTGAAGATGCTTTGAAATAAACAAATTAATGCACTTTACAGAGTTTCTTCCCTTCATGCACTTTTTTCCATTTCTAAAATTTTGTTCCAAATGTCAACTTAAATTGTAAATTGGTGCCAAGTGGACTTGAAACTCTGGATGCATATAATCAGATATAGGGCGCAATCTCTTGACTTAGCTGTACAACTTACTAAAGTTACATGTATGAATTTAAGCTTGATGGAGAGTAGCTCAATTTACTGCAATGAGTAAATAAAATAATTTTTTATTTATGAATAACAAACAGACATAATGAACCTTGATCGATCTTCACAGCAAAAGTTACTTTAGTAAACAAGATACTCTCTTGTCGTTCATTTAGAACAATAACATTTATTTTTTCAAGATATGATGATACATACTATACTATGAAAACTGTAGTTACTGTAATTATTTTAAGTGTTCATCAAATCAATGCGCAGAGTAATGAATAGATCAATATAAAAAGAAGACCTCTGGTTATTCATACTTTAATTATAATTCCATTTTAAAAAAAAAAATCAAGCAATGTGAACTAATCTAATTATTTTTGCAAGTGTGTTTTAGAGGGAGATAACTCTATCTATAGTGTTCTTTAACAGAATATCCGTATAGGCCGTATTGATCGTGCGTCGATTTTGGGATGTCTTAACAATAATCTTCTGATAAGATATCTTAAACGAGGTCACACGATCACTCCCTAGAAGGTAGCGACATGTGTCCTATAAATATTTATCCAGATAACGGCAAATGATAACCTCGCACATGTGTCTTGTAAAAATGTAAACAAATAGTTTCATATAAGGATTACATTACCTTTCAATTGAGGAAACTCGTTATCTCGTCTTGATTCGATGTCTACATTATACAGATTCACAAATGCCATAGTCAGTTTTTGAAAAAATATTCGTCTGTCAACATTAAAACCATATCAACAAGCTTAGGTGTAAAATCTAGTACTTCATGGAGGCTGCCATGTTTTTCTTCCAATGACCTTTTTGCCTTTTAACCTTTAAACTATGCATCTTATTTGTATTCATATATTCATCCGCGTTTATAAACACGCTGTAATTCTTAACATGCAGAGTTTGTTATCAAATGACATCTCAAACACAGTATTAATAAGTTAAAACAAAACTCAATACGCGCATAATAAACGGATAGTTTCCAAAAAATAATACCATACATTTTTGTCTTCGCGGATGTGTGATCTGTGTAGTTCGTCCTCATCCAACACGATATTCATAACCCTTTGAGCACACCTCTATTTAGCATCTTTCCTTTGGCTGTGTTATCCTGTGTGTCAACCCTGCCTTTTCCCTCTGCTAGTGTATACCCAGGTATGTTTCACATGCATCCAGGTAGCTTTTGCCTCTCACTTTTTAACATTTGTATTTTTTATTTCAATCTTACCGGATAATTTTCTATAAAATCTATCGCACGCTGCTATACCAGAAAATGTAAAAATAGCATTTTGCATTTCCATAGCGCGTGCAGACTCTGTATTATTTCCCAAAATTCAGCACTTTCCAGGTGCAGCTTTTGTCAGCATGCATGTAACATATTATCCATCCTTAGTTTTCTTCCACTAAGAAGATTTTTTTTTTCCAATTTAAAAAAGTTGGTGACAGGGATTTAATTGAAAAAAAAAATGACATTTGCGAAAAGCGATTCTTTTAGTCTCATATCGTAATCACCTGTAGCAGTATCAAATCCTATCCCTCGGTATTTTAATTTTGTTCCCTTTTTCACTCACTCCCCCTTTTACCATACTCGCAACCTTATTTTCCTGCGGATTTCGCATGATAGACAGAAGAAGAAAGTGACACAGATGAAGACAATGCATGAGGACCAAACCTTGTAATCAGTTTTTTCAGTTTTATTTTACTCCATTATTCTGACTAACATTTTTACCCTGTGGAAATTATAAGCCGTGCACACTGATCCCACTAACTCAGTCACACAATATCCTCTGCTTCTTGGAAGGACAATCTTTTCAAAGGGAACCCTGCTTATGGATTTTTTTTCAATTTGTGTCGTCGGGAAGGACAGTGACAAAAACAGACCCAGTGGACATCCATAATTATAGGTGTGTATGCTGAACAGAAAATCTGTGATAATTCCAACCACCGTTGACAACAGGTGATAATTAGTTCATGGTATAGTCATGCAGAGTCAAATCTGTGCTATAACAAATCTGGTAATGATTTTTTGTGTGTGCTTGTGTATATCGAATTTAGCATTCTGATATGACTCTCATAAGACTTGTATTGATTGAGATATAAATGAATCCATCGCAGTATGACTGATGACGACTTTTCTCTGGTGTTTGCAGAAGGATTAAAAAGTGGACAGAATCGGGGATGGCAATAAATTGGCTCCCAATCTGCTGATCGCACAGGAGAGCACAAAAGACGGTATATAACTTGTTGAGATTCAATTAACAAGGAAATGTATTGATTTTCTTATTAGTGTTCTTTTGCTGGATGCGAGGAGAAACGAAGGAAATGTGAAAAAAGTAACAGTTCCGGAGACTGGCTTAGTGTACACTGGGATAAGTAAACTGAACACTGATTTGAGACTTGTGTGAAAATTAAACATTCCTTGTCATAAGACTATTGCTCAGGTAAATATACAATAGGCAAGTTTTTTTTTCATTTCCATGTCAATTTTATCATTGGTCAGTATAGAATAAATGTATGTGATGAAAGTTTTGATTTTTTTGTTTTCTGTGTGTATATAAATCATAACGATAGAAATTTATCAATGAAGGGGTAAATACACGTGAAGTCTGAATGTTTGTTTGTCAAGAAAACCAGGAGAAAAAGAATGAATTCCTTTCTCCAGTCAAAAGGAAATGGAAAGTGTATAGCAAATTTCACCTCTATTTACAGAACCGGAGAGACTGTGTTTGCTTTGAAAGTGTCTAATATTTAGATTGTATGTGATTCTCAGGGAAGCTACACCGTTTATTTAGTTCTAGATCGGCTGCAGCATGTTGGGCCTGGTTTTGTTGACCACAGTTATTGTAAAGCTATGTTAGAAATCTGAATTAAAGCCAGGGATTTGACTTTGTTGGGTCAAAATCTGTTGTTGTGAACACAAGAACATTGGACAAGTTTGGAGGTGATTTAGCTGGGCAGATTTACTGTGCTAGAAAGGATCAGTGTGATCCTAATCTGTCAGGTTATTATGCAATTTGTTCTTTTGTAAATATGGGTCATTCCAGTGATTTTCCCACTCAAGAGGGCTCTAAACTTTTAATACATCATGATAGAGTTTTCATTTACATTCATGAGAGATTTTTCCGTAACATTTCAGTAACATTCATGATAGTTTTCAGTTTCATATTCATGATAGAGTTTTCAGTTACATTCATGATAGAGTTTTCAGTAACATTTCAGTAACATTCACGATAGAGTCTTCAGTTACACTCATGATGGAGTTTTCAGTAACATTTCAGTAACATTCATGATAGAGTTTTCAGTTACGTAATATTTCAGTTACATTCATAATAGAGTTTTCAGTTACATTCATGATAGAGTTTTCAATAACATTCACTTGTACAATTGAATCTTAACTAAAAATGAATATGTAGGAGTGATCTGCACTTCTTAATATCCAGCACTATTATCAAAGGAATTAATGATTTACGTAGCTGCTGAAATTAAGGAACTCCCATAGTGTTTGATTCATGAGCTGTATGGGTTTTTTTTGGGGCTGGTTCCCCCGTTTGCATGGAACATTTAATTCATAGTATGATCAAATTTGCACACTGTAACGTTGAGGTAATATTGACAAATCTATGGCAAATATTGATGTAACCAAATATCCTAATTCTGATTCAGTCTTAATATGTTTAGATATTGGCTGAAACCTTCCCCAATGCTGGGAGCTTCTTAACAGAATCAAAGTTTAATTAGCACTGGTTTAATGTTTGCAGTTCTGCAAAATGGATAATTAATTCATTGAGCTGGGCTCATCTTGTCCGAGGAGACTAATACTAAAAGCAAGTCCATGCAGAGAGTGGCTAATAAAATGCTTATGGAAAAGAAATAAAATGCTTGAATGACTATGGGGCTCTCCTGCGTACAGAGTGATAAAGACTGTATAAGATGTATCAAACCCTGGCAGTCATCACGGGGAATCAACAACAGTATTAGCATGACAATAAAGCACAGCAAGGGGAGACCCACACATGTACCGGTATGTCAAACAAAACCTGAAAAACAGCATATTAAGACCTCTACGTCTGTTTATAATTATAGAAAGCAAAGGGTCTTTAATAGATCTTCTCAGCAGTGTGTTAAGAGTCTGGGAGATTTGTTATAGATATATGTGCTCCATCAGAAGGGATTCCTGGATAGGCTGGTGATGTAATGGTCTAATCCTTTCCAGCAGACTGGAGCAGGGCGTGAGATAGTTTTGACTGAGACTCTGAATCAGTAGGGGGATGTTTTGATAAGAAAAAAAGGTCCTGTCCAAAGAATAAGAGCCTCTTTATTTGCCATGAGTATTATTTTATGATTTTCTTAAAGTTTGAAGTCTCTTAAAGTATTACATCCTGGGATTTCCTTTGCAAAGGTTAAGAACCCCTTCTCTCTCTCTCTCTCTCTCTCTCTCTCTCTCTCTCTCTCTCTCTCTCTCTCTCTCTCTCTCTCTCTCTCTGCTAATTATTGTGTACCATACATAGTTTGGTGATGGGCTGAATAAGTTCTCAACTGGGCAGTACATGCAATGACCTTGTACAGAACACAATTTTTACATTATCAGTTTTCCAGTCCCTGTAGGGGTTGGTGTACACAGACAGAGCTTGGTCAGAACAACATGTTCTCTATGGAAATAGTGCAGAGGTGGAAAGGTTAAGGAAATAGAAGTTGTTTAGAATTCTTTTAGGTTTGAGGGTCACAAAGTTGGGACAGTTGTTCAGTGAAAGGAAAAGGTTTGGATTTGAGAATAAGTGAGATTTAGAGGCCAATTTGAAAAAATTAGATTGTGTAACATTTAAAGGTATTAAATGTTGGATTGCTGACAGAGTAATTTTGACAGTCTTTTTATCAGGTGATAAATCGCAAATTAAGATTGTCACGGTTCACTTGACACTACAGTTCACTTGATCCCCCACACTTTGCACTGTTATAGATATCTTGGTAGCTGATGGTATCATAGCCAGTTCACGTTGCCTACAGGTATTTGGTTTCCAAACTTCTTGATTAAATTAGAAAAACCAGCAGTGGGTTCAGACCTGCATCAACTCATGTTTGAGCATCTGGATTGTTTTTTGGATGTTTTAGGGGAGAAACTTAACTCCATTGTTCAAGAGAAAACCTGAGAGGCCTCTTGTCTCTCAGTTGTAGCTGTTTTGTATTATTTTTTGCACAGCAAAGAAAAATCAGAATTGCTATTGTTAAAATTTTCAAGAGTGGGAACCTTTTTGATCCTTGTAAATTGCTAGAGACATCGATAAACAGTTTATAATCAATGAAGGGTGCTAGATGAAATTTTTCTTGTGTCACTGGCAAGTTGCTCAAGCCTCCTCAATCATTCATAAAGTTTCGATGAGGGTAAACTCGCTGAATTTAATGGCACAGTCAATGCCGGGGATAGGAAGATTTATAGCATCTTGTGATTGTCACAGCCATAAAGGTACGAAAGTTCAATATTGTCATTACACTTAGCATTTAAAGTATGCAGGGATCAGAGGGTATTCAGACAGGCGGGTAAGAGAGGCACATCATATGGTCTAGTCATCGATTTAGATGTTGTTCAATAAATTCTTCAAGGTAGGGGAGGAGGTGGGGGGGGGGGGGTGTCGAGCTGGCTGCTTATATTGATGTAAAGCTGTGCAGATAACACTACAAGATTTACTAAGGTGTGTGCTGAAGTGCACACATGAGTAAATATTATTGTGCGCATGTTGATGAAATCTTTAGACTGGTTGATATTATTCTGTCTGCTTCTAAATGGGGCTTTTCATTTCAAGAATGATTGAATTTAGTCGTTCCACTCACCACGCATCTTTCTCTCTCTTTATCTCATGATCAGATTTACTGTAAATACAATAAATATTGAACTGAAGAGGATAAAAATCAAGTCCATTAAGTTATAATAGCATACCTGGAACTGTAGTGTTCTCCGTAGCTTTTGATATTCATCATTATCGATCATTCAATGTTTGTTTTTTCCTTTATTAATTCATACTGCTTTTATCAAACCTGCATTGTGCATAAACCTGAAATTTGCAGAGAGAAAAAAAAAACCTTTTCCTCCAGACACTGTTGATAGCTAATGAAAAAACTCGGCCCAATCTTAATTTTTCTTTTTGAAACATATGAAGTCAGGAATGTGAAACATAATTGAGAACAATGCCAGACTTATCTAGAGCCCCCTTTGTTTGATAGTAGGTTACCTTTGAAGCAGAGGTTATTTCTAATCTAAAGCATATGACAACTGAATGTTAGCATATGTTTTTGTGATAGAAAAGAACATTTTCTCAGGAAGAAAATTATGTTCATTCTCAGAACAGCAGATTGGAAAGTACTTATTGCATCCAGTTGTGGCACAGATTAAAAAAACGAGTGGCATTCAGAGTTTAAGATTAGCAGTTTTTAGTTTCAGGGCAAAACATGCGTAATTTCTTTCTATCCACAGAGAAACATATGTTATATCACTCAAGGGAAAATATTTTGCCGGATTGCATTTTACGTCTTTAAACTAAAAAAAATTGCCCCCAGAAAATTTGTTATGAAATCAATATTGTAATACAATGTACTTCGATTAATAATTAATTCTCGCAGAGATTTCTTGAAATTGAAAAGAAAAAAAGATGCAGAAATAGAAAAGTCATGTAAATTTTATCTGGAAATATCAAAGCTTTCAACATAAGGTAATTTAGATATCACCCTATTGCAGTTGATTTGCTGGAAATTTGACAGATTACATGTTGATGTGCCAATAAGAATCTGCAATGATTGATTCTGTGAGGCCTAGGAGAGTTAGCTTGCTGAGCCCTCCCCAAGATAACATCCCTTATTACCAGTTCACAATCAGTTGAAGACGAAAATCGGCATTAAAAGCCAAGTCTTCGCATTATTTTTTCTTCAAGCAATATCACCAGTAAAATAAGTATCTGATCATGCAGCTTTTGTGTAATTTTCTACCAAAGTACTAGAATTTTTTATTGTTCAGCATTTAGACGAGGCTTCCTTATGAAGAATGAAAGGGTTTGTATGAGAAATGAGTACCTAGTAATGATCTGCTAAACTGGTAATTGAGACCACTTGATCAAGATCCTTGAAACCACTAGAAAATGTGAGATTTGGCAAAGCTGGCTTTTCCTGTTAGTAATGGCTTCAGTAGGCATTTGACTCCCAAGAGTTTTTCCCTGAGTCAGTGGGGACAATATGTCTTGAGTTGAGCATCTGGTGCTCAATGTAAACCACCCCCCCCCCCCTCCTCCCCCCATACTTTGATAAAGGATCACAAATATCAGGAGATTTGAAGATGAAATAAATAATATGGAACTTGAGTCTTGAATATTGCTGGCTAGCCTTTAGACTTTGATAATTGTAATGGCATTCTTTGATGATTCTCTGATTGCCCAGCTTATACATTCTTTTGGTGTCAGAATTCAAAAGGAAAGGTCAGCAGAGAGCACGGAAGTCTTGTTGGGGAGATGCTGTTGAAGGGATATCGCGGTCTGCCTGCCAGCCGTAGACACCGAGGCTTTGATTTGTATGGAGGAAGCAGTGGAATCGAAGGTTACCGACTCCATTTTGCTTTTTTTTTCCCCCTTTGCATCCGAATTTGATATACACAAATCAGATAAAGATAGATACTGGTCAGAAGATCGACTGATCAGTTAATTGCAGTGAGATTGATGTTGCGTATAAATAGTTTAGTAATTTTTCATTTCACAGCATGTACTGCATGAGTTCTGCAGGGCTTAGTTTTTTTATGGGAGCCATTTATTCTCGGAATGATTTCCTGGCACACAAGTTGGTGGTATTATTCTGTTGAGCTGATCGACTCTGACGAAAAAAAAAATCAAAAAGATCAACGGGAGTTAAATGTGTAGGACAAAAGTTTGAGGGAAAAAAAGATAAATAAAGTTAATTTGTGAGAAGTGTTTTTCTTCTATTTCTACTTGCATGGAATATAATACCTTCAGTTCTGATGATAAATGTTATCATAATAACATGATAATCAATTAAACTTTAAACATTAAAATAACATCTAGAACCTAGCTGTAGTTATGGGAACATGTTTCAAAATGAAGAAATGCTGACATTATACCAGAGTTCATTCTTATGTGTGTAGATTCAATTCTGGTCATTTCAATATATTTACATTCAGTATATGTTTGTATTGGAAATATCCAACATTAAATTTCCTGTGAATACACTTAGCTTATTCATGCGCCAGGAGCATACATATAAACATCATCACGCGTTTTTGAGTATTTTTTTCAATGTAAGATTATAACGTTTAAACTTATAAACCAATTTGATATGTACAAATGGAAATAATCGTTAAATCCTATCTATTTGTCAATATTAAAAAAAGAATTTTTTGACAAAGTTTCTGGCTCTATATTTAAAGTTGCGGAAGCTATCTAAATAGCATGGTAATCTGGCTGTTCCATGTATGTTTCATATCCCTGACTAAAAGTGTACATAATGGCTTTATAGCGACGATACATAATATTTCAACAAATAGACATCAGTATGAAAAATATAAGCTTTTGGATGTCGTTGGTCCTATAACACACCAAGCGGTACAGACAAATTATCATACCATGCGTTATTCAATTAGTTGAGTTGTATTTGACATTTACTATTTGAAATGAATTAGACTTTAGTTGTTTCGTCCCTTTCTGCTAACCAGAAAAGCAGATTCCCAACCTCCGACTAGTGAGAGATTAACAACTTGCAGAATTTAATTGATGGTTTTCTTTCTTGCATCTTATTGAATACAATTATGAAAAATCTGCAGAGGAGTAAACAGCTAAAAGATTTTAATCTCATAATTTTTTTCTGGCTATTCTCAAATTGTGACTATAAAAGTAAGGAAAGAAAATTCATTGTTCTACATGGCATGCTAATAAAACCAGTATTGGTTCATTCACTCTGAACTGCAGAATCTTGCCAAAGAATTGGGAATGATTTCTGTGCATAATTGGTCACTATCCTGGAAGCATAAAGGACATTAAACCATTTTCCTTGACTCTGAATGAAACAGCTGATAAAGTTGCATGCAGAATGTAGGATTTTTATCCATGTAAATTCCAACAGCCTCGGGAGACTTTACTGCTACAAGTTCAATACGGTACAGACAAACTGCCAGGAGTTTTTATTCCCCCCCCCCCAATCTGTGTAAAAATGATTCAGCTGTATTTGCAAAGATTGTATTGACGTTACAACTTATATATGTGGGATTTTGCTGATTCAGGGGGAAATTGCTATCTTAAATTCTCTATCTCAAAATCTGTAAAATCAAATACACTAAAATAGATCAAAAAGCATACAAAAATAAACCAATGGCAAATTATTAGCAGTCATTAAGCTGTATAAACTCTGACGAAAGACATGGACCTCTATCAAGTTGATGCCAATAAGTCATGTTTTGAGTTTAAACTGTGTGATAATGTGTGAAAAATCATGAAAGTCTTCATTCAGGATGTAGTTGTTGAAATATCTATAAAAAAAAATAACCCACCTCCTCTCATGACACAATAGAGATCATAAAACACAAAACAACAGTAAAAACAGATAAGTTCTACACAGCTGTGTTGCAGATCTTTCAAGTTTTATAAAGCTCGATCATTGCAGATTGAACATTTACTGTTAAAACTATCGTTATAAGATAGAAACTTTTTAACTGTCATACAGAATAATTTTTGTCTCTTAATTGAAAGTACATGTATTGCATAAAGGATTGAATTCACTTCTTTTTAGAAATTACATCCAAAGTCTTGAATATTATGAATGTAGTCATTTGCATGAAAGATCAAGAAGGGGATCAATGTCATTGATTAAGGTTAGAGGTCAAACGTAAAAGTATACTATTATCGATAAAACTATTGTAAACCCGCTTTGGTTTTCAGTCATACAATTGTATGTAATTGTATTGTAATTAAACAAAAGCATTTTATAAATTACAATGGACATCTTTAATTAAAGATGTCCATTGTAATTTATAAAATGCTTTTGATTAATTACAAACAGTAGCTTTGCAAGTACCAATCAATTTAAAGTAATACTAGCTAGTACATGTACATCGGTTGATGGTTGCTGTGCCCAAGAAAGCAAAAATACATGTGTCTTGAAGATGTCAGCATCAAAAGTGATTTGTTTAATGTAATACTGTTCATTTTATTTGCCATTTGAAAAACAGCCACCAACGAAAATTTATTTTCAATTTTTCAATCTTTGTGAATTTCATTGACACCAAAGAGTCGTACTTTGCCTGTTCCAGTCTGATGAGGCACTTTGTCTGTTAAGGTAGGTGTGATAATTGATGGGAACAGATAGATAAAATTGAACGCAGGACCGCCAATGTGCTTACTTGTGGATGTTATTGATCATTGTCTAGACCCTTGCCAGTGTTTAATCTAATTTGAAAAAAGGAGAAATTTTACGACCATGGTTGATGGGTCTTTTTTAGTCCAAGAGCCATACATCTTAATATGGTTGACACCCCCAATCTATCTTCAGTGAAGATGAATTTTTCCATGGTCTTGCTTCTTGGACCCCAGCTTTGAAGCTACAACTCTGTATGTAGCAAATGTTGTCCTCCATTACCAGTATATTTGTACTCTTCTATATGCTAAGGGTGGTTGTCTTAAAGCCTTACACTTTCTTGATCATGTATTCTAGATTTAGAGTTATAATGTAGTAAAAACACATAGAATTAATAGCACTGGGCAATGGGTATAATGATGTGCAGGATTTTTTTCTCTTTCTATTGAAAGGGACACTTGATGGTAAGCACCTGAATGATTGAGTTATTCTTTAGCGGATGACAAAGCAATCATTAAATGATAAACACAACACAACATAATGATTTATGTCACCTGCCCTCTCCCCATGTTAAGGTCTGCCACAGGTCCCGAGAAAGTCAGAAGTTTGTATATATACAGGTGTAACTCGAGCCATTAACCCTGTCAAACTGGAAGTGCGCTCCACATTTCTTCTTTACCTGTAGCAAAGACGTTCTATGAGATTAATCGTAGAGGAAGTGACTCTGGAGAAAGTAATTGCATGAAAGGGCTTTGAAATTGCATGGGTCATATTTAATGATGGTTAAAAGAAAGTACAGCCTGCTGTTTGCAAAAAGTCGCAAAATAAAAATATTTTGGCCTGTTCTGTGAACTTTGTAGATCAAGAGTACCATTGTTGAGCTTGTGAGTTTTGGTAAATTGCAATCTAGTATGATATGCAACTGAACTATTGATTTCCAGCAAGGAAGAGGACTTAAGGCAAAATCTTAGCTCTCTCTCTCTCTCTCTCTCTCTCTATGTATCTCTCTTTGCCTCAATTCATTATAGGTTATTAAAAACAAACATGTTAAAAGGTTCATCACTATACAAGTTGTGGAGACTAATGTATCAATGCCCCAGCCTATCATAGAAGTTGTATCGTAGATCGTTTGTCAATAAAATGGCCGGGAGGCATGAGAACAAAGCACAGAGACGCAGGTCCTCAGTTTAACAGCTAGTGCTTACATAGAGAGGACAGCCATATTTGTCTGATGCTGAATTGACTGCTATCCTCATGGTAACAGTTTGTCAGCTGATGGACTAATTAAGGTACATTATCATACACAGAAACCAGCTCCATATATTTATCACTGGCTGATTAGCGATACATCCATCATAAAACGTCTGAGTCACTTGAAAATATTTATTCTTCAAATGAATGTGATAATTAATACCAATTCAGGTGCATGGAAAGTTCCATTAGTTCACTGCAGAAATGTAAACAGATCCACTGAAATTGCAAGACTAATTCAATAAACTACCATACCGATGGCTGAGTGTCTAGCATCAGATAGAAAGTTTAATATTGGCTTTTACATATTTGGCAAAAAATAGTTTTTATTTAAACAAGTTGACATAATTTTGAAAATGTTTCTATCCTTATAAATAATGGCATTTAGTGATGTACATGTGCCTGAATAGCTGGAAGCCTCATTCCACTGTAAATTCTAAATAGAAAGCACAGCCAAATGTAATACGCGTACAGTATTTCTCATAAAGTTCAATCTGTTCCCAAACTTTCTGCATACTAGTATTCAGTTCGGAATAGACTCATTTACATTGTAACTGCACAGAGGTGCATTTGTAGATTTTCTATTGAATAACTGTCAAGCTTATATTGCTGAAAATACATCCATGAACAATATTAATGACCAAAGACTTGAACTCCAATGATTTTTTGTAATGTTGAAGAATATCACTAACGGCTTTGTGTATTAATATTCTTAATGCAACATGTCTGAAATCTGTTGCTTGTATTGAGGAAAAAGTAATCATAATTTTCTCCCTGTGAATTAATTGGTTATGGTAGGATGTTGAAGACAATCTACATGTATAAAACATCACCTTTGGGGTCTGAAGATGAAGCCTGATACTGTCATTTCACAATTTCACCATCTATTGAAATCTTCCTAATGTAAACATTCAGCACAATCATTGCAATGTTCAGGCTGAGACGATTTTAGCTCTTCTGTTTAATCAACCACCCTCTATTTTTTTAAGTCCATTGTTGTTCAGGTTAAAGCAAACAGTTCACAACTGATACTGTGATTTGGGGGAAAATCTGAGTAAATATTATTTTTGGGGTAGGTGATAAGTCATGAATTATAGAATTAAACTTCTCAGTGTTGTTAAAATATCACTACTGTTATTTGCATTTTAGTGGATTTGGCTGATCTGCAGTGGAAATAAAAGGTTTAATTTAAATAAATGACAGTTCAATGTATTTAAAAGTATACCCGTTCTGGTAAATTGAGCACTTGCATGTATCAGATATTCTGTAGTTTGAATTATTTACACTCATCGACAGCAGCTTTAAGGATCTTTGAGACTCTTGAATCCTCATTTTGCGTAACAATTATTACACTTAAGTTGATTGTTATAGAGCTTACAAATTGTAAAAGAGATAGAGCTAACATTATGAACATTTCAGTAAGTCCTCAGTTGCTTTTGACTGGTCTAACTTTAGTTTCTGACCTTCAAAACAAGAAATTACATTCAAAAGACCAGCAAAGGTCTAACTGCAAGCTTCAGCCCACATAAATACAAAACAACCATGGTTTGAGGACACAGACAAAATGCAAGAATTTTCCTCCCCATTTTTTTTTTCCAATTTTTAATTTTTTTTTCCCTAGCTTGTTTGTCTGTAAGGTTTTGGTTATTTTCTTGTCTACTTTTACGCTGCTTTGACTGCTCCTTTTGTGGTGTCGATTTACACGGGGGCCAGTGTTCCATCCATTGTGTTTCTCTGGACGTCGGCCTATCTATAGATGTACAGGTGAAAGGCTGTACCAACACAAACAGGTTCTGACATCTATATAAATAATACCTGTAATAGGTGTATTATAGTTTAATGACACAAACATCCATATACATGGTCTGAGGGACAAAATTATTGTCTTGGTATAGCGGCGTGCAGACATCTACACAGATAAAAAAGAGAGAGAGAGAAAACCTACCTAGTTGGAGTGAGGGACAGACATATTAGATATGATGGCCTCATGATGACCAATTATTTTTGGCCTAGATAGGTGTCTGGTGGAGAGGGACATTAATGTAGCTCATCATGGGACTTGTCAACAGAGCCAGGCCAAATATATTTTTTACTGGTCAGTGGTGTAATAAACAGATGAATTCCTCTGCAGGAAGTATTTGTGGGTTACACTGTTATGTGTTCAGGGTTAGATCGAACAAACGTGTAGGATCGCTGACAACATAAAATAGGTTTTATCTTGAAAAATTGAATAAAGGTCAAGATTGGCCATCCTGCAATGTCAGTGTTTATATTGCAGATCTTTTTACCTGTTAATGATTGGACTTAAAAAAACCAAGTTTATGATTCCCTGTAGGTAAATAGAATATCGTTATGTAATTCTCTGAGGATTAAAAATGTATCAGTAACAAATCTGTAAGAGAAAAAATCAAAATGTAATGCTCAAGGGATCAACTGCAAAGGTGTATTAAGGTAAACATCTCTAAAGAGAAATGTCTCTCTGGAGATGATTTACAGAATTTATGACCATTTATCTAAGTAGTTTACTAGTCTTTCTTCAGAGATTAAGTGGTTCCATATTTACACTTTGTTTAGAAATCTGCATTTCCTAGCCATGCATGCTTAAGACTGACTTTGATGGTAGTGTTATCGCATTAAAAATCACTGGAACGTTGGACATTTAAATTTCAATTTATTTGTTGTGTGATGTATTGATAGGGATCAGCTGTACTATGAACAACAAAGAAGGGAAGGGACATTTCAGAATTTATCATTTCTGGGCAGGTCAATAGGATCTGAAGAGATCTTATGTATGATGGTAAACAGGGAAAGAAAAGGTGTTAATTTAATTGCTTTCTAATTTTATACGAAAAGTAAAAAACATACATGTACAATTTATTTATATGTATCTCGATCTGCTAGGGAAAATTGATGTGGATTTTCTCTCTTTTACGCACTTATTTAAGGGGAGATAAAAGGAAAAAGAGTTTTTAAATTGATAGCATGATGGAAGATGGTAGGAAATAGGTTTGAAATTAAATTACATGTTGTTTGTTTTTCAAGAAAAGTTCAAAAGACTTGCCGAGGTCTTGCTATAAGGTTCAGTTCTTTTGATGATGTGCAACATTTATCAGAACTAATACTGTAAACTGGATAAATAAATACAGCATTCAAGTAGGTAATATTCTTTTGAAAAGTTTATCTGTACATGTAAAAATTTCTAGGATTTCAGTGGATTTGAAACAAATCTTCTCTTGCTTTTAAATTGATTTGCACCCAATTGATTAATTGTCAGGATTTTTATTCTTGCATTTGGCCTTAATGTGATGGTGTTCTCTTAAATGAGGCTCTTAGAGGAGCCTTTGATCTAATGTTTTAAGTAAAGATATCCAAGGTCATGATAAATGCGAAGGTGTGTAAGAAGTCTGAGGCTCTCTGAAACACTTCATGTCTGCAATTTGATCTCCTGCTTACATGGCTAATTTTTTTAATTTTGCATTTACGACCATCATACACATTTAGAGATATCATATTGTTTAACATGTATATTGACAGGCATGTTTGCTTTATAAAAAACTTTATTTCAGACTTGAAAACGCAGGTTGTGTCCATTAGTTTTATTAGAGTATTAAGGTTTAATCAGATAATGTAATGACATTTTTTAGGGAAAAGGACTATATATGGTATGGGCCTAAAATGGCCCCCTAAAAGGAATATCATTATTTTACTGTAATTCTTTGTTTTCTTTGTACTGATATATATGTAATGTTTTAATGTAATGTTCATTTTGATTCAAGTGCTCACAATTTAGAAATACAGCATTATAAAGACAGCCTTTTCCCGCCATTTTCGCATTTTAGCATAAAAAAGCTTGTTTTCAAGAAGTTTTTCATTCAGGAAACATAGAGCGCATGCTTGAACCAACAAAATATTTTAATCAGAGATGTATCTAGCCAAGACTAATAAGTGACAAAAAATTTGTCCTGGTTCAAACATGCGCTCTATATTTCCCATTCGTAAAAAGATGAGAAAAATGTCAATTTCGACTGATTTCGATTGAATTTTTGAAATAGCGTCACTTCTGACGTCATATACTGCAAGTGAGTGCAAATAAATCAAACAAATCTGTGAAAAATATATTTTATATGAACTCTTCTAAATTATAACATAACATTTTATTGTAACCGAAAACTTTAAAAAATGTTGAATTATGGGGGCCAAATTTTACTCTTATCATATATAGTTCTTTGGAATAGTTATCAGCAATGTGAAGGATGACGTAATAGCAGATCAATTAAATTTAGTGGATTAATTTAAAAATAGTAAAAAGCAAGTTTCTCATTTCCAACACTGCAATGGTGTACCTGCATTGTTGATAAAGCGCAAGGTGCAGCTCGGTTCAATCTTTGTATGCATCAGTACACCATGTTTACCTTCATGTTATCCAACGGATTGGATCATAAAAAAGTAAAAGAATCCAACTGACAAGGTTCAGGAGAGGTAATCTGTTTAACTTTGTAAAATATCAAATTTTCTCAAATTTCAGAAGACAACCACAAGTTTAATCAAAGAGGTGTTGACCATTGCAGAATCAAAGTACTGATCACAGCGATAGCAGACACATGTGAGTACCTCACTATTATTACACTGATCCTTGATGTGAATGACTCTTCCCATCATCATATAGATAGAAATTCTACAGTGTGAATCAACTGGCTGTGACTGGCCTTGTGGTGATAGACATAAAATGCATTAAATTTGCATCCAACATGTGTAAAGTAATGGTTGACAACCATACAAACGGTGACTAAGAGGATGTTTCACACATGGTTAGATAATTTCTTCAAATGCCATTTCTATAGATACAGATTAAAATTGATTCAGACGTTGGAGACAGGTAAAATTGATTGCGTTCATATGAAGAAGTAGACTAGCTTGGTTCTCTATTCTAATTATGGTCATTTTTGTAAAGTATGTGGCAAAATGTGTAATTGCAGCTAAATTTTTACATTATTTCACACCAGGGGTGTAAATAAGATTGAACCTTTGGTTCATTCGCGGACTTGATGTATGGTTTCTCTTTTGATGGATAGTAAGAGCATCCTCAGTCTGCTGTTTTTGGTCCCAAGTTGGAGAAAAATAAGATGTCAAAGCCCTCACTATAACTGGAAAAAGTACATACAAATGATTAAATGCATTTGCTAATAAATTTTGAATGTCCATGCCTTAATGCACATGAGCTTCAAATGGATAGTAAAATTATCCTCAAGTACCGATAAGCAAATATGAAGTAAAACAGCTAATGAATTAATCATTTGAATACACATTTAAGTAGAAATGTACAAACAATAGAAAATGAATTGCAAGTTTAATTAAGGCAGCTTTAAATGAAGGAATACCTGCAAATGCAGGACACACTTGGGACAATTGGGTTCAATCAGCTTGTATGGTATACAGTTACTATACTCATTGAAAAACCAACACTTTGAAGCAGACACTTTACATACTATAGACCCTCGTTGTGACTTTGCTCACAATTGGCTTTGATAAAAAAAAAAACATTGTATGTTTTGGCATGTAAATTAATTGAAGAGTTGGTATTGATCGATTAGGAAGTGTCACTCCTGATAAGTCTCCATTAATATCAGCCTATTGGAGGTCACATTAGATTGCTAACCATGCCTGGTCAATTTAAAAGGCAATTTTCCCTGATAAGAGAGGGTCATATCTGCACCAACTTGTCTTCTGTCCTCAGAATACAATTTCCAAGTGGTGACTGGGATAAGATAGCAGTGGGGATAGAAGGGAAATAAAATTACCAGCAAACAGATAAGGGAGATTTATAATAAATTGACACCCAAACAGAAGGATTACTTCAAAAACTAATCGAAAAACGGTGCTGAAAGAAAGGCTTTAATTGAAGCAGAGTAAAAAAGCATAAGCAATTCAGTTGTCTAAGAAGGTGTTTTAATTCTTGTGAGAACAAGCAAGGTTTTTTTCTCTTTTAATTGCTGATGTCAGCCTAAATTCTCTTCAACATTTGATCCCTTGATTAAATTTCATTTTGAGGTTAATGATTGGAGTTCATTGACGTGTATTTTGGCTATCCGAGCAAAAAGAAGTGAGGAAACCCAGCATGCATCTGGCTGTTTTATGTCTGCGTAGAAGGAGGGAGGATCAAAAACTGATCCTCTTGCATGCGGGAGGTGTTTACATGAGTCACTCTGGTACGGAGGTTCCAGCGTGGATATATGGCACTGCTGAATCATGGCACTTCTACCCTGCTGGTCACGACCAGGTCAACCCCATGCTATACATGCACCTGTAACATATCAGAAACATGTAGAGGGGAGGTATCCAGAGAGATGCTATCCTATTTAGTACACGAGTGACCCGACTTTCTGGGGGCTGTCCTCTGTAATTAGCTCCGTGAGCAAAGTTATTCTTAGGTACTCAAGACATTTGCATCTCAATTGTGTAAAGATAATGCGGCTGTTTTGTCAAATTGGCTTGCGTTATACAGGTTTGGATCTGGTGGCAGCGCTGATATCCACCAAGACTGATGTTACCCTGCAGCTCGGTTGACACTGATGTTGTATATTGCTCCTAAGGATACAAGAAAACGGAGGGAAGTCAGTCTGTACAGTTGAGGCAGGCTCCTGTCTCGGATGCAGGTGAATGGCATTCTGCCACAGAGAAATTTCTTAGCACTTTAAACATTTGGAGTTTGGAGTTTTTTCATGTAAAAGTGTGTTACAAATTACCGTTTAGACATTAATCCCCAAAAAATTTGTAAATCATAAAATAAAGCTAGCGAAAGCAGACTCCTCCCAAAAAAGTAATCAGAATTTAAATAAGTGCAGTGATTGTATGAGGTGTTTCAGGAATGGGTTTCACCTTCAGGTTTTAAAATCATCTTTTTTGCAATCTTTATGATAGCTTTGGAATATTCAAGCAGTTTAACTGGAGTGTCTGGTTTCTATTATGTTGGTGCATATTGAATAATAATTGTAGAAGAAAGTGAGCACTAAAGCCTATAGGCCTCTCAGTAAAGAAATCATGATAGGTCATGCTGATAATACATGTTAATGGAAATGGCAATGAACTTGTTCCTAGAAATTCCTCGGTTCCAAAAAAAGGGGTGGTCTCTGATGTTCTGTTATGTTTCAAGGATTCCCCTCTTGTTCTGGAAATCCATATCTAAGCAGTTTTGTTTCTGCCATTAAAAACTGAGGGTGATAAAAGTGATATAGCTTTGACCTTAACATCTTATCTGGTTGGTTACAGTGGTTGGGAGCATACGGAGATATGTCATAAAAGCTGGGAGAGTTCTGAAGCCAAAAATATAAAGCAAAGATTTATAAGATTTTAATTCTCAGTTTATTGATATCACTTGTAAAGATATTCTTATGTTTTTGAAATTGAGAGTCCAATAGGAGAATGGTACAGGGAGCGATGGGGTGTCAAAGGGGAACAACTCTTGATTCAAGTATCCCTTGTGAAGGAAATAAAGTTTAAATTTTTTTAATCTTCAAAATTTACCAATCTGATTTTTTAGTGTTTTTTTTTCCATTTTTTTCCCTTAAAATATTATGAAACTCTATTAACATACTGGATTCAAAAACACTGCAAAAAGTACACACTTTAAATTCGCCACACTGAATTGGGTTGAATGTAATGGAGTATCCCAGAACATAGCAGTTTGACTCTCTCTATTGTTTCACTTCTTACTCTAAGATGTCTTACACCTGTCTTATCAAGGAAATTAATTGGCAAAGGGCTGTGATGCAACAGGTGTAACATGTTGATGCATGATAATGTATTACATCAGAGATGCAGTTTATCCTGTTCCAGCCAATCAGATCTAAGGACATGGATTCACTAGGGACTGCAAGGAAAATGCCTGATATTCAAATAATTGTTCCATCCATACAAAAAAAAATTTTGGCTTTTGATTTTGATTCAATTGATTCTGTGGGATCCCACTGGATTGGTTCTCGATAATGAAAGGTAATGAAATGGATGAAATTACTACCTCTTGTTTATCTATATTTGATTGCAGCATGAAAATTATACCCCCCTTATGATTTCAAATCAAAATCTTTAATTGTTTTAAATTCTAAATAATTTATTGTGATGGATATGGACACCACCTATTTATTCTTATTTTTCCTAATGTAAATGTACCCAATTTTCATATTTAAAATATTAAGAACGGCATGTTAAGAGAGTTCAATTTTTATAAAATGAAATAGTGTATTGATTTTTAAAAATTTTCGAACTTAAAGTGAACAACAACATGGAAAGAAATAATAAGCCTTTGTAGTGTTCTTCTAGTTCATATTTTTTTTTTTTTGGTGGTAACAGAAATATTTAGGAGAATCCGTAAATCTGGCATCACACAGTATTGATTTCTTGGCCAATATTTGGGATAAATTTTGGCAGATTTAATCCTAACAAAGACAACTCGGAAAAGAAAACTTTGCGTTCCATGCCGGTGAAAATTGAAATTGCATCAAAGGACTAAATTTTTGATGTATATATACACAAGTATATAAATGCTGTCTAATAATATTATGAATTTAATTTAATAACTAATTGTGAACGAGTGTGCAGGCATCTAGTAATAACTTGCCTACCTTTTATCATGAGTTATGGAAAAATCCTGCATTGATAAGATTTTCAATACAAAACATAAAATTTACATCTACAGTACCGATTCACTACATTTATGGTGAAACATCTGGTGTTTATAAATCAAATATGGATTTTTATTATTTGGGAAAACTCAATCAAGATTGCTTTGGTCTTTTATAGAAACATGTTATGGACTCGGGTAAGCATGCAACAGCTGTAGCAAAATGTGATTTTCTAGATAAAAGGTTCAGTAATGTGGCAGACAAAAGGATCAAGATGTACAAGGGCAGAAATCATTTATAAATACAGTTATACCTATAAATCCTGTTGAAGGGGGGGAGGGAGTATTTAAAGAAAAGGAGAATTATTTTAGCATTAAGAGCACTAGCTCACATAGAAGGCATGCACAGAGCATAAAGTTTGTTCAGAGGAGCATATGGTTTCTGGTTTTCCGTCAATACTTATGCAAAAGTGCCTCATTTCTAAACAGAGTTATGCAATTATGCAGTATAAAAAACGCTCTGCAGATCGAAGAGCAGCTCAGAAGAGAAAAACAGATTGAAATTTATTTACACAAATTGTAAATTGTGGATATGATTGAGCATAAGGTAGACAATACAAGTAATCAGAATGCGTTATTCAGCAACCGCATGCTGTGATTTTTTATCCCTTGACTGTGAAGAACTTGGAACTGGTGAACTTCGTATCCGTAGTCCTTAAGGCTTTTACTAACATACCTGGTATTAAAGGTATAAAAAAGGAAGCATTGGACATTGGTAGGTGGAATTTTTTGTATTCCATAAAGTGTTGCATCTTGATCAATTTAGAAAAACGAGGTTACACTGAACATACTAACCCAGTACAACTGATGCTTAAGTTACATGGATGGCTGAAGGAGTTGTGCCATCATAGGGTAGTATCTTACTCATCTCATCTCAGAAGTGTCTTAATCATCTCATTAAGGTAGTGTTTCACTGATTTTGTTTTTAATTTATAGAGATGTTTGAATGAGTTTGTTCCTGTGATCTGCCAATTGTGGTGTAGCTTGTATGATAATGGACTGGAAAACTACTCACAAGAGACATATTCATGAAAACTGGATAGTGAAAAGTTACAAGTTTAATTCAATTTCATATATAGTTATACAACTGTAGATTTCCCTGAACGTCTCTAGAATTCCAATACTGGAGAGCCTTAAGCCTTGTAGAGGCTTGAATTACATCATTGAAGCCCTCTCAGTCTCTGCGATTTCTTTCTTAGCTTCATGAACATGTCTCCTATTTCTTCTTGTGTATCACACAGAGATTAACTGTTGTCGGCAGAATACGGGAGCTTGATTGGATCAGTTTTGCAATGGCTCATCCGGAAGGTGATGGATATTGATTCCAAAAAACACATCACTATGGAATCGCCCTCAATCGACTTGTCATCTGAGCACCAGAGTCACTTTATGAGGGCCACTGGTCATCGTTAGGCACAACCTTAGAAAATACCCTGTCAAAACTAGAGAGGCGTTAATGCAGGACTTCAATTTGCTATGTTCTCATAAATCTAATTTGCTACCAAAAAGAATATAGCAGAAAATGTATTCATTATAATATCTATAGGTGAAAGGATGCCATTTTTTCTCATGTTTAAAGCCATTGTGGAAGAATTAAATCATTTGCAATGGTAAGCTTGACAACAGTTTGAAATGATCCTCTGACAAAGTAAAAATTTTATGGTTGTCATTTTGAAATAAGAATTATCATTTTTGGCTAAGAATGCATGAAACCTTTGATTCTCTGCTTTGATATCTCTTTGTTAGTGATAATAGTTTGTTTAATATGCAATATTGTTTTGCCATAGAGCATTGAAGTTATGGCACTGGTCTCCTTTGTGATACTGTGACATGATTTTGACTGATTTGGACATCCATGCAGTCTTTTTAATGGTGAAGGTCATTGTAGGTCCTGCAAAGCCCAATTCTGCATCTCATTTCCTCTTTGTTCTTCATATTTCATGCTTCCAGACTTCAGCAATTACCAGTAAGAAAATTTTGAAAAATTGATCAGATAAATCCATATAGTTGTTGATAAATCTAAAGTCCTTTCACATGCATGGAAAGAATTCAAACTGGCACCAATTGATAGAGAATTTCTTCATAGGAGGAAAAAGTCTCTTTATTAATTGCATGTTTGGATTCATGTGTTGCGTATAAAGATCTTTGACTGGAATCATCACAACTCTTAATTCTTTGTGGTTCTGTGGTGCAGAATTAATTTCACAGCATGAAACATGATGATTGGGGAAAAAATCAGCATTGATGAGGCACATTCCTTCTGGGCCAGTGAAGAATTAGGAAGGATTTTCTGCCTTGGGCATCTAATTCCTCCATAGAAATTGGAATTGTGGGTTCATGTAAGGTCACATATTTATTTATTTACGGTGAATTGCCAAACCCTTCGGAACTTTATCACTCAGATCAAAGCCATTTTAGCTGTCTTAGCTGAGGCATTTGGCAAATTTTGTAGCTTTATAAACAAAAACAATTTAGCATAAGGCTTCAAAACACCTGATTCATCTTTATTTTTGAAATAATTAATGATATCAAAAATGATATTGTTTACAGACTATATTTTATAAACTGTTCAGAATTAAATTGTTAAGCTATAATTATTCTTTTTTTACTGTAGTAACGCAACTTCCTGTGCTGAAATTTTATTCAGATTTAGTTTGACACCAAGATCATGTATCTATGATCTAACGAAGAAAAACCCTACAATATTGATCTTTCAAAAAGACAGTTTATTGGGTCATGCAACTGAATATTTTTGTGATTTTTCATGTTGTGTGTAAACGATTTTGAGAACTGGGTCCCTGTTCTTCGTGATGTAAAAAAAAAAAACCCATTGATCAGCTTTGTTTGTTCTTCATTGATTTCTCTCTTGGAATGGCAAGCAACAATATCAAAAGCCTCTCAGATTTTTGGTATGTGATTTTTTTCACATCGGCTTTCAAAGAAAATAATTCCGCTTTAATGACTCACTTTGAATGTAGGTTTTTAATTACAGTATTGCCAATTTTAAAATCAATATATTCCTAACGTTGAGTCGAGGAGACAAAATTGATGCTGCATTGATGAGCCGTCGCTGTAAATAGCTATATAAAAGCCGCTGTGTTCCAAGTAAATGGACCAGATTGTAAATTAATGTATTGAAGACCAGTCATGGGGAAGCTTGTAAATTAAAATGCAGAGAAACAAGTGCAAATGACATTTACAGGCAATGCATGCACATATCTTCAAACAAAGGGGTGGCTTCAAATTTGCAATTAGTACACAATTTCTATTTTTGCACTGACATGTTGCTAATAGATTATTTTTTTCACTATAAAATGGAGAGATAATCTTTCTAAATATGTCTTGTACATGAAATAGAGGCCAAAATGGGAGATCTGTTTTATATATAAACACCTTAAATGCAAATTTTAGTTTATGGATGTCTTAATTGCTAATGAGTCGAGAAAGGAAGGAATTGACTAGCTGTAAGTGATATCAAAGTAAAATTGATGATTTTCCAACTGTATCATTTATCAGTCCAGTGATGGTATTCCATTAGGTATAATGTCATTGTCGCAAGATTTGAAGACTGTCTGATTGCGACTTTAAGTACATCAACTACCGAGTATTTGATGGAGCACCTGCACACATCAATTGACGGCATGATCCAATCCAATTGATATCGATCGTCTTTTGGGTCCCCTTCAATTTCTTTGATGACAGGGTTTTTTTTTCTCCGATTTCTTTTCTCTTGTGATTTTTGCTTAGTGTGTGTTTTTGCAATTTATTTACTGTTTCCCATGCCACTGCCAATTAACTGGTGGGTGTTTTTAATTATAGTTTTGGAAAATTTTTCAAACATCTCATCTCATACTAATGATTGTTTGAATACAAAGGGAAATGAATTCAATAATTTTCCTTTTTTATATTTGATAAATCTGTCCTGTTTCCTATGTAGACTGTGTCCCTTAGATAAAAAGGCTTAAAAATCAAATTTGGAATTCACATGCTCATCTATTTCATAGTTCATTATGCAGAATGCATTATTAAGAAGTGTATAACACATGACTGTAAACTGTAAAACCAGGCTATGCATGGTGACTTGAAAGTTTAGTAACATCATGCCTATGTATTATGATCTGATCATTAAAAAAATGTACTTGAAGAACTATGTTTTCTAAATGAACATTTTGTTCATCAAAATTTGCAGCTTCTGAAAAGTAATTTTGCTAGTAACAATAGACTGATTGTAAAAGTGCATGTGATTTTAGTAATATATACTGATATGTGAATAATCGCTGTATGATAGCTTTAAGAGACTGAATGAACTTCTAGGAAGATAATTAGTTTTAAGATAATTGAATTTTCTCCTATCTTTACATAAAAGATTTTAGATTGTAATAGGTTCTTTGACTAGGTATATTGTTAAAATGAAAACTTAATTCCTGCAGCCTAACTGAGAAAAATGTAATGAATTATTTTATATCACCCTGCAAATAAAGTTGGGAGGGGGTATATTGAAATCACCATGCATGTCTGTCTGTCTGTCTGTCTGTCTTTCTGTCTGTCTGTGGACCTCAGATTTTATCGGGAACAAGTTTTAGAAACTACTGCTACTGCAAGGATTTTATTTTCAATTTTTATATTAATATCTCATAGAGATTGATGCATAAGTATTGGAGATATTCAGGTTTTTCAATGGAATCATCATGTCTATCTTTCTATTTTTTTGTCCAACTGTTTGCCTTTTTTGTCTGTGCATCCCATTTCATATCTGGTCCATCATGTTTACAAGAAGAAATATCAGGGAATTATGGTTGGTGGCCTTACCCCAAATTGAGGTCATTGGCAAAGGTCAAGGTAATTAAAAAATGTTATTATACTTTCATGTTAAATAATGAAATTTGATTGGTTTAGACGCAGTTGATAATCCGTTCTATTACCCTCAGCGTTAGCAATACACTTAGAAACGGGTAATACAACGAATTGTTACATGGGCATAAATTATGCGCATACGGTTCGCCGTAGAATTCACGTCATTTCTATATAAAAGCAATATAAAAATTCTCTAAAAATTAAGACATTCAGTATAATAAAATAAATAGTGCCTGTTTGGGAGGATAACAGTTGAAATTGATACCCCTCGAAAACCATTGTCAACCTCCGCTTCGCGTCGGTTGACAATGGTGTCCTCAGGGTTGTCAATTTTAACTGTTACCCTCCCAAACAGGCACTATTTATATCATGCTATCCAAAATGGGCGATCCATCATGGGGTATTAGTTTATCCCGGACAGTTCTGGTTTAGATTGAATTAAAATTTGATGGACTTGGTCTGTTACCAAGTAGTTATCATGAAATCCACGGAAAAATCTGATTGGTGGAAGTATTATTCATGAGATTCTTCCAGGAACTAAAGATGCATACAGATTCCATTTATTGGTGTTCAAACAATCACAAATGGTGAAAAACCATCATCCTTCTACAATATATTTTGCAGAACAAGACAAATGATTTCTTTAAACTTCAGGAAGTGGAGGTAGATTTATTACTCATTGCCTCCATATAATTGTTTAAAGTGCGATGTAACATCAATTTTTTTCTAGTTACAAAATTGAAGTAAGTGCTGCCATGGAAACCTATTCCATTACGGAGTATTTAGTGTACTTGAAGCCCGGTGGATATTATAGCATTCTCTTGAAGTAGAAATTTGGTGGGAGATGACAGGCCACAAAGAGGTGTCAATTTCCTGTCAGGAACCTTTGCCCAAGAACTCGTTATCGATCATCGACTGCAGGTTTTCATCCCTTTCTCTCGAGTGATTGTGCAGATTAATTCTCGGTGATGAAATGTGACATGAATTTACTTATCTGCATGCAATGCCAGGAAGAAAGTTCCAATCATGTCAAGCAAATGCGACAATTATGAAATCTTGCACACACACATTTCTGACAGCTGTCATGATTGTCTTCCTCTCTCTCCTGCAACCTCTTAGTTGGTATTAAGTCTGTCATTCACAGCTTTGTTTTCTGGGAAGGGGATTTTTTGGAGTGTTGTTGATTGATCGGAAAGATGGGAAAGGGGGGGGGGGGGGGTTGGTCAAATGACCATGATACATGAAAGTACATATAGGCGAACCCAATATTGTTCTATATGAATGTGCTAGACATATTACTGTTGTCTGTCTATTGATTGGTAGATTTCTAGGTGGCTTATCATATTTGGGTGTGATAAACATAAAGATTCTTTCTTTATTTATTATCATATACGGACATTTGGAAAATTCTTACCAAAATATGAAGGTAAAGCATGCATATTTCTAGACACTAATTCAAAGTTACTGCCACTAATTTCAGACTAAAAAATATTCTGTAATATATAACAATTTTTTTCTCTAAGAAATTTTCAAATAATAATTTAGATATTAAAAATGGAGCAGGAAGGTGAAGACAAGTTTTTATACTTATATAGATAAAAGCCTTTTAATAGGGCACAGAATTTATGGTATTATTTTATTTGACATAATTTATAACAAATACCACGGATTTTAAAAGTATACTAGCTGAAAAGGATGGGTGTATTGGTGAAAAATAAATAAATTGTGAAAGTATCAATATATCAACAAAATTTACTCAGTTTGATCAAGTAATGCTTACGAAAATCCTATTTTGATTTCAATTTTTTTTTTTAAGTATTGCCTGAATAACCTGATAGGCTACAGTACAGCTCACGAGTATCCCAACACCCACCGTGTAAAAAACACGGTGGAAAACGGTCTGTGTCGCACCGTGCACACGGTGTGACACCGTGTATGTGTATTGGAAAATTCAAGAAAAAGCACCGTGTCACACCGTGGCCGCCCGTGTAACTCCGTGGCCACTGTGTTACTCCGTGGATATCGTTACCTGAGACGTTGATAGAAATAGCGTATGTTTAGAAATAAAGAGATTATGGCTAAACAAGGGTTGAAACATAATTATATATCCTTTTTATATCTAAAAAAAAAAAGAATGTCGACTTAAGTTGCACGGACCCAGAAAATTGTCGAGGCTGTCAACGTGAATTTAATTTTTTGTGATCTGAAAACTCGACGTAAATGGGTACCTTTAATTCATTTGTTCTTAAATAAATTGAAATAAATTCACCAAAAATATTTAATAATCAATTAATATATAATCAAAATTCAAATCAATTTAATTCATCTTGGGTTTTTTTCTTAACACACGTGATGTTGTAACTGACGATCCTATTAAAATGTCGGGAGCTTAAACGTCTTATTTCTGTTATCTGTAAACACTTTCTGGTTTATTAATTAATTTACAGCCTTACTTTAAACCAATTAAAAATGAGAAATGAAAACATTTCAGATCATGTTTTTCTAAAAACACGTGCTGTTGATGTGCTGTAGTAAATAACAACCCCATATTACCGGTGACTCGAATAATTTGGACTTCAGCTATTTATGTAGCAATAAATAAACAAAAAATCACTTTTATATCATAGATTATAGATAAATACATGTACAAACTCTTGTTAAATTATATTTAAGCATTGTACATGTGTAAAAAATACACCCGCATTTCATAAAATAATTTTCAACTTTATTTCCGTATAGCTCGTAATGGCCTCGTGATTTCACATGAAAAAATCACTCGTGCGATGTACGGAAGCTGATCAGATACACAGCATTGTCTTTCATCTTGGGTTCTATACACAACAGGTGTTATTGTCTGTCTTGTTAGATGTCATTTGAATTTACAACTACCTACGTGTATATTTGGACGTCTGAACAGGTGTACTCGAGATGCCGTTATTCACACCTTTCCGCGAACACCTGTTTGGTAACTCATCACAAACCGTCGTGTGTATAGTCTGAATATATCTTACTTCTACTTTGTTAGTTCAATGATTTGTCCTAATCTCTAACAACAAAAAACTTGTCTGTAGATATGTACACAAACAACTACACGTAAGACTATCGGCGCGTGGATCCGGGGAACAATTCAGCAACATTATATATGCGGGAATGTCACAAAGTATTAACTTGCGATAAGAAATTATTTACCGGGTACATTTACATGTATGTACAAAAAAACCTGATTGATTATAAAGATGAATGAGATAATACCGGTAACTTTTTGCAAGCATTTAGAATAAACACAACTTTATTGATGTGAAATAGCGTCGAAATTTTAACGAAAAATCTTATTACATCGTGAACTTTACAAACTTTTAGTCATTGTGTTGAAATCGTTATTAAAACCATGGATCTAAAATAAATGAATTAAATTCATACAAATAGAACTCTTATAATTCTAAAAAGATTGCACAAAAGTACAGAGAGAGAGAGAGAGAGAGAGAGAGAGAGAGAGAGAGAGAGAGAGAGAGAGAGAGAGAGATTTTACAACGTAATATTCCAACCCTCATGCATGCAGTATAAGAATGAAGAAACTAAACATGTCAAACACTGAATACTTCATTGTTAAACATTTTTCTATTTTGCGGACTTAAAAAAACAATAGAACGACATTTTTTCCATATCATTGAAGGAGCACGTGGTCTCTCTCGCGGGCTGATTTGATTGACAGGGATAGCACGTGGACCCTGACTGCATATATTCTATCGCAATTTTAGGGAAAAGGGTTCAACATAATCGAAACTATAAATCTAACTTATTACACTGAATTACAAGTAAAATTTACTTAAACTCATACTGGTATTCTCTCTCTCTCTCTCTCTCTCTCTCTCTCTCTCTCTCTCTCTCTCTCTCTCTCTTATGACGATCATTAAAAAATAAACAGTAATTATTGCAATACTGAGTAGTTTCTTGGAACACAAATAATTTCTAAACTCAAGTTTCTATAAAGATGAAATAAAAAATTATCAAGTACCGATCCACGGACTCTAAGCGCTATGAATATGTACCGTGCGGTACTACATGGACAAGTACATCACTCATATGTATAAAAGAAAGAAAATTTGAAAATATACTAGATATAAAGCTGTATGATTATATTATTTAGAGAAAGTACATTTGTTTTCAACAACCTGTTAGATTTGTTATCGTTGAAAAGAGTATAAGTGAGAAAGGATCACAGTAATGGTTCTATGCACTATTGAAACTGCCAAACTACAGTAACTACGATTACTACTACGTTTAATAACGGACTGAAACAAAAACTTATGGAACCGTTTATTTGAATTTTAAAAAGGAAAAGAAAGTGTTAGTGTTTAAATTGATCAAACCTTTATGTGGGCGATAACGATTTTTAATATTAACAAAAATCAACCGTGTCAATCGCATACGTCTGAAAATTGCGTGCATAAAATTTTTTATTTATTTCTATTTCTTTTTCTTTGATTCTCGTACGTCAATAAATATTTTATTCTTTATAAGTTTTATTCCTAAATCCTCCTTTTTTCACAGGTAAATACCGCGTGTTACACCGTGTTATTGTCCGTGTTGCATCGCGTTGCACCGTGTCGCACCGTGTTTTTTCTCGTCCTGTGGCTGTAGCAGAGAACAATAGATCAAAGGTACCGACACTTCCACGCTCAGCGTGGACTTTCAAACACGGTGGTCGGTGTTTTTGTCGGGATACTCGTGAGCTGTACTGTAGCTTCTTGTTCAACATAGACCGAATTTCCGCAACATTCAATAAAAGAGCCTTCTAAAAATGGGAATCTTTTAAAATTTTAATGGGTACTTGTGTAAACATAGTGAGTATACATAGTCAAGAAACAGAAGTGTATTTTACATCCAGTTGTAGTCAATGCAATGCTGCCAAATCAATGTATGTTGGATACCTCTCCTGGGGACCATTGGAGATTGCTGGTGGCGGGAGGTGATAATTGATTTATGATATGGTAATTTTCACCCTGTTTCCCTGCTAGGATCAGCTCGCAACATAGAGCAGACATAGTGTCAATCTCATCATTGAAAGCTGATACGCGAGTCCATAAAACTTGACGGTTTATGCCGAGGAATCAAGCTGATCAAAGTCTTCAGAGAGCTTTGAATGGCTTCTTTACCGGACAGGGAGAAAAATTCCTGTAACAAATAAGGAAAGGATTGAGAATGATCTTTTTTTATTGGAAGCCCTGCAGACAGGACTGAGATGTAATTAGTTGTCTACACCTTATGAGGAATTATACTGATTATCTGAACCTTTATGAGGTGTTTGGGAGTATAATGATATGTGATTGATGCTTTGATAGTACTTTTAAGCTCACATGAAAAATTACATACTTCTGTTTTCTTTAACTTAATCAAAAAGGGAAATTCAGGAAAAATCCTCACAGTTACTAGTAGACACACAAATGTCGACTTCAATCAATAAGGGAGGAATCTTTTAACAATGTAGATCATAAGTAATGCATTCACTGCAAATTTATATTGCTGTAATATCTTTCTTCTTATTGTGGCTGACTCCTGAAGGACGCCATGTGCAAAAAAAACCCATGAAAGTTGAAACCCAAAATCCATTGTTTTTGACTGATGCACTTAACATATATCAAGAGCTTCTATATGTAACTGGTCAATATTTGTTCAATATCTTCTTTTTTTGTTGTGAATTCCTTATATTAAGATACATTTTTCTTTTTTCCTACTAGCTAGAATTTAACACTGCTTTCCTAGCCCTCTCTGTCTCTCTCTCTCTCTCTCTCTCTCTTGCTCTTGTTTTCTTGATCTTTCACCCTCTCCTCTCAAAAAATATGTATTAACCGAGTAGATATTAATGGCTGTTGTATGCCAATACAGAACCATCAAGTCTTGACACCAGGGACTGTTTTTAAGCCAGTTCATACAAAGAAGGAGCAGTGAATTGGTAGTTATGGCCGGACCCGAAGAGAAGTGTTGGCTTATTAGTTATGCTGGAGAGCTCCTGTGACATTGTCAAACTATCATCTGGTGTGAAGTGATCATTGGGCAGACCCCAGGGGACCCTATGGAAATCTATTCAAATAGCACAGCTCTGATTGAAAGCCAATGACAGGGTCGTTATTGGATTTCCATGTCCTCTGTACCAGACTGTGGTCTTGGGGTTCACAGTTGGAAGGGAAGGTGTCTGCCGTCTCTGCAATGTGGGGATTAGTTGTGTTTTTTACACAAAAGGCATGTCAGAACAATGTATTGAATAAAATCGTTTCGGTTTTTTTTTTTTAATGAACTTAAGGTTACGATCGAGGCTCCATATATGTATTTTAGCTTGATTTTTATAGGCGAAATTTTGTGGCTCCTGGTATTGAGATTGTTGTCACCAATATGACATAATATTTTCGATTAGGACACCTGATGTGAGTCGATGATCTGTGCAGGAATTTCTTCTGACATTAATTCTTATAATCCAGATATTAGTTTTGCTTTTCTATTCAAGAAAGGCAATGATTGATTATTTTTTTCCCCTGTAATCTTCATAGATTTTCGTGTTTTGAAGCCAAAAAAACAATTAATCAGCTTTTCATAATTTGGTAATTTTCCACCTTCGTAGACAGAGATTTCTAGAAATGTCTTATCAGGAACTCCACAATTATGATGAAAGTGAAATCCACTTTTTCTACCGCAAGCTATTATGATGAACCTTTGAAGCCGCTGTGTTCTAAGTGAGTGCAATGACTTTGATGAGGTTCGTTAGCAGAGAACTCATTGATTTTCATAGAGACTGGATTTTTCTCAGTTAATTATGTTCTATGATTTATCATCTGTTTAATTTTTGGCTTTTAAAATTCAGCATTTCAGAATGCACAAATAAAACTTTCGTGCACCATTGAGAACAGGTACATTCACAAATTCATTGATGCACGCGATCGAGGAATCTGTTCGGTGCAATGCAAGAGGAATAACTCTGATTTCCTATGTGTATTGTACCTTGTAATAATGTAATGAGATAGTAAAAAAAAAAAAAAAATCACACATTTTTTTTTTCATTTTCCAGGCAGACAATTCTATGCTCAGATGCTGAACCTGAGGAAACTGCAGATTGTTAGCCAATAGGAAGCTAGAGAGGAACAGAAGGAAGTGAGTACATGTTCTTATTTGTTTTATACTCGAGTTTAAAGACCTGTGAACCAATTAGAGTGGAAGATTGCAAAAACATTTGTATATGTTATGATACATGAGTATAAGAATATCAAAGCAATATGGAATTCTGATAAACAAATGTATTAAATTACTGAGAGCTTTGTTGTGAGTAATTAAGGTACTTTGGAGAAAGCAGGGCTGGATGAATGTATTCCTATAATAATATCAGTAGTCAGATTTTGCTACAGAAAAAAAAAAAAAAAATAGGAAATTATTTTTCATAATTATTATTTTTATATATATACCTTTGACATTACTGTGATGTAGAAACGGTTTACATTTGCAATTTGAGAAGAGGAATAACTCTGATTTATGTAAAGAAAAAGAAAATAGGATATTTTTAAGCAATGGATTACAGAAATTGAAATTTCCATTGGCAATTAAGATCAAGTCATTCAGGTGATAAATGATCGTTTGTATAATTATCAACAAAATTTGATGTTGAAGTATTGTAATTACCACAAATATGATGTTGAAATAGTAATTGTCCACAAAATGTGATGTTGAAATAGTAATTGTCAACAAAATATGATGTTGAAATAGTAATTGTCAACAAAATATGTTAAAAATAGTAATTGTCAAGAAAATATCATGTTGAAATAGTAATTGTCAACAAAATATGATGTTGAAATAGTAATTGTCAACAAAATATGATGTTGAAATAGTAATTGTCAACAAAATATGATGTTGAAATAGTAGGCTGGTCAACATTGAATAGTTAGACTGATTTATCATTGTTAACCTTTGACCTTAGATGTTTTTGGCCGTAAACTTACATTTAGTAAAGAAAAAAATTCAATATATTTTAGCTTTAAAAAATTTATCATTTTCCTATATATTTATACAGATCTCGATCTTCATCTTTAGGAGATTAAAATAGTCTAAAAATGGCCACAACTGTTGAGCCCTCTTAAATTTTGTCACCTAGATGAACAGATCACATTTGATTCCAATGGATTAGTTTAACAATGAAAGCCATGTAAATTGGTGTTAAACACAAATGATGAAACCACACTGTATATGTAAATCTTGATTAAATCTGCCAAATATTTAGGCGAAGATGTGTTGAAAAAATAATATTCCACAAGAAGTAATTAGTCATATGATTCTTTATTTACCCCTTCTCACATACTGAACATGTGTGAGGATATGCTTTTTTTGTACCTTAATTAATATGTGGGGGTTTTCATTATGGTTATCTCTCGCGTATGAGAAAAAAAATGTATAGTGTAAATCTGGAGGTCTATTGATTTTTGTATGTACTGATTCGGAAATGCAGCTCAGTAATTCCATCTTATCGGCAGGGTGAAAAGGTTGAAACCCTGTGTAAGAGAAACATAATTCTAAATTGATTTTATTTAAATTACTTTAATATAATCAGCTTATGTGACTCTCAGCATCTTGCAAATTCAAAGGGTCATTCAAGGATGAAAAATCTTCGACCCTTTTCTTCTTAACATTGGAGACTTGAGTTAATGCTAGTCAGAAAAAAAATATTGGGAGAAGAAAAATTCAATATTGCCAATGTTTGGGATTAGCTCCTGTGATGACATTGATTAGAAAATAGAAAAAGTTCTACATGTATTTCAAGATAGCCGATGAGGATATTTCATGGTTGAGGCAGCTAGTATTTACCAAATATACCAGGAATGTATAATACTGTAGAAACAAATTTGATGAAGTTCTTTGCATTATAACTAATTATAATGTTTTTGAAACTTAAATTACTACTGCAATGCACATAATTTTGGGTCATTCAAGGCTCTGATGAAAAAAAAAGAACTCGCAGTTTTATAATCCGCAATATAAACCCATGCACACTTACACTTAGACTCATACATGTAAGTCTGACATTCAGTTTTTGACTTGTGTGTTGTGTCTTACATTGAAATCTTCGCCTTGAATTAAAACCCAGACAATATACCACTTTATAATAAGGCATACTAGCACTCTACTGAACAGAGGCAACTGGGGCTCAATGGGTTCCCTGTAGAAATTTCCTTTACCACATGTAATTGTTTGATGAGGAACCACTCGTTGGTTTATGATTTTTTCAAAACCTGCCTTTGTTTTTGATCATTTTCATGACAATTAACCATCAGTACTGTCTGCTTGCCTGCCACATAAAATTAACAGTATTATGTCATTTTGTGTTTAAAGATTGCTAGAATCCCTCTTTTTTTCTGATTTTATCTTCTCTTTGGATATATACTTCAAAACATGATTTTTGTAGTGTGTCTAGATTCCCAAGCTTATTATTGTTGTTCCTAAATAAATATGTTGGAACATATGGCAGTTTCCTTTGATAAAGTTTCATGACATCCCATTTCACAACTCATTGTTCGCTAGACAAGTCAGATCACAGCCGGAGTTAACTCCCCCTTACAGATAGAACCATGATAAAAAGAACTGCCATAAAAAAGAAGAGCTAAAAAAAAAAAAGTAGACCGTAATCTGTGAGAATCTGCAGCTCAATGATTGGTTAATGATTTGTTTTATCAAGTGGGTTAATGAAATGTTTTATTAACAACTCATCTGAATGTTTCTACATGTTCTATAGAACCATGAGAATAAAGGTTTATATTCTTTGTTCCTAATGACGAACATCTGCAATTCACAAGGGTCTGACGTCAGAAAATAGCTGTCATATTTAGTGAGCATTTGTACCCAATTTCTGATCATGCTTTAGTGAAGCTTGATGGTGGCCCAGATGTATATAATGGAGACACCAGGTTTAACATCCTCAGAAGAAAGCCTCATCAGCAGCAGTGGGGTAGATATCCCCCCCTCAACCCCTCCCAATACAGATGCACTGTTCTAATTATACATCCATAGAATGAATTTAGGTGTTATGTAATCCTAAACCAACAAAACATGGCATTTGGCTGAGGTTGCTAAATCACCTCGTGTTCTCCCAAACTAATTTTGCTTCATTAATCATATATGATAGCTCCATGTGAAAAACTTGCTTTTCTTATAAAATTGAATTAAAGATACCTGAGAGGAAGAAAATCATGAAAAGATGGAATAAGTAATAATTATTTAATTGTAGTTAGTAAGTTATTGTTACATCAGCTACTTTTTTTTTCTACTTTATAGGTCTTTGATTTTTCTGCAAAGAATGAGTTACATACTGTGGATTCATTTAAATTCATGGGGGCCAATTTCATGGATTCCTTCAATTTTACAGGTTTGCAGGGACGTAATTTCATGTATTCTCTTATACATGTAATAACATAAGGAAACCCTGATTTATTAATTCGTGGAGGATGTCAATTCGTGGATGAGAGGTACCCACGAATTCCACACAATCTAAAGATTCCACCATATTTCGTGATTTTTTTAGCATTATTAATATGAATCTTTTTTCGGCTTAGTGTAGATCACCCCACCTCTCACCACCAGTCCTTTCTTCTTTATGCTTGGGAATTGCTGCATCATTTTCCCAGCACCATAATTACAAACCGTACAATGAGCATGTTGTGGCTGCACCGATTAATGTCGCCACACTTAGTTCATCTGTGTATCAACTTGGTGTGGTATTCTAAAAGTCTTTAATCTAGAAGTGTTATTCTCTTATAGGATTCAATTTGATGAAAAGAGTCTCTAATATTGTGTGGTTCTTTCATTTTTTTTCAACTTCACTTGTTTGTATTAAGTGCAAGAAAGCGTTTGTCTTAAGAACAAACCAGTGCAACCTTGTGAATTTTCTTTGAATTTCGTTCTTACAAATGAATTAGTGTGTCTGATTTGCCTGTGAATATATTTTTGCAAGTTTACACAAAGGGGTTAATTTTGTTTCTGTAAGATGTTTTCTTTGCACAGTTCAAATTGATTTCATAGAGAGCAAATCAGAAAGATAAGATGAAACAAAAATACCTGGTAAATATTGTAAGAATTAATCTATATCGTTCATCAGGCTAAAAAAAATGTTATCTTGCAGATCAGTGATGTGACAAAAATTAATTTGCATCATTAGTGACACAGGTCAAAGAAAGGTTAAGACTGCCGTGTCAGTATTTAATGAATTATTATTTTGGTACTCCAGATTCATCAGGGGTGCTTTGGAATTTGATGTGGATGGTTTGGCCTTCAGAGATGATGGTCAGTTATAGGTGGTAGAAAGAGTTTGCATGTGGAGCTCATTAATGCTGCATTTGTACGCCATCATTACCAGATGCACCACGTTTATATTTGTTATTAGACAAAGCAAGGACAGTATTGTTTGTTCAAGCAAAATTTGCCAGTTGAGAGGGCCCCTGTTGTTTTTTTTCTTTGACCCGTAGGTAGGAAAAGTCAGCCAAATGAAAAGTACCTGTTGGTTTGAGAAACGAAGGTCGGGCAAGCAGAAGTTTATAGCGAACAATGAGTTGCAGTAGATGTGTCAAAAAAAAAGTTTTTCAAAATTTAGATTATGTCTAGTTTTCTTGGTGTGATGTTCTTAAAAGCAGTGTGAAAAAAGTAATATAAAAGTTTTAAAAATAAAATGGTTGATTATAAAACAAATATTTGAGAGAAAAAAGGCCAAATCCTTTGAATGATTATCGAAAGAATAGAGAAGAAAAATTCTTCCTGAAATAGAAGTTGATGAAATTTACTGTCATTTCAAATTTCTTTGTATTTTTTGGAAAAAGCTGTGTAGAATTTTGTTAACAAGATTGTCCTTAAGCCCACAAGCTGAGCTATTTATTCAATCTTTGAAAAAATTAGATTGTTTTTAAATCCCTCTTCATCATTAAGTCACAAATTCCTAAATGTCTTTTTAGCCTAGTCTCTCTAATTGGATGTGATTGAAATGCCATCCTATGGATGAAGCTCAATACATGGGCTGATTTAATATTGTAATACAATTACAATCAATCTTTAGGGTGGGATAATAGTAATAAATTGAAATAGCACTGCAAATTTAGAGTTTATAATATAAATTGGAAGTATGCAAGTGAAAGAGTTTTGTTTTTTTAATGTCTGATGTTTAAGTACTTTTGATTTTATTTCAGAAAGCAAGCTACTATAATGGAGACTTATAGCAATTCACCTGTTTAACTTAAAACCTGTCAGGTAAGTTGTAATTTTGTTTCATTGTGCTCACAGTTTACCAAAATTTTCAGAAATTTTTGTTGCATTGTATCACAGCTGGTGAAGTTAATGGGGAAAGATTATATGAAAATTCTCTCTCTCTCTCTCTCTCTCAAATATGAATAATAAGAAATGTGCCCATGCGGTAAGTGTAAAGCAAGTTTTAAAAAATGAATGTAGTTTAACTTGCATTGCAGGCTTTTGTTTAGAGGATAGAGGGTATGAAAACTCTGTCTTTTGGCTCCATAGCATGTTGATGACTTATTCAACTTGTGATTTAGTGGTTTAACAAACTGTGGAATCATTAGAATTCATTGTGGTTCAATTTTCTTGGTATTCTTGGGTAGCCCTCTCCCACGAATTTACATCCTTGATGGAAAAAAATTCAGAAAGAGTTATTTTTCTTGCTGAAAATGAAAATTAATGCATCCACGAAATTATTTCCCCATGAATATGCAAAAAACAACCACAATCCAGAAAAATTGGCCCCCATAAAAATAACTGATTCTACAGTAAGTTTTAGATGTAATGGTATACATTGGAATACGTAGCAGTGGTAGCTACAGTGTCATAGCAACCAATGCACTGTAATTGTAAACCTTAGGACTTGATAAAAAAGAAATATTAGTTTTATGGGTTTTTTTTTAACTACATGAAGATATATTGTTCATACTATTACACAATTGTAAAGCCTGGCAAAAGAAAGAAATGTTAATTATATAATGAAAAAAACCCTCTGGTTATTATAAATTTATCTCAGTAACTATTTTTTAGTCTCAAAGATATATATAATACACATGAGTGGGGTGTTTTGCCTGAATATTAAATGTGCTTTATTTTAAGTTATTTTAGAATGAATTTGTTTTAGTATCATGACTTCCAGGTTATAAATTAATGAAATTTAAACAAAAAATGCAGAGGAATAGCATGTTAATGCAACACAGACATTCCAAGAGAACAATGTGCATATTGCAGTACTTGCATTCTGAAGCCACCAAAACTAGGAAGTTCCACAGAGCTTTTTGTTTGTTTGCTTGCATAAACTATTTTGTTACCCTCGACAACAACAAAGTTGTGGGAGGTTCAAAAGTGTAGAAATGGAGAAAAGAATGTATAGCATATTATGTGTGTTGGTGATACATGTCCTAGCACTTAAAGAAACAACACTGTATTGTTGCAGGGGTTCCAATAAAGTCCTGATACAGCTTGTTGTAATTATAAGTGCATTGCATTGGTCGGCAGGTGCCTTCAAATTATCATATCTATCACTGGTCCATCAACTTATATTATTATGTGACTTGTGAACTAAAAAAAATATATATATAGATCATGCCATTCACTTCAAGACTTGATTAGAAAATGTTAAAAAAATAGTTCTTGCAAAATCTTACTGCCTCAGCTAACTGTAATGTCATGGCCAGTTTACTGCCAGATCAGTATTAGCAGTACATGAAAAATTATATCTCTTTCTCTCTCTCTCTCAGCCAATTAGTTTGATTTCATCCTAAATTTTGTGCAGAATAAGAAGTGTTATTTTATTCAGTTTTCTCATAGGTTGGTTTGTGTTCTTAATAATCATTTATAAATAAGTAACACCTGTCTCGTTTTGCATTTCATGAAATTTCATATTTTGACCAATATAAATTCATAACCCAGCAGAAACCAATTCAATAAATTCAGCATTTAAGTAGAGTTGGATAAGAGCTATGATAATAAATTCCTGCAAAAGAACTGTAATGATTTCCATAGTTTTTTTTTATACTGTTCTAGATGACTCTTAATATTTTTCCTGATTAATTGAAAATAAAAGTTAGGGCTGTCATTGCAAATACCTGCCTTCTTTAAGAAAATAAGCAAGCCTATCAGTAGATATTTATATTCAACTATTACTCCCCTCATTCTTAAACAGCAAAGATTTAGAGAAATTATTCTGAGTAGAAAATGAATTGGAATGATATCAAGAGATGTAATCAAATCAAGCTCACCAGGGCTTCATTGATTTCATTGCCTTAAATACAGGATGGAAGCAAGTAACCATGCAATTGAGATGGTTCAGACATATTACATGTGTACTAGCAAAGTTGATACCTTTATTATTCCAAAATTTCATATTAGTTTAAACATTAACGTACTTTATTAAGGCTTGTCCTGTGGGGTTTTTTTTGTGTTTTTTTGTGTTTTTTGGGGGGTTTTTTTGGGGGGTGTCTTTTGGATTCTTTTTGGTCAGTTGTTGAAAATCTGTAAGACTGGACATTCATAAAGATGATTATGTTAATAATTAAAGAAACACTCATGGATTTAGAATTTTTCATGGTTTAAGCCTTTTGCCATATTGCATTCAGATCTAAAGTCTTGATGTAAAGTTGTTTTATTTTTATACACATAATTATATATAGATATTCTTTAGCAAGAAGAGGACATTGTTTGAGTTTTGTTGTATGCTGTATGTAAAATTAAGAATCAATCGTTTGAATTGATAGTGACTCGATTTTTGTAGATTTCATGGTGACCCCCACCCACCCAGGAAAACAATCCTAACAAAAAAATAAAATCTCTGCAGTTTTGTTATATGTAGTTTTAAACATACCCACTAAAAAACATATCCATGAATGTTTTAAGAATTGCAATGGAAAATTCACCAAAAAATTTCATGGTCACCGCAAATGTAAGTTATAACACAGTAAATAAAAGGTCCGTTTAGTTTGTTTAAACAAGTATTGTAAGTTATTAGGTATATGTCATCATCTTAATGATCAGCAAAGACAATAACACACAGAAATGTGATCTTATGGGGAATTTTGAGTCATGTAATTGATATGTTGGTGTGGTACTTTTGTTGAATGTTCAGTTTAAACCAATGACCTCAATAGAATAGAACTATTAAGACTAAGGAATAATTAGGACTTGCATTACACAAATGAAGTGAAAGACATTTCTGTAGAGAATTGAGGTTCAAGTGCAAACATCTTACCTTTAACTTGCTTGCAGGGGCATGCTGGCCATTTGCGACAAGATGTCTTTAATCAAGAGTAGCTCATTAGCAGCATCATTTTCAGCCATAATTCTGATTGTCTTATTACAAGAGATGGGGTATCTTTCTTTTGTTTGGGTAATTAGTGTGATCCAAGAAGCAGGTGATTTCCCAGCGGAGAGGATGTAGTAATGGGATATTAGATGTAAAACGAGGCCATTTTATTTCAAAATCCCCATAAATGCTTTTCCAGTTGTCCTCGGAAAATTGGGAACAAGACCGTCTTTCATTGCTTCTCTAATGTTGGAAGCTTGGAGTTCTTGCCAAAGCTAAAAGGTTGCACGTACCGGCTCTTGGTAATTGCAGAGGTCTGATTATGCACTGTATGGCGAGTACTTTACAAGGTATCTATAACAACAGCAGGGACGAAAAAGCTGTTATTGAAAAAAAAAAGACAAAAAAGCGGAGCTGTCACTGCATGAAGTCTTCGCAGATAAAATCAGTTACTGTAAATGGTCATTTTAAATGAATAAGAATGTTTAGTGTAATTGGAGTTGTATGAAATTGCAAATTTCAGTTCTTAGAAATGAGAATTTTCCTGATCCAAAATGTCACTTGCTTGGTAATCGTGCGCTTATGAAAAGAGCTTTGCAGAGATGTAATTGATGAAATTCAGCAACCTGCACAGACAGGAATTGAAATTAATTTTCATTTCCATCAAAGTAACAGTTTCTATGACAACGTACTTAAGTTCTGTGGAGTCTGTGCCTAATCCTAGCTGCTTTTCACTTATTGCGAAAGAATATGGAATTTTAATGAAAATGATACTGCTTTAAAACCTGTATATCATATATGAAGTGTAGGGTTTTTTTTCAAATTTTCATTGAGTGGGTTTTCTTACTAAACATCAGAAGAGAAGGGTGACTCTTTTAGGGAGTTGGAGGATGGGGGCAGAAAAAATGGGACAGCTAGTGTAATGAAGTGTAGTGAAAGTGAAATAGAAAAAAACACTTCTGCAACTAATTAACCCTAATCGCATAGTGTTGCAGGTATACCTCATCATGCAGAATACTGTGAGCAGCATTTTTCTATTATTTCACCAGCATATGAATTTTACCTTGGGGGTATATTTATATATAGCTTCAATCTACTGTCAAGACATAAAGTTTATTGTTGGTAAGTGGATCCAGATGAAGCAGCTTGGCGGTTCTATAGGTGTTTATTCCTACTCAGTACCAAGTCTTCTTGCCTTCTTCTTTTTCCTCACCTCCTTTGCTCATTAATACAATATGTTCCATTGATATTGCACCATTTTCTTTATATATTCCCATCATCAGGCCTTGGTTAGCGCATTGTGTGCTAATTGACTGAAAGAGGTGTAGTGACTTAGTACTAGTATTAGTATTCTAGCCTCACTGTCTGGGAATAGAAAGACAAGGTAATCTTGAACTTATAGACTAACTGACCAAAGCAAGGCTTCATCTTAAAGGACTGGTACTCGAATACTTCTAGTGGGTGTTTTTGGGGTTTTTTCATGAAGTGTGCATGCTGTCCTTAGTGAAGTTTTATTCCTCAGTGCTTCTAATCTCAAAGCTTGATCAACTTTTCTGCAAGAGTTGCAGTTGCAGGTAGGAATTAGAAAGATTTTCTTAGGTTAGATACTAGTATATTGGAATTGGTTATTACTTTTTTTTCTTTTTGAAATCGACTCTTCTGTGCAGTCAGTTGATAATTATGATCCAAATAAGAAAGTAAAGGTCATTGCATGACTAAACTAATGGTGTGGGTATTTTAAATATTTATGGGACAATTTACAATGAACAATGAAATGATTTTCAATAGACTTAAGTGTGAAATGATGTTGAAAATTAAGTTGTTTCATTGCATTTTAATTTATAACTTGTACTATCTAAAAGATTGATTTACATGTCTTTAGGAACCCATGTAACCACCTTCATTCACATTCAAAAAGTTGTCTCTGGTCGGTTGGAGTGTGTCAAACGTTTTGATTTCTGTCTTTGATATTAATAGACATTTTACTCTCAGAACAGGAAATTAGTAGCTTTATGATTATTGAAAAGAGAAAAATAAGATATTGGTATAAATAATAAAGTGCGTTCTTTTGTGGTTGTACAGGCATTCTTTGCAAAAACAATCACATAAGCTTCTGACCTTATTAATTTTTATTTTGTTGGGGCTTATGTTCACTACCTTCATACCCACATGAACCACCAAAGATAGCATTTAATAGTTAAAATGATATTGAGCAAAGATGGTAGTTTTTTTTTTCATTTCTAAAATTTCACTTCATCATAAATATTTATATTTAAATGAAAGTGTTACTTGACAATTCCAGGTTATTGTTATGCCATTTACTCTTAACTTGATTCTGTTCACATAATGTAACTGACAAAAAAACCATCTGAAAAAGCTTTGGTAAAAAAAATGGAAGCTAGGGAAAGCTCATCTTTTCTTTGGCAGCATGTTAGAAAGCAAAAGAACTTGTTGACATCACATGCATTTAATGTGTTTGATTTACACAAACATGCTCGGGAGGAACTGAAGCATAGCGATGGAGAACCATGCTGAAAATCCATTTGGAACTGGCTACTGGTGTTGTTGGTTGGTGTGTCTGGGACGAATGTCAAACATAACAGAGACCTCGATTTCATGCTGTGTCAAGCATTGAAGAAAACAGAAGCTGTAGGTACCAAGAGCCAATACCAATTTACCCATTGTCTTCTGGCTCTGGCTTGCTCCGATTTTTTGTTAAAAGCATTAGCGATAGTATTCTAGCGTAATTTCTAAACGGTTCTGTTCGAGAACTAAGAGAGAACATGGACATTGAGATATTATAGCCAACAATCCCAGAATTTGCACTGAAGGTTTTCTTAGAATATTATGTATCAGAGAGTTGTAAGGATAAAAATTCAGCTTCCTTTCTATACGATCAGTTTGTGTGTTAATGAGTCATAATTTTTTCATGTCTCTCAATTTGTAGCTTTTATGGCCTTATTAGTTTTTGTGGCCTCTACCATAAAGTCAAGACAAAGTGATTTACCTTTTATGTGGAAAAGCATCATTAAGCTTGTTTTGTTCCTCAAAAGATACATACAAGTCTGAGTATTCTTTGGTAAAATTGCTATCATAGAAAATACATTGTGTGATTAAAAGATATCTGACAAGCAGCTTCAAGAAAAACCTAGCTTTGCAATGTAAAAAGCTTTTTGTTTATTAAGTGAAGGGAAAGTTGGGCTTGGCAGATTTGTCCTTTTATAACTTTGAAGGAGACTTTATAATCTGAAGATGGCGGCCATTCTTGATTCCTTCTCTGTTTTTGTGGAATTCTTTTTTATCGAATATACCTTGTCACTAAATACACTGGTATAGAGAATAAACTAATAATTCAGTAAGTCATTAATGAAATCAAAATTCTTCATGTAATAAACATTTTTGAATTATTTTAATTTATAATTTATAATTTAAATTTGTAAAGATTTTGATTTCTTGGTGTGATTCAGTCATGGCATGGTAATGCTAAGTGCTTAATGGAGGTCCTGTGTCTTGTCTAGTATCTAAGCAACAGGGATTACCTGCTAATAGTAGTACTGATGCAATGTGTTTTTATAGATACTTTTTTTCTAAATATGAGATTAAATGTGAGATTGATATTACATTCAATAAATATGTGTGTCTTACTGCTGATGGTCCCTTAATAACTTGCAAAGGATGTGGACTGCTATTGAACTTGGTCCACATTAAATCATTTCATATCACATTTGCAAAAGATCAATGTTAATATGATTAAAATACGCAATTCATTCCATGCATGCCATTGCTTTTTTGAAAGTTGTCATTTAGGTAGCTTGGCTCTTGAGATGTGCAATTGACATTTGAGTGAAACATGATGTCAAAGTATAATTTTTTTTTGCCATTGAATCAAAAATATAAAAGGCCCGGAAACTGATTGAAGTGCAGATCTCCTAATTAGCAGAGGATGTTGTCTCTTATGTGCAATCTGAACGACACAATTAGTCGTTTAGTCACCGTAGGTTTTCGTCGGAAATTTTGTGAATCCTGAGTCAGATGACGATGAAAAGTGTGAATTGTACTGTGATCCAAAAAGCTTAGAAATATGTATTCTTCTAGAGGTGTTAATGTTTTATCTAAAATGATGGTCTTTTTTTAACGATCAATATTGTTTAACCTATGATGAAATATGGACAATATTTTCATCAGTCTAAATCAGTTTCTTTCTTAATGACCTTTTGTAGTAGGAATAACTTTAAACCAACTTTTATTCAGGATGACTTTGTTTGCGATTTACTTGAGATTTACTGGCCCATGATTTGACTAATTTATTCAATTATCTGGAAAATAAAACACCAGAGATAGTTGGGGACTGGTTTGCAGTGAGAAATGTTTGCAACGAGGCTCGATCTTGTGAACCTTCCTGGAAGGTGAATAAAGTTGGTTTAGAGTACTGTATGCTGGATGTTTTGTTTTTATATATTTGAAGCATGGCTAAAAGGTTGACATGCATTTCTGTTGGAATTCAGATGGTTGTCGAGCTGAACATTAAACTCTGAGGATCGACCTAAAACACTTTTATATAAACCTGAGAGTCTACTTTTCTTAAAAGGACTAAGTGGTCACTTAGTTTCTAAGTGGCAAGGTTTACTAATATATACTACTGTGAAGAAGTCAAAATTGTGATCGTGCGGAATTACACATTTATTTTTCATACCATATCACCACACCTTGTTACCCATTCATTTTGGAGGTATTCTTTTTTTTAAAGACTCCTTTAATTTGGGACTAGCTAAGCAATGATGAAAACAGGTGAAATACTTAAAGTTGCATCTCGCAGAGATGGAAGAATATTGGCCTTGTTAGTTTTCTAAAAAATCATAGATTGTTTTAGTCTGATTTGACATTTGAGTCGAGATTTTGTTCTAAAGTTATTTTCAAATAGTGTCAACAACATCTTATTAACTGTGGCTCAATGGGAGAAAAGGAAACACCGATGCTTATAAAGGTCCACATCCTTTGGCTAATTAGTCTGGCATATAATGTAAAGCCAATAACATACTTCTAGCCAGCCCTCTAATTGGCAATTCTCTCTTGTCCACATATAAGGATCTTGACAGCACTGAGAGCAGAAGTATCAAATTGTGTATATAGATATACTTTTTGGTCACGGAATTGACGTTGCCTTCTGTGTCTGCATGTTGCAAGGCAGGGCATACTCAGGTAGAAAAAGTCCCTGATGAGTTGATGATCTCGAGATATCAATGAGATATCAACCTTAGCTTATTGTCATCAAGACGAAACGTCAATACCTGACTGCTATCCAACCTTTTTAGTCTCTCATTGCATATAAGGGAAGGGAAGCCCAGGCTTGGAATTAATAGGCAAATGGATCATCTCTTCAAACCAGGTAAGATCGCAGGAGAGACCTGAACAAAATTTAATGAATCCTTATAGGAGTTTGTATTGATTTTAAATGTCAACTCTCATTTGTGTGATTTGAAAGTCTTCCAGGCGCAGTGTATTTTTTGTTTGTTTCGAGGAATATAATGTTAACTTTCTATCTAATCAAAACAAGATTATTTTTTCTGATTTGACATATTTAATTATATTATAAAATATGAAAGTGCTTTTCTTTAAAGTTCAACTTCATTATAAAGGAAAAACCTTTTTGTACAGGAAATGCGTAAGTGGTTTTAACCTATAATGAAAGATCAAAACATTAGAAAGGAGAAAAGAGATCTCGACAAACCTAGTAATATCAGAAGCTTATTGAATATGTCACGCAATACAGATTTCAATTTGTGGATGCAAATTTTAATTCAATTTTGTTGCCCATTTATTATAACTTCTCACCTCTTTTTGGATATAATATCCAATTAGCATAGTGAAAGGAATTGTTGCATATAGCTACTGTAATAGATGACTGTTGAGGTCAAATGCCAGATGTCAGGGTCATTTCCACGAATCTGTTTGCGAAAGCTTTGGAGACCTGCATTTGATTAACCGATATGGATCCTGTGAGAGGGGAGATCCCTAACAGTCAAAGAGCTGTGAATATGACAACAAAGTAGGCTAATTGCATGTGACATGATGTGTCTTTCAGAATTAACTATCATCATGCTTGCACAATTTTTCACAGAAATCCCCTCAGACTACTATTTTGTTTTTGTGGGTCCGTTGAAGGATATGGGGTATATGTAACATATGTTCTGTGGTGATGGTTTGAATCCCTTGGTGTTTGGTTAATTGTTAGGATATCTGATACATGTGTTTGTCTGAAAGGTAGTGCATCATCGTATGATGGTGATGGTTCATGCTGCTGTGACAGTCGTGTAATCTTGTTTAAAGTTAATACCGTAATGCAAATAAAGATTGAGAACTCAGCAAAAGAAAAGAAGTACTATGGAATTATTAGACTTTGTGATATGGCTTAATTTTTGTAGATTTCATGGAAACATTCCACTTACAGATTTACATCCAGAACTGATTATAAAACATTTTGCTTCATTCATTTTTCATACAAGTACAATGTGAATTCAGAAAATTTTATCTCCATAAACCTGTAAAAAAAAATTGACATTCAACAAAAATTGATCCCAGATTGCACAGAACCTGAGTAGCTTTTTAAGTAACTTGTATACTGCAGTATCAAAATTACAACAACAAAAAATTGGGTAAAAAAAAAAAGAAATTCAAGAGTCTGACCAGGGATGAAATTGAAAGGTTATGTTTGGTTCATTTTGTGTATGGCCATGACATCCAGAGCATAACATTAAATATTTTAGGGTTGATTTTTTTTATTTTTTCCCCAAATTAGACTGCTTCACTTGACAATTTTTGCTTTCAAATTTAAGCAATTCAGAAAACTTTCTTTAAAGGCTGCACTCGCAGTGAATGTATGTGTACCTAATTGGACTTCCGAATATGACTATTCTCTTTAATGATAGTAATAAATGGACACTTTGAAATTTTCTTTATCTGTCCCCCACCTTCAAAGCCTCTCCTATCATTGTTGGATTCCCTGCCACGACGACCAAGCGGATTTCAATCCATATTCTATGATTAAAGTTAATTTGGTTACTTCCCCTTTTGTGGAGAAATGCAACCATTTCCTGTGGATGATCTATTGTGAAGCCACAGGATGCGAGTGGCTCTTTAATGGATCGGGACAATGACAGATCTACGTAAGGTTAATTTCAGTCACAGAAAGAGCACCTGATAATCAATAGGAATGGGGACATCAGTGATTATAGGCCAGGTACTAATGGTCATCTCACTGATGACCCATTGCTCAATTTGAGCCTAAGTATAATCCAGGGCAAATTAATTTTTCAAAGTTTCTTTAATAGTGGCAAATACTTTGCAAACTGGGGAATGGAGTCTTTAGGAAAGGGAAAGAACAAATTGATGGAAGAAAAATTAGAAATACTGCTTTGCATACGAGCAACATTTTTGTGCTTTGTTTGGATTCTTTTGACTGGGATGGATAAATTTGGTCATACAATATGACTTCTTTTTGTTGTGTACCTGCATGCAGTTGTCTTGGTTTTTTATGTTGGCAAAATATGCTGCCCAAGATAATTTTCTAGTCAATTCCCCCCTACATCAACTGCTTGGTCAGTATTTGCTTGTATGATGAGTCCATCTGCTTCTCATTATGACTGATTGAAAGGTTTGCAGTATGTTTACAACATGTACATGAGGATAGTACATCACTGATAAGACAATAGTGCCAATAAGTTGGTATTTAGTGTTCAAAGATATTCAGCTCATGCAAGTGACACTTACAAAAATTAGTAGATCTGAATGTGAATCTACAGTAATGGCCGGCAAGGAACGTAGAACTTCATTGTCTATGTTCCGATCATTTGTACTGAGTATACTCAGGGTCAAAGTCACAGGGGGCAAGGGTTGTGTTGAACTTTTTTCTCCAAAGTGCATTTGACAACTGCAGGATGGATGAATATTCCATGGCTGAAGAACATTTAAAATATGTCTTCAAGGGCTCTCTTCATTATCTCTGCTGGTTGGGGGTCATTTTAGTAAGAGGGCAACAGATTCTTTTGTCCCAACAAAGACTATGTGGTCAATTTTGGGAAAAACATGAAAAAAAAAATTCTGCATGCAGATATAATGTGAAAAATGGCCAGTTGGAAATTATTATCGGTAGATCCTAATAGAAATTTATATATTTTTTATAGATAAGGAGGTCATGCAAAAATTGGTATCAAACTGACTGCTGCAAATTAATTCTTTTTCTGTGATACAAATAGGTGATGATGTTTATTTAAGAGTTTTATATGTTTTTTATGATATATTTACTTAATGTTTATTGTAATTTCAAAGTAAATGCTACATGAACGTTGTCCTAAACCAAAGCCAACTTTAGATAACGAGCTAGAGGTGTATAAAACTAAGTCCAATAAGTTGATAAGATATGCATAATGGATGATAAAGCAAACAGAGAACTAAGATTTGAAGATCATAAGAGGTGGTAAACTGATAGTGGGGTCCACACTGTGACCATTGGTCCAGGAAGAGAGGGGACCAGCCCGTTATCAACAATTAAAACAAACAACCCTTATCTGCTTATATCCCTATACTCATTGCTACTTGTAATTCATGTACAAATCTGTATTGTTTGGAAAATTGTAGGTAGGAAATATCATTTCTTCCAATAATTATCTTTTTTTTTTTGCCTTTTTTAAGCTTTTGATAGCTTTATTATGTTTGATTAACAATTGAAATGCAAACAGCAGTTTTGTTGACTTTTATTTGAGCTGTCTGCAGATTCATATGTTATTTCCGAGAAGTGTTCTTATTTTTCTTTGCTTAAGGATATAAAGCTTTTTTTTTAACAGTACTAGTACATGTAACTGGTCAGAACCCGCAATACTGGGACACTTCTGTAAAGTATGTCATAGAAATAAGAATATAAAGGCTTGGAGAAATAAACTGCGTTATGGTCACCAGATTGTTTACAAAAACAGAGTTTATTACAATGACAAGAACTAAACTTTTAAGCCCGAGGTTTATCACTGGACAATAAAGTGATTGCATAAAAATTAAGTCAGTGAGGCAAATAGGAGAGGATTAAGCTAATCTTAATCAGCTTAAGAAGTCATTTAGATGGATAAAACAGATTTAGGTATTGTGGGGTATATTGATAGTTATGTCATTTCAGTGGGTTAAAGTTATGAGTGGCAATTGTTCCTGGGCATTTGTTCTGATTGTTGTAGAGAAAAGATTTTATTGAAATTCTATAGAAAATTACATGACCAGCATTGATTCTAAGGACTAATAATGGAAGGAAACACGGCAAAATGATGCAAAATTATGTTCCTTCTTAATGGGAGGAGAAACTGGATATTTTTTTTTAATCTTGTTTATTGATTTTGGAGGCACAGTGATTTAATGAAACATATTTGTTATAAACATGACCATGTAGAAAAAAAGAAGTTGGGATATTGATTTTTGTGAGAGAAATAAAACATTTTTGGTGTACCTTCTTGCAGGTAAGTCAAGCTTGCTATGTTTTCTTGAATCCAAGGAGGATTAGCTGCTATACATCAATAAGGCAAATAGCAAATATTAATTCTTACCTGTTTTTCATGTAGGGTTATAAATCAATATTTGTTTTTATTTGTGATTTATTTGGAATTTACCTTCTTGAATCTTTTTGAAGGGAAGAGGGAGATTGAAATAAAAATCATTATTTGAGATTTAATTAGAGTTATAATGACTTGATTTTTGATAATGTGAAGTTGAGTTCTCATTCGGCACCCTGCTGTGACAGAACTGTGAATTGTGTTGACTGCATGTGATCATCTATCCAGGGTGCCACACTGTAATTATCTCCCTTATGAATAGGTCTCCAGACACTGATTATCTGCCCTTTATGAGAGGGGGGGGGGGCTAATTAATTAGTATACACATACACATCTTGTGTGGACATGCATATATTAACCCTGGCTGCATGATCCAGCAGTCAAACGCCAGCAGACCAGCTGTTAGTTATTGCCAGCTAGTAGAAGTGTATGTGTGTGTAGGTATATATAATAGGTGGGAGGCTCTCCATTGTGTATATACCTAAGTCAGATGCCAGTTTTGCATGGTGTGTTCTTGACACTTGGTGCTATAGTGGAGATAGACAACAAGATAGAGGGAATATATTACCCCCTTATTAGCTATAGATGTTGAGATATTAACTATCAAGCAAGATGCTTCTCTTGCAGAGGAAAGGTGAGAGATTGGTTGTATTTTTATTGCTTCTTAAAGGAGATTGGGGAAACTGTTTTTAATCAGATTTTCCTTCCTCTCCATTTTATTGCTGTATGCTTTATATTTGAAAAAATTATAAAGTTGTGTATGATTATTTGAAAAGATCCACAGCTCTGAGGGGTGGCAATGTTTTTTTTAAATGCATAGAGAAACCCACTCATGTATAGGTCCAAAGTATCAAAGGTTTCAAAGTGTTGAGGTGTATTTTTTTTTAGTTGAAAATAAGATTGCATACTGGTAAATGTCCTCAGCTGTTTTCTGATTAGATATTCATTAGAATTTGTAAGAAAAAAATATTCCCATGGAAGAGAACATGTAGCAGATTGAATAAGGCGCTGCTGGAAATTTTTCTTTTCACTGGGTTTCTCAGCAAGTTGTTATTTGCAAGATGTTGCCTTGAGATATTAATACAAACTCGACAATTCTTTTCTTTACTTCTTCTCTCTCCACCGTGTGTATTATAAATTTGCCAGCTTTAATAGAAAAAAAAGAAGGAAAATAAAAGAATGAAAGAAAAGGAAAAAATCAATGACTGATTTTTTTTTTGAAATTGTTGAATGTAGTATACAGATGCTGATAATGGACTTATATCTGGTAGAATATAATTTCTTTGGAGCTTTTCGGTGGAGATTATATTTAATTCATGGTACGTGTATCATTAAAAAAATGTAACAGATTTAAAGTGTGAAGAATAGTTGTGAGAGAGAGAGAGAAAAAAATGTTAAAATAAATATTTTTAAGTGGATATATTTGAGCACTATGTGGATTCAAGTGTTAAATATGAACCAAGAAGAAAATGCGATACGTACTGCACGTACTATTTAGCTATTGCACAATGTATATCCACGCATCCATGCAAGCAGTGATGTTGATGGGGGATGTTTTGGTCCTTTTAATAAGTATAAGTGTAACAACGAAATCATATGATATCACTCAAGCCTAATCATGAAGATAAATATGTAGATTTATACACTGTAAATTCAAGATGTGTGTGCCTGAGCATAATAGTCACTTCACTCTCACTCGATGCTGGGACTTTAAAACTCGCACTCTTCTCATATGAAGGTGGGAGGATCATGATACACCAAATGTAATTTATTTAGAAAGTTAGATTTTGAAGTGAAATTTGTTTTGTTTTGCAGGTAGTATTCCTTTGGTTCATTTCTTTTAAAATGATGGAATAAAACAACATTCTTCTTATGTGACAAGTTCTGTTTTTTTCTCTTTTGCAGGCTGCAGTTGATTTAGTTCCCACAGAGATCAGACTGCCTTGACAAAGAGGAACCCCAGCGTTCCTCCATTTTTAATTTGTGTTTTCACCGTGACATGGCCAGTGAGAAAAAAATGGTCCTCAACGATAGTGTTCCCGTCAGTCTCTTGACAGTCCGTATGATTATGCAGGGAAAGGTGAGTTCTTTTGTCCACCTGTAATCCACACCAGGTGAAAGGTGTGGAAAACTCCTATTGAAAACAAAAATAATAAGCAGCCCTATCCAGTTCATGCAGACAGATGAAATGATTGGGCACCTTTTCCTTTATGCTTTTTCAAGCAATATAAGATAGCAAGCAGATACCATGATATTTGTAATACACAGTGTTCAGATACCAAGTTGAGCTCAGAGTTGCAGAAGAAACACTGACATTGGGTAATATAAAACCTTTATCGCATTAATATCTCGAGATTCCTGTAGGGTCCTCATTTGTCTGCCATTTAACACCTAATTTGCCAAGATAAGATAGAACGGAATCAAGAAGGTTATTTATGCTAAGTTGATGTGTTCCTGGGTGAAGTTGATTGCATTCGAAATTTTTATTGATGATCCTCATCTAGAACTCAAAGGGGTTTTGAATTTTCAAACATTTGTCAATACATTGGTATGAGTTGTTGCTGTGACCAGTGGGAGAAATAAATTTCGACATTAAATTCAGAAACAGGATCTGAAAAATTGGGTGTGATTGCAGAAGACATGATATGGTAGCCTTCCTGTTTGCTTCCTTCTCATCTGATGGAGAACATGAAAGATATAGTTCCTCAGAGAATATACCATATGAAAGAACTTGTTATTCTTACACCCAAGGTTAACAGTAATTAGACACTTGTTAAACTCTCTCTCATAGACTAGGTTATGGGGTTATCAAGTCATCTGACGTACATGTTGTGCATCAGAATTGTGACACAGTTGTGTCTGAGAGGATAACAGAGAGCTATATTTTGAGCCAAGGCAGAAGTCGGGGTGTCATGAGCAGTAATTAACCTTAATCATATCTCTGAGTGATATGACCTGTTAGAGCAAAAAGGGAAGCACAAAAGCAATTGTATTTGTTGCACAAGCAGAGGTTTGGAAGCTTTTACCTACAGCAGACATGATATGAGTTGTTACTGTGACCAGTGGGAGAAATAAATTTCGACATTAAATTCAGAAACAGGATCTGAAACTGGGTGTGATTGTTAAAGACATGATATGGTAGCCTTCCTATTTGCTTCCTCCTCATCTGATGGAGAACATGAAAGATATAGTCCCTCAGAGAAGATACCATGTGAAAGAACTGGTTATTCTTCCACCCAAGGTTAACAGTAATTATAGCAGACACTTTGCGCCCTTTGAATAACCTCCAATGGCATCTTTTTGGCCATTGTTTTAGAATTTTGGAAAATATAAGTACAGCAATGAAAATTATGTGCAAATTAGATATCATAAAAATGAAAGTACGAGAGTGCTTAACACAAATTAAAAGTAAAAGGTTACAAGTACCTATTATGCCAAATAACGTAATGATAACATAATTTTTAGACTACTTGAGACACAATTAAAAAATCATTGCTTATTCAAAACACCTAGTTGTCCTTTTAAAATGGTTTCTGCATCTCTAAAAGGTTAAACTTGGTTAAAAGCAGTAAAGCTTATGAATTGAAGGATTTCTGGCATCAATACCAGTATACTTGTTTACTCAAAATCCCTTTAATGAAATGGATGCAGGCCTCTACTTTAATATTATGTCATTGAAATTATGTCATGATAAGTATAATACATGTATAAGAATGATATTCAGGGTTGATCTTTGAGATAACATATGTTATCCATCCTCTGATTTATAATTACTGGAATCGGATCATTATGTACAACCTGGTCGATTTAATTAGATGGACTAAGCCTACATCTTATAGATTAATTTCTATAGTAAATTAGCTGCTTCTGGATGGTCTGCAAAGACGGTTAATACCAATTCAATATCCATCTCTTAATTTCACTAATTTGCTGTTGTCTGCCATGATGAAAAAAAGGCCTTTTGCACTGCAACCAGTTTCTTAATCTCTTCTTGTAGCGAATAGCACCCAACTGAAGGGAATTATTACTTCAGAGAATTGAAATCTTCTAGAATTTTATTAATTTTTTGCCAATTTGAGTCTTTTGAGCCAGGTCTGTTTTCTTCAGGAGATATTGCTTTTCCTTGAAATCAGGTATTATTAATGATTCCATGGCATTTTCTTTGTGATGTATTGCAAGTTTGGCATGTCTCAGATTTCAAGTTGGAACAGAGAGATTGATTTTTAAAGAAGAAAATAAATAGCATTGAAGACCAAGAAAAGTAAACTATTTCACTATTTCAAAGCTTCTTTTTTGTGCATTTTATTTTTGTTCTTATACTCATAGCAATGCATCTCTGTTTTTGTATCAATGTACCAGAGGTAATAAAATGGTTGTCCATCATAATTAGAATAAAATCTGCAGGCAGGAAGGAGAAAATCCAGACTCCGAGAACATTTCTAATGGTGTTGTTTTCTCTGTAATTGTCATAAGAAAAAAGCCGGTGTGAAATCTGGGAAGCAAACAATTGACAAGGGATTACAGTGTATGGTCCAGTCTTGAGGTATAGCAGGGGACCTCATAGATCAGCTTGGTATAAATCTGGCTCAGCTTGGTCTCTTGCAGACACCATAATAGAAACCCTGCAATGATGGAAAAGAACGGAAAGACTTGTTTTATTGGATTCGGAGAAAACGGTATAGATCTGCAAAGGATAAATCTCGGGATTTATAAGATATCACACAAATCCAGTTCAGTAGATTGCACTCGTTGTCTCTGTTCAGACGTTTTTTATGCTTTTGTTCTTAGGATGAGGATATTTTATTGTCCCTTGCATGATTTGGGGAAGCTTTTCTTTAAAGAGAATGTTTGAAACCTTCACAGACTGAGAAAAGGGGGAAAAATCAATGTGTAAACAAAATGGCCAGCTTCATTACTGAGCAGCATTTACCTACAATTTGCTTCCTAGCAACTACAGGTTAGGGCTCTGTATCTAAGACTGCATCTCAGTTGTCAAAGAAAAAAAGGTAGTCATCTTTGTTTTTATTGCAATCATTACTGCCAGACCCAAGTTCAAATAATGGTAATGTGAACTGCCAAGTACCTAGTTATTTTTTTTAATCTTTTTCTTTCTTTATTTTCTTTTTTATGGGTGTCTAATTAATCTTTTTACAAAAACCTTTGTAGCTTTGCAAAGTAAGGAAATTGAAATGTATAATTAAAATCATTGAATGCGCTGCATTGGTTTTTTTTAAGGGAAATATGATTTATCTGTACAAAAAGTCAAATGATTGAGGTACTGGAATGAACAATCTCAGTATTTTGGTCCATTAATTGATTTATTTAGATTGTTTTCAATGTAATGTTTTTAATTGACATTACCACAATGCTGCTCTTGCAAAAAAAAATGTCAAATTCTGTAATTGATACCTCGTATTGATCAATAAATAAATGTCAGTTTCTTGATTAATGAAGTGTTATTTTTTGTTTTCTTTTTGCAGGAAGTAGGAAGCATCATTGGAAAGGTGTGTAGAGAGCTATATGTTATAATATCAAAATAGTTTCTAAGAAATGAGAAATTTTGATATGAAGCAATATATACATTTTGGTTTGAATGTGATGTGTAATAAGTAATACTGTTTGTATATTTTTCAGAAAGGAGATAACATTAAGAAGTTTAGGGAAGATGTAAGTTGCCTTTATCTGCGATTATATATTTCGCTCGAACATGATGCAACATTTTATAGATGAATATATGTCTGTTTTTTGTGTTTTTTGTAGAGTGGTGCTAAGATAAACATATCAGATGGTTCTTGTCCGGAACGAATTGTGACCGTCACCGGGACGACGGAATGTATCCACAAGGCTTTCACTATGATATGTAAAAAGTTTGAAGAAGTAAGTAATTCTCATCAGACTTGCATGTTATTAAATCAAATCTTACCGCTGCAATCAATGCCGAACTTTCATTAATGAGAATCTATTCAAGAGAGAATACAGTGGATTATAATAAACCCAAGCCAATATAAATTGTGTCATACTTGTTGTCCTGTAAATGGGATGGAGGAATTTAAATTTATTAAGATGATTTTATGCAAAATACGAAATTGGTGTAAATTGTTGCTGACCCTGAATTTATATGTTGCAGATTCTGAATATATTTGGTTCTATGTTATTTCAGGACTTACAGAACACCCCCACAGTGCCTAAACCCCCTGTTACTCTACAATTGTCTATATTATTTCAGGACTTACAGAACACCCCCACAGTGCCTAAACCCCCTGTTACTCTACGATTGGTCGTCCCAGCCAGTCAGTGTGGTTCCCTCATCGGAAAAGGGGGATCCAAAATCAAGGAAATTCGGGAAGTATGTAACAAAAAACTCATATTCTAAACACAGGGGTTCAATAGCTCAACCCCCCCCCCCAAAAAAAATATTACTAGGGCATAAAAATGAGGAATATTATTTTTGTGGTTAAACAGGATGCTTTGTTTTCAGACCTTAGCTATAAAAACATGGGCATTCATGGATGGGGGAATAGCAGATGGATGGAGTATGTTTCTACTTTTGAAGTTCTGGAGGGTCTGCTCTGTTCTAATAAAAAAAAAAAATCCTGAATTTAGTACAAACGTATCACATTGTTTGACTTTGAATGTGTTCATTTTGCTGACATAGCAGAGACATAATATTATATTGGAATAGTATCTGGTGAACATTTTGGATTCCCCGGCTTTAAGGAGAGAATTTTGGAATTTTTATTATGAATCTGTATGGTTTTAGAGGTTTACGAAGCATATGTTGTAATGTTTTTTCTAAAGCTTGCATGAAAAGAAACTATCTTCACATATGTTACTGGGCCCTAATAATGTTGTGAATTTTCTTAGTTATCCAGACATCTGCACCTATGTGAACTTCCATGACCCATAATCTGTAGTTTTGATTTGTAAAACATATATCTTGCTAGCATTACCAAGGAAAGATGTACAAATTGTATAAGATTAGGCAAGTGAAAATCATCTGCACTGACAGACAGAAAAAGTGGGAGGGAGAAATTATGGCAAAACTGGGTTGTGATATTTGGAAAAAAAATTCCCTTTTTTTTAAGACCTGACCTGTTTTATGTACTGTACATACAGTAAAAATGGGGGGAAAAAGGAACATATAAAAGATATTTTAGCTTACGGCTGAACTTCTACTTAGTAAATGAAATCCAGGTGTTGGCGGGGGGAATCGGTTGATTCGGGTCCTGGCATTTAAGGGACGGTTGGTGTTGACTGGAGAATGCCATCATAATGACACCTCTTGTGGCTAAGAATGCCTCGCTCTATAAATTGTCATTCCGAAGCATCTCCCCACTTCTTCTCTCGCCACTGAGGTTAAATCAGAAAAACCTGAGGGATGGCAATAATTAACATTGGGAGGTTATGCCCGCATTCTCCCTGGTCTTGGCTTTTTCCAGGATAGAAAAACATCCCATTGTGGAGGTAGAAGATATATAATTATAACTTACTTGGCATTAAAATGAAAGGCTATTTTTAGGATGGAATTAAAATACATAGAAAAAGAAGTCAATGATAAAAGGTGGATTATGGATTTGTAAATGAATCTTGGTTACAAATTTCTCTTTACGGGCTAATTCATTCTAATTTCATTCACATAAAGGACTTACAAAATATTTTTGTACTTTGGAGGTTTTATTTTTGTAAAATCTCTTAATCCGTTAAGCCCCCTTTTTTTTTTACTCAACTGGAAACTATTCACCATGTGTCATGCAGTGTAAAGCTGTAATAGAAATTAAATAAATGCACTCATTCTTATAAGTATTCAACAAAAACAAAGGATTACAATCATTCTTTGGATGACTAAACTTTACACTTAAAATATAGTAAATCACAATTATATAAAATTTTCCGTGGTTTAAAAGTTATCTGAGTTGTTGAGATTTGGTTTATATCCTGTTTAATCTTCAACACTGGTAGTCTTAATTCCCAATTCCTAAATGATGATTGTTAGATATATTTAACCCCCCCCCCCCCCCCACCCTCACACCCCAAAAAACTCAAAAATATAAAACCAACTTTTATTGATATTTAATCTTGTTGATAATTCCATGAAGCAATTTAAGACAAGTGTGATTTCTCATTGTTAAATGTCCTTGATGTTTACTTTTAGACTACGGGTGCTTCTATTCAGGTAGCATCAGAAATGCTACCCAATTCCACAGAAAGGGCAGTAACTGTGTCAGGAACAGCAGATGCCATTACACTTTGCATACAAAACATCTGTAGCATTATGTTGGAGGTAGGTTCCATTCTTCCACGCATGCTGTATAATTTCATGATTTTTTTTTTTTTGTATTATTTGGAGTCTACTTTCGACAAGAAGGTTGGCAGAGTATAGATAGAAGACAGATCTTTTTTTTTTTTTTTAAGTACTTTCTCCCTTTGAAAAAAAAGAAATGATATTGATAGTTATGTACCCTAGCTCTTTTATTTTAACAACAAAGAATAAAAATGTAGATACTCAGCTCATTCACATTATGACGTACACTTGAGAGCTATTATGGCATAGTCATGACACATGTTGAAATGTGCATCATCATCTTTCTTGGCTCTCGATTTTCTCTCTGCAAGAAAGTCTTTTTAGAGATAATTGCGTTAATTGTTTTTGTTTCTGGGTTTATCTTCAGCAAATCTCGTCCTAAGAAAGAAAGTGAGAACACGCGTACGTTTTATTATACAATCATAGTCATCCCCCGAAATGTTCTCACCTAATTTGCTTCACAAAGTTTTCTAACCTCCTTATAATTGTACGTTATTTTTTCTTGCACAAAATATTCCAAGATACCAAATGCTTCTACTAAATTCTACCTGCATCTGTTACAATTGATTAATGTGATGTATAATTGTACAATATCAATTTTTTATTTTTTTTATTTTTTTTTTTAAAGTTTGTGTTTCTACATTGTTGTAACATATATCTCCATATATACATGCGTTATTAAGCGAGACCACTAAATTGACACTGTTCTTTTACACTCCAATTTTCCAGGCATCAGAACAGGGGCGTGCCTGTCTCCCTTTGTCACCATGGTTACTGCTTTTGCCCTTATTGACTAGTATCGTAGCTAATTATGTCCGAAACAATGGCTGAAAATATGATGTTAGCTCCTCAGACTTTCAGTTCTGTTGTTGTAGAGATCATGACTCCCTGCTGCACTTGGCCCCCTCTGCTTTAAGTAGATAAACTAACTGGACTGCAATTATTAACTCAGCTGTTGGTGTTGTGGCCCCATTTAGTCAACTTCTTACTCTTTATGCCAAACCAAAGAAAAAAGGAAAGAAAACAACCCTCATGTCTCAATAGATATCTAGAAAAGAAGAAAAAAATATGAATAAAAAATTAAAGCAAGATAAAAAATGAAGATATTAAATCAAAATAATTATGAAGACAAAAAAAAGAACCTTTTGACAAATATCTGAGACTATGAAATCAATTGGATGCCATTGTTTCACCTGAATATGGTAATTGCTGTAGCTATACGACTCTTCCTTTCTATGTGACCTTTAACCTTTGGTATTTGACCTCTCCTCTTCCTTACGCAGTCCCCTCCTAAAGGAGCAACTATCCAATACCGTCCAAAACCCGTGGTTCCTCCGGTCATTTTTGCTGGGGGTCAGGCATACACTGTTCCTGGACAGATGCAGGGTGTGCAGGCGTCTGAGGTAAGCCATCACTCGCCAGTTTGTGGGCTCTGCGTGTTTTTGTTTTGAATGGAATTTCGAATTCAAAGAAAAGAAACATGCTCCTGATGCATTGCATATCTTTTGAACAACTATTGGCCTTATTGAAAGTCTTTTGTTATGGGTTGAATTTTATTTTTATTTTTGTTAAATGAATTTTAAAAAAGAAGTTTTTGCTCACAATTTTACTAACCATAAATGCTTGGTCAAATGGCAAGGTCTTGAGTTCAATAAGATATTTTATTAAATAGATAATTAAAAATAAAATACCAGTTCAAACAAAAAAGAAAAAAATTGAAAGTTAGAGTAAGACCTCAAATGATTTTATTGCATTAAATTCACAGAAAGAGAGACTTGGAATACCTAAAATGGAGGTAAACTGCAAAGAACAATAGACTAGAATATGACTTTTTCTCTGGGATCTTTGTATTAATTGCTTTGTGACAGATTAAAGGAACTGAGTGTAGACTAGACATCAGTGAATGTTTTCTAACAGCACTAAGTACTAACTTGCACTGTCCATTCTCAGATTTATTAACACATTGTATGATAGTTCATTGTTCAGCTTCTGTCAACTTCTCTTCTCCAACATGTAGCTTGATGAAATTTAAATCTATGAATTGATTTAAGGTGTCATGTCCCTCTAAGAAGAGAGGTAACTCTCACAGAGAAAAAATTGTAAAACTGTTTCAAAGAGATTTCTGAAAATATTTTTTCCTGAGCACAGCAAAGTGTGTAGGGAGTATGTGAATTCCTTTACAAATTTGGGGAAATTGAAAAAAGTTATAGCTTAACAAAAAAGAATTTCTAAAAAAAAAAATTTTTTAGATATTAAATGAATAGACAATACATCAACATAATTGATTAAATAAAAGTGTCACAGTAATCTAAATGCATGTTGGAGAAAAGCGAGACACATAGTAGACAGGGCTGAAATCTGTCCAATCAGATCTTGGGTGTTTGATGTTTGCATGGAATTCTTTCCCAGTCTTATGATGAGATATAAGACACACAAAATACACCAATGCCTATTAACCAAGTTACATGTTTATTACTTAAAAAAACAATGTGCATTAAAAGATATTGTATTTCATGGAGTCTTATCAACTTTAAATTTACCCTGATTCTCAATTTGAAAATTTTTGGTACAGTAAATGAGTTCATATTACCTTAAAACATTTTCTGAAATACGATTTCCGAGATTAAATGTATGATGTAATAAGCAATTTTTTTCTCCTTGCTTTATAGTTATCCAAGTTACATCAGCTATCACTGGGCCAACCTATTCCCATAATTCCTTGTACATCGCCGCAGCTAATTCAAGGTAACCAATGACATTCAGACAAAATACGTTAAGATCATAATTGAAATGCGTATCTGACCGCTTTACAATGAATTTCATGTGATATTAAGGTATCCTGTATTATTTGATGGGATATGATTTTTTTTTTATTCAACAAGTTGTGCATTGTATCCCTTAATTAAGGCACAAGAAAGCTGAAGAAAAGTCATAACTTCACAAATGATGAGGAAATTTTTTTTATCACATGTTTTCACCCCATTTTTACGTACATAAATCCTTTTTAATAGCCTCAGAGATGCACAACATTCAAACATCATGTCAACAGTATTGCCCAAGGTTCATGACGTCATTGACAAGCCAATGTAATATATATTCATGATTTCCATTAGATAATAAAGCAACTACTTATAAAATTACTTTTTATCATTTCAATTTTACAAAATTTTCTCAAAAGTGGTGGTAAATATTGAAAGAATAAATAAAATGAATACTGCTCCCATGAGTAACGATAATGAAAAATAAATTGTTCCTTTTGTAGCCACAATGCCAGGTCTACCACATATGGCGGCTGCGTATCCAAGGGCAACCAATACAGTGCCACAGGCTCTTCCTGCCCAGCCTCAGCAGCAGCAGACGACAACAGAAATGGCCATTCCAAATGACCTCATAGGCTGTATCATTGGCAGGGGCGGACAGAAGATTAATGAGATTAGGTACAGCCACGCCGGTGTGGATCATGAATTCTTGGGAGTGGGAGCTTGGATTTCCACCATCTTCTGCTCCTGAGAATGCATTCAAAGTTTAAAAACCCAGGGTTGTCTCTAAAAATTAACGTATAAGGAAGAAATAATAAAGTAGAAGGAGGGTCTGGGGGTCTTGCTTAAAGCTACATTGTGTTTGAAATTCAATAATAGCTGGGTAATTAAGGCATTATAGGCAAGAGAATTCCCTTCCACTGGGTCTTAGAGACAATCCTGAATACCTCTTACATTGAGATTTTAAATATGATAGACATGTTGAAGTCAATAGAAATCCTAACTTCTATTTCTCTATTACAATCAATGTCTTTAAGTTTTTTCTTTGCCCAATACAGTTCAAGAGATATTTTTAATAATAATTACATGCAATACTTTTATCGAACAGAATTTTTTTTGCTTATGAAGCCTAATAGGTGTTTGATCATTCTGAAATTTAAAATCATGCTTTGTTATAAAAAATGAAATACCAGAATATTTATGTATTTCCTATTCTTTCTCTTTGACAGACAAATGTCAGGTGCTATGATTAAAATTTCCAATGCGGAGGAGGGAGCTCCAGACAGAAAGGTCACGATAACGGGAACTCCGGAAACAATAGGACTGGCCCAGTACCTGATAAACACCAGGTGTGTATACCCGCAACAGGTGTATTACTACTGATCAGCAGGGGCACACCCATGCATATCAATCCATGTCGCCCCCTACTTAGGAGGCCAAATACAGGAATAAGCAGGTTTTTTTTGTTGGGCATTGTCTATTTATGTAACGGTACATAGCTTTAGTATTGTCATTACTGAAAAAACAGATTTTTGGAAGATAAACGCTGTGCGCTCCGAGGATGCATGGAGGAATAGTCTTTAGTGGGGTTTTTTTTTGTTTTTTTTTTTGTTGTATACTCTGGCAAGAGTGTATGGGCTTTTTTTTTTACAAGAGTTGTGTGGCATATCTATCAGAGAAAAAGATCATTCACTGGAAACATCACATCATCACAGACAAAAAAAATGAAAAAGATGCTTCAATTTTTATGGAAGTTTTTTTATTGTTTTTCTTTCTTTTAATGATAAGGTTATTTGAGTGTAGATTTATGATATATTAGATAATATGTTTGAGTGTGCTTTTATAAATACGACTGAAGAAACTAAGGTATTTGTTGGTTAACTGACCTGAGAATTGTTGAATCAGATCTGTATATATATATATATATATATTTATCTTGTTTTACTATTTATTGGTTTGTACAGTTTGTATGGTATGACTTTCTATGACTTAGACATTTTTTTATATATGTGCTGGCATAATACTCATGTTAAAATGGTTGTGCTTTCCAAGATATTCAAAATAAGAGGGGCATATAAAAATGTTGGCATCTTACTCAGCAGAAGATGCATCTTTGTGCATTGAATCAAGCATTATAAATCGGTTAACAAATCCAAGGCAAATTGTTCGGGTGTGAGAAGGGGGCTGTTTGTGAGTGCAAGAATTCATTTCTTACTGGGACTTGGAAGTTCTCATGTTCAACTTTCAGAAAATCAGTTTATTATTTTAGATAACAAATACACAAAATGGCAACCAGCAACAGCAATCAAATAGATGTTGAACAGAGCTATTAAACTGACATTGTAGATTCAACCGAAATGATTGGCTAATACCTGTTACAATAGGGACTAACTGTATGAGCATACAAAGGTCTTTCAGTCATAAAGGTTTTAGTATATTATGGTCATGGCAGGCTTTACAGATCACTTCGAACAGATGACGATCATTAAAGTATATTTTATAGTGGAAGTTTTAGCTGTTGACTACAATTTTTTCTGGCATGTCATATGCATTCATGGACGGCAGCTTGAAGTGTTTGGGCAATTCTTTACAATGGATGTTTTGTTGTTTATTAAATGAATGTTCTGGATTTGTTTTTTTTAATTCTATCATATTTTTTTTTTAATCATATGTAGGTCAACATCGACCTTTTTACTGATTTTTTTTTTCCTTTTTGAAATGATATGGTAGAATGACCTGCCAACACATGTCACCCATAACCCTTATATTTTTGCAAAAAGATATGGCCAAGAAGCCTTAAGTAGGTCAAATATGATTTTGATTTTTTAAAATTTTTGTCCCATGGGATGGATTGTATTGGGACTCAGTTGAGGGTTGAGAAATACTATTTCTTTCATTACCCCGTAATGGCACAGCAATGTTTTTTTTGGTCTCGGAGGATGCAGCTCAATTTTGACCAGTAAATGGTGGTTAAATCTCCTCACTAACCTTTCTGCCCAGCTAATAATCCCTTGGCACCTAGTAGTAACAAGTGTGATATATATTTATTTTCAATGATTTGTAGTTTTTTCACTTCCACAGCACTTACGATTATTTAAATCATGCTTATAATTTATTTTACTTGGCTCAGTTTTTGGTTGTTTTTTTTTTTTTTCGTAGAAACTTTTTGCAAATTTCATGTTGTGTCTGAATGCATATGCTGCTCTACACAGGTTGAGTGAGAACTTGCTTTTTAGATTACATGGCACCTTAGTAGAAATGTAGATCCATCTCTCTTACTACATGTATTCACATTATCGAAATCTTCATGACGGTTTATTTGTAGATTGGGGGAAAACTTTCAAGTCAAGTTTTAAAATCCTGAAAATTCTCTGTTAACATACCCACATTGAGTATGAATAACCTATTGTGCCATCATATTTATATATTTATGTTTAGGCGTATATGTAAAAATGCTAGAATCTGATATTTATACAGTGCATTTCTTTCAATGCACTGAACTTTTTGGAGTCAAATCTCTGTTATCATTTCAAGAATCGTCTCTCATTTTCAAAACTGTAGGAATATAATTTATATATATGGAAAAGAGAGTCTTTGTCATATTTGATTTCTTGAAATGTTTGTTATGTTGATATTGTTGTTTTCATGAGGTTGAAAGTTCACAACAAAATCAACACTGCAGGAGCAAAATCGCACAAATATTTCGCTGCATTTTTCTGAGTGCAAAAATGAACCTTCACTTGCTTTTGTTTTTTTTTTCTATCTACAAATTTAACCAATGTCACGATTTGTGGAAAGCTTTATGAATTTTACTAATTTTATTTTTTGTGTAACACTTTCATATCCAAAATTATTTTCAGTTTTCTTATATGCAAAGAAACTCAGAATTTTCATTGAAATATTTGCATGTGATTTTATTCCTGCATGGATGTGTGAACTTTTGACCTCATGTGTGTATTTGAATGGTTTATATATCCTATTCTAATACTTTTTCCCTTCCCTTTTTTCTTTCTGCAGCATGGAATTGCATAAGACTCTGACCCTTGACCCGAGTTCATCGACCCAAAATACTACCCCGACCTTGACCTCTGTTCAATCCCAACATGCACCTATGGCAATTCCGATCAGTCAACTGGCGATGAAGCCGATGATAGTTGGATATAATGGACTAAATGGAATTGCGGGATTAAATGGCATTAGTCATGGACTAAACGGACTTAGTGTTCCAATTATGGACAGTGTGGCAGCAGCCAATCAGAAAAACTTAACAACTAAAATGCGCGTGGGCTTGACCTCAGTTCGGGCAGAGCCGAAATTCTCCCCCTACTGATAGCCAGGGGTCGCTGGGGGTTGTTGTACTTATGTTGATTTTTTTGTAGACATTATTTTGTTCTTTCATCCATTTTTTAAAGCAAAGTTATGTCGAAAGCTTTATAACATCCAATTTTTGCACTTTTAATGCCAAAAAATTTAAACAATTAATGTCATTTTTCCCCCATTGGTTCCGTGTTTTCATATGTGTAGCTGTTTTCGTTTCATGTAATTTAGTATGACTCCCATTAGAAATGCACCACATATCGAAAACACATATCATGGAAAAAGACATGAGATAAATACCAGCAAAGCACCTGTTTTTTTGTTTAACGGATATCCTTCATGCGTTCGACAGTGGCAGCAAACTCATTCAAGCCTATTTTTGTCTGGTTAGTTCAAATAAAATATATATCCGTGTTAACTTTATATTAGATTCTTTGGCTGCTCACTGGCAAGATATTAAAAGATGTAAATAGGTATATTAATGGAGGACATGTGATAAGTTTTAATTTTTTTTTCTTTTTTTTTTTTTTTGGTTAAAAACATAATTTTACAAATATTTATTGTATTTTGAGTAACGAAAAAAAAAAAAAGAACAGGAAAAAATTCTTTCATTTGGAATAAAACTGTATTTTGCTACCTTACCAATTATTTTCTTGAAAACGTGATAATATAGTTTTTAAATTTTTTGATGACTATATATATTTTATAGCTTTTTATAGTAGCTTTGCTGCCCTAACTTCTGTGATGTCAAAGGTCTCTTTTAATAATTACTCAATTGTTGCTCGCTTCTTATAGGAAAAAGTGTCTCATGTTAAGAGAAATCCACTTGTCGTTCAGAAACAGTTTACTGGTGAAAATTGGTTGTTGAGGCCGCAAACTGATCCCCATTTTTGCCCCCTGTAAGAATAATGTTTATAAATATTTTGTGTTTTCTCACAAAGAATTTCGAACTTGAGGAAAATGTTGTTTTACTTGAAGTATTGTACAGACATGTAGAATGTGTTGATATTTATGATTTTATACATTTGTTGACCTATTACCAATTATGTATAAACTTTCAAAAAAAAAAAAATTTGAAGATGAATAGTGTTCAAATACTGTGGGGGTTTTTTGTGTGTGTTTATAAAGCCAAAAATATGGTTCATTTGATGGAGGAAATGCCTCAATCGCTGGAACTTGTTCCTTTTTTTCCCCCCCATTTTCTTTGAGAGTGCTTTGTTTTTTTTTTCTATATTTAATATGAAAACCACTTGTTACAATACAAATGATCATTATAATTGTAATGTTGTTGACTTTCATTGGGTGTTCAACAGTTTTTTAAACCTTGTAGTTTGATTTTTTTCATTGTATACGATTTTTTGAAAAATGATTGCTTGTCACAATTTTGTTGTATATTATTTATAGGGTATTCTTGCCATGGAGTTTGTCAAGTTAAAAAAAAAAAAATTATCCAATGTTGTCTACGGAGAATGTGGTTGTACAGGAGACTGAAACAAACTTGCTGTGCTGTTATGGTTGAATTTAGCAGGCTAAAAAAAAAAATTAAATATCCCTGTTTTAGAGGTTGAAATCCTGAAGCTAATTATAACTAGCTTTAGTGTATCTCATGTAAATTCAGTCAGAAACTGGTCATCTTAACATTCCATAATGCAAATATTGCCCACACTTTTGTTTTCTTTTTCTCTCTCTCTATTTCTCAAGACATTATTTATAGCTCTTTACAGAACTTCAATCGCCCTCTTTTTTTTTATCTAAATTATTCTTGAAAAAATGCTTTTTAGAGCCTTCAAAAAATTTGTTCAACAATAATTATTGCAAGTTGCTGGCAACAATTTTTTTTAAAAATTTTAAAATTGTTTCAGGAACTACTTTTTTTTTGCGAAGCTCTTAGTTTTGAGAATTTTATTATGAAGTACATACACATGTATCAATTTTTTTTTTTTTGCCTTCATTTCAACAATGCCAGAATGTAGAGTTAAGTCCCATTTTTTTGTGTTTTCAATCAGTAATTCGCAATATATAGTATACATATATATGAATATTTACTAGTATATAAGTCATCTGTTTTCGCTGTGTATATGTGGAGGGTTTTTTTTACAATATTTGAATTAAATACCTCAATCAGTATACATGCAATACATGTAGAACTGAACAGACTGCAGAGGCAATCATCTTCAGAATGAAATGCAAAAAAAAAAAAAAAATGATAATAATCTAGTCCTATTAACTCAATGAAACGAGTTTTCTTTTCTCACTCAATTATTTTTTAAGGTCTTCCGTTTCCAACGGAAGACCTTATAGTTTTCGTACGATTTCTTATTATTATTATTATTATTTTTTTCCACAAATTTTGTGCACGAGATTTCTCGAAAACTATTCGACCGATTTCGACCATTTTTTCAGAGAAGATGAGTCTTGATGTCAACTTCATACGTTTTTGAGATTTTTCCTGTCGGCACTTCCGGTACCGATTTATCGGCCATTTTGTACATTTTTACGACCTATTTTGTGCAGAGCTGATCTCAGAAACTATCAGAGATATGACTATGAAATTTTCAGGATAGGTAGTCTATAGTCTGAAGTTGTGCACTATTATTTTGTTTTAAGCCAGTGGCGCCATTTTTTGGAGCTCGCCTAGGCACGAAAATTGGGTACGAATTTTCATTCAAATTCTTCATACGTTTTGATCTGTATCTTTTTATCAGTTGATATTTTGTTAAGACATATATAACAAAAATAGTAGATAATTAAACGTTCTTTCCAACAAAATCAAGAAAAAGGGGCTGGCCCCTTAAATTAGGGGCCAAGACACTCGTAAACTCTATTGCAAATAACTTAAAAACGATCAAAATTTTGTAATGCAATATAGAAGCAAAGTTGTTGATTGTAGCAATATTTATCAGGTAAAATCATTTTCACACCCATTTATTACGTAATTAGGGATTTTAAGGGGCCAAAGAACTTAAACTTTGATGCAATATATCTAGAGAAGGAGACATATTTTGTTAGGCAATGTAGAAAAGAAAATGTTTGCATTGATGATTCTAATCAATTCCACTAATCAAAACTCCAAAGTCTGTCCCCATTAAGGATCTATAGGGCTGGCCCCTAAAATATTCAATCATTTGTATCTCAAAAATGAACAACAATTTTAGATGGGTGTAAGAACATAAAATGTTAGTATTCGTGAGAACTTTCGATTGAACTCAAGAAAAAGGGGCTGGCCCCTTAAATGAGGAGCCAATACACTCGTAAACTATATTACAGATAACTTGAAAACAAGCAAGATTTCAAATATCTTTGGTACTTAGCCTATTTTACAAAATTGATACCAGCGAGATTTTAGTCACTGTAAGTGATTGAGACACAAACTTTTATAAATGATAGACAATCGATTGAAGATATATTTAACGAGTTTTCTTTTGTCAACCGTCACTTCCGGTACTCACCAGAAGACTTCAAACAATTCATTTCTTTCACAAGTTTAACTGATTATCTTTGGTGTTTCATCTGCTATGATTAACAGTAGTGTACACTAAACATATGTATAAAAAACACTAGCTTTTATTTTCATAAACCTCTTTTGTTCGTCCGTTTTCGGTCTCGGGACAAAAAACCTAGATTCACCAAGATCGCAGATTTGGCAGAGAATATCGATATTTCATCGTATCATATGAAAACAAAATCGGACGGAAGACCTACTCGTTACTCGTAACGAGATCTAGTTTTTTGTTTATTTTTATTCAGACTGTGATAAATTCGTCTCTCCCTGTTTTAAGCCCTGGGTTCTTTGGCCCCCATCTCTGCATTCTGTTAAGTGCTCCATGTAATGCATCTATGCCAAACTTTGAAGTTAAAACAAGTGAGTCCTTAATACTGGCATAATTCTTTTGATTGTGTTGCAATATGTACTCGTATACATACATATTATAATGTTTGCAATATACATTTATCTCTCTATATACAAGTACATTGAATGGTATGAAAAATCATGGAATTGAATAAGAAGTTGATCATATTTTGATTTATTGAATTCATGTTATATTGACATTCAGCCCCAGTATAGTATACAAAAGGGAAAAAAAAAGTCCTCAGTTAATGCGATTCAGACCTGGCCATTTTCATTTCTTTCTTGTTTCTTTTAATCTCTTTCTTATAATCCTGGGTTTAAGGGTCAGTCTTCTTTGATTAAGGTGGCAGCTTTTCTGTTTCAGTAAGAAAAAAAAATTCTATATTATATGGCTTAAAAAACAGCAAGGAAATGAGGATGGCTTTTTGCAATCATTCATTGGAAACTGCCGAGTTGAGTGCATGCTAATTAAGGTTCACATGTGAAAAGTGTGCAATGACTTTTTTTTACTTGATAATTTATGACCAATAAATCTGTTTTGATGAAACATGTCATTGTTTTGTTGTACATGTACTTGGGTAAAGCTTAGTTGTGAAGCAAAACTGTGGAGAGAGAGAGAGAGAGAGCATGCAAAAGTCTACTACAACTCATTATAAACCATCAACCTGGAAGAGTTCTTGTACAAGAAATTACAATTGAAAGTAGAGTCAATTGGGTAGTCTTTAAAAGGGATCGTGTAAGACCATAGGTTCTATGTGGAAATAGACGTTGGTAAGTCGTAGGCAAACAATTCGCGTGTAATTGCTCCATGATCATTTTCAAAGGGACAAACAAACAAGTTAGCAAGCAAACATTCTACCTCAAATCCTATCTTTAAACAATTCTATAGCGAGAACCGGCATTTCGTAAAGCCAGATACCAAACGGCCAGCAACATCTTTATATATACATCAGCAACATCTGTATTTTTTGTTTCCGATTATTGCTGATCTGTAACAATTTTGAATAGTTATGCTTGTACAGGTTTCTTATGCGCATGACACAAAAATACGTGCTTGGGAATAATAAAATTAGAAGTAGATTCGGGAGGAAAATCATCAGAACACTTAGAGGATTCGAACCAGTGACGACTAACAGGTTTTCCCACATTCAAAAATTAAATTACAAGTAATAAACATGTACGTGCGTACTTGATATTTTAATTTAAATATAGCATTAAAAAAATACACATCAATAGATCTCAAGGATGAAATACGAGTTACTATGAAGTACATTTCGTACTTGACTGGAGTAAGGCCCTGTAGTGTAGTGTACTTAGCAATTAGTGTTTTCTTATGAGTTGAGTGTGAAAGAAACACCATTTATCAGTAATACCGCCCTTTTTGTTAATCATTATACCAGAAAGGTTTAGTCATATCTTTAAGTTGCATGGTCACTCGGGGTTAAAATTTGTGGAACTATCTTAGACAAGCAATACTTAACATGATATACACAATGCATTGAAAGAGCTATCTAAAGACACCGTCTGAATTCAATTAATCGATAGTCAATTAAATCGTGACTTGGGCTTGTACGATAAAAATGTAAGATATTATGTTATAACCCCCAAAAAGACGGGCAGGGGTGGGGTATTTTTCTGCGACAAGCACAACGCACTAATACAATCGAAATCGGTAGTAGGTACTTGGGCATTCCTTAGATGACTGTCATATCCTGTCAACCTAAAAAAGAAAAATCTTTCGCAAATAATCTTTGATGTAAATGAATATGTGACACGATCTTTGTAGCGATGTGATATGTAGATTGTCCTGTAAATACTTAATAAATATGTAATCTAAGAAAGGCAAGAATGCCAAACAATCCACTAATTAGAGGAGAATCGCATAGGAATATCTTAAACTACGGAAACCGAATAAAAACCGGATAGCAAAAAAAAAAAACAACGTTTTTTTTTTAAAGATAATTAAAAAATCAGTCATATTGCTTAAAATTAAGACTAAATTCAAACAGTGACAACCATGAAACCTGACTCCTAACATTGAAGTTAATTTCCAGAAATGCAAGATGGAGTAAAAAAAGAGAGTTTTTTTGCAATGAGTGTAAGACTGTAAGTACATACTTGCCAGGGTTTAATTTGGTTTAATAAATCGCTATATCTAATAGATAGTGATTTACGAACTATCAAAGAACCTGGACTGAACTCTACCTATTTGCTTGTCTTCCATGTGTCAATATGGACTTGCAGAGATATACGGTACCCCGGTCTCGTGAACTACCTGGCAACCTAGGGGGTATGACACAGACGTATCAAAATTTATCTGCTTTGCACAGGCAAAATCGTACAGGGGCACGGTTGGTTGTGTTTTGGGGACATTTTCTGGGTTGAAATCTGATATTATTTTTTTCTAAACGAAACTCTTAATTTGTAAGATGAAACTGAGATAAGATGACGGAGGCTGGGGGTTGGGTTTATTTTGTGGTATCATTATCCATTCATGGAGATTGTCATTTGTAAAGGGGGGAAAGTACGTCGCTTCGTTGTTGAGTCATTTAAATAATGCAGGCGTTTAACACGGTTTGATAATGTTTATGTGTTCGAATTCACTACGGTTTTCATTATTGACATAATTCGGAAGATATGCCCACCGCATTTTAGTGCATCATATTATTTGAACTTTATTTCCATTGGAACAGAACTATGTATGCATCTCGTGTGATATTGTCAGGATTATTTTTTATGCAAGGTAAGCATTATTATGATTATTGATGGCACAAATATATGGCTATATTTTAGGAGACATATGTATTAAAATATTACATAAAACTATGTGATAAACAAGTGGTGCAGTTAAAACCGCATGAATTTGGTGAAGTATTATCAAAACTAGAACAGTTTTCCCTTCAAAAAACTTGTTTTGAAAAGTTAAATTTGCTATCAAGTCTATCTATCTTGTAGGCGATATAGAGGGTTTTTTTTTTGTCCTGATTATACAAATGTTGTGACGCTCTTTATGCATGAACAACAAAAGAAACTTGACTTGTCATTAGCTACTGATTGTTAACTAGGTCGTGGATACCGATGCAGAAGGCTCAATGTGACCCTTACGCTCACCCAGGTGTTTATAGCCCGTCAAATTCCAATATATATATAAACTAAAATATAAGGTGAAATATTCAAAGGAATGGATTATGCATCAATCAAATATGTCATTTTAATGCACACGGAAATAGAAGAAAAAACCAGTAGTGTAAATTATCGCGAAGAGCTGCAATTTTCATGCTAATAAGGTAATATATCCATATGGATGGCATCAACCGAATCTGTAGTTTTAATACACGAACATTCTATAAATAAAACTAAATAGCGTACTTTTTTGTAAGATCTTTTTAAGAGCTTCGATTGACTCATAAAGAGGGCCGTCTACCTTTATACTGTTGTTTTTACTTGAAATCAATGACACAAATCAAACTTGTATGGTCGAGTCCAGGGAACCGATTTTTTCGAGTAATTGACCAACGACAAGTTGTTTAATCACATTCACGAACAATCTTAATATATGCATAAGATTTAAGTATGATGGGAACAATAAACAAAGAATTTTAAGTGAAATGCCCTACTCAAGTAAGTTCATAATTATATAGCTTGCAAAGAAAATAACTTTTGTACATTCATAGTTTTCTCTCCCATTTTTTTTTTACACCATCTTGATTTTTTATCATGAAGTTGTCAACGCGAAGTATTATTGTGAAGAAACCTGGCTGTCCAACCAAGAGAATGGCCTCTGTTACAAACTGTTCCCGAAACCCCAGAGTTGGAAACAGGCGAGAGAAACTTGTACAAGAGAAGGTGGTTTTCTAGTATCCATCACCAGCGATCACGTGATGTTATTCGTAGCGAAAAGTAAGTACTCACTTTATAATATACCAGTCTCTTCTACTAATATTTTGTGACATAAAATACAAGTACCAATATAACGCAAATTGGATTGCCGAAGACTTTAAGACTTATCTTTATACCAATATCTGGTACGTATACAGCGCCATCTGTACTTTGAGTATAATTGGGACCGTTGATAACATGTCACGTAGCTTCATCAATAAAATCTATAGACAAAACCTTTTTTATTAAAATTACTTGTATTTCAATTGCCTCAATGCATTTATTCAATGTTGGATGATTCAAAAAATTGTTTTCGATTCTCTTTCTAGACATCTTAGATAATGCTACATTGGTGTGGACAGGCGGCCATTCCTTGTACGACAATGGTTGGATGTGGGACAACTACCAAGAGCCGTTTAACTCCACCTTTTGGATATTAGGTGAGAATACCACTTGTTGAAAATTTATCTGGATCAAATATCTCACACAGAAAATTTGAGATAGACGTCTGAGAATTTCATAATTCATGTTTGCTTTTAAACGTAGGTGCACTGGAGCCTAAATTCCGATGTCTGGCATTGAATGGTTTAACTAAACCCGTGTGGTTAGACCGACCATGTACCGAACAAAATGCGTTTATTTGCGAGAAATCAGGTATGTTATGTAATATGGAGATAACAATCTGGGGGTTTACATATTTTTAACTCTTCTGTTGAGTGAACGAAGGATTAATTAAAGCGTTAAAATTTCTACCTGTGCATTTAAAGTTATCAATCATTTAGCACACATCAATGTTAAACTACACCTGTATTAACAATACGAAGATGGATGGATCCCTTTGTGTAAAAAAAAATATATATTACAGTAAAAGATCACACTAAAGTTAAAACTGCTTAATCGAATAAAGCACTATCATTTACATTTTAAAAACAAACTATTTTAAACTGTTAACACCTCAAAAAGACTGATACGATTTGTCCAATGTTATAGAGAATGCAAGACTAGATAGAAACACGTGCGCATTACAGTATAATGTAGTTTATAGTTCAAATCAAAAATATTTTGACAGCCCTGTCATATAGTTTTACATAAGCCTAACAGCTAAAACAGATGAACACTACAATAGATTACTTACAAAACTTCGCAGCCCCTAACCCCACCTAAAACAGCATATGTCGTAATGAATTAATATTTTTATAGAAATATTGTACCAATATTTGCAAACTATATTTTCAACTCAGCCACGTTTAAAAAGTGAACGTCAAAACTATATATTGCTTTAATCCCCGAGTCGGAAAGTAAACGCCTCGTTATGAATTATTCAGTACCACGTGATGTCGTAAGAAATCGCCGTATCCCTTACTATTGAATTGCTTCTTCTTTGGTAAAATGTTTCCAGCATCTCAAAAATACTGTTTAACTAATACCTCTGTAGCATTAAAGTACACCTATTTACATTGCTTGCCCACTATTCTACATGTACTACCATAGCAACACAATTTTTTGTTTAGCCCAGGCTCTGAACTGTGATGGCAAACCAAATGTGATACAACTCCAGCCGAACAAACTAACCGCCATCAGTTTCCCGCCATTTTATGATCCGCTGAGGCCATTTCAGCTTCCTTCTTATGAAACGTGAGAATATTATTTTTAGTTGTTTAAAGATTTTTATTTTTCTGTCGAAGTTGTCAAAACAAGTTTGATATGAATGATTATATCACACGTGATCTTTTTTAAATTTAAACATGCCGTATATATCCGTCTGATGTCAGTACATAGCATTATAAAAACCCTGTTACTGGTAATATCAACGTCAGTTGTGTCATGATAAATATAATCATTCAACGATGTTCAAGATATCGCTTTTGCTCAGAAAATCCAATATCCCTTTCACTCAGGATATTAGAAATTACATAAATATACTTATTTTTATCGTAACTATTTATTACTCTCGCAGAAACTTGAACTGTGTATGGAATATAGTGCCACCCGATGGATATAGAATAATCATGGAATACTACTTGTTCTGCAATGACGACCTGAAAGGCTTTCAAGGTAGATCCTACCAATTCTAATATTTACTTTTAATTAAACAAAGGACATATTAGTAGTACATTTGCATTTGTATTGATCTAAAGAAGACATTGGATTAAACTATTAATGCAATTACCGATATTTCAAACACAAGATATTTTCGCAAAATTACGAACAAAACCAAACATTACTTGCATGATATATTGTTTTCATTTTCAATAACAAATAAAATGAACTTGATGGATTGTCAATTTTCAAGGTAATTCTCGGTTGGAGAATGTGTCTTGTCGGGAACATTTCGGGAGCTCTGCCGTGGACAGATCTTTGAGTTTGTCGTTTAGAACCGATTCCTATACCAGGCCCCGGAGTGAACAAGGATTTCAGTTCAGACTTTTTACTGCTAACAATAAAGGTAGGCAACGAATATGTATACTAGATGATCATTTGATTAAACGGCTATTACCATTTGAATTTTTAGTAACACCAATCGAACCTTTGAAAAGTTGTATAAGGTCAAAATATATAAGGGGGCTCTACCTGACTTAATGCGTCTAACAAATATTAACAAATAATATTTCTTTTCCGATTATTGGACCAGCAGATAGTTCTTGTGATAACGAAGGGGTACCGTTAGAAGCATCCACACAAAAACAAATTATCATGTCTCAGGAATTTCCTTTACAAAGGTGAGAAGCCTCTCTCTCTCTCTCTCTCTCTCTCTCTCTCTCTCTCTCTCTCTCTCTCTCTCTCTCGTAAATATTACAAACTGTATGGATAACATACATACATCTATTTTGTTGTCGGAACTATTAGTAATGCCATCTCGGCATTGTGGTTATTTTTAAAGAATAATTTTAACAATGACGTAATTTTTCTATGGCTATACCAACAACAGGCCTACATCTTGTGTGTGGACGATCCTCTCACCAGTAAAGGAAGCCAATATATACGTACAGATGAAATACCTCTTCCTCAGCGAGCAGACGACTCTACGGATTCAGAATGATCGTAAGAACCAGGCGACCGTTTCACTAACAATTCGTAGATCGTAAACGTACGAGTACAGGTCGTACATGTAGCTGCTACATTGTACGTAAGGCTACGTAGTTGAACGATAAGCTAGCGTAGCCGCTACGTAGATATTCGTAGCTTAAATAGTTTATGCTAAGCATCAAAATTCAAGATGGTTACCTTAGTTACACTTAGTAACAAATACGAAATCTATTTATTTAGTGATATTTTGTTCATCGTTTCAGCTAAAATAAATTTTAACATGTATATCTCCGCTTAAAATTAACAAATTATGTCAATGTATATAGTCTCTTTACTTAATTATTTCTAACTTCAAATCTGAGACCTAGCTGCTAACCTAACAGTCCGTTCTATAGCCCTAGAAGTCTACGACCTAGCGGCTAGGCTAGCTGCTACGATCTTGAACGCAGCCCAGACTTTTGTTTACTCTGCTGAAGTACTAGTATCTAAACTAGGTTCAGTGATTTGAAGATAAAAAATGATTGGAGCTTCTAACGTGAAATAATGTTTGTTGCCAGAAAATAATAAACCCCGAAAATTGGGAGTCAATTTGTCCAAAAACGTATAATGAGCCAAAATAACATCGGGGTTTGGGCCTGAAAACAACTTTAATATATAAAAGGTTAACTTCACACACCAAAGTTGATTTCTAATATGGAGCTAATTTAAAACTGTAAATTACATATTGTAATTACACATTCCATACTGACAATGAGAAGAACATGCTGTTACCATTCGACAAAAGTATAACGGAGCAAATTTAGTCACGTATATACAGCTAATGGCTGACGACAAGTCTGAATCATGGATAATGTGCGTTATTTAACTTAACGCAATGGTTATAATTCTTATTAAGCTTATGAGTGTTTATTTGTTGCAGAATAACATTTGTTATAATATCTGTTAAAGGATCATATTTGCAGTTACTTAAACGACGATATAACTATAAATAAAAACTACAAATAGTAAAATATCTGACATTATGTATACATGTAGTTATTCTTATTTTTTATTATAGTTTTTGCTAAATCCGTGATATTAGAGGAGTCAGGAGTTTTTGTCTATCGCGAAGAAACCATTACCGTAAATTACACCAGTAACGGCTCGTATAGTGGTCCTCATGGATTTGTACTGGAATATTACATTGGTATGTCGCATTGTAACCCTTTAGCGCTATTCAAACAAAGATTTGAATTTTGGTTTATATTTTATCATCTTTTATCATTGTAGACGAAAAGAGCGTGGCAGTATGTACCCAGAAAAACCAATCAAAAGAGTTGTCACAATACGGGGTCCCGAACCCTATGAACAAATATATAATTTTCTCCGTGAAAGCTACAAATGACATCGAGTTATCATTGCATACGCCACCTGGCGGACAATATTACATTGCATTTAATCAGAGCTTTACGGGGAGTTTATGCGTACGAAAAACGGCATCGCTGACACAGTGTCTTGAAGAGTACAACGGGAAACTGCTGGACAATGGAGCTTTCCGGGATTTCTGGGTGAGCTGGTTCGACACTCTGAAGGTCGGACGCGGAAGAATACCAGGAAATGACGTCATTCTTGATTTCAGGGTTTATAACCCCCTCAACGTTAGTTCCATTTCAATTCAAGCTCGTGATGGAATTGGAGAGTGGAATTTTTTTGGTCCAGTAAACTCAACTGGTAAGTTTGCCAATTGTTGGTTGTTTTTTTAAAGGTGCGTATATGTATATAAATAATAGTATTAGTTTCCGTATTCACGTTGTGGACTATCAATTTTTATTTCAGATTCCATAGAAACTTGTCACGTGTCAGGCGGTCCTCTGAAATCACTATGGAGTCTTCAGTTACCCCCACCAAATATTAACTACGTCAAGTTCTCTGTTCGTCTTTGTGAAAGAGGACTAATATCGTTTCGAATAACGAATGGAACATCTTATCTGATCTGGCTAGATGCACTCAAAACGAACGATACAAAGCAACACATTTCTTGTTTTACAGGAAGCAAAACCAAAGATGGGGTGTATGTCTGTGTTTCTAGTGCCTATTCTACTCCTGTTCTGGATTGCACGGAGTTTCGCCATTTTTGGATATCTTGGGAAGCTAGTAATATCATTTCGATTGGAAAGGGTTCAAAAATCGGAAAAGGGTTTATGACCAGTCTAAATTCAGGGTACCCTCCCGTCCCTACGTCGTTCGAGTTTGGGAGCGACAGGTCTGATCCTCATAATATTGCTTCTGTGTGGCGATTTGTCAGACCTCCAGCGACTTCAGGTGTGGATGTGTGTGTGTGTGTTTATGTCTGTTATATTGAAATTGAAGGATATATCACCTTGTTATTCGGCGTAATTTTACGTGATAGAATGGATTTTCTTTATAAACTTTGGGGGAGGGGGGTTAGTTACTCGCTATAATGGGTCCTCCTTAATTTCGTCATTGTAAAGTATTGTCCTTCCACAAATTCATTTAAAAATTAAATTTGTTGTTATGACTATTAGTCATAACAACAAATTTAATTTTTAAATGAATTTGTGGAAGGACAGTATACATAATACTCATACTTCATAATACCTAATTTTATTAATTAAATAATGATTCGTGGAGGTAAATTTACTACATTGTATACGCTGTATTACTTTTGCACATGTGTCCAAGAAATATGAATTTTGTTCAAAGACAAAGGACGTTCATTCTTATTAGTCTATGTCCCATTCCGATTAAAGGATGCTTATTTGAAAGAAAATTCATCTACATGTATATTGTTGACTTTTAATTTAACCTAATCAAAAAAAATAAAATAAAAAGTTACTCGTTGAATGCTCGATTGTTAATAATTTTAATAAAATCTGAGTTATTAGATATTTTTTGCTTGATCGCAATTCTATTAGATAATTTTGGCGGTTAGTAAAGTAACTAATTAGTTCTGCAATACACCTGTAGTTATTTTCTTAATTTCAGAAAAGTTAAGATTTACTGTATTATCTATCGATTGAAATAATCTTATACAATGTATATATAGATATATACGTATATATATATTTATGATTGCGGAATTCCGCGTAATGGTTAAAACTGGACATTTTTTTTTATCATAGAGATGATCAACATCACACGAAGTCAAGTGGTCCCCTCTTCACAGGGGATAGAGGGTTCGACTCTGACCATGTCTGTGGACATTAATATCCGATTTGGGTTTGGAGTGAAATGGTTGAGGAATGGCACTCAAGTTTCGCATTCTCCAGGAAGGTTTTTGATACAGCAATCCTTCATTGATGTGATGAAATGTTCTCTAGATATATTAGAGCTGAAACTTAGAGACCAAGGTAAAAACTTGAGAACATTAATGTTTAATGGTTGTCTTGAGCTACCGAAATTATTTCTAACGTTTAAGCTGTTTGCTGCATGCTGCAAAATTAAGAGTTTATTGCGGCGCTTATTTCATATTGTACAGGTTTATTTCGTGGCATGAAAGGTTATTGCAAACGTTACTATTTCCATCTTATACTATTTTACTGTCTCAGGATTTTGTGGTTTTTTTGTGGAAATGATTTCATATTAACATATATCGCAAAATTCGCGGAAACTAAGTAACGACTTCAATATTGAGAGGAATGACCAAAAAGTGTATTTTAAATTTTTTTTTTTTAAAGCTAACTGGACAGTGGTTGTATTCAACCAGCAATATACTGCTTCAACGAGTTTTGACATCAGGGGTAAGTACATATTAAATATAATTCGATAATTCAGTATTTGCATAAGTTTGCTTTAGAGCTGCTTAACTACATATGTGATGCACAATGATTTTTAAACGAACCAAAATTAAAGGATGTTAATTAAAATCGGGTACATTGCTATTTCACAGTGAAACGAGGGCTACAGATCCGAATTTCCCCTCGTTACGAACTGGCGATCCAGAAGGGAAGTTCCTTCGACCTTGTGTGTAATATTACAAATCTAAAAGATTTGTCGGGCATTTCTGTGGATATATCTCGGTTGACTTGGTATAGGAATGGCAGTCCTCTACAACAGGGTCAGTGTGGTCGTCCATTCTGAAGCAGTTTTAATTTTATTTGATACAACTTACTGACAATACTTTCTAGAAACTACATAAGTATTCTACACTGAATATGATTTATAACACGTTTCCGTGATTTTGATATTTGAGACAAAAAATGCTTAAAGCGCAGCAGTTTTTAAGGATTACTGTACGCAGAGTAAATCAACAATTTTTAAGGGCAAGGCATTACTGTACGGCGGAATAAATTAATTTTATGTTAAACGTCCATTTGGGCAATAGGTTTCTGAATCCTCAAAACAAACAAAAACCAATTCAGAAAATGATTATTTTCATTTCAACAGACGGAAAACGAATTGCAATCACAGTAAAGGGTTCTTCCAGTCTACTACGTATTTCATCTACTGAGATGAGCGACATGGGAGTATATTCCTGTAACCATGACAACTTCCGGGTAACCATGGTGATCAACGCTACGGTGGCGGTCTACATCAAAGGCATGAACGGACATCGCTATGTCTTAGTTACACATTTTTTTTTTAAAGTAAAGTTTCGGGGCGTGAGACGTTTATATATATATATTGTACCCCTCTTCTCCGGTAGGTGGCGTTGTCTGTCCGTCATCAGTAGATGTACACGGTATTCCGTGGCCAATTGCCATTCCAGGAAAATACGTTCATGCGGATTGTCCTAACGGCAAAGAAGGTAGAACTATGATTCTGTATTTGCATTACAGCATTGGTTGTAAAGTTAGCAAAATTGGCTGAATTTAGAAACGAGGAGTAAACTACGACAGGTTTTATTTTTCGTAGGTAACGCTAGCAGATTGTGTGATAGTTCTGGGACGTGGATGAAAACACGAGTGTCATACTGTGCTGACATAGAACTTTCAACCGCTTTGAACGAGGTTTAATTCAATTAACTATAGTTTTGGTTGTATATTGTTACCCAGCGTTTGGCGATATTTATTACATTAGTAAATGTAAGAGCTGTAAATAAAACAAAATCCAAAAGACCCAAAGATACATAAAGAAAATGAATAAACTTGTCACATAAAAAACGTCAGACTGAATTTTAGCTGACGTATAATTGCCAAGTTCTATAATAAAGTCGAGCTTACTATTCCCATTTTACAGCTTCAGATTTTAGAAAGCGACGGGGTGTCCGACAAAGAGTACATTGAACAGAAGTTTCAGACCTCCCTAACAAAAACAGAAAATCTAACTGCCTCAGAACAGACCATTTCATCCGCCAATATACTGTCCTCCATCAGTATCATCGACACAGTCCTGAAAGTAGCTAACCAAAGCAACGCAACTGTACCAGACCAGGTGGGCTACTCGACTTTTTTTTATCTCTGTATCCGTGCACTAAACGAGTTATATTGTACTTTTGTCGATAAAATACACGCATATTTCGAAGATGTTTTGCACTCAAACATATATAGTTATGTTCATGCAACAATGTCCCCTATAACGGTATTATTCTTGGTGTGTGGTTACTCTTAAGCGTTCGATAGATTCTTATATACATGTAGCAATACATAAAATATCTAGTATTATTGAGCTACTGAAAAGGCAACTATGCACACAAAACTATGCTTCTTTTATCAGAATGTCTACTCTATTTTTGACCACGTGACGTCAGCCAACAACAAAGAGTCATGGAAACTGGTTGAAGAAGAGGTATTGCAGTGTAAAGGTTCCATATATCTTTTTGATTTATAGATCTACTATTATTGAAAATAATTTCACTTTACATTGATCTTACCTCGTTTATATCAGACAATGGCTGGTCCTACATCGGTACTGGACGCGATGGAAAGGACGAACTCTCTTGTGATGAAGGACTCGAAAGTCAAAGAATTCAGGGGAAACAACATTGGTTAGTAACCAAGTTATCTAGAATTACATTAAAACATTTACACGTACAGGTACACGTTACAATTGCTAAACAAGACAAGTAATGTGAGCTGGTACGCGTAGTTTTAACGTGTAACCTACACGTACCAACATGTACAAGTATGCGTACGCGTTGGTCTGCTAAACCGCTCTAGTCTCTATTGATTATGGTACTTTCATGTTCAAAACAACACGTTTGTAAAGTCAAGCCATGATAAATAAGCATGGAATAAATTATTTTCAAGTCAAAAAGAATTGTGTTGAAACTTTCTTTTACAGATATTAAGTCTTACTGATTGTTTTTTTTAAAGAAACCATAATTACAATGTAATATAATAATAATTACATAATTACAATATGTATAAAATACGTACATGTAAATCATAATTCTTCCACTTACTGTCCATTACCTGTTATTTTACGTCCGTAGTTGTGAACGTTAGTGAGACTTCAATACACGACTCAGGGGTTCAGTTTCTTGAAAATGACACATTTATTGTGCTCCCAAAGCAAGAGGAACAGTTTAAAGGTATGCCATGCACAATATAATTTATAATACACAAAACTCTCCGCTTTTTGTAGTTTTTTTTTGTGGTTTGTATACTAAACTACGAATTGTTTTGTTTTACTGAATGAATGATTGTTTTCATTTTGGTAAATTTTTTTTGTCTTCTAGCGTCAAAATATTCTGCTGTTTTATACAAGACAATGTCTCAATTTTTACCATCGAAAGCTAACTCTTCAAGGTAATCATATAAAACTTCATAAAATTTTCATTTATTCCCATCAATTAATTACAATAAACTATATTGAATTAAATTTACATTCAAAATACAAACAATTGTATGCTTTCCTTTAATCTAAAACTTGATTGGACTCCGCCTGTAGGTCTGGGCCGGATTCCGTGGTTAACTCTGCGGTGATGTCACTGACGTTTGACCAGCCCATACAACAACTGTCCCCACCCCTCGTTCTGACCTTTCAGCACAATACAGGGGTAGGTTTAGTTGTATTATTGACTGAACTAATTTCTGTAAGAGTATCAAAAAGAATTTATTATTGGAATAGGCATTAGATAAGAAATATTCTTTATAACCATAAAATTTTACAACTCCAAATACTAGTAGCAAAGCCTATGAATATTAAGAAAATATTTATAAAAAACAAGTCAAAAGTTTTCTATTATACATTTTAAAAGTTTAGTCTAGTTTATATTTTTTTGCACTTCAGAGGAGGATGGCAGACGAAGATGCAGACTGCGTTTTCTGGGATTATGCTCTATTGTAAGCAATTTAGAATTTATATACAAAATAATAGTATCACAGATAATGTAGCATCCATTTTTTTGTATTCTAAATCAACAATACATTGGTTGTCGTACCAAAAGCTATATATACAATTGTAAATGTCAATAAATATGTATTTAAAGCAAGATTTTACACTTTGATTAAGCAGTTAATGCTTTTGTTGAGTATGTACCGATCTTTTACTTAAATATCTATTTTGTTTTGTGGTTAAAACTAGCATAGTCTTTACTGACACTGTAGATAACTACAAAAAGTAGAATTTGGCATAGTGTATAAAATCAGTTGTTTGCGGTAAAGCATGTTGTACATGTGTATAAGGTTAGTTCTTACACTGATAGATAAGTGTATATATACAATGTTTACCCTTTGACATAGGGTTTAATACAATGTTTACACTTAGCCAAAGTGTATAAATACAGGTGTTACACTTAGACACAGTCTTTAAATACAATGTTTACACTAAGACAAAGTGTATAAATACAGGTGGTACACTTATATATAGTCTTTAAATGCAATGTTTTCACTTAGACATAGTGTATAAATACTGGTGTTAGTCTTAGACAAAGTCGTTAAATACAATGTTTTCACTTAGACAGGGTGTATAAATACAGTTGTTACTCTTAGACAAAGTATATGAATACAGTTGTTACTCTTAGACATAATTTATAAATACATTTGTTAAACTTTTAATGTATAAATACAGTGTTTTCACTCATAGACAGAGATGTTACTCTTAGTCATCGAGTTAAAATACAGTGTTTTCACTGATAAATAGTGTATAAATACAGTGGTTACACTTTACAGTGACGGGACAGGCGGCTGGTCGTCAGAAGGATGTTCTACTAATTCCACGGAGGGTGGCACCACTGTCTGTCTGTGTAACCATACCACCAATTTCGCTATTCTCATGAGACCTTACACACCGGTACTTTTTTCATGGCTCCCCCTATATACTTGATTTGATGTAAAATTCACCTCTAATTAAGGATCTGCAGGCATGTTCACGAAGATATCTTAGGACTATGGTGTGTCCTAACTACATCTTAGGATACGTCTTAGTCTTAAGTCTGTTTCTCGAAGCTCTCCTAAATTTAGGAACCGCCATAACTTTGTCCTAACTTTAAGACATCACCTACCTTGTCCTAAGACCATCCTAAAGCTATAAAATCACGTTTTTAGGGATATTGGGATGTTGTGAAGCCTTTTCTTAAGACTGGTAGAATAGGGCAATATTTTCCACAGTTCCAGCATTTTCGACAAACATCAAATTCCTAATCCGGGAGAGGGGGGGGGGGGGTGGGGCATAGTTAATTATTCTATCATGTATGTTCATTTTAACAAAATGATGTGGAGGGGGACCCCAAACTCTCACCAATTCCTCGTTGCTATATGCCTGCCTTGGGGCTGACAAATTAAGATTTTTTTTTCGCAAATACTATCTCGGTTGGAGGAATGAAAGTTATTCACTTATTTTTTTATGTACATTGTACACTAAATGAGTTACATTTATTGTTTTGATTATAATAATTTTTGATAACAATTATTCAAATGTCCTTTCCTATAAAAAGTAAATTTACATCGGGTTACATATACCATGCGTGATCATTCCTAATTTTTATCACTTTATTCTGAAAAAAATAATCTTTAAAAAATTTGTAATGTTGAATGAACTGTATTTATATATTTTCGAGATATATTACAACTTATTTCTTATCTAACATGTTCGTGTATTCTATATATTGCAGATTAAAAGGAACTGGTTGTGTTTGTACGAGTACAACTACATGTGTTTCCTCGTGTAACGTTTCAAATTCTATGAAAATCGCGTGTTTATGTATTACATATACTTGAATGACAAGATTCTCAAATGTTAATTATGAAATGACAATACACGCGTGTTGTTTACATAATTATCTGTCTGTAAGCCAATTATGTCCGGATAAATATTTTCTTTTTTTTTAAAGAACAATTATTTGAATTTTTTGGGCTTGTAATATTTTTTATTTTAATTTTTTTTTTGGGGGGGGGGGGTGTTCATTTAAAGAAAAACAAACTAAATTGTTATTGGTAACTGATATATATTTAGGTAAATGTAAAATTATTAAAATTCATACATTAAAATTACTGGTTTTAGGCCTTTTGTGTTAACTACCGAGACGTACAATTTTCTTTGGAAAAATGTTTAATGATTCATCCCTACACAAGTCTCTCACATTCGATCTGAATGAATAATTGTGAAAAATAAGAATGGTTGTAGAAGGTTAGGATATCCTAACTTAAGATGTTCCTAAGTAACCGTCGAGCTACATCTTAAGACGTGTCCTAAGTTGATCTTTGGATGTTCCTAACTTTTTTCCTAAGTCATATCTTATGAACACACTTAGGCCATATCTTAGGAAAGTTTCGTGAACATGCCTGCTGTTCCATTCATTCAAAAGTTATCTTTGTTAAAATTTACAACTCATTATACATATTTCAGCAAATAGATAGTTTAATAAAGATGGTAAGTCAGAATTCTTTTTTTTTTATCAGGAAAAAGAAGATTCGGCGCTTGTAATAATTTCCATTGTTGGTGTAGTCATTTCAATGTTGTTCACCGCCCTGACCGTCGGAATCTATATTTACTTGTGGAAGTAAGAATATATTGTAAAATACAGGAATGATCTATGTACTCTAATGTGGTTAATGTTTTAAATTATGAGACGGCGAATGAAGTATTGACTAATCTGACTGTGAATATTTCTTATAAATGATGAAATAAGATAAGCACAGTGGAATATGAATTCGCAGCTTGTTTCTCAACATTTTGATACTAGCATTAATTTTTCTCTTTTCATCCAGAAAGATCAGGAGTGATCAGAACGTTTTGATCATCTGTCTGTGCGTTTCTCTTTTCCTTGGATACCTTGTGTTTTTGACCGGGGTAGATAATGCAGAAAATGAGGTAGGACTGGCAGTGCTAAATCCTACGCTTACAAACGAATTATAAACCTTTAAGTTGATTGCAACAAGAAAAGTATGTAAGAACTGTTCCCGTCGCCGAAAGATTCCAGTGAAGGCAAAATTTGACCGTTGAGTCCTATCGATAAACGTCATTCTCCAGACTAATATTAGGCCCCAACCTTTCCTTTTTGTAAAACTCATTTTCATAAAATAAATTTATAAAGCTATATATCATTACAGTTAATATTTGAGCAAACATAGAACGCACAAATGGACAATGATTAATTCAAACTGATATTAAAGTCATATATATATAAATTAAAAAATCTCAAATAAATTGAAAGCGCAAATTATGATTATTATTATGACATGTATGTTTTATCATCTACAGGCTGTTTGCATCGCCGTCACGGCTCTACTTCATTTCTTCCTTTTAACTACATTCTTCATGATGTTTGGCGTAGGAACCTTTTTCTTTATGAACGTTACAGTATTATTCTATGCAATGCGTATCACTAACAACTTTAATTCTCGGTCACGTTTAAAATGGATCGTTGGGTCTGCAATAGGTAAGTTAGTTTCTGAATCAATTCAGTACAATTTGACAAAAATCTCATTATTTATTGATGGCTTGTTCGTAGATTTCCTCAATTTATTAAAAATTAAAGACTTGTTTTCTTAATATGCCAGTCATAGAGGTTCAATTTTAATTAGAATGTTTTTTTTTGTCGAGGTATTCCATTGGTGATAGTCTTTATCACGCTAGGAAGCTGTTGGAACACACAATATCACTCTGAAACATTGTAAGTAGCACTATATTATAATAAATAATATAATTTAAAATTTGCTTAATTGTTGTAGCCCTGCCTTCTTAACTGCTTTGCAAATTCAGGCCTTTTGTCAAGTTTAAGATAGATTAAGATTTTTATAGCCGTAGAGAGTCATTAAAAAGCCAATGAATGTTCCCACGACGATGCGATTTTACATACATTGTACCTTTCATTATGTATCTTTCAGCTGCTGGCTATCTGTAAACTCTGGAGCAATATATGCTTTTATCGCGCCTGTCCTTTTAATGTTCTTGGTATGTATACAAAAGTAGTAAATTAAAAGTCAATGATTGCTTTTGTTGCTGAAAAGTTCCATCTGATATTAGGTTATGGGTAATATTTCCATTTCAGCTTAACCTTGGTATAATTATCTCTTTACTTCGAGTTATGTTTTTAACAACTAAAATGAAGAAAGCAGAATTCAAAGAAAAAGCAAGGTATGTAAAATGTAGAGGAAAAAAAGATCCTAGATGTTTTTGCATCTAGGATCTAGGGCCGTTTAAATAAGATAAGCGCTCGAAATGTTCATACTTTTATACTTTTCTAAATTGATGCTGGCAAAGTCAAGCTTCAAATGAAGGAAATATTATTGAATGAGACTAACATAACCTTCAGTCAGATCAGGGACGTATATACTAACGTTAGTATATACGTCCCTGGTCAGATACCGACTGCTAGTTTAGGATATGCAATGATTTTTTGTTTTTTGTTTTTTTCTAAAATAACTCTTCAGACTCAATTTTTTTTTTACGTAATACTCAGTTCATGTTTAATCAAATGAATACTTCTTGTTTGCTTTAATTTGTTTTAATTCCTGTCACATCTTCTTTGCTTTAATTTAATTGTTATTTCAGAAATGCCTTGAAAAGTGTGTGTACACTGATTCCCGTTCTTGGAGTCACGTGGATTTTTGGAATCTTTGCTATCAACGAAGACGCCATTGTGTTCCAATACATATTTACTATTGCAAATTCAATACAAGTAAGATTTGACGGCAGATGCAAATTACGTCTATAAAGTAGTTTTGTTTCACGTGAACATGTCTTTTGTTTCATAATCTTTATTTTAATATTTGCTTTTGATGCCCTTTAAAATTCATTTTAAAAAGTAGACAGCTTTAAATATTACATGTATGTGTTTCACTTTTTTTTTATGTTCGTTACCTAGTTTTATTCATTGGAAGAACCTAGTAACCACTAAAAATACAATATTTTTGTTTATTTTCAAGGGACTTTTAATTTTCATCACGCATGTGTTAATGAACAACAAGGTAAGGGAAAAAAAAACAATTTTCATTGGATTAAAAATCGACGAGCACAGATTTTTGTGTTTGACATAATGTCTGTAACATAACAATCTTTTAGATAAAAAAGACAATGAGAGCAAAGCATCCCTCTCTGAAAAAGAAACGAGACAAGGATGTTGATCACGTGGTATCTTCCACAACAGACCACTCTACAAACAATACACATACAACGGCTCTAGTTCCGGTCAATAATTCAGTATACGTAAGTTAAAAACTCTCCTTATGTACAAATACCAAAGATTACAAAGTTAAAACTCGCTGTCTTAAAGATCAGGAATGGATTTGCAATTCTATAACACAGAAATTCTTGGTCGATGTTATGTAGATATGATGGTAAATTTGTAGAAAGACCCCGATAAGGTATCGGAGACTGATATACACTTGCATACAGAGGAAACTGAGAGCACTAATACAGTTATGGAAAGAGAATTATTCCTTTCTTCAATGGAAACTCAGGTATTTTCATCTCTAAGTGTTTAATCAATAACAATTTATTTGGAAAAATTTTCAATCACTTTGATAGAATTCAATTTTCACCAATTGTTTAGATTGTTGGCGGGAAAATTATCACACAATCAGGATCCGCCACACACCTTCAGACGGATTCAAGAAATGAAGCATTTGAGTTGAAAGTTTCATCAGAAGGAGTTTTACACGAAGAAAAGAAACAGGAAGTCAGATGGGTATGTCATGAAGATATTGATATATTAAAGAAATGCAATTAATTTTTCAATTAGTAATTAAAGCAGTTTGTGCATAGCAAAACCGATTGGGTTTTTTTTGTTTTTTTTTAGGGAGGTGGCGGTGGTATAATACAGAATTTTCAGTCGGAGGCAAACAAATACCGCGAAATGAGACCCACAAGGGAGTGTAGAGTGGTGCAAACTAAAGTTGAAAGAACTCGAGTCGTCACATCAAACACGTCTCAGTTTTCAGCGGTAACAAATCTTTTAATACATTCATATAGCTACAAGACTTAGTTGTTCATAAGCATTAAACCGACTACGTTTGTATTAATGTATATATATTACTGAACTTTGATAAATGTTTCTATTTTTAGGTTAGCAATACAACAACACAAAACAGAGTAAATTTTTCACAAATGAAGAATGAAGAAGGTAATATTTTTACTTTGACAAATCCCAAAAGCTTTTATCAGAATGATAACACAATGAATTATTTATAGGAAACAATACTATGAATTATATTTCTTTTTTTATTTCAATTCTGTAATTTATTCAGATAATTAAATTTGAAAGCATACATTGTTGTATGAATCAACCAACCTTTTCAGCTTGTGAATAAGTCTTGTTATTTTTTCAGTTTAAAACAATGTAGAAATTGACGAAAATAATTTGAAAATTCAATTAGCAAGCATAATACAATTGTATATTTTTAGGGTATAAAATTAAAATTCAACTGCTTTTTTTCTATTTCAGAATTCGATGCCTAATTTACTGTCTTGTGTTATGTGTCGAGACTGTGATAGAATTAAAAGCTGTATATGACATTAAATGTATCTAACTGTATGTAATAATTGATGGAAGAAAGAATAAAGAAAATGGCGGTCATTGCCGCGTGAAACGTGTCATGGAATGTCTTGTTATTGCATTGTGTCTTGTTATTGCATTGTATCAAGAAGACATATCCAATCATTTTTTGTTTTAAATTCTGATATAGTTAATTTTACCAGGACAGGGTGATATGTGAACCTTTTTTATATTAGTCATTTTTAGGTGTTTTTTTTTAAAATTCAATTAATGTTGATGACCCTTTCAATACCCAAAACATGACTGCAATAGTATGTACAAAATGTGCACTTAATTGCTTTACTAATAAATAAATTTACAAAATGCATGACCATTATGTAAACGATTGCACTTACAAATAAATTTCTAAAGCTTTATAAAGATATTATGCTTGGTTACTATACTATGCAAATTCACTTACACATATTCAATTTTACTCTCAGTAACTAGTAATAATGAAATGGTTTGCCCCTCATAATTATAATATTTAGAGAATACATCATTCTGAGAGAAAAAAAAAACCAGCCAAAAATCAAGTTTTAGTAATGATACGATTCATAAAATACAATTTTGATGCAGTAGCCTTCCAATTTAAAAGGAATGCTATTTTATTTAGGTTTCGAGAAAATTCGATGAAAGATGTATTTATGATTTATCATCTGTGGATGAATTCTAATAAAGCTTGAACTTTATCTGTAGATTCTCACTGTTAAGCTACACAAAAAGTATCAAATTTCAATTAATCCAAACATGTTTACTCTTGTGAAAACAGTTTTTATTATCCATTTGTCAAACCCGAATTGATAACTACTACCTATCCAAAGAAATAAGGTACTTATACTCTATATGCAATAATTTGCCAAAAGGTTCGTGGTGTTATTTTTAAATGAATTTTCAAACATCAAATTCCGAGCAATGTGCACATCTCTAATAAAGTACCGGTATGAGTAAAATTGATATGCAAAACAACCACTTGAAAACCGTAGGAGAAATTGTCCGTACAATAAGGGTACCCTATATGCAATATAACCAGTATACGAAATATTTACTTAGTTCAACAGGTGTTATGTTTTTCATAAATTATCAAAAATCTCAAAGTAATATGCATGTCTCTGATATGTATACAGTTGATCTACAAACAACAACTTCCTATCTTGAAAACTGTAGTAGGAGTTATCCGTACAATAGGGGTACCCTTTTGGGTACCGACGCCCGCCCGCCCGTCATTTTCATCATTTCAATACTATCTTTTAGAAAACCCGGTTAAAAAGTCTGGGAAATTAAGTTGAGACAGAAAGATTGAAAGACAGACATACAGACAAACGGAAATACAGCAAAATAGACTACAGTCCCCTCTTTTACGCCCGAAGGGGTCTACTAAACTCTCCGAAAAACATGTAAAAGCCCAAAACCATGTACATTTGTAATCACCGTTATTCAAAAACAGTATGCATGCAGAAATAGAATTGGACACATTTTATGCGCGGTATCTTCATAGAACTACAGAAACAGAATTAACGGGGTTAAATGATTGAATACAAAATTCATTGCTCTGTAATTTCAAACGCAGTTAAGCAAATATCATAACGGAAATTCTACAGAAATTGGTCAAAGGACATGCAGTAAATAGATAACGTATGTTTATTTAGGTTCATGGATAAATGTGTTATCAAGTCCAGTGATGAGCCTGTCGATGCCGGGTCAGAAATCTAAATAAAACGCTTCTACTGACCACAGTGCGTCAGATCATTAGTATGCACTTAATCGCATTTACTTATAAGGTCCGAATCCTAGTACGATACAAAGATGCTTATTTTGATCCTACAGTAGTTTAAGTGACTTAACATACATGGTAGGTCAAATACACAAAAAAAAATTAAAAAAAAATATTAAACAACACATTTTATTGGAAAGAGAGTTATATTTTTGCGATTACTTTCTGTTGTTGATGGAAGAAGAGGTACTATAAAAAGTTTTGGCCTCTGGAACTATTTTTGAGTTGCATCCATCAACAGTACAGCAGTAATGACACGTGTATTGCCCCGGTACAGCGCCCTCTCCGTACCGCAGACAGCGGTCCTGATCAGACGACTGGGCCATCCACTCGTTACGACACGTCAACTCGTCCACACACCTAAACAGTAACATCGACATCAGATGTAAATAATTTACACTTTTACTCTACTAGTAACCATGGTTACGAAACGTCAACTCGTCCATAAACCTAAACAGTTACATGGACAACCGAAGTATCTTCACACTTTAATCTACTATAGTCTGTCCCAAAATATTTATGTTACACATTTGAACGATTTTCATTTTAAAAAACCCACATACCTGTAAAAGAAGTGCAATTGAAATCGATGATAGAGAAATTTTCAAGATAACTTCATTCACACATATTATCATTATTCCCTCGTAAAAATTCACAGGAACAAAAACAGATTTCCTTCGGAGATTAATAATGGGGAATATTGACTTCTTTTCCCCATTCGGAAGTCACTCGGAATACCTTGCACAATTTGTCAATGTTATCATCCGGGCTTAATAATGGCTGATGCAATGCGAATTCCCCGTAGATTTTCTATTTTTAGCCGTGTATTGTAACCTGTCAAGCTAGAAGGGGGGGGGGGGTTCAAAAGGGAAATCTTGGGATTTTTTCAAACTATTGAATGAACATCGTCAGAATCAAGAGGTATTTATAAATATCGAATACTTTATAGTAATTTAAGAAAAAAAATCAGCAAAAATTCTTCGGAGAGACTTTAGTTACCATAATTACCGTCAACTCGTCCACATGTTTTAACAGTTGCATCGGTATTTGAGGTATCGTTACACTTTCTTGGATCATAATATACGGATTAATAAAGATATACAGACAATAGCTGTACCTTTTGTAGATGGCGACACTATCATCAGAGCCTTGGACGACATCGGTCATACAATAACTGCCAGTACTGCATTGGGATGGCTGACCCATGTAAACGGTTCGCAAGTCACACGGTAGATTCGCGTCTGGATCCCCACACTGGTGACAGGAAATTGATGGAGCTTGTATGGAATTATTAAAAAAATTATATATATATATATATATATATATATATATATATATATATATATATATATATATATATACGTGTATGTATAGTTTTGTTCAAGTAAACATTTGAAAACCTAATGCCTAAATTCATAGTCGTACTACCAATAAGGGGGGGGGGGGGGAATCAAGCGATACCGTTCAATTCGACATGCCTTTATTTTCATACAGAGTTTGATAAGAGATGATATATAAGAACACTGGTTATGATTGTCGTACATGTATATCGATTTTCTTTTTCAAAGAGCCAATTGGACCAGAAATGACGCCTAAAGACCTAAATGATTGTACTTACCAGCGGTGGTGGAGGTGGTGGTAGGTTTAGGAGTTGTTGTAGTTATCTAAAATAATGTCATTGAACCCGTTATAAACCTAAATGGATTTTATGAGCTAGAAAACCTTTTGTAAGATTATATTAATTATCATAAAATATGTTAATTCATACAAATAATTTTGTAACATATTTGCCTTATAAATCAAGAAATTTAGATGATATTTGAAAAAATATATGCCATATCAACAAAATTTTCAACAAACTGGAAGCATCACATGAAAGAATTTATATTTATAGGTAATTAATTGATAAATTAGTCAACATAAGCATTCTTCTTGTTTAATATTATGTGTTGGATTTCAATTTCTTGTGGTGACCTTGACCTTTTTGTTTACGACCATGAGAAATATTTTTAAAGAAACACTCAAAAAAGTGGCTGTCTATAAAATGATTTGCTTTATCATTGAAATAATAAAATTCCCATTAATGATTAGGGTGAATATTTTTAATTGGAAAAAATAACAATCGGTAATTGGATTTGTTTAATGAAATAAAAAAAAAACCACAAAAAAGACTTTGCCCTACGACCTTGAACGGTTTCCTATTCATAGTTTTGTAAATAAAGATTTTATACGTCGCATTGTTGACCAATTGATTTTCAACATTATGATTTTTCCAAAACATATAATATAAGCAGAGGTGCTCTAATATGATAAAAATACAGCAAAGCGAGGATTAAGGTGTTTTAAATGGATTGGCGTTGCTCTTCTTTTCAATACCGTTTCAAATAATTATATGCATAAATTCAAATAACTGAATTCTTAGTATTACAATAATTTCGGAACTTGTCCATGAACCAATTATAAACCTAAATTTGACCTTGTCGATGCTACAGAAGCATTCGTTGTTAACACAGTCAATGTGATCTACAGGACATGGCATGGTGAAGGTCGGAAACGTAAGATGGGTGTTCTGTTGGTCACAGTCCATCCTGGAGGCACATGTGGCAACTGAAAGAGGTTCAGAGTCGATCAAATATCAGTTTTAGATGAATTTTGTCAATGTTCATTGTTTATCATTGTTGATGATTAAAAAAACTATTTCTGGCAACGAAATATGATAACTTAAAAAAGCTCATTTGGTTATGATTGATATAAAGTAAATATACGACAAACACAAAGAGATATTTGCAGCATATAATTTTGGCTATTGGTACTTTGCGGAACGGAACGAAACGGAACGGAACCAGTTAAGAGGCCCCCAACGGGGAACAACTAGATTAAAAAAACAACAACCATATTTCAATTCAACCTATCGTAAATGGAAGATTGTTTTACAAATTTTGATGTATTACATGAAGCGTGTAATGACTTATAGAGCAATGAGTAGCATATCTTATGTAATACACAGTTCATTAAAACAGCAAAATTTGTAAAACAATCTTCCATTTACGATAAGTTAAATTGAAATAATGACGTTTAAAAAAATCTTGTTTCCCCTTTTGGGGCCTCTTAACTGGTTACGTTCCATTCCGCAAAGTACCAATAGCCATAATGTTCAGTGTTATAAATACTTCATGTAGCTTGACAAAAAATGCATTCATATCGTTTCGCGTTTAAAATACTTAAACAACAATTTTTATTTCTATAAAATCTTTATAACTGATACTATCTTAAAAAGGCACTTATCTATATACACAGAAAAGGAGTGTTAGACAATTGCGGATTGATCAAATTTTATCAACGCTGTAGACCGATGATTTTGTGAAGTAAATGTATAATTATAGAAAACTCAGAGATTTTTTTAAAAATAATTAAGCGATGTAGCTATGAAAAAATGTATTTACCAGTCTGTTTTCAAACCTGATTTTCTATTATGGTGTTACAGAAACAAGTGATTTTATCACATATAAAGATTTGCTGCGATGTTGAGGTCGGTATGGTCGTATTTTGAATGTGTCAAAAAAAAAAAGCTGTGATAGCTTTTAAAAAATCGCTTGTTTTGGATACTAGTAATTAAAACAATACTGTACATATATTTTTTCACAGCTCCTTGTTAAGCGAGTTGTTCATACAATGCTGGCTAACTTAATGCAAACAACCGGGGCCGTAGTCAATACAGTTCCCTTTTTATTAACATACTAATGATGTATATAAACATTTCAGGTTTTGGAGTGTTTTTCTTTTTTGGGGGGAGGGGGTTGCATTAACATACAAAAATTGTTTTCATTTACCAAGAATATTTCTATCTTTGAAAGAAGATCGGTCCGGTTGGTTTATTTATGTGATGTTTTATAACTTCTAACCTAATAGGTTTATATGGAAAATTATTTGAATCGTTAACCAAAGAATTCGAACCAGATCAAGCAGCTTCAAAGATATTCAAAGGTAGGTAAAATTGCAATTTTCTCAATTTTGAACCAGTCCCGATCGAAATAAAAACTTAATATAAATGCCGACCGAAATTGTGTATGTTGAAGGTCTATAGCATATCAAAGCATACTTACCTGATGTTGTAGAGGGTGCTTCAGCTGAAAAGAATGATAACATATTTTTGATAATAACTTAATTATCAACCCAGTGACGCTAAAGCACATATATTTATTTTGAAAACAGGTTATATCAAAGAAAAGACTTTTAAAGGCAATGATGCTCATGTACGCCATAAGAACAAGAAGTCAGTCATAGAAAGACGAAACTATAAAGAAGAATAAGAAACAGTACAAAAACTATAAGGTCTTCCGTGGGAAACGGAAGACCTTAATTATTTGGATTTAGTGTTAATGTGGATGTAGATGTTTATTCAGGAGTTACTTTTGCAAAATTCAGGTGAAAAAAAAATCAGGTTCATAAAGAAAACCAAAGGACCACCAAGAATGTATTAGCAATATACAGGGAAAAAAATCGAAACAAGGGACCATAAGTAGTTCTCAATGACTTTTAAACACAACACTCCATGTCTCCTTGCTGTCTTTGAGTTATTTATTCTACATTTTCATCATAGTCACTTAAGAACAATCAAAAGTATTATATGAAATAAACAAATGTAAGTTGAAAAACATAATATGGCGATTAAGCTGAATCATACCAAAAGACCCATGGACCAAATCGCTCATCTGAACAAGAGTTCTTGATTCTCTTTCGGAATTTTTATGTATGAACCAATCCTAGGCCTCAACGTTTCAATGATAACAAAATTGAAAAATTAATGATAAAAAGTTAAAACTAGGTTACTGTGACCTATCTTTGAATAAAAGTTTAAATGTTACAAAATACACGAACTAAAAGGTTTAATGATAATAGATCTAAAAATATCAAAGATATAGATTATAAATAATCATAAAAAGTCACAACAGGACACTGTGACCTTCATATCATCATATTAGTATATGATGATATTAAGTTGCTTACATACTGAAATGTAACTAAATATTAAACTGTATTTCTTACAGAAAAGATTTATTGAACAATTTTCCTATGTATTTCTGTGTAACTGTAAACCCCTTTGGGTTGGGTGTCATAGTTTGTACAATTTAAATGTTTAACTCTCCCTGGGATTCTAATTGCATAGTTTTCAATGTCACATATTATGCAACTTTAGTTGAAAAAGTTATATGCTTAAATATTTTCAAGATTTATTTCTTTAAATTGTTGAACAGTTAACCCTTCTTGGAGACCAAAATTAATATTGGTATTGAATCATGGTTTGTATAATTCAAAATTTACACTATCTTAGAATGTTTGCATTGTAATCTCCATAATTGTAGCATTGTACTTCCTGAGAAGAAAATTTTCAAACATTTTTTTAATACAGATATATGCTGAACCGTGTCGTATAACCCTCTTAGAGCACCAGTATTGGTCCTGGTGTCACCATTTGAGCAGTCTGCATTATATGAGAATGCTTGCATAGTAATAAAGCATATTGAAGCAATATTATTCTTCGGAAGACGGTTTTAACAATTATGAACCTAAATATTACTAAGTTGGACTTTGAAGCAATCTTTTGTGCCTCAGCATTACTCCAAAGGACCATAGTTTAATATAAGAGTTGGTGTAAATATATCAGAATTTTGGTAAACAAAATGAACATGGTTATTCATTAGCTGAAAAGGGTAAGATCCTTGTTTTAAACAATTTAGAATTTCTAGCGAATAAGGATGCTTTTGATAAAGTTTGGTTCAATTTGATCTAATGGTTGTTAAGAGGAATTCAAAATTTAACAAGAATGCTTAATTCTGCTATAATTGCATAAGGACTAGTACTTACTTGTGTTTGGTATCGAATCTGTTGTTTGATCTACAAAAAAGGAATATACAGTATTTTAAACTCTCATTCCTTAATTGTTTTTTTTTCAATTTTAAAAATTACAAAAACTGATCTAAGCTCTATGCATGTATTAGTATTTCAAATTCCATAAGAAACAGAATTCGTAATGATGTCAAAATAATTTGATCTAATGGTTTGTTAAGAGGAATTCAAAATTAAACAAGAATGCTTCTGCTATAATTGCATAAAGACTAGTACTTACTTGTGTTTAGTATCGAATCTGTTGTTTGATCTACGAAAAAGGAATATACAGTATTTTAAACTCTCATTCCCTAATTGGTTTTTTCAATTTTAAAAATTACAAAAACTGATCTAAGCTCTATGCATGTATTAGTATTTCAAATTCCTGTTGGTTGATCTTGAAAGAAATGAAATAAATTCTTAATCACTAACCTGCTTTTTATTATTCAATAAGAGCAGTGAATAATATAATATGTAAAAAAGTATGTATGAATAACAGAACTGGAAATGGGACAACATTTTTAATGCTGTAATAATAGTTGTTCAATGCTGTTACCTGTAGGAATTGAAGTGCTGTTATTTGTCATCGCTTCTGAGGTTTGGCTTGTTAACGTGGAAGAAACGGTAGAACCAGCCACATCTGTCATAGAGTTCGTGGGAATTGTGCTGCCCTCAGATGTTAAATTTAGCGGTGGAAGCTAAAATTTTTGGATGCCTTATGTACAACATTATGCCTCCATCCATCAATGGTAATCTTAATTTACATTGTGAGACTAACAAAGATTACAAAAGTAATGCAACATCTTTATTAAATAGTGAAGACCGAAAATTTCAAATATGTCCAGACGACTATGTATTTGGGACATTTTTTACATGCATATCACTTACAACGACACTAACACATTTAAATAAATAAAACCACCCGTATTTATTATCAAACCCACCTTCCAATAGACACACTGGCACCTATCTTCAACACAGAGCGGGTAACGGAAACTATCGGTGCAGTTGGCATAATAGGATTGACCGTCTGATCCTTTTACCTCGAAGTAAGTGTTCTCAGGGGTACAGGTATCGTTCAGACCTCCTGTCGCATTGCAAGCTGATGAATGATCCAAAAACAGTAATTAGCTGCCTTTAACCTTTCACTTGTATATATACACTGTACAGTACATGCAAAAAGGTATTTTTAAATAATAAAAAGTGCATCAACTCAAAGGTCTTCCATATATTTCAAACTCAAAAACGTGATATAACTACATAGAATATTATAGTTTATGTACAGAGGGTTATATGAAATTTATTACTGTAATCTACTTACACGGATTGACCTGACATTTGCACATCCCATTCTCGCACTTCTTCACTTGATACTGGTTGCATATGATATGCTGACATGTACTAGTATCGTCGCCACCACAGTAATCGGGAACTGCCAGGCAACCACATGTTCCATTATTGAGGCACACATTAACTTCCGCTTTCGAAGCATCGCATGTCTTGTGTTGGCAGTCGCCATCATTCTGTTTACAATAGTCCAGTGGTTTACACGTACAGGTTCGTCCTTCGCAATATTTCTTTTCACCGGGTGAACAAGTTAAATGATAGCATTTTGAGACGTGGTGATTGCTACAAGTATCTGGTACATAGGCACAGTAGCAGTGGTTAGTTGAATTGCACTTGCTCGTATATCCTCGATCGCAACTCAGAGAAAGGCAGTACGTATGGTTTCCTTTAGGGCAGTAGTCTTGCGATTCGCAAACACAACTCCCATCAACACAAAATCCTTTTTCTGGACAGTTTTTGCAATCATTGTCTATATCGCAAAAGCATTCGCATCTTTCATTTTGATTGCATCTTTTCGTTTCGCTGTGTGCGCATTGAAAGTTCTTAAGACAGTAAAATTTGTTACCACCGGGACAATAGTTGTTGGTCTCGCAGACACATTTCTCGTTGACACAGAAGCCCAGGGTTCCTGCCGGGCAATTATTACACTGAGAGTCCTGTGAACAGTAACACTCACATTTGTTGTTTCCGTTACATCTGATGGCTTCGTTGTGTGAGCACACTACATCTGTAGGATTACAACTGTATCTGTTGTCGCAGTAATCCTTTGGTAGACATTCACATCCATGATTCTTGTCATGTCCGTGTGTATGGCAGTTAAATTTTCCACTTGACAGACAAAAATGGTGACAGTGATCTGTTCATGGATTATATATTAGAAAACCCCAATATTGAGTGTTTACTAGTAAAGCTTTTAAATTCTTAATATTAAGAAAAAAATAAATGTTGATTTTGAACAACATTAAAACGCCCATAGATGCTCTATATTAAAACAAATCAAAGGATATTATAAACAATAAGTGCCGAATTCATTTAAAATTTCAAATAATATATCAAAAACTATCTAAAATAGAATCTGTATAAGTAATAATTTAAATTTTGTTTAAAGATATATGTGATTATAAGATACGAATTATATGCATGTTATAATGAAAACGATTTCTTCTCGATTAAAGGTTAGTAGATCATCTTTTTTTAGAGAAGAGAAGAAAAGAGGCAAATCGTCAAGTTTGGATAGCAATTTTATAGGTTCTATGTAAGGTGTGAAAATAACAAAATGAAAATGATTTTACTGCTTAAAAAAAGATAAATATTGAATTTTGTTGATTGTTATAGTATGATTTATATAAATATGCAAGACAACATTTGCGGTTGCTATGATGACAGTTTGCATTGGTAGGAGAAGCATAAGATTGATAAATAGCCATTTTAAACTTTTTATAGACAAAAAATAAAGCTTAAATGTAGTACCACTGTAACCATACACTTCAAAATAATTCTCTCTGAATTTTTTAAAACCAAAATCACGAAAATCTGTATCTGTATTGATTGAGAGGTAATTCTGACGAAATTTTATTCATATGCCTGACATAAATCTTCAAAATTAATTGACTTGCAAGACCAAACATGTCCTCAACTTTCATGTAATATCAATTGAAGTTCCATTTTTGTAAACAAGGTATCCGTTGCTATGACGATTTCAACAGTAAAAGAATTTTAAATCACTTTTTTTAGTCCACAGATATTCTATGTGACATAAGTTTCATGTTGCTTAAAATGCTTTGACAAAATACATTTAATATGAGTTTTCTATTTTGAATCAAAATGGATTTTCCTCCGATTTTCACTTATTTTTTTACCTTGTGGCAATAGCAACATGCCAATTTCTCTACCCCACACGTCTATATATGTTTTAATAACAACAATAATTTATTAGTTTTATTAAATAGTACCTAATGGTACTGTGAGCAAGCTCACAAATAGTACCCCACTGAGCTGTTCAAATTACCTTAGGTCAAAATCATGACCTTCTCTCTAGTAATAAGCAATCTTTGTGTGAAGTAAGAACTTCCTTTGTTTCTCTATAAGAGAGATATAGACTGGACACGAATTTTGCACTTTTCATGGACCTTGAACTTGTCCAATTGACCTTGGGTCAAAATCATGACAAACCCTAAGGTTATTTTTTAATTTTGCTCTGTAAGAGAGATATGAACCGGACACGATTGAACATAAGAACGGACAAACGGACAAAGGGATTCCTACAAACCCCCGAGACTTTGTTTGCGGCGCTAAAAAATAGTAAAGTGTTAATATATACGGGAAAATAGCGCTTTGGCGTTTTGAAAATAAAATCTTGAACTTAAATATGCTGCAACTTTTTATTTAAGTTGTTAAATAATATTTGTCATTTTTCTATCTTTGGTCTCCGTTTCCATGGTAACAAATGCTTTTCTGTTATTCTACATCAATGAATAACATCAGTTTAAGATGTAAACGTTTAGTTTTAATTGGTGTGATATCTAAAACCTTAAATGTAACATAATTACGTTTTTAATGTAACATAAATACGTTTACGTTTTCTTTCCTTTTGTTTAAAGGGTAGTGAAACTAAAAATATGATTTACAATGAATCAATTAATTATTTAGTACTTTAATTATAAATCGTATTTTTTCATTAAAACCCCCGGCACAATGAATAAGCCAAGAAAATTAATCGTTTAAATTAAATTTCCCGACGCTATTGGACCTGCCATTAAATCTATGACTATTCGGCAAACCCCGGTCGATTCCGTAACCTACATGAAGATGAGATACGAATCGACCGAGGTCAGCCGAGTGATCTATGACGTCACACCATCTATTCCGGTTTGTTTCATCAACATACCATCTAAATGACAAAGTCTGGAAAATTTAAAACAATATAATTATCGATATAAGACCGTCTTTGGCTTTCCGCTAAAATACAAACCAACATCAAATGGAGCACGTTCGTTAAAATCTAAAATCGGAGCTATGTTAGTGTTGGAAGAATTTCCGCGTAGTTGTGAAAACATTATCAACAGATGTCAAGTACCATAGAAAATGTCTGTCGTCGTTACTTCGACATGGTAATTCCGACTTTCGAATGTATTTTAAACATACCGATTATAATTATAACTTTTTTTTCAGTTACCGAAGAACTTGCCTTTGAATAGAAAGTTACTCGAGGCCATTTTCAGCTCTGATTGATAGCAGATTAACAGCTGTCATTTATATAATAATCAAAGTACCGAATTTGATTTTATCGATTATTTATGTATTATTTATCTTAAAATTATCGATATGTTAATATGCTTGGCAAGTAGTTTATAATCTGTATTTGAATTACGCACATTTTTATAATATGAATTCTCGGACTTTTCCGACAAGAATTTCGAGAAAACCTCTAATGAATCATGTTGTGTAATATTTAGAATAGAATTGATTTCATCATATTATGTATCGGTATTCGAAATATTTCAAAAATTGTATGGATCCAACAAAAAAATGAACTCTAGTCTCGTTCAATCAGATGCTCGGCTATCTCCGTTAATCTCCGACAAGTAAGCGGTATCAGGTCACGTGATAGCTTGATGATGCGACCTCTAAATATAGACTGACTCGCTGCTTGTCGGAGATGTACGGAGACAGCCGATGGTTGAACGAGACTATATCTGGCCTAGGAATACATACGACTGCAAAAAACTTCTGAATTGTTCGTACAATTTAAAATCTTACTATTTCCAAAGTATTTATAAATAAGTTTCCTTTAAAAAAATGTTTCAGCGTACTTTACGTCGAAATTATCGATTTTTATTCAAGAACTTAGTCTTGTCAGCGGTGATGATTTTTTCTTTAGGCCCAAACACTGTTTCAGTTTCGGTTTGCCAGAGTAACTGCATAGGAGAGTTGATTAAAATCAACTCCCAAAAAGGCATATATTTATGCATACATATATTTATTCTTTAGATTGACATGTGAACCTAAACTTTATTTTTTTTTTTTCAGTCGATTACAAGAGTAACAGAAATGCATGCCGTAAATCAGCGTTTTATTCATAGCACTGTGCACATGATATATGTAAACCAAACCGGAATAGATGGTGTGACGTCAAAAAATTAAGTTTTTTGGTTTTTATACAAAAGAATTCTACCTCATGTCAGCCTCCAGTAAATACGATTTCTCTAACTTTAAACGTGCATTAAGGCTTAATTATGTGGTTTAAACAACTTTATAAATATAAATGAAATATGTTTTTGACTTTCCTTCCCCTTTAACCTATATTCGTGTATGATATATTCTAATTTTATACCCCCGCAAACAAAGTTTAGGAGGTATATAGGTATCACCTTTTACGTCCGTCCGTCTGTCCGTCCGTCCGTCCGTCTGTCTGTCTGTGCAAAATTCGTGTCCGGTCCATATCTTTCTTATGGAGACACATTGGAAGATCTTACTTCACACAATAATTGCTTATGACCTAAGGGTGTGTCATTACCTTGACCCAAGGTCATTCGGGCAAGGTCAAGGTCACTGGTAGTAAAAGTGTAAAATTCGTGTCCAGTCAATATCTTTCTAATGGAGAAACATTGAAAGTTCCTTCTTCACACAGAGATTGCTTCTGACCTAAGGGTGTGTCATGACCTTGACACAAGGCTATTCGGGCAAGTTCAAGGTCACTGGAAGAAAAGGTGCAAAATTCGTGTCCGTTCTATAATTTTTTAATGGAGTAACATTGGAAGTTTTTACTTCACACAAAGATTGCTTATGACCTAAGAGTGTGTAATGACCTGACCCAAGGTCATTTGGGCAAGGTCAAGGTCACTGGCAGAAAAAGTGCAAAATTCATGTCCGGCCCATATCTTTTTATGAACAAATATTGGAAGTTCTTTATTCATATTAAGATTATAACCTGAGGGTGAATCATGACCTTGACCCAAAGTTAATTTAGAGAGTTCAAGGTCATTTTTAAAAAAAAATTTCACTTCATGTCTGTCATGTCTTGTATTAATTGAAATAATTAGAAGCTAATATTTGACACAAAGCTTGCTTGTCTCATGCCCCAGGAAATTATTTTTTTGATTTTCATCCCCGTCTCTCTGAAAATCTGAAAATGGCCTTCTTCGATGTGTTTTTTTTGGGGGGGGGGGGGGGGTGGAAATGTGTGGAAATAAAATTCGAAAAAAAAAAATCGGGCTCAGTATACCAATAATTCAAAATGTTTATATTAAATGGCTGCTTGACATGTGGAATTTCGTTTGATTCGAGTCATGTTTGTGAACAAAAGGATGAAAATGTTCTCATGCATTAACGGTTAACTTGAAATAAAATGGAATTTAAAGAATAGAAATTGGTTTGTGTACTCATATTAGCATTAACAGTTTTAAACGATAGACCAGTTGTTATTTATAGACAATGGACTGTGAAATAGATTTATCCAATATTTTCTATAATAGAAAAAATACATGAATTATGATTTTTTTCTTAGCGGGGGGTATCAATTGTGAGCTTGCTCACAGTACCTCTTGTTCATATTAGTGATGAATAAGGAAGTCTACTTACTGTCGTTATTACTGCAGTCGCAATGAACTAATGTGATACCTGCAATGACAATAATGACATTTATATTAATTTGTCGCATACAGAGTAACCAATTTTATAGTACCCTGGGACAATTTTCATTGATCGTCATTTCTAAAATTTGAATAATTTTGCCCGTTTACTTTTCCGTATGATGTCATGAGACCATAATTCATAATTTGTCTTGGACCTAATAAATCCATGAAAATTGAAAAAAACCCTGAATGTTATAAATCCTGTACTTTGTTGATGGCTTGGTCACCAAATGTAAATTCTATTTTGATATTGCTTAAAATGCATTGTTCAAAATTTGAATTTAGTTTAGTTATCTAAAGAGTCAACGAACAAGAAGGTAAATTCAGACTTGTTATTATTTTCTTTGTATGAAATTCATTTAGAGATGAACAGCAGTAACAACTAAATCGTCAGGGTCGTTGTGCATTCAAATATGTAACTTTTGTCGCAATCTCGGCCATGTCGAGTGTTTTTGGTTTTTTTGCGTTTGGACAAACCAGTGCAGCACATTATCAATATACCTCAACATATTGACTTAATTAAATCCATCTTAAGAATACAGTGTAAGCTGAATTAGTGTTCTAGATTAACACAATATTGACTATTAGAGCAAGTTTTACATTACCATGTTTAAAGAACTATATCAAAAATAGGACAACGCTCCTAATATCATCTCTCTTTTATTCCTAAAAATCGTACCTTTTCTGAATAATTATATGCATGCCATAAATGATAAAATGCACCTAAATGTTGAAATGACAGCACTCAAAATTGTAGATAAGATTTTTGATTAGGAAGAATCAGGTTGCAGAGGAGAAAATTAGAGAAACTCGAAATATTTTTTTTCGACACACTCCTCTTACAGACAAGTCTCGTGGCATGAATCCATCTTTACCTAGATTTGGTTGCATAATCGGACATGATCTACTTAATTTCGAGGTCGAACTATCGTTACTTTAATCATGTACATCAGAGAAAACTTAGATTTTTTTCTTCTTTAAATAATTAATTAATGTTTAAAAGGCCGATGACTGTTCCAATAAACTCACCTCTCAGTAAAAGTAAAAGCCAATAAAACAAAATTGCCATTGTAGTATTCAATGTCGGATCTTAGCCTTGTGGCATAGATAAGAAAGAGTAGGAACAAAGTGAACACGGCAATCCGTTTTTGAAGGGCATACTGGTATGGCGCGAAAACCACGTAGAGAAATGTTACTTCTTCAAGCAAAGTTCAGGATAATCTCTTCAGGTTTTTTCAATAACCTTTTATCAATCGTCTCTTTGATGAAGTCTTGATTGATTATTGAACAGTAGAAATTCTAATGCACAATAAAAAATTGTCAACATTAAGTATAGAGAGATTGCGTTTACAAAAATCGATCAAATCATTGCATCTTTTCATTTTGTTCTGTATAATTATTTTCCCTTCACCAATAAAAAGGCCGAAGCAAAAAAAAAAAAGCAGAGACAAACTACACCCCCAATGATTAGATTGTTTTTCTTTGTTGATGCATTATCACTTATTCGTTTGCAAAATCTCATTCTTTGCGTGATTAAAGTTATAACGTTTAGAACCATATATAAACACAAATTGCTATCTTTTGGCTCAAAAAGGTCATAATGATACCGATCAGTCTCGTAGATAAGAGCACAGACACCTGATTATTAAACTTCCATACCATAGAGTTGACACACTATTGAAACCATTTTTTTTAAAATTGGCTGTTCATGAAAGATAAATGAAAGTCTTAACTTTTTGTCTAACAGTAACTATTAGTATGAACAAGATGTCTGCTTTCAGAACAGGGGAGGAAATTGTGACATTTATCGACTTCTTACAAATCTTAAAAGTCCTGGCGTGCCTAATTAGTATAGTCTATTTACAGTTTAATTCATCGTAGAATTCTTTATACTTACTTACTTACTTAGGCCTGTTGTTCCATGAGGTGTTTAGGTCACCAAGAACAGTCCTCCAATTAACGAACACGGTTCTGGGCTGCTCTGGCGGCACTGTTCCAGGTCATATCTAGTGCCTGTAGCTCTGCCTCTGCATTCCGCCTCCAGGAATTTCTTAAACATCCTCTTTTCCTCTTGCCATGGGGATTCCCGGTAAGGGCCTAGCGTGTGATGCTGAATGGTTGTTGTCTCAAGGGTTGTCCTATCCAGCCCCATTTGTGACGTCTTATTTGCATCTCCATTGATTCTCGTCCTGCTTTCCTCCACAGGTCTTCATTTGAAATCCCTTTAGGGTCTGGATCCTATACAGAAATGTTTTCGTAGTCCTCCAGGTCTCCGCTCCATACAACAGGGTGGACTTAACGTTGGAGTTAAGGATCCTCAGCTTTGTGATAATACGGATGTTCTTAGAGGCTCACATGTTTTAAGCATGGAAAATGCAGTTATTGCCTTGCCGATTCTTGATTTGATAATCGAGTCTGTGCCACCCAGTCTGTCCACCACACTCCCAATGTAGATAAAGGACTCGACTTCTTTTGATGGACTTATCACCAACTGTAACTGATAAACTGGGCATGCAGTGGTGTTTATCTTCATCACTTCTGTTTTCTTCAGGTTGATCTTTAGTCCAAATTCATGCCAGGCAAGTTGTCTTGTTCTGCACCTGATTGTGGTTGTGTGAGAGGAGAGCCAGGTCATCAGCAAAGTCTAGGTTGTCAAGTTGTGTCAGGAGTGTCCACTGTATTTCATTCCTCCTGTCTGATGTGGTAGTCTACAGAATCCAATCGATAACAAGGAGGAAGAGAAATTGTGCCGTATTTGCATTCATATGGGTGTGTTACTACCGTGATTTTTTTTTTCAAATGATCATAACAAATTTTATATTTTTTTTTAAGTTTCATTTGCTGCAATATATGTACGTAGATGAATTATCGTCGGACAAAGTTATTACAAAATTGCACAAGGGTATTGTCAAACGTTCCTAACAGCAACAGTTTTGATAAGAAAATTAAAATGATTTCATTATTTGTGCTAGATAAAGCAATTGCTTAAAGACTGCAGTCTATAACAGTTATTTAAAATCAAGAATCTATGAATACTAAACTCCTTGAAGAAGAAATTAAACGGTTGGAAGAATTAAGAAACTTTGATCAATCCGAAGAAATTTTAGAAAAATTATCCATTGCTCAAACCAAACTGGAAGAGTTTCGAAAAGATTATATCAAAGGATTATTTGTAAGAACAAAACTCAAATGGATTTCTTAAGTTTAGAAAAACGAAATTATGTAAATAAAACAGTAAACAAACTTGTGCAGAGCAATGGTGATACTATTACAGATCAATCTGACATACTGTCGGAAATTGAACATTTTTACAAAAATCTGTACTCCAGTTGTGATAACAAATTACATGATGTTGATATTAGTACAATAGTTGATAAGACAAAGGTAAACTTATTAGATAATGATATGTCATGTAAATTAGAGGGTATTATCACTAGAGAGGAAGCCCTTGCTGCTTTGAAGGGAATGAAAAATGATAAAAGCCCTGGTACTGATGGCTTCTCTGCAGAATTTTTAAAAAAAATTTGGAAGGATATTGGCCACTTTTTGATTAGATCATTAAATTTTGGATTTAGTAAAGGGGAATTATCTATAACTCAAAAACAAGGTATTATATCAATACTACCCAAAGGAAATAAGCCAAGAGAATACCTGAGTAACTGGCGTCCTATATCTTTACTTAATGTTACATATAAGATAGCATCAGCATGCATTGCAAACAGAAAAAACAGTCGTAAACTTTTTAATTCATGATAATCAGAAGGGCTTCATCAAAGATAGGTTTATTGGAGAAAATACTAGGCTTATATATGATGCTCTTCACATCACTAAAGAAGAACAAATTCCAGGAATGATTTTACTTATTGACTTCGAAAAAGCTTTTGACTCCATATCTTTGAGATTTATGTATGATACGTTAAGATTTTTTAATTTTGGTCATGAACTTATCAAATGGATATCAGTATTTTATAATAAGGCAAAATTATGCGTTATCCAGAATGGGATCTTCTCAGAATTTTTTGAAATTGGAAGGGGTTGTCGACAGGGTGGCCCTGTCTCTCCATATCTTTTTAACCTGTGTGTCGAAATCATGGGACACATGATACGACAAAATATAAATATTAAAGGTATTAAAATAGGGGAAAAAATTTGTTTATAACAGTATGCTGATGACACAGTTTTGTTTTTAGATGGATCAGAAAAATCTCTCAAGTCTGCTCTCGACCTACTCTTCCAGTTTTCAAAATTTTCAGGGCTTAAGCCTAATATTAATAAAACTAAAGCAATCTGGATAGGATCCATGATTAACAGTCAAGTTTTGCTTTGTCAAAATACTGGGCTCCAGTGGACAAATGAACCTTTTACAGTTTTAGGTGTAACTTATACAGCTAATCTGAAAACATGGAACATCTGAACTTTAATGAGAAATTTAATCTGGTACAAAAAGAAATAACACAATGGTCAAAGAGAAACATCTCTCCTATTGGCAAATTTACAGTTGTGAAAAGCTTATTCTTATCCAAGTTTACCCATTTATTTACAGTGTTACCTAAACCAAACTCTCAGTGGATTAAAAAATTAGAGCAAGTTTTCTATAGATATATCTGGGGTAATAAAATTGATAAAGTATCTAGGAAAACTTTACAGTTGGACTATGATAAAGGGGGATGTAGAATGGTTCATATTGATACATACATAAAATCTCTTAAACTTACTTGGATAAGAAGGCTTCTTCATATCCAAGTAAGAAAGGTCCATGTTTTTCAATGAAGTAATTAATTGTAACACTGCTCATCTCATACAATTTGGATCACAGTATTCTAAACAAAAAGCTAATTCAACAACAAATCTATTTTGGAAAGAAACTCTATCTTACTTTGCTGATTTTTTTGGATTCTATAGAGCCAAAATGTGAACATGATATCTTATTAGAACCTTTGTGGTATAATGAGAAGATCAGTGTGCAAAATAACTATATTTTTTATAAGTCTTTATATGAAAAGGGTTTTTATATTTCATATGATCTGCTGGATAAGCAGGGGAATTTTATTAGTTATGAACAAATAACCAATGATTACCTAGTTAAGCTACAATTTACTAAATATGAAGGCTTAAAAAAGGCTATATTAAGCTCCTGGCCAAGTATCAGACAATTTTCACATGAATTAGTAGTGAAACCGTACCAGTTAGAATCTATTAAAATTCTGTGTAAAGATAAAAAAGACTCAAGAACATTATATGACTTTTTTATTTCAAAACTACAGCATAGGCCAATATGTGAATCTAAGTGGGCTATTGACTTAAATCTTGAACCAGACTTTAATTGGAACCACATATATTGCAACTCTAAGCTAATCACAAAAGATACAGAACTGGTATGGTTTAATTACAGAATAATTCATAGAATTTTAGGTATAATAAAATTTTTGTATCTTTCTAAGATAAAAAAGCAATAACTTATGTGCAATATGCATGTTGGAACCTGAAACTTTTAAGCACTTATTCTACCAATGCCCACTAATCTTGAATCTCTGGACAAAATTGTCAGACTATATTTTTAGTAAGTAAGTAAGTAAGTAAATAATTTATTATAGTGACATGTGTTATAACAATTACAAAATGTTATACAAAATACATAATGAAACACCCGGCCCATTGGGCCTATATGTCACTGCAAATACAATTATAACATAAATATACACATTACGCATTGCGTTTTTTATACAATAATGATTGTCTGTAAAGGTAAGATTCAATTAAATATTTAGAGGTTTGTCTAGGAAAATTTGACAGTAGAAAAAAAATACAGTCTAAATTTGACATTACCAGTGTTGGATTATATCCTATATTATTAAATAATTCCCTTCTAAAATCAGAATAGATTGTACAATTCAGCAGAAAATGACTCTCGTCTTCTATTTCATTTAATACACAAAAATTACATATTCTTTCATCGAGAGGTTCCCCCTTATATCGCCCCGTTTCAATTCTAATTGGGAGTATCCCACATCTGAATTGTGCCAAAATAGATCTTTGAGATTTTGAGATGTTCATTTCAAGGTAATTTTCAGTTTTAAAATTTGTTTTAATGCTTTTATACAATCGCAATTTTGGTAGTTGATTTATCTTTCCTAACCATTCATTTTCATAAGTAAGAAACAGCTTGTTTTCAAATTCATTAACATCACAGATTGATAAATTATCGTAAATATATAACAGATTCATGGATTCAAATAGTGATTTAATACGTGATGTCCATCTAGATAAACCAGTTTGATTAAAGTCCCACAGGAAAACACGCTTTGTTAGCCGATCGTCCTCCATTGTCAGCAATCGATTCCATAATCGCACGGCGTTAATACAGTGTCTATGATAACAGAGTTTCCATCCAAATTCCCCGTGTAGCGCTGGTAAAGGTGTAAATCTGTGAACGCCTAAGTAAAAACGTAAGGCTCGATTCTGTACCATTTCAATAGAATGATAATTCTGGAGGCCCCACACTTCACTACAGTAATCCAAAACTGGTGCTACACAATTTAAAAACAATTTTTCAAAAGTTGAAATTCCTATTTCTTTATATGGACGAATTTTGGAAATCATGCCTCCGAGAGCGCGTCCACCAGCTTTTGATAAAGTATCGGCGTTGTTTTGGAAATTCATTTTTTCATGAAATATTACACCAAGGTATTTATAATCTGTATTATACTGGAGAATATTGCTGTTAATTTGGAACTGAGAATCGCTTCGGGGTCCTTTTTTCCTAAAATGTATAATTCCTGATTTTTTCATATTTATATGAAGACGCCATTTTTCACACCAGTAAGACACAGTATCCAATATTTTTTGCAAATTTTCTTTTGAGTCGGATAAAATAGCAATATCATCAGCATACAATAAAATACCTAAATTGATTTCGCCCACCGTTATACCTTTCCTCAGTTCTTTAATTTCTTTTGCGAGATCGTTAATGAAAAGAGCAAAGAGGGTCGGTGATAAGTTGTCTCCTTGTCGTACCCCAGCTGAAGTAGAGAACCAGTCGGTACATAGCTCACTGACTCTTACACACGATACTGTGTTTCCATAAATAGATTTTATTGAATTGTAAAAATCCCCGTCGATTCCATTATTTAAGAGGGAGAACTTTAAGAGGTCACGGTCCACTGTATCGAAAGCTTTTTGTAGATCGATGAACGCAACGAATGTTTCTTTTCTATTCTGTATAATACTGTTAAGTGTAAAAACGTGGTCAGCACAAGAGCGTTCACGTCGAAATCCATTTTGCTCATCAACAAGCAGGTTGTTATCTTCTAAATATGATACCAATCTATGATTTAAAATAGAGCTGTACATTTTATAAATAGTTGATAATAGACTGATTCCTCGATAGTTAAGCGGTACTCTTGGGTCACTGTTAGAATCTTTTAAAATAGGACATATAATAGCTTGTCGCCACACAGAGGGAATTATATGGGACTCAAAACATAACATGAAGAGGCGATGAATAACTTCTATTACACAATCGTATTTGAGCACTTCATATGGGATCTCATCTACACCAGAGGATTTTCCATTTTTAGATTTCATAATAACATTTTTCACTTCATCGAGTTCTATAGGTCTGTTAAGGTAGGGATTATGTTCTCTAAGGGGGTCCAGCATATTATTTTCCATGAAGTTTACCGATTCTTTGACACGTTGGAGAAAGGCGTCATTGCTGGCTACATCTGTGGAGGGATTATATAAGTTACAGAATTCCGATTTCCAAACGTTTTGCACATACGTGGGGTCACTAGATATAGACCCGTCATTGTCATCAGTATAACACTCTGTCGGTACTTTATTTTTCCTTTTTGGTCCAAGAGACCTCAGTTCTTCCCAAAACTTTTTGGGATTATTTGAAGAGAAATTATCAAGGTTTATAGCCAGATCTAAGTTGTATTTTCGACGAAAAAAACGCATCCGTTTGTCGAGTTCCTGTTGAGCCCTTTTGTATTCACTGAAAGATTTTTGTTTTAATACGCTATTTCCTTTTTTGTGTTTTAGGAATGTTTTCTCTTTTTCCCGCATGACTCGCCATAGCTCAGTGAGCTCATTGTTCCAGTAGGGTTTATGTGTACGGAATTTTTTCCGCGACCTTTTTGACCAATCAAATTTCGGTATACTACACTCCATTTCTTTTGTTATAATGTTACATAACTGTGTGTAGGTTCTGTCAATGTTTTCTTGTGATTCACGGCATGTTTCAATGATCCGTATCATATTCAATAAGCTTCCTCTTACGTTTACAGAAGACATGAAAGAAGGAGGGATACATCGTAGTTTATATTTTTTAATAGGACGCGTGGATGATGTTACAGTGTTTTCACTCGGATGTGCATTTTCAAAATCACGTATCATAAAGTCAAATATGAGAAATCCATGATCGGGTATTCTACAGTTTTCGCCCTGCATACTTACTAGACCAGCATTTTCAACAATGTCACTACAAGATATTATTTGAAAGTTTGAGCACTGATTGTAAACATCATGAGGAACACATATATAGTCAACCACGGAATGACCTCTTGTCGATTGAAATGTATAGTCATTTGATTTATTGCCAAATCTTCCATTCAATACACAGAATTTACAATCGTTTAAGAATTCTAGAAACGAGCTTCCATGTTGATTGTGAACATTGTCAATAGTAAGCCTAGGAGGAATAGTATCAAGATCCTTGTCAAAATCGGGTATATTCGAAATGCGTGCATTAAAATCGCCACATATAAATATAGAGTCGGTATCATATTGGATGTAAATTTGGGTAAGCAGGTGGGAAAAGAAGGATGATGCGTCACGGCCCCATGGTGAACTCTCAGGTGGTAAATAGCAGGAAAACACAACAAATACATAGTCCGAGAATTTGTTCGTAAATTTAACACCTAGAATTCCATCAAATGAATTGTCTATAATGTCTACTTTGTAGTTCTTGCATAGATGTTTTTTGATAAATAGTCCCACTCCACCGGACCCTTTTGGTGCTTTCACGTGTACGTTAGATCGATTCAGACCCATCCATTGATACCCATCTAAATCTAGATTTTCTTTGTTTAATAAATGAGTTTCGTTAATTGATACAATGTCACAATCTGTATATTTGATAATTTCTACCCTTAGATCATGATTTTTATTTGTCCAACCACAGACGTTCAGATGCCCTATCCTTATAGTTTCAAAGGGTCGGGGTAATTCCTAACTCGAACTTTCATCTCTTGTGTTTGGTTCGTTGTCTGTTTTCTTTACAATGCGGCCGTTTGCAGTTATCCTGAAGTCTTTACCGTTCGGCATTTCATTCAAGATTGTTCTAGCGTTTAATTCGATCAGTCTCTCCGTGTGACTTTTACTCGAACGTAGAAAAACTGAGCGATAGTCTGAAATCTCCCCAAGTTTTCGTTTAGCCCTCAGGACCCGAATTTTCTGATCTACCCTAGCAAAGCTGATTTTCACCAACCCCGGTTTATCTATTTTTTTAATAGATCTGGCAAGAGAATAACATTTGATATCCAGAGTGTTCTATTAGGTAATCCAGATATGGATCATGTAGTTAATTTGATCATTATATTGGTAAAAAAAATTATTTTTCAAAGGTCGAGAAAAGATATAAAGATATAATTTGAAATGTTAATGTCCTACTTACAAACCTATTACAATACTGAAAGGAAACTATTTACTACTGAAGACTTTACAAAGAGATGGTCACCATGGAGTTGTCTCTTTCCAGTATAAATATTTAATTAACACATCAATGCTGATGTAGATATTAATCTTCTTCTTTTTCTTTAGATAATTTGTACTGTATGTATCTTTAAATATATATAGGTGTATACCAATACACTGTACCAACTTGCTGTGTGTGAGAGTCTGTGAGAAAGGGGTGTTCTGTCTGTCTGTCTATATACTATAAAAATTTGAAAAAAAGAAAAAAAAAGAATCTATGAATACGTAAAAGAAAATACTGACTTATAAAATGGAATATATTTGAAAATGAAATTCTACGTACCATAGCTATGTCATGATGTAAATTTTGAATTTATTGGGTGGGTGTAAATACAAAATTTACAACATGACAACTGTAAATTTTGTATTTACACCCACCCAATCAGAGTTGAGGTCAATTACTTTGAAAAGTAATTAATTACTTTCAAATACATTGACAATTTTATCAATTACTTGCAATTACAATTACATTGATTTTTTAAAATGTAATTAATTACTCTCAATTACTTTGATAAATGTAATTAATTACATTTAAAATACTTAAGTTTATTTTTTTAAATCTTGAGAACATATACATTTATTAACAGCATTAAGATATACAGAGCTTCATGTACGGTTATGTTTTTAAAGGTTGTATAGTTCAGTTCAGATTTTTTTGAACATTTCTAGAAAAATTTTCTTTAACATTAAATTCATTAAGTACCACTGAGTTAATTTTTGTTCTGAATAATATTTTCTCTATAGTGAATTAATTTTTATTCACATATTAAAACTATGTTTATTCAGAAAGTACAACTTTCGGCAGTACAGCATATCAGTATATAAATAATAATTACTATAATTCACAAGAATGAGATATTTTGGCTCCCTTAAGTCTAAAATCAATGGGGGTTCTTGGGTATTAGAGGAGTTCACACCTCTACAAAATTAGATCTTTACCTATTGCCATGGGCAGTGTGTTATGCTGTATAACCATATGAAACATTATGGGACATTTAATTATTGCATAAACAAAAGTCCATGCCAAGCATGTATAAAATCTATTTATCATTATAAGACACCTTTTTTATATTTCAAACTTGGAAAAAAAGTAATTGAGATGTAGTTGAAAAGTAATTGAAAATACACAATATTTTTGGAATGTATTTAAATACATTCAATTACTTGTAATTGAAGACATACTCAATTACAAATTACTTTCAATTACTTTGAAAAATGTAATTAATTACACGCAATTACAAATACTTTTTTTCAATTACCCCATCCCTGCACCCAATAAATTCAAAATTTACAACATGACAGCTACTCCTTCTAATCCACACTCTTTAAATTGATAATTTAAACAAACAAAAAGCCTGAAAATGTACACAATATAAATGTCCATTAAAACTTACACGGTCGGTAAATGTAACTGTCCTTTCTTATATAATATATTTTAACAAAGTCATGTTGTATAGTTTTAAAAATCAATTTTATCAAAAAGGACGGTATAAATATTTAATAATTGCATATAGATAAGGCTTCTATTATTATATTTGTAAGGTGATATTTCAGATCGTGGTACGAGAGAGAACGTATGGCGATTGCAAAAAAGAGTTCTTATGCTGAAATGAATTTTAAAGTAGTTTTTTTTAATATTTTGATGAGTAATTAAGAAACTAGTTGCAAAATTCAACAAATCAATTCTCCCAGACCCCTTTAATTCATTAATTCAATGTATAACTCCTCTTTTCCAGAGAGTACATGAAATGTATATTATGTAACAGTATCAAAATATTCGTATTATTCAACAAACATGACATATAAAAATTACCAACCAACCCCTTTCAAAAAATATTCAATTTTATAACATATATCGGAGCACTTGATCTCCTAATTAATTGCCGTTGTTAACTGTCATTTGTGGACGAAATGAATTATGCCCCCACAACACCTCACATCATGAAATTCGTGTTCATCCGAATTAATTCAAACGTGATAATGAAATGGTTTCATCTATAAAACCCACAAACTCCATTCGTATTGCTCAACCGCTGGGTATGCATCGATGGATCAAAAGTGATGTCTACCGAAAAACAATGCATCGGGATTGTAAATCACATTTTCCATTTTTATTTTACAATTTGCACGATTGAAAAAAGGTTTCAAAAAAAGTTTCAAAATTGGTTTGATATTGACAACAAATTGCATACATGTATATCCTTGGATGATTTTAACTAGTAGAACAAAAAACTCCAAAAGAATGAATAAACACTCTAAAAATGAATGTATAAACACTGAATTGAAAATTAAAATAGATGATCGTATGAATAAATGAATTACAAATTAAAATAAAGTCCTATGATGAATGATCGCGGCTAGTGAAGAATTCTGCTGCAATTACGTATGTATACATATAGGTAATGGCGCATATTTAGTAGTTGGCATGAATTTCTATATCTAATTAAATCACAACAGTTGTGTTGTATTCATAGCTTTTATAGCAAATTAACCAAAATATATATTCCACTTGTCTCAGAGAGAGAGAGAGAGAGAGAGAGAGAGAGAGAGAGAGAGAGAGAGAGAGAGAGAGAGAGAGAGAGAGAGAGAGAGACTTTATTGATAATGTATATGTAACACATGGTCGAAAATAATAAATCACCTGCTAAATACCTAATGTCAATTACTCAAGGAAATCTACGCACATTCATTGTTACGCATGGATGCGTGACACAGTCGACAAGACTGTATATGAGTTTAAACCGTCGGGGGATACGTCACAGAAGGGTTGTGTCTTCGGTGTCTTCATATCCAGTAGACCATTCGATCCCAAGCACACGCAGGCGTGGATTTAAAGACTTTTTTCTTTCTTTATAAGAAAAAAAAGTAAAAGGCTAACGTTGTCCAGGACGCACCGTTTTCTTTCAGAAAGATGGATCGGCGGTTCTGTTCGTTGATCGGTGTTGTGTTGTTTTTTATGGTCTTGGCGTGTGGATATGGACTGGAACTGGATCACCATGAGGACCATGTGGAAATGATGCTGGATCCATTTGATCGTGTGAAGGATTTACTGAAAATTCACAGCAAAGGCCTCACTTTGGCCGCTGTTAACAGTCTGGTTCAAAAACTGTTCTCTCGCATTCATTGCACACCCCCAACAAGTGTGCCAGCTGCTGGTGGGGGCAACCCTTGCACGCAGTCCCTGGTAAGTCTTTTCTTAATATACTTACGTCTAATAAAACATACAGTAAAAAGTAAAAAAAAGTATGCTTGCTGCCAACAAAAAAAAAATTGTGTCACTTGGAAAATGTGAACGGTTCAATAATTAGATTGCTTCATCCGACCCCAAATATTTGAATCATAAATGGCTTGCCATTAAACACGTGCCCCCGTGTGTGCTTTTAATCTTTAAAAGGCACATAATGTGAAGAAAAAATGTGAAGACGGGTGTGTAATCCCTTTATTGTGTAATTATAGAGTCCGTAGCATAAATAGCTAGTTTGAATGACCCCGACTAAACTTCAGGATTAATTCTATTCAACAATAATTCTAAACCCAAAACAAACAAATCTTTACAATATTCATTCAGTAATCAAAATGTGTACATGTTTTTCGATACGCAACGCTCTATTTTATTCATGGCTGTTTTTATAGATAATTCTGATTTTTTCCCCTCTTAACCCATTAATTCAGTTGATATATTTTTGTGTTTATTTTGGAAATCAAAAGTGGCAATCTTTAGAATCATTTTAACAGGAGCTTGGACTTTAGTTAGTTGTGTCACACAGCAATGTGACGTAGACCTGTATATTTCATTGCTGGCACCTCAGCAATGGCTCTTTGAAATCAACAAGATTTGTCTGGCTTTTGAGCTAAGACTACGCAATCGGTGCATATTTTGATTGAAACCGTGTCATTTTTAACTTGCTTTGACTCAAGGAATTGATAGCTACGCCCCAGTGAAAGTCCAAGGTCTTGTTAAAATAGTTCTAGCTATATGACGCCTGATTTTCAATTCTACTTGTTACTTTAGAATGTGTTGTTGTGTTCATAAGACTTGTATTCACTGCCACCCGATATATGTTACATCAACAACACGCGATGACGATGACATCCATACGAACAGTATTCAACATGGCAGGTTCTTTCTAATCGATCAAAATATGATTGATGTTCCCCCGTATCATCAAATATTTGATTGACCAATTAAGACCTTTCCCTCATTAACATGGTTAGCAAAAAAAAAAAAAACAAAAACAAAAACAACAACAACATGTATATAGATAAAAAAATCTTCAATGAAACTTTTTTTGCGTTTTTGTTTTAAATATTAGAAGGAAAATTTACGTTTATTACATGCTGACCTAAAACTGTCCAATTTTACTATAATTCATCATCACGGCTAACCTACTACGTAGATTTAACAGTTCTCGTTAATCCTAGGCGCCCTAAATTAAAAGTATTTTGAACTTATAATGAGAAGTGATGTCATATTTCTGTTATAATTTATTTGATTTAGGTTTTATTCTAGAACGGTGTACAATAGAGACATTTTGTGAACTAGGTTAGTGTCCCGTGTGTTGTAAGCTTTACCCCTAGGGGAAATGCAACAGGTTTAACAGACGTTTAATTGAGAGAAGAAAATAAAACCCACAACTAAATATCCTGTTTGGTTATGTGCATGGAATTATCAATATTTGATTTGCAATTCTTCGAATTTTACCGCTTCCACTTATCACCAAAAAAAGATGAAACAATGACTTTTCTTGGTTTATAGTTTGTCAGAATTATAATAGAAAAATGTTCAATAAGCTTTCAAATAAGCATATATGTTTACCGCAGTTGCCCCCCCCCCCCCAAAAAAAAATGAATCATCTATGGAATTACTGTTGTTGCCGATTCTGATTGCATGACGTCATTAATGGGACAGTGTCAAATCAAATGACTCCTACAGGCATCTGTCTATAAATATCGGTGGAGTCCCGGTGATGTCATTCGTGTTCAAATTGTTTCAGGTGTGTTACGAGGAAATGATACAGGCACGGTCCAATTCTTAACGAATCACTTTCATACACAAATTAATTAACATCCTGTGTTTTCTGCACGGACATAATCATTTTACTCACGGTTTTATGATATAAATAGTTACAGCTTGACATCTCGACCCCCCCCCCATTTTCACCTGCACACACGCATATTTCTGACGTAGACTCATGTGGGACAGGGGGTCAGTCATGGTCGTTCGTGCCGGACAATTTGTACCTCATCTGTCACGGAAGTGCTTTAGGCTGCACGATGTTATATATTTTGTTGTCTGAAAAAAAATGAATGTGTTTTGTTTCTCATACAATGTACATAGATTGACAATCGAAACAATTAAAGGATTGTTCGCGTAGTTGAATAACACTTCATTCACATTGACTCCTTTTAGCTTGTGTCATCCATCTAGGCCTTTGTTTAGAGTTCTCTATAGTGCAAAGTGTCTGGGTGAGACGTAGCTGTTGACATTCGAAAAGTCTTTCAATCCGAATCAAATATTTTTTATTGCTGAAATTGTATTGCATATGCACGGTATTTGCAATGTATTCAAACCAAAAAATACATGCAGCAAGCGTCTTATTTCTTTATGCTTTGAATACTGGTCTTTTCAATTTGAGACTTCACGGAACTTGATATGGGGGTTAGGGAATAAAATAATTAAAAAGGACTAGATTTTAATTATTTTCCTATTTTCTACCTCAATAGGCGTTTCTCTAATATTAATCTATTCAGTAAGTGAAGTTACGCCCGATGTTTCAAATCATGTTTAATTTCCATCTAGAGGAACATTCATCATAGCTGAAAATATATTGAATATTTTCAGCTATATATAAAACAAACTTTGAAATCTGTTGTTTATGTTGCATAGACTTTCATTGATTCAAATCATTTTTAATTTCCATCCAGAGGAACATTCACCATAGCTGGAAATATATTGAATATACATAAAACACACTTTGAAATCTGTTGTTTATCTTGTGTAGACTTTTCGTTAAATAAAATAGATTTATTCAAATTAGGGACACGATAATACACTAAATGGTAAATGTATATCTTTTCGACATATTTGTGACATTGATGAATGCTGATCCAGCAGTCTCCCGTATTTTTGCTACATCACTGGGCCGGTTGTATGCCCTTTTGCATTATTTAACCGTTTCACTATATATATTGCTTGACTGCTCAAATCCAATAGAATTAGGAGATCGGGTCATTTCTTTTATGTCCATAAAAGTTTATTTACTCAACAAAATTGATATCGCACATTCATACATGTACAATCTTTAAATAACGCCTTAGGCAGAAATGCCTTTTACAGTGTACTTTATACATGTCTTTGCAAATCGTCCCCAGTTATATAGAGCATGTGTTTTTATTTTTGTGCAGATGACATGTTAGTTTTCGATATCTGCAAAATATGTTCAAATTAGCACAAATTATATAATGTGTACAAGTAGATAAGGCTTGAAAGGCTAGGTATGCGAGGATTAGCAAGATTAATAGAAAATGTATTGATCTGTAACATAGATTGGAATCTGTAGGCCAATTATAGACAGTTTAGGTACGACAGTACTGGCTATTTGGAAAGATTGACCGACTTAATACACAAAGAACCATTTTAACAAGACCTTGGACTTTGGGTAGTTGTGTCAAACAGAAATGTGATGTAGGCCTGTCTATTTCATTGCTGGTCATTCAGCCTTGGCTGTTTGAAATCGACAGGATTGGTCTTGCTTTTGATCTAAAACTACGCAATCGGTGCATATTTCACTTGATACCGCGTCATTTTTAACTTGTTTTGACGCAAGAAATAGATATCTACGTCCTACCGAAAGTCCAAGGTCTTGTTTAAATGGTTCTAAGATCGACTCGACTCCATTTTGTTAAAAAACGTGCACTATTTCTATGTACGCAGATAGCATAAACAGGAGACTACACAAAACATACAAACTTGTTATCTTGTTATTATAAGAAGTTAGGATGATCTTGTAAACATCGTTAATAAAGTATTTAAATTGCCAAGATGTTTTGGATCGTTTACATGTATACTTAATAGGTTCGATACACCCAAAGATTCACCAAGCAATTGATTTTTAACACTCGAGTATTTTCTAAATATAATTTTGAGTTTGTTATTACTTTGGTATTAGTCACAAATTAATGATCTAATCAAATACTAATTCATATGTTTCATGTTAATCAATATGCAACAACAGGGATCACTGTGAATATATTTTTCATTTTCATCGTCGACCGAAATGTGAGCCAATTTTTATGAAATGTCGTTGTAACATGTCGTGAACTTGTGTTTAAAACGCTTGGAATCTCGTGTTTTAAAACCTTATCGTTCTTTTTTTTTAAACAAAGAAACTTCTGTGTATTTTTATCGTAAACAAAGCTAAATCTGGCGATGCATGCTTCATGAAAAAAAAATAGACAATGCTTATTAAAACATCTGATATGTGTATAAACCTACTATACTCTACATTGTCATTAATTTGCATAGAGGGAAATCATTGTACCGTGTAGACATTTTTTGAAAGTATAAGAAACTAATCTGTCATTCAGAACAGGATCCTCTCTAAAAACTTTTTTTAAAGAAGGTTTCAGTGAATGAATCCAAATATGTCTACATCAAAAAACTTCTTATCGATTTAGAATTTATTCTCAGACTCCCGCATTACTTTCGCTATAAATTGTTTGATGTTAACCATTCCAAAGGCTGATCAACAAATAGGTGATATAAGCACAATTAGAGATAGGGGCGGTTAAAAATGGGGTTTCGGTAACCGAGAATGAAATTGTATAAAGTAGTTCATACTCGATAAATATACTATTTTATTGAGAAAAAAAACACGAAAAAAACAACGTTAGCATTATGTCTGCTGTTGCTCTTTGTTGTCTGTGTGTTTGAATTGTCACGAAGAAAATAACCATAGTTACATAATTTAACAAGTACAACTTAAAGAATAAACATACAGAACGAAAAAATGAACAATGCCAAGATATGAATTATTACACCTGAATATTTGCTTTATTTAATGTTTCTGTGGTATTTTTTCAGTGTCTCTCCGGGAGTGAGATATTCGCTTACCTCGGCCTCCAGGAGACAGAGGAAATTCTGGAGTCCCATTTCGGCGACTTATCCAATCTTCTGTTGTACTATACGACGATCGCCAAAAACAGTTGCCAGCAGACTCCAACCATCAACTCCTCCTCACCCAAGACGTTCTACACCGGTGAGCTGACGAAATATTTCACTAGGGGTCAGCTAACATATGCCTCACTCACGATGAAGACGCTACAAGAAGCACTTGATGACCTTAATGACGTATACGAATCTGATGACGAAAGAGATGACGATCATGATGACGATCATTCAGATGAACATCATGATAATGATGATCACCATGATACCGATGATCATCATGATACAGATGATCACCATGACGACCACACAGATAGACCAAGCGACACAAGTACAGAAGAGTAGGTTCAATAATTTTTTAAGCAGCACAAAATAAATTTTTTTTACAAACTCAACTCCACAAACCATAACGAGTAATTTTTGTACAGATCTATATACAATTTTTGTAAATTTGAAATCGAGAATTATCCATAGCACAAAACTGATAAATAAGCAAATTCATTTACTTCAGCCATACTGACGACCATGGTCACGATCATGATGACGATGATCACATGACGACATCCTCCGTCACTGCCCATCATGATGACGATGACCATTCAAACGAGGACGATCACGACAGCCATGAACATGATGATGACGATGATGATCACAGGACAGTCAACCTTCACCAGACAAAGGTGAGTATTGTAAAAGAGAGAGAGAGAGAGAGAGAGAGAGAGAGAGAGAGAGAGAGAGAGAGAGAGAGAGAGAGAGAGAGAGAGAGAGAGAGAGAGAGAGAGAGAGAGAGAGAGAGAGAGAGAGAGAGAGAGAGCAGGAGAGAGAGAGAGAGCAGGAGAGAGAGAGAGAGAGAGAGAGAGAGAGAGAGAGAGAGAGAGAGAGAGACTACAGACGTGAGAGAGAGAGAAGGAGAGAGAGAGAGATGCAGATAAAGAATGAATGAGAATGAATAAAAGAAGGCAACGAAAATGACAGATACGAGAGTGAAGAAGTCGAGTAAAAAATACAATAAGAATACACTGTATTATAATCATGATATTTAGTACACTATACTATGCTTCCTTTAAAAGTGTCTGAGCGCTGGGAGGCTATATGACGAGATGTACAAGGACCCCCTAGAGGACATGTTTGGTGATGAGCATGACTTGGAGGGACTGTCTCAACTCCTCCTCTTCCACATGCTCTCCGGTACGTCACTAACATTTATAATGTTTAACAGTTGATATTAATTTCCACATTATAATTATAAGTTTCCAAATACAATAAGAACCATTAGTACACTGTTTGTTGATAAAATTACATTGCATTATAATACAGGCGATAAAGTATCCCCTAACTGCCGAACTCTGCCCAGGAAAAATTACATGGAGAGTAGCCTTTTGCGATATGTCCATGCCAGCAACGACACGATTCGGAAAAAAGGTAAGTTTGTCCGCGGCATAGCAGTGCTAGTACATATATATAATGTTGACCCAGTTTGGGGCATTAGCATTTTTATTTTGCAAAAGACAAAACATAAAGATTAAAGATAAAGACGCTTAAAATATATCATTATAACATAAGCTATGGTATTTGAAATGTGAAAACTAAATATTCAATGTTTATTTTCCAGATTTTGAAAATTTGATGACTGCTCTTGGTCTGGTGCAAACCGCCAAAGTAATGGAGGACAGTATGGACAGCCATGATGGACACGATCACCGCAGACGTAAGAGGGCGGTACCGGACAACGAGTCCTATGTAAGGATATCAGTGGACATATTTGCTTATACAGTGCATGTATTTCTTTAGTTTAATTTCGTTTCAAAATATATGATAACGAATGTTTTGTGTTTTCAGCCAAACAAATGTTACAACGCGGACGAAATCCTGGCCATCTACAACGCTAGAAACACGGACACCTTGACCAAGAAGAATTTCTTAGAATTATGTCCGTCCCTGATTTATCAGCAAGTGTCCAAGGCCTGTGCCCCACTTCCGCAGCAAGGATCAAAACCCAAGCTTACCTTAGATTCATCGGAAGGTCCGAATATTTCTATTTCGTTTGAAGAGTCGTCTTTTTGTATATTATTGTAATTTGCTGGCATTTTATCATGAATTTCAATTTTATTTAATTTTCGTTTACCCTTTGCAGCATACGGATACGGGACCCTGGCTGTCTTCATAGTCTGCCTCTGCTCCATTGTGGCCATACTCTTTATTCCGTTTGCCAACACAATCTGTCTGAGGACTTTCGACTATGTGTTGGGGGTGTTTCTTGGCCTGGCCGTCGGAACACTGATCGCCGATTCTATTCTTCATCTGTTCCCGGCAGTAAGCTAGATTTTTAAAAGGGTCCAAAAAAAAGCTCAACATTTTTACTACTATTTCTTTATGGCAATTAAATCAGATATTTCACCCCAAAAAAACACGAAATGAATTTTTATATAATGTATCTCGATATTAACCGATAAGACACAATTTTAATGGAGGACTAATTTTACGACTCCACGGAAGAATAACTTTCAAATGACATTAATACTGACACCATTATTTTTTGACTGTTTAAAAGGTAATATAGCAAGTGCAGAAAATAATACACGGCTTTGATTTCTTTTTTGTCTTGTCTAGGCGTTTGGATTACATGTGCACTCAGAAGATGAACATAACCACGCCCATGGCGATGGGGTAACCATGGAGCCCTATGTAGGGTATGGACTGGCAGCAATGGCTGGTAAGACTATTACCACATGCGCGGATCCAGAAAATTTTTCCGAGGGGGGGGGGGGTGGTCCGATGGTTCTTTGAGTTTGCTTGGGGGGGGGGGGGGTCCAAGGCATATTATTGGTAATTTTATAATGTAATTTGACTCCCTGAGCCCCCTTCTAGATCCGCATATGTACCATTTATAAGAACAACGAAGATTTATTTTAATAGTTTGAATTTTTGCGATGCTGTTTGTCAACTGCATCGATTCCTAAAACTCCTTCGTCACTACACACATTCACAATATTCTGTGAAGATTTTTCATCGAAAAACAGTCGATGACAAACAAATGTGGCTATGTTCAATTTTCCATAAGAGGGAGTAATCTATAGCAAAAGAATTGCATAATGATTGAGTTCAGACTAAGTTCAAGATGTAAATTCCGTCTATAATGATGAATAACATGTTGTCCTCTAAATGTGATTGGTGAGATTGAGTCTTTTGTTCCGCACGGTAAACAGACTTGTTTTCTCCTCTTTTAATTTTATTACGACAGGGAATTCTACACCTTAACATGTTTGTTCAAATGGTTTTGTGTCAAATTTATTATATGTTTTGTCAACAGCTTTTATAGTTGTACTTAAACAGTTAAACCTTTAAAGCTTTAAAGAAAAATCTCATGACGGTATATATAAGCATGACTGTTTTGAAAAAAAATAATCACCGTGTCACAAATAAAATGAGAAGTTATTTGCAAATTGCTGGAGTTTTTTTTTTTTTTTGGAAAGCACCGATTTACCCCGAACGACTGATGGATTGATTTTCACGCTTCTTTACTTGACATGAAAACGTAGCTTTGGCAGATAAAGAATCACTTTAATTATGTCGTTGTTATCCCATAGACATGTTGTGTTTTCCCCCAAAAAATCCCCCGCTTGAAGGGATCCGTGTTACTTCGTGAAGTCAAATTGCTGTTCCTGACAGCAACCATTAAGAAGGAAAGAAAAAATTCATGTCATCTTAGTTGCCAATGTTTGTTCAATACAGGGAGAAAGGGCAATCGGTTTTTGGGACGCAGTTCGCTATTCGCAATTCAAAATTGAACTGCACTCTAGAACGCAGTTCGCAATTCAAAATTTTTAATTCATATTTGGGGCCCTGGGGTAGGGGCCCTCGATGTTTCCGACCCCGATGTTTAAAACCCCATTTTAATGAATAGTGTTCTATAAGTGAGGACCCGAATCTTAAAAACAAACTAGAGATGACCTCTTCACCATATTTTGACAGTGGTAGTGGTATACCACAAGTAGATGGCGCTGAAAACTTCAGCCCCAGAGTAGATGTTTCTGAGCCCAATGATAAAATCCCATTATTATGAATAATGTATTTTTAGGGCACCTTATTTGAAAAACTGGAGATGACCACATCACCATTTTTCACGATGGAAGTGGTATACCACTAGTAGATGAAAAATCAATTTTGAATTGTGAACTGTTTATTCGAATTTTATTCAAAGTATAAATACATGCCATTGTATATAAAAGAGCTGCTGTTTGTAGATTACTGAGCTGTAATCTAATTAAAACACAAGTGAATCCATCTTAGGTTATAATTCAAAGATTTCTTTTATGTGCAATTTAAAGAAGAGTTGTCCATTACCGCGTGTGGTCGCCAGCTAAACTCTCCAGATACATGTATAACCTTGAAATCAAGCTCCAATTTCATATGTTCAATTGTGGCAGTCTGGTTATTAAAGTCAAAGGCGCAAGTTGAAATGGGTACACGGTTCACGATTAGCCTATTAAAATCCTTTCAATCTTTATGGCTGTAGAATGGTGCAGTTCGGTTGTCCCTTTCTCATTTCTGTTTATTGTATAAAAAAACAGTCGCCCCACATTTATAGACCTTGTTGGAAGATGAAAAAGATTACCCCCATTCACATTTTTCTTCTGAACATTTCACATACGACCAGTCTTGCATGCACTTACTGACCGCGGGAGCCAACTCATTGAAAGTTTCACGTTTTCATGAATATTTATTAGTCCCCTACCAGTGAAACCCGCGGGAGGGGGGTGGGAGGGCTTAATTAATGTCTTTATCGTGGCTTGTCGTTTTGTCCCCATTTCTTTCGTTGTGGTACTGGAGAATTGATTTTAGAATCATCACTGGTCTTAATTCGCAAATAAAAAGCGAAACTCTTTGGTATTTAGAATTAATTGTATAAACACGAAGTAAATATTATAAATAACAACTTGCCCCATGCACGTACGTTGCTTCCAACAATAAATTTCACAACAAGCAATACATATAGCTGATAGAAGTTACATTGACCCATGTTTGTGACCTCATATTGTAGGTCACTCTTCCTACTTAGATTAACAATGCGGTGTATCTGTACCATATTGGAATGCTTCTTCCATGTAACTTTTTAACATTTTTGTATAGGATGCATATCATCTGATTCTCTGCTTTGCCTTTCTAGGTATTTACGCCTTTTACTTCATGGAGATGTGCTTCAATCTGTTCAGTAAGTCCAATGACGCCGAGGATGACCATGGCCACTCACATCTTCCAAGTCTGGACAAGATGGAACTGCATAGTGGTGTAAGTCTCTCTCTCTCTCTCTCTCTCTCTCTCTCTCTCTCTCTCTCTCTCTCTCTCTCTCTCTTTAATACAAATGACTGATGAATATTCATATATTCAAATAGATGAAAAATGGAAAAACTACATCACGTTCTGAGTTATATGAAGTACAAAGTAATGCAGATTCGGAGAGTCCAAAAATTAGTACAGGTAAGAACTTTTACAGGTATTATATAAACAGGTATATATAGAAACACTAATACGGGTAAAAACTTTTCTTCTCATCTATTAAATTCAATTCCATTCAATTCAATATTTTTTATAAAAATCGGTTTCCATTAAAATTTCTTTCAAAAGTTGAAGCTTTCGGATCAGTGGAGTCCAGTGCAATGGAGCTCAATCACATGATATACACTTGCAATAGATTTCACGGTGATTTTTGTATTACAGCAAGTTCCCGATCCCTGATCTTCATGGTACTGCTGGGAGACGCCCTCCACAACTTCGCCGACGGTCTGGCGATAGGTGCAGCGTTTACTGAGAGCGCGTCTGTGGGAATCGCCACAACCATCACTGTTTTCTGTCACGAACTCCCACACGAGTTAGGTAATAAACACTAGATTTATTCTTAAACTTGTCGTATGGGACACATTTGATATTTACTTCGATGTTTAGTTTATATATGCATGTTTATATGAAAAAAAACCCCGATTTTTAGTGTACAAAAGTATGCAACTTGAATCACAAGATCGAACTTCTTTCATTTTGCAATATTGTTGTCCTTTTGACCACTTCACAGTCTACTTTTGCCTTAGTAGTAATATTGCAAATTTTTGTTTGAATTAAAATAGATCAGAAGGACGTATACGATTTATCACCCGACGTTTTCTTTTTTGCCAAAATAGCCAACTACATAAGTTTATGGTCTTTTTTTTTCTTGCAGGTGACTACGCCATATTGGTCTCCAGTGGACTGTCCAGAGGGAGGGCTCTACTGTTTAATTTCTTATCTTCCCTGACCGCCTTCATTGGTCTATACATAGGGATTTCTGTGTCAACAGACGACACTGTTAGACAGTGGATTTTTGCCATCACCGCTGGGCTCTTCCTGTATATTGCCTTGGCTGATATGGTAAGTCAATAAATGTCAATTTTATATACAGCTGAACCTGTCTGAAATGCAAATATACCATCAAACTTTAGGAAAAGAAACACGCCTTTTATGTTTTGCTTTTTGATAATCAGCATAAAACCAAGTCAAACAGCATCTTGGTCACCTAACTCGGTACATCATGAAAATTGCAACCCTATGACGATACACGGATGCGCATTTTTTTTAATGGACTGCGGAGCGCAGACGATATTGAATCGTTATGATGAGAATATAGAATTCGAACAAATTTTATAGGATAATGTTTTTATTGGAACCGGTAAAGGGATCGAGGGATAGTGTATGGTTTTAAGTCAGTGTCGGGGTTAGTTTTGGGTGAACGGTTTGGAGAGAGGTGTACGTCAATATAAAGTTACCGAAAAGTGAAGAGCATCCATGCGTAACTTTCTATGGCACGCCCCGACCGAAATTATCACCTCATAATATTCAAGGAATGATTCCTTATTAGATGTAGCCTTCTTATATTTATATAATTTTAAGCCATCATACGATTAAATATTCAAACATAAATCAGCAAAACCCGCTGGCGCCTCAATTTGGCGTCATTTGAAGTTATTAGTTACATGTATATAGTACTAAATCGATACGTACTCTTAAAACAGGCAAAGACACTGGGAAATGTAAATATAATAGCGTAATCGAAACATATTTGTACAATTAGAGTTTGTTTACCGAAATAAAAACAAATTCGCTATTGCTTGTTAAACACTTACTTAACTTGTTTTGTTGCATCCTTATATGTTGCAATTTTATAAAAAAAAAAAACAAAAAACTTCATGTACATGTACCAACCTGTATACTGAAAAATGCCAATATGCCAGCATTATGGTTCAATTGTTTTCATAATAAATTGTATTTTTGCTCTGTTTTTAGATGCCACATCTGACAAAAGTGAAGGGACCACATGGAAAAAGACTGCTAATGATTATATGTAACAACATTGGAATCTTTGTGGGTGTTCTCATTTTAGTTCTGTTGTCTTTATTTGAGTCAAAAATCAAAGTATGAACAAATTTCACAGTGCGATTCAAGTGCAATTTTTAATTTTCCATAAATCGTCATTTTTATGTGCAATTATTCGGTAATTTTGATATGAATTTTTTTTTTTAAAATGACTTCTTTTGTATCTTCATTTTTTATGCAGAATGTCATCAAAATGTTTTTTTTTTCTTTTTTTCAAAACTTGTATTTTAGATGTGATGTTATTCAATATGCAATGTTTGCAGAATGTACATAATTCATAAAAACGCTATGTATAGAGCCATAACAAACAGCTTACGTCATTGTGACAATGGCTGAACTAATTCATGTTACCTGATACATAAAAAGATGTTTTATATACTGTACATATCTTCAACTGTTCTGTGATATACCGGTTTTAATGTTTTATATTTATCAATACAACGATGATGATATATCTATTTCTTGGCGTTTTGTTTGTGTTTTTATCCGAGAATTAAAAATATTACATCGTACTATGTATCTTAATCACGCTTTGCTGACAGTCTATCGAAGATATCTATATATAAAAAAAATTTAAACTTTGAGAACGTTTTAGACAAAGAAAACCCAAAACAAACAAACCACATTTCGAGACTTTTTTTTTAATTAAATGAAATCTACAATATTGAATTTGAGTTTGATAATGCGTTTAATTCTCAAATATGATTTCCTCCCAAGATTAAAATCTTGTTATGCCATGTGCCTTAATTTTACTTAAGTTTCAATCTACAAACATATTAATCTGGAAAAATCCGTATCTTTATCTCTTAAAGGTTGCTTCAGATATGTGTCTCTATTAGGGATACAGGTCTGGCCCCGCCGTCGCCAACTTTCCTCAAATTATACTCAGCCTCAATTCTGAGTTTGACCTCAAATCCATGCACTATCCTTATAAGGATTTGAGTTGAGGACTAAGTTGAGTGATTTGAAAATTTTGGTGACGGTGGGACAAGGTCTATTAGAGATACAGATCTGAAGCAACCTTAATGAGGCTATGGGAAAATTTGGGCAAAAATGCAGTAGAGCTACAATTCCTCCCATATGAAATAAAGCCTGCAAAACATACATGTGTATATGTACACGGCTCAAAAATATTCCTAAAAAACATGCACTCTGTTGAAACATCCGATACCAAAAATACAACGTAAGAAGACTATGCATGACGTGTTTTTCGCTGTTCAGCCAGATTTGTTTCATTTGATCTTTACTTTTACATTTATAAGCATACATACAGTGTGTCCCGTGTAATAAATGAATCCATTTAAAATTTAAATAATTTAAACACTTTTGCATGGTAAGATCCTTGTAAATTGTTCCTCAAATAAAAGTGAATGGTTTAATTTCAGTGACGAAGCTAGGGTCAGAATATTTGTAATCATGGGGTCTGAATGGCGCAGTCCTCAAGAGGCTAGGCACATTTTTCAAAGAAATAAAAGGTTAGCCAGCTCACATAATCCCAAGCCCTTACATTACATGACAATGTTACATAACATAAATAATAATAACAAACTAACATTATAAAAGACAGGGTATGCATTTGATATGTAAATAATTTGATTTTAAAACGAGTTTAACTGGATCCCCAAAATCATCACATCAAAACTTTCTGCAAGAATGCACATTAATTAACAACAACAAAATTCTTAAAGAACGATGTCACACATCCAACGCTTTCACTTTACAGGACAATGCTACATATAATGAAAGACAAGGTATGCATTTGATATGTAATAATTTGATTTTAAAACGAGTTTAACTCCCCAAAAATCATCACATCAAAACTTTCTGCAAGAATGCACATTATATAACAACAACAAAATTCTTTAAGAACACTCTCACATATCCCACGCCCTTATATTACATGACAATGCTACACATAATAAAAGACAGGGTGTGCATTTTATGCATATATAATTTGATTTTAAAAAGAGCTTAACTCCCATGCAAAAATCATCACATCAAAACTTTCTTCAAGCAACAAAATTCTTAACAAAAAATTAAAAACAAAGTTTAAACGTTTAAAAGTGGCAAAATTTGCGTAAAAATAATGGAATCGGAATTTTCTGGTGATACATGTAGCCATCCACCTCTGCACATTGTGTCCCAAATACATACCAAGATTGACGGAATTCCGTGCATCGGTTTAAAAGGAGTTTTGCTTACAAAAAACAGGACTCACTGACTGAAGGACGGACGGACCAGTCAAAAACATTATATTCCTCACAACTTGTTGCGTGGGATATAATTAGGTCGGCAGTAATATTTTTAATATTTTTATAGTTTCTTTTTTTTCCCCTTTTTGTCTACATATTACATCGGAATCCTTCAAACAAAAAACTCAAAGAAGTTGATAATAAAACAAAACACAAATAAACAGATACAAAAGAATCAAGAAAATAAATCTAAATAACTAACTCAGAGGTTCTTTTTCATACGAGGCATCCATGCCTGGAACCACGGCGAAAGTGTGACTTTTGACTAGCATGATTATTTATAATTGTAAATTCGTAGCGTCTAGATTTTAATTTTGAACTTGCGACTCAGTCAATATTAAATTCATGTATTTCGAAAAGTGGTTTACTAAATGTATAAAAACAAGTTCAGAATGCTACAGAAAAAGTTGCGACACAAACGCAGTGTTAAGCTAGGTTGTCGGGATTTGCAATGGACTTTTTTGTTCGGTTATATATTATGTGAATTTAATAAATCTGAATGTAGATCAGCGCATGAACACATGCCCCTAATTGTTTACACACTGACAATTTGATTTAAAAACACCGTCCTTTTTACCAGTCTAGACGGACTCCAAAAACGGAGTTAACGGAAGTGAATTTCTGCAAGCATTTTAGACTCCGTTTTGGGAGTCTACGCATGCGCACTGGTACAAACTATGGCGATTTCTCGATGAAAACATGGGGTCAACAAGAAATCGTCTTGCAAAGTGCTGCATGTGTTGGCAGACTTCTAACATGTTTTAAAAGACCCAGGATATAATTTACTATCGATCGTATTTGCACGAAATAGGGGTTTATTTGCACTTAAGAAAGTTATTTCTCTTCGAAGTTGGACGTTTGGACGATGCTTAAAAAGTGATATTTTTGTGTTTTTCATGGAATTTAATCGTTAATAAAAGGTAAATTGCATTAAATTTTACTTCTTTCTTAATGTGTTACAATTTAAAATCACCAAACATACAAATTGATAAGTGCGTAAACGAAAAAAGCTTCGAATACTAACAAAAACTGGTTGCTCTAGCGATGATTAAAAAACGTCTTTTTAGTATCTAAAAAATAGGATCGGTTGTTTGAAAGCCCAGAAAATAAAACAAATTGTCACTCTAGATTCAATAACTCTTTAAATTGAACTGATAATTATCATCAAAACAATTATAATCACTCGCGGCATTTGCGATGTTAGGAAACCATGTTAAATACATAATTATTCAAGATAATTGGATAATTTAGCATGAAAAAGATTAAAATGAGACTATACTTTTAACGAACAATGATAAACACTGTCGTGTATCCGCGCCGGTAGTGACGCGTTTGGATAAAGTGAAAATGGCGGCTCCGTTTGTTTCTTGATAAGTTTTTGTGTTATTTAAGGCTTGCATTGCTTACTTTAACATTTAAAAGATCGTCAAATCTATTTAAAAGCATATTAAATCTTCAAAGTTCTACGAAGTTTATGTTAAAATTATGTAAATAAGCAGTTTATGTCGATTAATTTTGAACAACGGAACAGGTTTGGATGACCTTGTTTTTCAAAATAGGAACGGTTTGGATACGCATCTGATACGGTTTGGATGTGGTAATATGTTGTTATCCCTAAAAAGAACAGGGGAGAGTACTAGAGTGTCAGGCTCGGCACGTTAATTTATCAGCAGGCACATATTATTCAGAATGCTCTGGATTACATAATTTCGGAAAGTAGAGTTATCTCCCATGAAACATTAAAAAAATATAATGGGGTAACTGCAAACGGCCTTACAGTACTACAATGTGAGTGCAAACAGTTCTTTTAGTTATCCAATCGCAAAGGGGATATAGCATCGCTACTGTGCGATATATATGCCCTCACTGCAAATCATGCTGAGATCGTCATGTGATAGACATCTGAAGTCACATTGTTTAAAACATAAACATACACGATTATAAATATTATTTCAGAATAACAAAAAATACACATCATACAGTCGATTGCCATAAAAGTAGTAGATAGTTGCCTGTTAAGGTGTTTATATGATGTATTGCTTTTTAGGTTAAAAGTGAAAAACTTATTTTTACATTGTCATTGTGTTCCTCAAGTTTTAACACATATTTTCTTTATAATTTAAAATTAAAGAAAGTATTCTTTTGAGATGTTAGTAAAAAAAAAATTGATGTAACTATATATACATTTTCATTTTTTTTTTCATGTGATAACACAAACGTATCAATTTTGTATACTATATTCAGTCCAATAAATTCAAATGACGTGTTTAATTGAGGTGCAAGTGGGGTTTGCTTATTTGTATTCAAATATTTAATCGTACAATTGCTGTGAATTAAATCAATATAAGTAATATGGAATCATTCTTTGGATACTGTGAGGTGATAATTTCACTTCGGACTTTATTGGATTTGTCCACGCCCCGACCAAAATTATCAATTATATACTAAATATACCATTTTATCAGAAGACAAAAAAACATGCTTGTCTACAGAAATGAACTTAGAGTCATCCAGTTTTAGTCCCCTGTGAACATGTGGAAGTATTTTGTTTTCATGACGTTTATGAAACTGTCGGACAGGAAAGAAAAATTCACCGTCTGTATATTAAGTTCTTTTGATCTTTTGCATGCTGTGTAATTGAATGGTCAACTATCTTTTATAACGATGTATCTTCGATTGCACACCGATAAAATGCAAACTGCTCCATTTATGTATAAAATATAAAAAATGCTATATCTATAAATTATTCAAACCGTACCATTTGCACAATTTATATTTTAGCATCCAAACCGGAATAATTTAATTATCCAAACCGTACTACTTCTTTGGCAGGTGCATGAAGTTATTGCTATTTTTATACATATTAATGTATTGAAGAGATATTGAAATGATTTCATTTTGTTAGTGCAGTGTTTTAAATTAATTTTGGCTGCTTCAGATTTTTAGTAGGTGTTATATTATCTACGTTATCTCGAAATAGATCTTGGTTTTTGCGTTTAAATGACACGTTAACGATTGATATTCCTATAAAGAAGTCGTTATTATTTACGATGAACAAAAATAACGCACACTTTTTTCAACTGCAAAACCTTCAGAAAAATATGAATGATTATTACGATATTTTAATCAATATTTACCTCGTTGTCGATAGAAAAAAGGACAGAACACTCATTTTTTTTAGTGGATACGCCATTTTCACGTTATCCAAACATGTCACTACCGGCGCGGATACACGACAGTGATAAATAAACATATCCAGGCGTTAATTTATTTCAAAACAGTTATTATTGTGCGTGATCGAAGTTTTGGGTGAATTTTTCATTTTAAAAATTAATCTTACGTAATACAAGTAAACGGTTATGAACATATGACATTAACATGACACATTAACGTTCAGAAATGTTTTTGAAAGTTTAGATTTAATTTTTGTCGTGTTTTTGGCCAATTTTAGAGATTTATTTAGAACTAAGGGGCATAACTCGCACGTTGTTTACATTAGAAACGCCATTTTACCGCATTGCATGATGGAGCCAAAGACTCCGTTTTGGGAGTTAACTCCGTTTTGGGAGTCCCGTCTAGACTGTTTTACACTCCTACGAGTGTAAGGAGAAGGAGAAGGGGAGGGGGGGGGGGGGGTAATCAGACTTTTTACACAGCTGCTCTGAAAATTTTATACGAATAACATTTGATCGACTTGTTTTAAATAAACTGGTTCTTGGTCTTGTTGTAGGATTTGGGTACCAGATTTCGTCATCGATGGGAAGAAACATGGTAAACCAATGTCGTACAGAACACAACAGAAATGCTACACCGATTGTCACTGAATGGTAAAATCTAGATAATGCGCCGAGCTGAAGCAGAAATTCTACAGTTATAAGTAGAGGTATAGACGATTTGAAAGAATTAATGATATTTTATGGTGTGTTTGTTTTCATAACTGCATCATCTCGAATTACCTCGTTTACAACTTTATGTAATTCACTCATACTAAATACTTGAAAACACAGCTTGCATGATATGTTTTTGTTAATTGATCTTCTTAACGTTTACGACATTTAAATATGCATGAAACAATCAAAATAGTCCCTTAGTCTTACTAACTTGTGTTCTACAGACCTGCAGCTATACTGTACTGGCGTGCGACCAGTTCTCGCCGAGTATCATTTCTCGCCAGTACATTGTGACGTCATTTTATCAACACATAAAATTATAGACGAAAAATGACGTCACAATGTACTGGCGAGAAATGGTACTCGGCAAGAACTGGTCGCCCGCCAGTATAGTATAGCTGCAGGTCTGTAGCTCCCGGTCTGAAAAAAAAATATGATGGATGACATGGGAGCTACAGTGTCATATGTGTAAAAAGTTGAAATTTACGCACACAAAAAATTGCATTAATTTTTGGCTGACTAACGGTAACCCTATTGTAACAAATTCTTTTATAGTAATTAGTACCATTAAATTCTTCAGACAATTTACTTTAGATATCATCGCAATACTTGATTCAGATGTTTAATACTGGATTCTACACTGTGAGTAAGTAAATGTCATACAACTGATTTTAAAAAGATAATTTTGTAATTATTAAGCTTTTAAATGGACAAGGGTATATAATAAATTTACCATTATAACAGTAACTTGATCCAAAGAGCCACTCACGTCTTATTATCAGACGGAAGCATCAGATCAAACTCGACTTTTGTGTCTCATTTGATCTGATGATCCTCGCTTGTCATTTTGACCTGATCTGACCTTTTGGATCAAGTCATTGTTATAGTAATATATATGTAGCTCCCAAGTCATCCATCAAAATTTTATCAGACCAGGAGCTACAGACCTTCAGCTATTCTTAATACAGAAAAGAACTGCAAATGCTAATGCCCATTGCCCCAGCCTACATTTTACATCCCAATATTTCGGAATTTCTGTCAGATACTAAAAAGTTATCTAATAAAAAGTATCATCAATGCCTAATTGATTTATATTAGAATAGTAGTCAAATAATTATTTTTGAAACAGAAGTTTTGGTTACTGGGGGTCTTAACACTTCTCCATGGAAAACGGTGTCTATAAGTTACAAAGCAAAATGCTTATTTTGGAATGTCTGCAGACATATGCCCCCCCCCCTAAAAAAAAAAACCCAAAAGAAATTTAATTTGTGTGGTAATTAATGAACAGAGAAAAGTTAACTAAAATTCCAAAAGGCATCCATGACTTTAGTGGATATATACATGTACATGTCGCCTTGAATGTGGTGAAACTGTAGTATTGATGTTGCAATTTGAGCACACAACCTTATTTCTTCTACTGGTTGTTCCAGCAATGTGGTTCTCATTATATGGGCCGTATCTACTTGCAATTATTTTGATTGTGTTTGCTTACATTTGACACTAAGACACTGATCAAATGTATTATAATCAATGAAGTGGTATTAAAATCATTTTTTTTCCACTGTTCCTTGAACATAAAACTACCTGGTGTCCCCTCCAATCCATAATGTTGATAGTATGCACAGTAAATATCTCTTTTTTCATTTTCTTTAGGTTGAAGTGCCAAGATGTTTTCCTTCCGACATTTATTCACACTTCGTCAGATGGCAATGCAAATGGGCCTGAGAAGATCAGTCCAAAGGCTTTCTAGCCACACAAAATGGGAACAGCATTCTATTCATGAATGTTCAAATGTTAGACTTCTATCCACAAGTGAATATGAGAAGCTTAATGAATTTGCAAACCCAGAAATGAAAAACGCACCTGAAAAACCTGTCTCAAATACATTTCTTTGCATTACGCACATCTTAGAAAGTACTAATAAGGGAGGGAAAGAAGAGGCTGAAAAAGTCTTCAATGATCTGGTCGAAGGATATCAGGCCAATGATGAGAAAAGGAATCTTAAGGCTGTGTTTGACACGCTGGAGTCAGTCATTGTAAAGGGAGATGTTCATTGGTTCAAACATTTACAGATTCTTCAGACATGTAAAGAATTTAGAGGACTATTGGAGAAAGTATTTTTCTCTTTATCTAATTATAATGAACACGATTTGTTGAACCTATTAACTTGTCAGCTGACTTTCCGGATTTATGATAAAACACGTGAAGCAAAACTTTGGGAAAATGTCCTTCCTAAATCAAATAAACTGAATATTTCTGGTTTAATTCGGCTTCACCATATGTCTAAAAACAGCAAAGACAATAGTCTCCAAAACCAAATATCAAAACAAATTGCAAGGCGTTGGATGGAAATAGAAAAGGTCAATGAACTTATTTCTGTCATGAAAATAATGATCCTAGAAAGCAAAAAATCTTCTGAAGCTTCTGTATTTGATCATTTGGAAGAGAAAGCTTTGCAGAAAGCGGAAACATTGAATCTAGAGGAAATAACTCAACTTTTTTTTGCATTGCGCGCCTCAGGAAGAAGAAATTTACCTTTGATCAAATCCCTGGCATACTGTATGAAGAAGAAAATGTCAGATGACTTCCCACTCAAATCCACTGCTTCAGTTTTTACAAGCATTAGTAAACTTAACTTCCATGATGCTGCCTTGCTAGGACTTCTGAGTGACCATGCTGTCATGAAGGTTAATGGTGTTCAAGAAAAGAAAGAAGCTGTGAATTTCCTGTCAATCATTTTAATGTCTTGCGCCCATTTGAGATGGTTCCCACCCAACCTTGAGAAAACAATTCAGTCTCACTTTGAGGAGTTTCCAAACCATCTTAATCCTGTCCACCTATGTTTTGCAATCTGCAATATGAGTAAGTTGCACAGCTTCAGTGAGAGTGAGAAGGAGATGGTACGGAACATGGTGGCCAAGTTGGAGGAAAAGGAAATTGAAAAGAGCCACCCGGTTGTGTGGTTGAACTTGGCATTGGCGTTGGGATGGAACGACTGCTCTGTAGACTGGGTCTTATCTTCAGTGCTAAAGCAAGATTTTGTAGATAACATTCAAAGTAAGCTTGCATATTATATGATATTAATTGAAAGGATTCAAATATTTACAATACTATCATTATTCAGTCATATGTTACAATTGAAACAATTAAAATAGATCAGTACTGCATCTGAAAACATAAACACTTTTTCAGTGCAAAACTTTGTTATGTATGGGTAGCATTGCATTCAGGTGGGAGTAATTTTTTGTTTATATTTAATAATTGTCAGCTGATAAGTAGTGTTATTTAAGTTATCTTCAAGCTATCCATGAAAGATACATGTATCTTAAAGGATGAGAAAAGATTTGATGCAGTTTTTTAGTAGATCAATTTAGAGTACCGGTACTTCCATTGGTTTATGAAACCTGTTGTTAATCCTTATATTTACCATACACATTTTATGAATGAAAGGTTTACAAATAGATGAAACATGTATTAATTATTTAATATGTTTTATGACCACAGTGCATGTACATGTATGTCTTTTCTCTCACAGAAAATTTCCCCACCATGGTATCAGTTTTGCGACAGTTGGATTACGAGGCCAGTTTTGCCTTTCCTAATTTCCAGGGGCCAAGACTAGATCTTGGAGGTCAAAAGCCAGAGAGGACTAATACCAAGGTATGAAGCAGCATTCCAATTTTTCTGTTTTATAAATCTATAAATCTTCATACTGGCTGCAATGATGTAGCCCTGGATGTAGTTTCTTGGTGATAAAAAATGGAGGTGGACAACAACTTTTGCGGGCAAATATACCCCGGTAATTCAAAGTTAACTCCAAATTGAGATTATGAACTCTTCATTTGATTTCAGCAAGATTCCCTGGTTACAGATGTTATAGACATAACACATGTGCTGGATAAACAAATGGATGAAAGTGTACAAACTAGGATCATGACTTCACAGGGGCATGAGATAGGTTAGTTTTTACTTGTAATTTAATCAGTGAATTAATCGGTCTTCTCAATTAGTGATTTTTAGCTTGCATTAACCCAGATGGGAAGCTTATTTAACATCCTTTGTGTCGTTATGAAAGTTCTTGTTCTTGAAAAATTTTCTTTTTAATTCTTTAATTTGGACCAGAGCTACATTGATAATGTGTTATTATCCATTCTGTGTTTTAACTCAGTATTAAAGACCTTGAAGTTTTTTGAGCAAGTTTTGTTTCCAAGCTTCTTTATGGTCTATTTGAATTTGCAGATTGCATGAATGATTGCCAAATATAAAGTTTGTTCAATATAAGTAAAAGTGATCATCTCTGGTCTTTTCAGATGCCCTGGTGTTGGTTGGTAATGATAAAAGAGTGGTTCCATTCTCTAGCAGTGGATCCAATTTCCACAAGTATGTATTACGGTACATGAAGATCTTGGTTATGTAGCTAAATATATCATTTGTATTATAGTCAAGGCTATATCCATAAATCACACTTAAAAAATTAAAAACAATGGAAAACCAGAAAATTTTGATGAATGAATGTGATTTCATGCTGTAAGTTAATAACTTATGATATTCAATGTTTTTCAGGGTAGCCATAAAGGTGTTGAAGTTCCAGGACATGATTCAGCCTGGCGTGGTCCCTACCTCTGAGAGCAGAATGTGGGTGAGGCACATGCAGTCACTGGGCTACAAACTTGTAGTGGTGAGTGTGTAAAGAACTAAAGGTCATTGGAAACAAAACGTATGGGGGATATGTCCCTTGTTTTGTCAAGTGAATTTTTTGGACACATGTGTACATGTGCAGCTGAAAACAAATTTCGTCTTCATTTTGATTGGATTTTTTTTTAATTCCCTTTTACAAATTTTAAAATCTCAACTTTCTCATCATTTTTGTAAAAATTTAATTTTTTGTTCTAAAAGCATTGCTAATCCTAATGGATTATATCGTACATGTTTGTAAGACACAGCTGTGGTAGATACCGATACCTGTATTGATGATAATGATTTTTGATTGACATATTTTCTTGAGATGATTTTTTTATTGAATGTTTGTTCCATTGTTTTTAGATTTCTTACAATGAATGGAAGTCTTTGCCTGGAAACAACTCCAAAATGATGTATCTTGAGAAAAAGATTACAGAATCAATATCATAGGGAAATCTAAATTATCTTAAATTTTATGAATTATAAAACTGTTTTAATGTCTTAATTGTCAGATATAAATGAAAATAAAATTATCTTGCATAACTGGAGTTGTACATTTTATTGTATTAAGTTAACAATCAGTATTTTCAGTAGCTTCATTATTTAATATTACTATTTAGAGATTCATATATTCGTAATTTAAGAAAACATCACATAAGTACAAAATATTTATTTCATTCTACAACATGAAATTCCACTTTTTAATATATAAACAATACAAGTATTATGTAAGGTATAAAATATTCAAGAAGTATACATCAGACCTGCTTACCCTCTTTGACTTTTCCAAAAGTTTTTGTTTACTGTTAAAGTGGTTATTTACACTGGTGGTTAATTACGCATTTTCTTTAGTCAAACAATACCTGTGGGTATTAAATATGCAGATGTGTGAATTATCACATTCAAGTTCTGATTTTATTACCTGGGGTATTTACACAGTTTTAAGCTTACAGTGTAACTAGTGTATATTTCCCCAACGCATAAATAATTATTTTCACAATAGACTGTTATTCAATGTCATTTAATATAATTTTCCTTTCTGGCAGTAAACAAAAAATTTGTCACATTTAAAGTCCATTAAAATCTGTAATACAGTTATACAGTACAAAGAGTAAACTGATCTGATACATTGTATGTATCCTGTACATTTATGTACATACATGTACATATTAATGTATATACCGGTACATATATATCAATGACTAGGATAGCAAAACTAAATATTCTCTTGTAGAATATGTTAAATATAATCTAAAAAAAATGATAAACAAAAAGCATGACAAAAAGTCTATATATAATATGACTTCTTCAGATTATGTACATGTATATTTTTTCACAATTATATTCAAATACATGTATAGCTTTATTGAAAATATTAACATAGTGAGTATGAATGTATTCTTGCCAGTTAAATATATCTGGGAAAAATTATTTGAATTATATGTTGTAATGTTACATGTACAATATTCAAAAATGCAGTATTCAGATTCAGCTACAAGCTATTCATAGGCAATAATTGGAATACATATTTGAGGAAGACATATATGGGTTAAGCAGTGTATGTTCACATATCGGGTATATGTATTCATAAAGGCCTTGGTTGTTAATCACATATACATAGAACAACAGTTATAACTTGACCCCTAATTGAATTCAAATTTAGCACCACAATTTTATTACACATATTGTTCTGGAAGAAATCCATTGGTTATTTAATATCAGCAATGTACACATGCATTTTCAGTCTTTAAAATATGGATTTACATTCACAAGCAACTCTTCATTGTTTATCTTGTCTGGCAGTCAGTTCAGTGGAGGCTTTGAGTATTAACTGCATTGTAATAAAGCGCTTATTGTAGTCATAAACAGGAACTTTCTGGGCAATTAAGCAGCACTGGTTCAACCCATCCTACTGATCTTTTTGGATTTGTCTGCCGGTTTATTGGGGGGTGGAGCATCGGCAGCAATATGCCGACCATATAAACTGGAAAATGACAAAAACAAAAAATTCACAATAGAATTGTAACAGATCATCATAAAAAGTCTTTGGCTATTGGAAAACTTAAGGAGAATCTACAATAATTTGCTTTATACAAAAATGTTGTTTACGGGTACTATGATCTCTTCTTATCAAACTATCAGTACAGTTACATTTAAATATCACGGTAGTAATGTACCTTATCATTTTTACAGACATAAATGTACCATATACATAAGAGAAAACAATACTATGTATTACACAAACACAAGTACTTGTAATATAATAATAATATGTAATAATCCTATTAAATGCAAAATTTTGCTAAATATCCATAAATTGTTTTTCTAACATTTACCAAGGATATATCAAAGTACAGAAGTACTGACGGGAGTTGATTTTATGGATTATTTATTCTAAAATGGAATTTCGCATGGCAAGTAGTTTCTTAGCTGTATTTAAAAGGCTTTTCCTACAAGAATACGGAAAGACGGAAACCCCACATGAATGGTGTTGTGTAATATTTAAAAATAGAACACCATCAAACTCTATGATACAGTTGATGCATTATATATCAGTAATCAAAATATTTTTAGAAAATTGCATGCAAATTACATTGAACTCTGGCATGGGAGTACCTACGACTTAAAATATTTAAATTGTTTGTTCCATTTAAAATCTAACTATTTTTAAGGTAATCAATGCTTCTGAATACATCACACCGAATTTACTGATTATTTTCAAGAACTAAGTATTGTCAGCGGCGATGATTTGTGCCTAGGTCCAAACACTGTTTCACTTCCGTTTTGCCACAGTAACTGCATAGGAGAGTTGATTAAAATCAACTCGCAAAAATTAATTGGGCCTCTTTAATGCAGCTACATGTATAAAATACACATGCACTGTAAAAGATGAAATACTTACAATCTATATGTTTCTGAGCGGATGTAGTCGAATACATGGGACACACCGACTTGGTACTGGTCAGCTATGGGTGTGACCCAGGGGTTATTCTCCCCCCTGAACACCTGCTTAGATCCAACTAAATCTAAATTTCCTGTAAGAAGAAAAATTACTTCCGACTTTTTTAATTTGAAAAATTGCAAGTGAGGACAGATTTTATGATTTCAGATTTCTGATTTATTTAAAACATGTATGAAAAATACTACAAAAACACCATTTCAAATGGGCAATGTTTAATGTCAAGTCCAAAATTCTATTTTGAATTATTTTTTATCTGTACATGTACAATATACTGGTATATGTTTAAGCAAAATAGGATTTTATTTCTTGCTAGTCTGGTTGGTTATGGTTAGAGATGTACCTATTTCTGGGGGTAGCACTGTCAGTCTGTTCCCCTGTATGTGGAGCTCTCTCAATCGCGGCAGATCCCCAACTTCCTTGGGCAGAGTCACCAGATCATTCTCTCTCAAACACAGCTGGAAACATATATAACAAGTGCCTATAAGGAGAAATATCACTCTCTCTCCCTTTCCTCCTTTCTCTCTCTCTCTTTTGAACATATCTCTGGTTTATATTTTATATTAGATAGCTATGCTGTGCCTACAAATTTATATATATACATATAAATACATGTGTAAAAAATATGAACAATAAAAAAAAATATATTACATGCATCTCTGTGATAACTTCCTTGATGAGATCTTGATAGTACATATAAATCGTAGTAATTAAAAGAAAATAAGTTTTGTTTAGATTTCTTCTATGTATCTTGCTGTTAACTCTCATTAAATGCAAGTTTCACTTACAATTTGAAGATTCTTCAGTTTCCCTATTTCTGGTGGCAAGACTTCAAAATCATTGTCACCTAGATACAGTGCTCGTAATGTGTCTGAAATGAAATAAAAAATAAAACCGTCAACAAATAAAAAGCATAATTGCATTCTGTCTTTGCAGTTACATTTATCTGATATATTAAAAAAGACAAAATGCTTTCAACTAAAAATTACATGTACTATTTTCACAGGATATTTTAAAAAATTTCATATATGAACATACCAGATATTAACATGTTATACCAAGTTTTTCTTTCATTTTTAGAATAATGCAAAGAATACATAAATTCAAAGAAGATAAATGGAAATACTATAATAAATGCCCTAGGTAAAACAAAACTGGCAACTTGTTCATGTATTTTGTGAAATGTACAATAATATACAAGTAATTTCCCAAGAATTGTATGATAATAATCATTTTGTTCATACCTAAACAAAAGAAATTCCCAGGCAGAGATTTTTCGCTCAGGTTGTTGTAGGTAAGATCTAGGACTTCTAGAGCAGGAAAAGCACCAAATCCTCGCGGCAAGGCATTCAGTTTGTTCATTCTAGAAATACAAAGAGTGGGCAATTTTAAATACTGTTGGCTAGCAATATCAGGGAAATACCATATTATTAGATCTCACTATACCTATATTGTAATTATCGAGAGCACAGTTGAGCAATTTGATTGTCCCTAATCTCACACAAAGAAAATTAATAAACACATGCCTACAGTAATTTCAGGGAAATATTGACCCTCTTAGCTTAGCCACACATTTCTTGAAATAAGGGTTGTCAATAAATTCTTTCTTTCACCCTTGCCTTGCAGAGAAGGACATCCACCTAAGAGATGTGATAGCATACATACAACTTGATTTTATTTGCAGGGTACTTTAAAAAAAAAAATTAATTGCCTCAACCGCAAAAAATTCCAAGGCAAAAAAGTATGTTAACTTTATCAATTTTATTTAAATCCTGTCTAATCTATTCGAAGATTGAAAAAAAAGAAAAGAAAAAAAACCCACCAATAAAACAGTTACATTCCTATTTTGGAATTTAAACATTTGTACCCAAAGAAATAATCAGTTATGCAGTAAATGTAATACATGTAAATATGTCCAACAATTAAGCCATTGTGTGATTTAAGATTCATAGGATTCAGCATATTTGAGACATAATTTTACTGCTGGGTTTTAAAAAATGTAGTACACATACCCAAGGTTTAATATTTTCAATTTCATTAGAGAATTCAGCGTACTTGGTAGTTCCTGAAAAGAAAAAAGCAATTCATGTTCAAGTAAAGGATAGATGTGAAGTACAGTAAGTTAAAAGGGCATTGTCATGATTTTGGTCTTTATTTTTCTGTTTTTATTATTTACAATGCCTTAGGAATGCATTTCTATTGATCAAATGAAAGAGAGTCAGTCATAGAGTTATAAGCAAGATACAGGACTCAGTAGACAAAATTTGTTGTCATGTAAACAAGATTCATGTTCTGTTTTTGTTAATTTACATAGGTTTAATATACCAGTAAAAAAAAACTTTTTCAAGCTGATTTGTCCATCTTATTAATCATTTTAAGCAAAAATAAACAGTTCCTTCATTCTAAGTCTAAAACTGGAATTTTTACTTCAACATTTAAAGTGAAAACAAAAGCTTTCTTTACATTGCGAAGAATTGTAAGCTCTGTAACTCACTTATAACTCAACAAATTACACTCAAATTTTAGTTGCCTATGACAATAACCTTACTGAAGCATTGTAAACATTAAAATCGGAAAAATTATTTTTGACCAAAATTATGACCATGTCCTTTTAAGTATTATTATACACTTGAAAAGAGTTTTCAACACAAAGTAAAGAAGTCAAATGTCCAATAATAAATATCTACAAAAAATGAAGTGAACAATCCTTGCCTTAATATGGTTATTGAAAAGATTAAGATGCTCCAAATTGGGTAATTCTGTTATGTTGGCAGGTACCTCTGAAAATTAAGCAATAAAGAATTTTAATGTACCGGGTACTGGTACATGTAAAAAAGTACATAAAAATAATCATTCTGAAAAGTGGTACATATTACAGCAAACAACTTCAGTCCCCCCCCCCCCCCCCTCAAAAAAAAAAAAGATCTCTTTGTCTTAATATTTCATTGCAGAGTGCCAAGGTCCATAGTTCAATTCATGATGGATATATTTTGCTTACAAATGGAATGCATTAACATTTTCATAAGATAATAATGAATTAGCAGTTACAGACAACTGAAGAGCAATCTTCATGTTAAAAATAAAAGTAAGTTTTTACCTGAAGTACCTAGATATTTCCCTAATAGTAAGTGCTAGATCATCCTTACAATGTTGGGGGTCCTGAATCCACTTGGGACCCCTGACACTGTGAGGATGGTGCCAAATAGGCTTTTATGAATCTTTTGAATATTTCATCATAACTTTTTTGCATGAGGACACAAATAATATGAAAATCGTAGTCCAATAAAAACAGACATCTAAAATTGGTAGGATCAGAGGATATTTATCGGTTAGGTCGGGTTACCCTAAACACACAAGTTTTTTTTTTTATGCAGGCCTAACTTGAGTAAACAAATGTATTAAATTATAGTTTACAGGAGTTAATTTATATTTTTCAGAAAAATCTATTGTTAATGCTTTTATATTTACATCTACTAAGTATTATTCCCTCTATTTCTTACGGAAACTTATAGTTAATTCATAGCGGCTGAAACTGAGAAAAAATGACAGGACCAAACTTGACACGCCCAGTTTATCGATTGGTCAAGACCTACAACTACCTACGAAAAATCACGGACTGCACAAAAAAATCATGACGACGTCAGACTCAAAGTCTCACAGAAGACGATTTGACTGTTTCTTTTATTTAATGTACTTACGTACATTAACAGTAATTTAGTGAATTTTACTTACTTTTCATAATCAATTTATCAATTTGCTAAAAGAAAGATGTTAATATAAACAATAAAATGCTTTCTTTGATGATTCATTTGGGTAATGAAGGTAGCGATCATTGCAGAAAAAATTTACATAACCCGCTAACGCGTACATAATAATATTTTGTTTAAATATTCACACAGATTAACTCAAATAGATAAGCAATTGAAAACTATAGTTTAAAACTCTAATAAAAAACACCAAAAAACAGTTTTACAGATAAAAACAAGCTGTAAACTACTGGCATGAGACTTCTCACTGAGTACCATGTTGCTAAAATGACGTCACAATGTACTGGCGACAAATGGTTTTCGGCGAGAACAAGTCGCACGCCAGTATAGTTTTGAATCAATAAACCTAGTTTATAATGTTAAGCTCATTTTTGTGAATTTGACGTCCCACAGATGACGGAATGCAAGCAGAAGAAGAAGAGACTCTATACATGTATGATGAATATATATACCAACCATTTATTTTGTTGTGGGAAAGTGTTAGTCTAGTCAGGTGCTTCAGATCCACTGAAAAGTATATAAAAAATAGCATGAGATATCAGTAAGCATTTATTGTGTTTCAGAACACCGGAAATTTGTAAAAACTCTTCTGAATAAGATGAATTCCTATATTGTCATAAAGTTAACTACTTACGAAGGCCTGGTATGTTTAAGTTGGGAATTCCTTTATCAACAAGATCTAGTTCTGTATTATTTGGATCTCCTTTGCATTCGTCAATGTATTTCTTGACTTTGCTCGACATTTTCAGATTTGTAAGACACTTGATGCAGTGGAATTTATAAGATGCCTCTTTAGGAAATATTTACTCCGGAAGTGCCTAACAACACATCAAACCCACTTTATACGCATGTAGAAATAGTTCTTCTTTTTTGGAACAACATTTGATATCATTTGATCAATTTTGTGTATAATAATAACATATCTGTAATGAAAATATGATTGTACTTTTAAATTAGGTTTAATAATGGAGTGACTAAAAGCATGGCGTAACAATACGTGAACTATTTTCAGAATGGCTGCGCCCATGAAATGCACTTTTTCTTGACTTTTTCAAAATCGACAGTGATATAAAACAATTTTATTAATGTACATCAAAATCCGTCGTTTGGTAAGTTTTTCTGTGATATTTTATGTGTTGCTAAGAGGTTTTAGATGATTTATTGCCTCCTGACATTTATATGATGAACATGCTTATTCATTACCATGATTACAATGTATGATTGTATCACTTGTAGACTGCTGGTGACAAACGAAAGTAATGGCTAAACTACAAGAATTAATGAAGCTGTCTGGACATCAGGACCGAGTTTGGTGCGTTGCATGGAATCCCACAGGAACATTGCTGGCCTCTTGTGGGGGAGACAAAACAATTCGAATTTGGGGAAAGGAAGGAGACAAATGGGTACATTATTTTATGTTCATAAAAAAAATCATTAATTGAATGAGTATGATTGAATATATATGCTACAGTGCTGTCATAAGAGCAAGTGTGTTCAAATTATATTATGTCTGGAAAATGTTTATCCTTTGCATATTTACTTAGATATGGCCAGAAATTAGTCCTGACTTTTACCCCATTTCATTTGTAACCAGTAACAAGGCACTATTTTCTGGTGACAAAAGTAACATATATGACAAAACTGATTATTTAATCTTTCCGTTGAATGGTTTAATTTCATCCAGTAACAATGGTAACAACTATAATCTATTGGTGACAGGTGACGAGCCTGTTTCTGTTTAACAGAGGGTCTTATTTTATTTGGTTACAATGGTAACAGCTATAATACATTGGTGACAAAGAGTAACAGAGGTGACGAGGCTTTTTCTGTTTAACAGAGGGTCTTATTTTATTTGGTTACAATGGTAACAGCTATAATCCATTGGTGACATAGGGTAACGGTGGTGACAGTCATTTTCATGAAATACAGGGGGGCTTTTTTAAATTGGTTACATTGGTAACATTGGTTACAATGGTAACCTAACCCTAACCCTAAACTAACCCTAATGCTAACCCCTAACCCTAAACTAACCCTAAACTAACCATAACCCCTAACCCTAACCCTAAACTAACCCTAATCCTAACCCCTAACCCTAAACTAACCATAACCCCTAACCCTAAACTAACCCTAACCCAACTCTGTTTTGTAACCAATGTTACCAGTAACCACTGTAACCTGTCACAAGTACATCAAAGTTTGAAAATCATTCATAATCAAACATTGTTACCAATGTAACCAATGTTACTGGTTACAAATAGAAAGGGGTAAAAGTCAGGACTAATTTCTGGCCATATATGTATTTACTACGTTAAGAAAATTAAAATCTATTTAATTATTGCAATTACATAAGGCCTGCACACCAAAATAATTTCTTGTTCGTTGGACCCAGCACAATTGTATTTGAATAAAACTGTACAAATAATATTATAGTTAATTCCCGCACCCACGAAATAATGCACTGTTTTCTGTTCTATTTCTGCGCTATGCTGTTTTTCGTATTTTCAATAGTTTTTAATTTTTAAATCAGAAACAAGTAGAAGAATACAACCTTCTGCACAAATTTATTTTATGACCGCCTAAAAATTTGCGTACCAAAAAATAATTTTAATAATTATTCGCTTGCCCACTCTTACCTTTTTTCATTGAATGTCCAACGAAGGTGTGGCCTAATCAATACAAGGGATGGTCAAAATGGTCGTTCATCAGCACCAGATTCATTTAATTCAGTTGATTAACACCTGAATAAAGAATCAGGGGGCTCAGGGTCAAATCCCAGTTTGGTCCTTCATTATTTCTTCCATTTCATTACACATCCATGATTGCATCTCTTACTATCATAATGTTTACAGTGCTTTAATATCAGGCACGCATTTGCCCGCCTCACGAAGCAAGGCTTAATGGTAACACATATATATTAGAAAAACAGTGAAAAATAGAAGTTGAATCAGGGATACTTAGGGCTGAACTTTTTTTATTCCAGCTTTATTCCGCCATTTTGGCCGCCAATTTGTTTGACAAAGTTTACTCTTTCATTAAATGGGTGATGCTTTTCTTCCTTTATTGTCCATTAACTTAAAGTTTAATTAAATGAAAATAATTAACTTTGCAAACCAGATAAGTTTCAACAGTGCTTAAATCAGATGAATAAGACTAGTTCCACATACGGTAGGTGTTAAAAGATGTAAAAAATAAAAACATTTCATCATGGAACAGGTCTTTCAGATACTGAATAAAGTATAAATAGAAAATTTATCAATTTTTAAAATAGAGATATAAGCACTGAAAGGAGAAATTAAATACTCTTGGAATCACATACTTTTCTTCTGCTATTTCCGAAGATACAACTTTTACATTTTGCATATGAAACATGATGTCATTATTGAGACTGAGCATGCGACATTTAGTTTAACTTTGGCTCATAGTTTGAGTAGTCAGGTGGATACTGCTGTCTGCATTTCAAACCAAAAAAAAAAATCTGCGCTCTGCCCAACCGTCACACCGTTTACATACAACTTTTGCTAAAGCAATTGCTGTCCAATATTTTGAGAAATGCGATGTCCATCTTGTCACAATAAGTGGATTTAACGTTTGATTAATTCATAAGCTGAGGGGTTGGTTTATCATGGTGAAATATGAAACCTGCAATTTATGACACCAATTGGTGGCCATTACACAGTAATACTGATGCTTGATCCACTTATTTATTCAATTCTGGGAAATACAATGAGCACTTCACATTTACTGTAATGTCACATTGTTTTAGTTCTGTTTCCAACAAATAAAGAAGCTTTTGGAAACATTTTTCCTTGCTTTATATACAGTACATATTTTCTCTTAAAAATTGGTTGAAAAAAATGAAGAACTGATATTTTAAAGTCATCACAACTATTCTTTAGGTTTGCAAAAGCATCCTTGCAGAAGGCCATCAGAGAACAATTCGCAGTGTTGGCTGGTCCCCGTGTGGCAATTACTTGGCTAGTGCCAGCTTTGATGCTACTACCAATATCTGGAGCAGGAAAGACGGGGAATTTGAATGCATTGCATCTCTAGAGGGCCACGAGAATGAAGTAAAAGCTGTATCATGGGCTCCAACTGGTTTATTACTGGCAACGTGCAGTAGAGACAAAAGTGTGTGGATTTGGGAAGGTAATCATTTCTCTTCTTCACATCATGTAGTTTAATAATACTAACAGAAACTGAATGAAGCTTTATGATAAATATTTAAATATTGATAATAATGTAATGTAACTTTGCCTCAATCAGAGCCTCTGCAAAACGTCCTATAAAGTACATTTAATGACTTGCAAAAGTTTATAAATGGTAATTGTTTTAGTAATTTCCGCTGAAAATTAATACAATAAATTATTATACAATAGAAAATTTGGACATAAAAATTGCAAATCATTTTGCTTTAAACAGTACTTCTTTGAATATGTACATGAGCTGGATATAGAATTTACACATTTTGACAATATTACATTTATATTGCACTGTTTTACAGTCACAGAAGATGAAGAATATGAATGTGCAAGTGTGATCTCCAGCCACACCCAGGATGTTAAGTATGCAGTGTGGCATCCAACCAGAGAAATGCTTGCATCATGTAGCTATGATAACACAATCAAATTATTTAAAGAGGAGATAGATGATTGGACATGCTGTAACACATTAGAATCCCATACCTCTACCGTGTGGAAAATAAGCTTTGACCAGACAGGTCACAGAATTGTATCATGTAGTGATGACAAAACATTGAAAATTTGGCAAGAATATTTACCGGGAAATCCAGAGGGAATTGATACAACAGGAAAAGAGTCAACATGGAAATGTGTGTGCACCCTCTCCGGATACCACAACCGAGTTATCTACGATGTGGACTGGAGTCGCAGCAACGGTTTAATTGTGTCAGCTTGTGGTGATGACTGTATTAGAGTATTTAGAGAGGAAGAGATATCGGACAAGAATCAGCCCTCGTTTAGTCTGGTGTGCACTCAGAATAGAGCGCACTCACAGGATGTGAACTCTGTAGCCTGGAACCCTAAGGAACCCGGCCTACTGGCATCAGGCAGTGACGACGGAGATGTTAAACTGTGGAAAGTGGTGCTCGATTAAAAATTAAAATGAAATTCTTATTGTTGTTTTCTTTTTTCCTTCCTACATTTAAACAATGCTGCAAGGTTTTAATGCTATAGAATCTAAACTTTTCATAGGTACAATGTACATGTTGTTTTGCGACATATATGTAGAATAGTTGTGTATGGATTTAATATTGTCGTTTCAAAAATAACATGAAACATATTTTAATAAATAAATATTTTAATAGGGATTTCATTGATATTTGTTTTCAATGAAAGAAATGAAATTTAATTTCCTAATGAATATACATGTTTAAGCTGATTACAACAGGATTGCACTGAAAGTTAAGAATAATGCAATTCACATCTTTAAAAAAATTAAAAATCTCAAAAAATTGATTTTATTTTTTCATCCCTCCCTTGTGGCCTAACTTTTCTCAAGAGTCATGATTTAGTTAATCAAACTTAAGTCATTAATAAATCCTTCAATATACAAGCTAAAAATACTAGCATTTCCCAGAATTACCCCTTACAGGCATTTTTGTTTAATCTGAGGAAGATAAAGCAAAATAATGGAAATTACCTATAATATAAAACTGATTATAGAGAGATCCAATATGACTTTCACATTGACCTTGAAAATTGAATCAGGATCACTACATACCTTTACACAAAAGCTCTGTATATGTGAAGTATGAGCCAAATATTGTCAATTGGAAAGTACATGTATATATGCTCTGAAAATGTATTTTTGCGTAATCCAATATGACCTTGACCTACAGACTTTATTCAAGGTCACTGCACACCTTTAATCATAGACCAAGTATCAGCCAGATTGGATCCAAGGGGAAGAAGATATGCCCCAGACAAGGGTTTTATATATACTGTAGAAGCAGAAATATTCGTTGCATGCACACAAATGATACAACTCTATTTCCAAGGGGCTAAATATGAACCCAAGTCTGTGAGAATTATAACAGCTTTATTGCTCTTCTTGCATTTTTTAAAACAGGACAGAAACATTTTGGCACAATTTGCTTTGTCTATTTGGACAAAATACATATTACATAATACTGCAAGTTACAAAATAAACATTTACTTTATATCAAAAGGAACACAGTTTAATAATTACTTACAAAAAAAATTATCAGAAGTTTAACAATAAGATAAAGAAAAATGCTTTTTAATGACACACTATGAATATATGAAATTTAAAGTGTTGTTTACTGTTTTAACTTGTGACAAAAAGTATCAATTATTGTAAGAGTATGATATTTACATGAAAATCAGGTTTAAAAACCTAAATATATATATTGCCACCTTTGATACATCAATAAACATATGAATTTTAAACTGACCTTCCTAACAAGAATATCAATTTGAATCTAACTGGTGCTAAATTGCATTGAACGCATGAAATAATCTTTACATAAATTTATATTCAAGCAAGTTAAAATGGACTTCTTTAGCCTTTCATAAAAGGAAAAATATACTTCCTTGAAGATAAAAAAACCTGACAAATAAAAATGTCAAATTTAATGTTGGCATCAGTCCATTGGACCGTAAATCCCTGTACACTGATTGGACGGCTGCCTATCCAGGGATTAAGACCAAGGACTCCTGACTTGACACAAGACTGGAAGTGTTACTACCCCGCCCACTGGTGGTGCTAGAAAGGACAGTTGACTCCTGGGCCAGGCCCCTCTCAATCAGTGACCCTGCGATGCTGATATCCTCCTCCCCTGTGGTATCAAAGAGCTCCACCCAGGCACAACCACTCCAAGACCTACAGCAGACACACCAGTTCAATTACCTACAGCAAGTTAAACTATTCAACTAGCCTAAATCAAACAGATTTCTGTGAAATATACATATATATTATAACAGTAGCTTGCTCCAAAGGGTTGGACCACATCGAGTTGCCAAGCGTGGATCATCAGGCCTCAGGGCCATAAAACTTAGACGAGCTTACTTTTGATCTTAGTCTCACTTTTCCACTATATATTCCTTTTGTAAAAGTGAGACTTAGATCAGAAGTAAGCTCGTCTAAGTTTTATGGCCCCAGGGCCAGATCACGGGAGACACCAAGGGTCAAGTTTGACAAAACTCACACCTGATCCATCTCTTTGAATCAAGTTACTGTTACAATGACAAATTTATTATATACCCTTGTCCATTTAAATTAATTTTAATTTTAATTACAGAACTGTCTTTTTAAAATCAATTGTATGACATGAATTTATATAGCAAAGCTATTTTTAAACAAACCCTTTTACAACAAACTATAATACAGATGTTATTTGATGTGTACTATGTCATCAGTTTCAGAGAGTGGCGATACAGAATTGAAAACCTATAGTGTGGATATGGAAAATTGGATCACACTGTAAAATTGTCAGTACATGTATTAAGACAAGAAAATTGATGGGTATATAACAAATACATGTAATGTGAACTGTACAATACCGGTATATTTGGATTTTTACATCATACATGTACATGTTCTAGGTAAGTACAATCAATTGAATTCTATGCTCATTAAAATGTTGTTTGGGACTATTAGTAAATAGAATGTACATGTAAACAGTGTTTCTAATTGGGGCCTAGAGCACAATACCCTTCATTTTCTCTTCTTTTTTAGCAGAGATCAACAAAAGAAAATGTCTTGTAAGTTATAGAAATCTTCTACATGCAGTTTTTAAATCTGAAAATTGAATGAATGATGAAAAATGGCACAAATTTAGTGAAATACAAACCTTGATTTTATGTATGCAACGAGCGTCTTCCCATCAACCAATTTTCTGAATTGAAGCCTAAAAAGAAATATTATTATGAATTTTCATGTAACTTCATGTTCATTATGGCTCATACATTAAGTGTTGGTACACACAAGTATGAGTGTTTTCATTATTATAACATGCAATTACTTATCAGTCTGTGTTGATGTTGTCTACCCAGATATACAAGAAAACCTTCAGCAAAATACTTTTATATTGATGATGCTGGTACAAAATCTCAAACTAACTTAAAGCAATATGAGCTGTATTTTTTAGAATTTTATTTTGCTGCAAAAACCTGCTAGTATGATAAGTCTGCCTGTAACTTGAACTTTTATGATAAATAAGATTTGAAAAAATCATTAATTTTTGTCAGGAGAAAGATTTCACTTATAAGGAATATATAGCAGATCAATTTTTGTACAGGACGACAATAATTCAAATTTGCTCCAATTAAGGCTTCTTAATGGCTTTTCCCACAAAAACAGAGCTAACAGAAATTTTAAAACCATGATAATTTTTGTCCTTTTAGTAGAAAATAACATTTTCTTTAAAAAAAATTACAACATGAAAATTGCAGCTCATATTGCTTTAAATATTGGTGCATACCATCATATCCTTTATATGGAATAGAACCTCTCTTAAAACTTTAAAAACTATGGGTACACAGTTATGGTACAACAAATGTAATATCAAGTCAAATTCAGCTATCTGACAACATATACCTTGCTTCCTGAGAAAAACTGTCTCTTCCCCCTACTGGTTCTATATCAACAAGGAAACACTCCAGGGCTTGGAACGGCAGGTGAAGGAACTGGGGGTCAATATTACGAATGGAGGTGTCCGACACAAACTCCTTGTTACCAAAGTCAACGTAAAATACCTGTACAACAATTTGAGTTCAATTTAATGAAATTGTGACGATTAAGGATTATGGTTTTTTATTAATTATGAAAATAATAATAAGTAGCTCTGAAAACAAAATACAGATTTACAGGATATCCTAATCATTCCTTTACAGATTCCAAGTTATTAAAAGATGAACCAGAAATTCTTAATCAGCTTGTTTTTCCCCATATTACTATGCTGATAAAAATCAACTAGAAAAAGGGCAAAACCACACAAGTAAACAGGTTTTCTGTTATAACATTGAGTAATTTTTCATTACTTTAAGACAAAAGTATTGAAGCAGTGAATATATAGATTATGCATTGTAGGACTGTTTTTGACTGTACCTCTACTTTCCTGTCCCCTGAGCTGATGACTCGGGCCCTGTACCACTGGAGATCCACACTGTAGCGGGCTACCACCACTTCTCCAGGGGCATAGTCTACGTAACTCCCCTCAAACTGCTTGCCACCATAGAAGTCTCTGATAAAGTACAAAGTGATAATTAAATAGAGAACATTGCATCGTTTGTCGGTTTTTACTATCAGAGAGCCATGTGTATAAGGCCATCACATCTACAGAACATTTTCAAATAGATAAGTATTGACCCATATGCAAGAAAATTACTACAAGCAGGAAAAATGCTTTTTTAAGTGTACAGTGTATATCTATATAAGTGTCATATGTGTACTTACTGCAAGCTAGCCATCAGGTCCTCTAAGGTCTCCTGTTGAAAACTTCCATAACCATCTACAAACAGTCTCTGACATTAAGTAAATATTTCACAAGATGATTCATTCATGTGTACATCTTTCTCTATAATGTTTTGCTGAAACTTTTTTTTTTCAAATAAAGCACCTTTTTTGGAATTTTATTTCTCTCACCAGATGCACTACCTTCTTTTTTAGCAGGTTCCAGAGAAGCGAGCGGCTCTTTGCCAAAAGGCAGGACAATGTAAAAGTGGGCGGGGTTAATAATGGCGGACACTTCACAGGCTATCCAGGTCCCTGGGTCCGGGAGTCCATCCTGGTAGTACTCCTCCATAACATCACCGTACACATAGTCCACATCCGCTGTCAAAGCACCTGTAACAGTGATTGTTGCAAAGTTTGAGGGCCAGAGCATTTCAAAGACAAAATGAGGCTTAGTTATCATCTGTAAATTGACTACCAGTGGAACTATCTTTTACATTTTCAATGTTATTTCCTCATCTCATCCTTTTCATATACCCCCCCCCCCCAAAAAAAAGAATATAAGTACTTCAGTCTCAATCTGTACCTTCTGGGACAATAATATGTCTGTACGGACATCTGTCTCCACTCCAACACCTGTTTTTCTGGTAAAATCTGCAAATCTTCTGGTCGTCTTGCCCCTCTACCAACAAAAGAAATGTTTGGTGAATAAACATTGTTCTACTTGTCAATGTCATTTCAAACATCTGAAGGAAAGACACAAAAACGATAAATTTTGCATTATGATTTAATTGTAACATTTAAATTCACAACAGCTTCTTTTAAGTCAAAAGGCATTGATCAAGTCACAGATGTCTTAATCTATCAAGACTGCTTCTGTCCCAGCCTCAGGAATACTTTGTATAAAATTTATACTAATGACTGTTATCATTGATGAGTCTGGTTCTTTTAGAGCCGTACTTACTGTAGCCTACAGTAGCCACTCTTGCATCATTCAGAGCTTTTCCTACTTAGCCTATGGTAGCCACTCCTGCATCATTCTAAGCTGTACTTACTATAGCCTACGGTAGCCACTCCTGCATCCTTCTAAGCTGTACTTACTATAGCCTACGGTAGCCACTCCTGCATCATCCACATCCACTTTGTAGGAGTTTCGTGCATCCATGTAATCCTCCATCATCGGGTTCCAGTCCTTCATCTGATCAGGGGAAGTCACTGCGTAAAAATATCATAGATATACATGTACGCTATATATATGCCATTCAACAAAGACACCATACATTAAAGTACACTATATTAATATATATCTTACAGGTGATGTTTTGTTACTATATAGTTTATAATTATATAGGCACTTAAATATAATTATTTTTTTTACAACTGGTCTAAATGGTGATAATCATTGGAGATTATCAGCAACTGTTCTTCTTAAATTAATGTCACACAAAATGAAACAAGGACAAGACATAATGTGCATCATTTGTGAATTGGGAGTCATTTCCATGATAGATTTTGAAATCCCTACAGCGTTTCTCTCTGTACTTACTATAATAACACTGTAACAAACCAATAGAGATCTGCTATCTCTAGGTGTTAGCCACTACCGCCACTTTACTGAAGAAATGCAATGGATACAAGTGGGTGTCTGCACTCATCAAAGACCAGTAACAGAAAAAAGAGATGTGATGTATACGACACAGCACATGGTTTACCAAGTGTCAACAGGACCACTACACTATGTTCATTACAAATATCCTGCTATCTGTAGTATGTGCTGTTTATATTTTACCTGTTTGTTGAAGACTGTTGGGTGGTTCTTTGGAAGAGTTCTCTGTGGCACATAGCCTGGCCAGTCCTAGTCTGATGAGGTCCATGTTCACACAAACATCCTCCTCTTCTTTTGTGTTGTCAACCAAAAGCACTTGCAAAGGATCCATCTTCGCTACTTCATTTGGATGTCTAAACAAAAATCCAAAGTTAATGTACGATAACAGATTCTAATTTAGGTAATTGTGAAAAGATGAGGTATACTGTATACAGGGCTATTTTCGTCCCGAGTTATTTTCGCCCTTCTTGATTTGCAAACGGTTTCGCCCAGACATAGTTGTGTTAAAAGAAATATATGTTAAGACATTAGAATTCGCCCATTGACAACGAGGGCGAAAGGGGCGAAAATAAAATGAGGGCGAATATTTCCCTGTGTACAGTATTTGGACAACACTGACTTACTTTTCAAGCATCATTTGAATATCCCCATCCACAATAATCATACTCATGGCAGAATCAAATCCTGTTAAAGAGATGAACTTTTCGGTGGCCTCTTCTGTCCACTTGACCTCCTTTTTAGGAGAGCCCCTGGCGACACTAGGCTGGATGTAGGCCAGACAGACATGCAGAGCCAATCCTGGAAGATCTACATACTGGGGAGGTAGGGGGAACACTCTCCTCTTGGGAACCACTTCATGATTTCCAAAGTCTAAGTAAAACACTGACACCTTTCCAACATTTTCTGAACTAGAATCTTTACTTCCAGAGCCTTTAGTAGGTGATGCCAACTCAAGCCCCATAACAAGTCCTCTGTAATACTGGTTATCGTAGGAAAACAGCACGCAGCACAAATCTCCCACTGATGGTTTGTATGATTTGCTCATCTTCTGCAGCTGTTTCTTAGATGTTTCCTCCATTGTCTTATTCAAGCTTATGTGCATATGATCAATAGTTTTGGCAGACACCTCGGACACGAGGTGAACATAGAAATTAGATGGAGATTCTACATGAGACAGCATGACTTTCAGACCTGGGATGTCCACATCAATGTTGGTTGGTAGATTGACAGATTTGTCTTCAGCGTAATGAAGGCTCTCCGTCTCCGAGGATCGAACAGACACTAAGTCTTCAGCCACATTCTTGATCTTGATCTCCGTGATGTTCTGAACACAATTGTGGTTTTCCACTCCCTGCTCGGAGGCAGTATCCAGTGACTTCTCAATGTTAAGGTTATTGTGTATTCCATGGCCTTTAACCGGAGTGGAACAAACAGGTCGGGTTGAATCAGTGAGAGTATCATCCTCTGTCTGTACTTTGTCATCACATTTCCTTATCTTTGATCTAGGACTGTCTTTAGCACTCTTTGTCTTCACACCTTTTGATTTTGAACTGTCTTTTACGCCTCTTGACTCCGTTTTTGTGTGTTTTACGCCCGTAGACCTGCCACCCTTCTCTCTCTGCTTGGCCTCTCTTTTGTCTTTTTCCTCCAAGGCTTTCCTCTCCCTCTCCTCCCTGGTGGTGGGCTTAGGAAGTCGTGGAAGGCTGTGTAGGCTGTCAGACAGGGTCTCCATGCTACTACCCAGGTTTACTGTAGACTGACTCTGAATTGATCCCTTGCGGTCTATGTTTTGTGTCTTTTCATCTCCCTGGCCAGCCAGTGTGGGATTTTTGTCCACTTGATCAGCTGGTTCTTTCTGATGTTGAAGGGTATAAAGTAACTGTAGCTGCTCCTCTACTGTTACTGACTTGGCTAATCCCTGTAACAGTCAATTTGAATATACTTTTACCACAAGCATTTCCTTAAAGATTAAAAAAAAAAAATTTCAAATATTTTTTTAACCAAGACACCTCCAAAATAATTGGTTATTAAATGCACAAACAAATTATATAATTATCAGAATAAAGCCACATGATGAAAATAAACCTAAATCTTCAGAATGCTCTAACACGATGATTACAGTACATGTAATTATAGTAATTATAAAAAATTAAAGTTATGCAAAGTTTTAATCATCTCATCTAGTAGTTCTAAAATAGACAAGATGTAACCATAAGGCAACTGACAAAGACGAGAAGAACACTTCCCCGTTTCCTGACCCACCTTTTCTATTAGGTACTCGTGGATACTTATTTGTTTTGGTCCAGGCTGCATAACAATATTTCCATCTTTAATAACTTGTTCAGGGATGTTAAAGAAGAGACCCACAATGGAGGGCAGGTCTGGTTTGGTGGAGACATGATACGGCATACAGTTAAAGTGTCTCCCTGAAACAATCTGTGTAAATAGCGTGATCTGATCCTCCGTCCATATTCCATACTTATTGTTAGGAGCCACCTAAAATGAATTACCATAAGTTATTATGATTCTTCATCATAACAATTGGAGACAAAAAGAAGACACTACATATGTACTATCTTGGCAAGGGTAATAATTTATGCACTGTTTATAAATGTCCACAAACATGGCCATAGTTTAAAAAAAGATAAAATCTTTTTCGCTTTGATTTAATTAATGGCCTTCAAGTCTGTCATTCTGATCGACAAGTGATTAGTTCAAAACTATTGAGGACGGCCATAGCTGTAGACCAAGAGCACACCTCCAGACCTCTGGGAATTGAGATTCCTAAAACTTTCCGATATAAGCTTTTCCTGAAATGGAGGCTAATTAATTCTAATCAAAAGGATTCCCTTTACAACCTGAGATAGTGATTCCCTTTACATACCTGAGATAGTGCACACAGAATTCCCTGGGCAGGTAGACTGGCATACTTCTGTGGTAACTTTCTAAGATGGGAGGGTTTTCTGGATTCACCATTACCATAATCCAAGAAAAGGACTTCTACCGAGATATCTTTTCCTAAAGAATATGACACAATAGCCACATTATAATTCAATAAATCTGTCAACTGGAGTAAACAAATGAAAGCCATGAAATCTGTAATACATGTACCATATGCAAACTAGAACATTGAACCATAACTGGTTTTAAAATAATGATTGACTTTCCATGATCACCAGGGCTGCATTTTACGAAAGCACATAAGACTTACGACCAAATTAATAAATGCTTATTAATCACAAACTAATCAATACTTCAATTTATTGGATGTAAAATATAATGATAGAAATCCCAATTAACGAAAAATTAATGTTTTATATAAATGTTGCTCCTCAAAGATTATTCCATAAGACTGAAAATATTTACGACTTTTTCATAAATTCTTTTGTAAAACGCAGCCCAGGTTCGATGACAAAACACTATGTATTACAATGTTGTCAAAACTGCTATGAAGCTAATCTGGAGTTTGGAAAACTTACGGATTACCAGCATGTTTATGACAAAAATATTACACACACCAGGGCACAAATAATACTGTGGTTTCATTAATTTTCGAGGCTATCAATTTTCGTGGATAAAGTAAAAATCACAGTTTCAAGGATACGTAAATTTGTGGTTGATGATACAAAAGGTTAGTAGCAGTAGATACTGTATTTCAATGAACATGTAAATTCGTGGATCAACTTAACGAAATCCACGAAAATTGGTATTCAACGAATATTGATGAAACCACAGTACTTGAGTAATTTGTAAATTGTGCAATGCTCTTTGAACAAGAGATGTTTGTGAAACCCTTCGAGTCCTTTGGACATACATTACATGGTTCAAAGCCTTTAATATGGGCAGTATTCATGGAAATGAAATTGAACTTTTGATCTAAAATTCAATAGCGAACATCTACTGGTACTAACTGAGATGCATCAACCTATTAATCATGATGTGTCTAAGCTAAAAAGATTAAGAATTATGGGTCACACAAATCTTCTACATCACATTTTTAGCAAAAACATGTTTTTTATGATACATGTATATGTGGTAGAGTCAGGTATATGGCATTCCTACTAGCTCTGGCTAGTGGGTTAACCCTTTAGCTCGATCGGTAGAGTGCTGGACTGGCATGCCAGAGAACCCAGGTTCAAACCCCAGCGGAGGCAATAAGTGTCTCTGTTACATTTGGCGCCCACATTGGGACCTGGGAATTCTCTGGCGGGTGAAAGAGATTGTCTCTAGTACTTCGCCCGAAAGGTGCTGGCACTCCAGGAGAGTCGGGACGCCTCTTTCCTTAGAGGGGAACAATGTGGTAGAGTCAGGTATATGGCATTCCTACTAGCTCTGGCTAGTGGGTTAACCCTTTAGCTCGATCGGTAGAGTGCTGGACTGGCGTGCCAGAGGACCCGGGTTCAAACCCCCAGCAGAGGTATAAAGTGTCTCTGTTACATATATCAGTAATAATTTGTACAATTTTTGCAGAGATAATGTACGGAATCAAATAATTAAAATTCTTCTAAGCACTGGCAAAAATTGCTCAATCTTACCCAAAACATAACTTGACCTAGATATGATTATATACTGTTTACCAAATTTCATCTCAGTATGTATAATCCCTGCGAAGAAAATGAACGGAAACGGCAAACAATTAGAATTTTTCTAAATCCACGGGGCATAACTCTGTCAAAAATTGCTTGATCATACTCAAAACAGAAATTGTACAAGATATTCTTATGATGAATCTGTATACTAAATTTCCTTTCAGTATGTGCAACTTTTGCAAAGAAAATGAACAGAAACTGTTTGTGGACCGATCAACAGACAGCAGTAGAGCAATATGCCATCCCTTCTTCAATGGTGGGCGTAAATAGAACCATTTTAACAAGAGCTTGGACTTTGGGTAGTTGTGTAAAACAGCACTGTGACATAAGCCTGTCTATTTCATTGCAGGCTACTCAGCCATGGCTCTTTGAAATCAACAAGATTTGTCTGGCTTTTGAGCTAAGACTACGCAATTGGTGCATATTTCACTTGAAACCAGCGTCATTTTAACTTGTTTTGACGTAAGAAATAGATAGCTACATCCTACAGAAAGTCCAAGGTCTTGTTAAAATGGTTTTATAATGAAATCACTATGGCCATGTTGTAACATATTGACAAATTGAATAAATTTGAAATTTTCATTGAGTTGCAATGTATTGTGATATGAATCATATCACATCTCAAGTGTCGTGATATAAGTACAGTATTGTTCCAGCCCTAGTACAGGATTATTCTCTCTAATTTTATTTCGATCCAATCATGTTTGTAAAAAGGTTTTCCCAATCTTTGTCTATACAAAATAAAATTTAATTACAAATTTATAACATATATCATTGAAATTAGACCTAAGCTTAATTTTCACACTGACAATGAAGATGAATGCGGCAAAAGTAAAACAAATTTTCCCAGATTGTAATCATGTACGTATAACCTTTTCATCAAACCACTAACCATTTGGGAAATAACTTGTTTTTAAATTTAATTTCATGTTTACCTTTTGAACAAAGCTCTACTACTTTAGCTCTATAAAAATTGCCATCTTTAGAAAACTGTGCCAAACAAAGTATTCCTTCTGTGGGTGAAATTATAGGCTCTAAATCTGTCACTGTTCTGAAAGCAGAATCACCAGAAAATGTTTAAAGTACAAGTATTTTTGTTTCAGACATTTCCATATCAGATAAAGTAGAACCTGTTTATATTTAAATGCAGGAGATGTTTAGATTTATTTCAAATTAAATTTATTTGTCATGAGTTATAAATAACATGATATTAAAAAATGATGTAAAAAAGTGCATAACACAGCTATTAATCTTAAATCTACACTATCACTAGAGCTTACCTTAGATCATTCATCATTTCTTCCAAGTCTGTGGTGAATTTCTGCACGTAAAACATCCAGGGACTGTTGGCTTCACTCACAATGACACTGTGTATCTTACTGTTCTCCAACACTTCATAACGAAGACCAGGCCCCTTCCCATAGTCATCTTTTTCTGCAATGTTCAATGTTTGGTCATCATTCTTAATAAGACCTCCATGATTGTCAGTATTCTTGGATGAAGATTGTTCGGTTGCAGTCTCCGCAAGATCACTTGTTTCAACACTGTCTTTTACTACACAAAATGATTGCTGTTTGTTGGAGTCAGTTCCTGTTTTGCCTTCCACACATTTCACACTGTCACCAGAATCTGTCCCTGCACCTTTCAAGACTTGACTCTTCTTTGTTTCTTGCTTTGCTAATAGTTGGTCATCTTGCACTGTTTCATCATTTGTTTCACTCAATGCTTTGCCATCTTGCTGATTCAAATTGTTTTCCACTAACACATCCTTTACATATTTAGAAGAAGCCTGTTCCTTACAATCTGAATGGACAACTAATTCTTTGGTCTCTTTCATAGGATCTTTAACTTCTGTTTCACTTTTATATCCTATTTCCTTGCATTCAAATGGAACAGCCTCATTTTCATAAGTAACTGCCTCATTTTGAATCTGTTTCTCCTCGTTATTTTGAGTGCCTGTCTTACTGTCAGTATGTTTTGTTTCTGACACAATGTCTGCGTCATCTCTTGATGTATTTCTGCTTTTCTGTAATTTCTCTCTTCCTTTTGCATTTTTCTTCCTCTCTTGTTTTTCTTAAAAAGAAATATTCTCTGTTTACATCATTTTAAGCATTGAATCCTTATTTTTTGAAAGATGTGGTCTCATAACTGCAACGGTGTGTGCATACAAATTGAATAACGCGCGCTAGCGTGTTATGAAAATTTGTTTGCACACACCGTTGCAGTTATGAGACTACATCTTTCAGAAAATAAGGATTTAATGCTTATATTTACGTTTTTTAACATTTGTTCTCTTTCCGTAAATATGATTTATTTAAAAAAATCTCTGCCTTATTCAACGAGTAATGCGCAATTAACGGAAGAGCCCCTGGAACAGCCGAATTATGCTAACAAATATAGTGCACAGCGTTTTTAATTCAATTAACACAATTCATTTTTCATTCTGTAATTTGATGAATTTATATTTGGTATACTAAGAAATTAATCAATTGAATTCATTCAAATCATAAAAAAATATTTACATCCATGAAATATTAATCAGCCCACGTATAATTATATCAGGTTGTGATCCGGTTTGAAGTCGAGAGGAGAGTCAGTCATGTTCTGAAGGAAGACTGAATGTATACATACGCACCAGATTTAGTGATTGGGTCTTCTGTGTTATGCGTAAATATCACTCAAATCTATCAATGCAATTTAATAGGAGGAAAGAAAGTAAATGTAAATATTCATTTATAACAAGGCAAGTGAAATTAAATATTTCAAAAAACACTATATTTTTAAACAGAGCTAGGCCAGCCAAGTCATTAAAATAAAAAATAAAATAAAAATTCATTATAACAACAATTCTTTAAAGAAACCTTATACCATTGTTAAGCTTCATGTTATCCTCATTAGCTTGCTGAATAACCCCCCTCAGAAAGCGCTTAGCCACATCAATGTCCAGCTTTGGCTGACAGGAATTTCCAAATCCTACATAAGAGTGACAATCCTTGGACAGGGAAAGGCTGTTATTCTCTAAAGACTGCAAAAAAGGAAAGGAACAATGTTATTCAAAGCATCTGAATATCATTAAAAAATAAACATATTTACAAATATATCACCATCAGCATGATTAAGAATAAATTCCTAAATGCAAGTACAATTAGAATATGAGCAAGGGTAAGAAAAATGAGAGGACAAGTTTTGAAGAGCTCTCCTCACATTTTCAACCAAAGCACAAACATTACTTATATTTCAATACAGTTACCATCTATTTTATTACGGTATCCTGCAACTAAGGTTCACAACTGATCAGATGAAACCATGACATCCAAGTGTAAATATTTAGGGAATCAGGAATCGTTCAAAATTGATTCGTAGTGTTATCACAGACAATGACAGTTGAAAATATTCCCATATAGACGGCATCACAATACATTTGAACAATGAATACATGCACTTAGATATATTCATTAGAGACACTGAACTTTGCTTTGGTTTCTTTGGTAACTTATTTGGCTTCTGGATGGAACAATTGCAAGATAAAAAGAGGTTAATATACAAGACCGAATAAGTAAGACAAAATGTACCTGTGTTGATGGCTCTGTTAAAATAGCTTGGCTTAGCTGAATACCTGTTATAAAAAAAAAGGATGTGATATTTAGCATTTGCAAATCAGATTTATTTTAATTATATTTCATTTTCTAACAAACTTTTCTAATAGTCTCATAGTGAAAATAAGGAAAGCTGTTCTAACAAGTCTCAAAGCAAGTAGAACATTCCAGACTCTACTTTAATTTGTTTGATGACAAAAACTAGCTATTTACATGTAGTACACTATATATACCACTATCACAAAAGTATCAAATGATAATGAGCAGGTACCTTCTTTTTTAGAACTTTTCTTGCTGTGATCCTTTTCTAGATTCTTAATTTTACCCTCTGCAGATTGGATTTCTTCCACTTTTATAGCTTTTTGTTCTAAAATACAACTTTCTTGTTCTGGATGGATATTATGGATAATCTCTGTATTTTCCTGGTCCTTCTTCACCACATTTTCTTGTACCTGCATTTTCTGTTGCTCTTGGGATTGTTTTTCTTTTGTTGATTCTTCTGTGCGATTCTCCTCATCCACGTCCCCTTGTTCTGGCCTCAATACACTGAGTACACCTTTTACTGCACTAGGTTTGTTTGTTTGCTTGTTCAAGTTCACATCTTCACAAACCAAGACCGAGCTTTGGACAATGTTGCATTTAGAGTCTGCATTTGTTCTTAACTTGATGTCAGAGTTTCTGTTTTCACAATCTAGAGTATTCACATTGACAACTGTAGCTGCAACACTAAATGAATCTGGCTTGGCCGATTGACATTGGTCACGATCTCTATCACCACTAGGGTCTACTGTAGTACACAGAAAATTACTGGCCCTAGAATTTGAGAGACTTTGGTTATCTTTTGTTGAATCATGGCGACTGTCCATGGAAGATGAGCGAAGATCCCTGGTTGTGTTTGCCCCTGCTGTAGCACCCAACTCAGTATCCTCGGTTCCCTCACTAAAACTGTCATCATCTCCCTTTGCGATGCTTCCACCATCTGTGAGAATGTTAATTAATAATGTTTATACATGACTTTTAACTTTTATAGTTTTTTAGGAACCCAATTCATTTTCCAATTTCCTCATCATAAGAGATCACTCAGTGATAGATTGGTGCAAATTATAATCAGTATCAAAATTCTCTTTTATTGGCATAAAGAAATAAAATAGTTGTTATTATCAATAGAAAATATGAGCAACACTTATTCAAGACCTTGCTTACTTATTTTTTCCTCTGCCTCTGCTGACAGCAATACAAAGGTGTTATAACACCTGTCCAGGTGCTGCATGACCTCAATATAGTAGTTATTGAAATGACCAGCATCTTTGGTGGCAAGCAATTCATCTGCTTTACTTTCAGCCTGTAAAATTTAATTCAAGAGTTAACACTGGGTTTGTGAACATCATGTTGTCATGCTAAAAGTCATTCATACACATTCTACAACTATAAAATTTTTTAATTCATGGGTTGGATGGAAGTTAATAATCTTTATTAATTTGCTTTGATTAAATAATTCATTTTAATTTCACTAAGATACTGTGGAATCAATAAATTTGGTGGGGGCCAATTTTTGTGGATTGCTCAAGTTTAACAGGTTATTGGGGACATAATCTCGTGTATTATCTTATTCCTGCAAAAGGAGATACGACTTTATAACCCTAATTCAATAATTTTTAAAGGATGTTAATTCATGGACGAGAGGTACCTACGAATCCCACAAAAATTGAGCCACCAAGAAATCTAATGATTCCACAGTATCATGCATATATGTAATATATGTAATAATAATTTTACTTCAGGATTGAAAAGCATATAAATTAAAGGATTGTCTAGCCAAAAGAAAAAAAATTGAATTCCTATTTAATGTGGAAAGATTGATCAACATTAATTGTTGTCTAAATTCTTAAGCCATGAAAAATCTGTAAAATCTTGTATGGACCACCTGGGAGCTATAATTCCTGGCGTGCAATAAAGTAGCTCTAGTTTTAGACTAATATTTAACTTATTTCCACACACATTCTGTGGAATTACTTACAAGTTACCACCATTACATTTCTAACTCGATTTACTACTACTGATGTCTTTGCTTTACTTATCTCAGACTTTCTATTATAGAGCAAGATTTTATACTGGTAGTTTTACCTCAGATAAATTCAGGTGGGGGTGGAGCCAAATTGATAAATGTGTGAATTAAGTCCATGGAGGGAAAACATGCTCCCTTGTGTATACACGTCTCTATACATGGGGAGTTCAAATTCTGTCAACATTTTTGTTCCAATGATATAGAAAAATTTGTAATATTGATGTATATGAACTAGAGAAAAAAAATTGTCAATCGTTGAAATTGCAACTTGTTATAACATATAATGAACTGTAGCTCCCAGGTTGTCCATTTATATATTTTTTTTTCAGACCGGGAGTTACAGACTTGCAGCAACTTTGAAAAGCAAGAAGAGTTTGTAAAAAATAAATGTGTTCAAAAATTCTTTGAATTAATATTGTCATTATACAAGTATAATGGTATAAGAGATAAAATGATTTTACCTCAGAGACAAATTCATTTAAAAATGCAACAATAACGTCTCTCTGGTCTTTGATATCCTGGATCTTCTCCTTGATTGTTTTCTTTAACTTTGCAGACATGTCTATAAATCTGAAGTGTAAACAGGTAAACATGCAGTTACTGATACACTTTAGCACTGATCATGATAAGTATGATATAGGAGTGCCAATTTAAATAAATTACAACCTTGCCTTGAAGTACAACTGAATGCACAGCTGCAGAAACACATAATGTCTAGAGCTGATGATGCTATTAAAGTCATTGATCTGACATTAAAAAACTTTCAGTCATCTATATTGCAACATATGCACGATATTTTTGACTTCAATATAATTTCATGATAAAAAATACATTAAGGAAGGATTTATAATCAGTTTCAGCACCTTTTACTAGAAGCACGTGTGACAATCGGCGGGAGATGAAAACAAATTTGGTCACGTGATGTTTTGGAAAATAAGCTAAAAGTAATGCGTACTACAAATATTTCGAATTATCAACGAATAGCAGAATCAAAGTACTAAAAGTACCGGAAAGCATTTAGTTATCTTTGTATAAAGGAAGTTGGATCATACAATTATTAGTCTTAATTTCTTATTAGTTAGATAATCTCACACAAAGAGCTTAAAACAACAATTGGAGGTCAATACAATATGCTTATTTCGGCACAATGGAGCACTGTACGTGTAACGTTGCAAATTACTTTTAAACTGCGTTTTACGCGACTTTTTTTTTTACGGAATTATTCATGTCACCAAATGCGAAGTTATCAATAATAAATAATTAAATCTAAAATGCTCCAAATTCTATGATATAATGTGACTTTTTTGAAATAACGAAATGTTGTTTTCTGGAATTAATAGATTCGTAAACCCCTTTTTTAAGTCTACATCTGATCAAGTTATCTTTCAATTCGGACTACATTATAGGTAGAGGTATCAAATCATTCCGATATAAATATTTTTTCAATGTTCTCAATAAAAAGTTAAAAACTTATGATTTATCAATGTTTAATTCAAAACAGAGGTCGATCTAATCAATGTACAATATACAGTCGCGTGCCATAAACGAGTTCGCAAAATGGGCGCCGATACATCTTTTTTTCTGTAAGGTAGATTTTTGAAACGAAAACAAAGCCAATTTTCTACAATGACCAGAATAAAAAAAACTCGTCCGATGATTCTCCGCCTTTTTTTTCTGCTTTAGCCTATTTTATTTTTTGAGTTAATCTCCTTTGGTAAACAGTTATCGTCTGCAAACCAACATGGCATCGAACCGGAGAAAATTTATGGGAAGGCAGTTACTGTAACAAGTCGTCATACAGATGTCAGATGTTGGAATATACTTATAATAAAACTGGAATGATGAACGGAATAAAATACTGAAGACCATGGTAATGCTAAACTCGTAACTCGAAGTGAAAGTTGTTGAAAAAGGGTACCGCAAGATGACTGAATCCACAGAAATAAACGAAGAAAATGTTAAAAAAAATTTCATGCCCAAGGATATGATACAAAGAACCATAAATATCTGCTTAGCCATATTTACTTTGTTGCTAGAAATAGCAGTTCAAAAAATTCCGGTGATATTGATACCTGAGAAAACGCCTGCCATTTTACGAACTCATTTGGGCCAACTACTGTACAGCAGTTTAGGGAAATCACCTTCCATATGAAAGCAGACTATTATCGGGTAATTGTTTGTAATAAAATGAAGGAGGGATCGTTAAACTATCTATTTAACTTGCAATGACACAGTTTTGTAGTCACGAAAATTAAGAATTTTACCATAAAAGATGTTTATGTATCACCGTGTATGCCTGTTTTAATAATATATTCACCGATATTTCTATCGCAAACCTAACTCTAATTAATTCACACAGAACAAGATAACGACGTTCTTGTATCTCGCTGCTTTTGATCTCCATTGATTCTTTGACAAAAAATTAAAGTTCAAGATAATAAACTATAGATCAATTAGAGATCAAAATTTCAGTAGGTCTAAAGTGTCAAGGAGACGAATTTGATTCGTATTTATTACATGTCTTTAAAACTAAATTAAATGCCCATTATGTAGCCCAATTTGATGGAGAAAGCGTTCATCTTTCCTGTGATTTAACCAACCGTGAGTTTTCGACGATAGCGAGAGATGCGATGATTGAAACCCTAGTCAGTATAAACTAATAAACAGATAAAGAAAGCACTTAATTGTTAACTGCATGTCTTATATAAGCCATAAATGAACACAAAGTGAACAACATTTATAGGCAGTTCATTTAAAACATATCTGTAGGATACTGGATCTCATCACGGTTTTTTTTCTCCACAATTCACTGATCACGAATATAAACTAGTCAGAGTGATAGTGTGTCATGTAAACTCGAACAGAAATTAAACAGCCAAACTGAAGACAAAAAATACTGTTATGAGGAAATAATTTATCTAATTGTATTACGTACAAATTGATTAAATGAGAATCAAAATTGATCACTAAAACTATATTTAGTAAAATTATAACAGATTTTATAGATTTAGATAAATTTTATTTTAATTACATGTAATAATTTTAAACTCTAGATCGAAAATTAGTAAAGGACACTTATTCTTGACCCCCAAAATCAACTCTCTTTGGCGAAGCTTTCAGGCACGTAGCATCGTTTTTTAAAATGGGGGGGGGGGGGGGCCAGACTCATCCAAAAAATCTTGACAAGCATAAAAAAAAAATAAAAAAAAAAAAAAAAAAAGAAAAAGGAAAATTTAATAATGTTTCCCAAAATCTTCAAAATCCTAATCCGTAGGGGGGGGGGGGGGGCGTAGTATATAACTTCAGTTTCACTCCTCATTTCTTTATTTTCATATACATTTTTAAATACTCCAAAAAAAGTGGGGGGGGGGGGGGGGGGCTAACTCCATGATAATTCAATTTTTTATGTAGATTTTAAAAAATTTGTTCCTGCGAGAAAAAGTGGGGGGGGGGTGCTACATGCCTGGCTTTTAACCATTAACTATTATCAGCCAAGAGCCTGGTTTTGGGTCTAACAACAAAAAAGCTCACTGGATAGAACTTTTGACCAACAACTCCCATGGTTTTGATTGAAAACTACAAGAAATCTAGCCATTGAAATGGGATCTTTCGGCCAATATCTGTATTGTTAAAGTCATCTGGCTATGTTTCAAATCTCTATAATTGATTAAATTGACTTTAAAATGATATTTGCAACTTTTAAGTAATGGTACTTAATAATCATTTTTTTCACAGATGCATGTTAGCATTGGATTTGACTAGAACTGAATGCAGGAAGTGTAGGACACAAAGAAACAATTCAACGTCATGCTTGATAATTTAATCAATGTTGTTTTCATATCAAATAAAGTTTCATATCATGATGCATCAAAGAAAAAAATTGATATACATATAAGCAACAACTGATTATTTAATAAAATAAATCTCAACAGAGTATAAAAAAAATATATTTGTGGAACAATAATAAATAACATGGCATGTACAGCGTGATACAATATTTTAATAATTTAGATATATAATTATGGAGAGCATCCCAAAAAAATTGAAAGATATGAGGATGCAATGATAATTAATTACATCTCTAATATCTGAATACTTAAATCTCTCTCTCTCTCTCTCTCTCTCTCTCTCTCTCTCTCTCTGATTTAGAGAATTTTTCGATCTTTTACTTCCGAAAGTCAAAAGACTCCATCATGTTTGGCGATTCGTATTTGGTCTGTTAATGTTATTGTGGGTTGAAACTATCCGGTATTCTCCATGCATTCCACGTTTCAAAGTTGGCCGGAGTTCTAACATCTAGAGAAAATTCAAAAACGAAGAAAAGGTTTGCCATTGAGTCAACAACATCCACAATATTCAAAAAGAACGAAATTGCACATTAGCAATATCAAAATTGTAAACAATCGAACACGACTCATACAATAATTTTTTTTTTTTACAAAAGTAATTATATTATTTCATTTCTAAAATACATACTGAGAAGCTTCAACTAAGAGAAATTGACTACTTGTAAGTGTAAGAGTGTCCGTAAATAGAATTAAACTTGGTCTATGGTACTTACATGGGATTGGAGTAGGTGACCTGGATATGATCTGTCTTTTCCTGGAAAACAATTCAAACACCCCATCAGTGTTAAACGACCGTGTCATTACTGTACAATAAACTGCAATTTAAGAATTCGAATTTTTAAAGACAACGTTTCTATTCTAATTAGAATTATTTCAGTTGATTCATCAGTGCATGCAGTACGGTGTAGCATATGTAATACTATAATATTATTATACGGTGTCTCTTCATATACCTGTATGTAATTATGTACATGGATTTTGAAAGGATCCCGATATAATGAATTGGGTATAATATTTTTTTCATATTCGACAACCAGTTTCCTCGAGATCTAACTCATATGGACAGTCAGCTCCCAATTGGACCAATATTAGGAGTTAGCGAATATAAATTACAGCCACCATTCATATAGCAAAGAACATGACTTTCGTCATATCAATATTAATCGAAGTTTTTTTATGGGAGTTAGGAAGAAGCATGGAGCTTATATATATTTACTATATACGTGTAATGCATACAGTCAAATTCAAACTTCATGTTTCGACAAGATCTTGAAAATTGCTTTACTGACTTCAGGTTTAAACAAAATAAAAATATGGAAATCGTCTATCATTAGATACTAGCATACAAGAGGTTTTTCTGAAATATCAGACTATTATGTTTAACAATTTGTTAAAATTGTATTTACGGTTTCCATTTCCTCTTCCTTCTGCACATCCGTTCACACGCCCTCTTGATACCATGGAAGTCCACAAATCTGACGATGAAGTAAGCGTTGAGCACGATCAGCCCCAAGGTCATCAATATGACAAACACAAACCACGCCACATTCCGCGTGTCCTCAAAAAAGGTCAGGTAGCGGTCAGTGGTAGTAATGGCGGTGGTTGTGGCGACTGCAGGGATGATAAGCGTGACGGTGGCGATGTCTGTGAGACCACCGCCGTCTGTGGCTGTTAGAGAAACCGCCAGGGTCTGTCCTGAGTAGAATCCGGACAAGCTGGACGCCACAAATAGGTCACCGGTGCTAGAGATCCCGAAATAGTTGGCACCAGTAGATGTAGGGTCGATACTGTAGGTTACATCACCTAGGAGATAGCAAAGGATGCAGCTCCATTTACAGTGTGCAAACATTTAAACGTTCTCTAAAAAAAAATCAGCTAAAAACGCTTACCAAAAGTTCCTATATCTCCATCCGTGGCGGGAAGGCTTGCAATGATTGTGCCTACGTCAGCAGTAGAAGACGCGAAGAACGAGTACGAACTGGCGGTAAATGTTGGGGTGTTATCGTTAATGTTGTCGATGATGACGTTCAGGGTGGCGGTGTCGGTTAGTTCCCCATCAGACACCGTGACTGTGCAGGACAGTGACGTAGCACTTCCGGTATCGACGTCATAGTTTGTGCTTAACGTCACAAGTTTTGTAGTTGGATTCATTGTGAGTTCAGGACAACTTTGTGTGTACGTTAAAGTGGTTCCTGCATCTGGATCACTCACCGAAAACGATGGAGTGCCAATAGTGGTCCCTGCCTGTAAATCCGTAAAGAAGACTGACTAGACTAGCCATAAAAATACATCACAGATAAATAAAATCATAGATTTCTTAAAAGATCTTGCAAGCTAATGAACAGAAAAAAATCTCACTGAGCCCTCGTTGCCAGTGAGGGTATAGGTAGACAGGAGAAACTGTGGAGCCTCGTTTTGGTTTGTAATTGAGATGGTCAACGTTCCGCTGGCTGAGGCTTTGCCATCGGACACGTAGGCGGTCAACAGGAATGACGTAGTCCCGATTGTCTCGTAATCAATATTCGTAGACGAAGTTTTAACGGTGCCAGCTGAAATATATGTACAATGCATTTTTGGAAATTTTACTTTTTACAATACTTGAATGACCAATTCCATCTGGGTTATTTCAAAATGCTTAAAAATCGATTAATGTAAAGACTCATAATGCCGAAGAAATCACTGAAGCAAAGGTCTGTAGATAGAACATATTTGATAATGAATCTTTTAAACAAGCAAACCACTTTTATGCAAATAATCTTTTAAAAAATATTTATCATTTCATATTTGCGATTTGAGTTTTCAGATAAACTCACTGGTAGAATCTATGGTAAAATAGAGGGAGCCGCTGGCCGGAGAGATGGTGGACGTCCACGTGTGTGTGTCCAGTGAGTTGACGTCAGTCTTGGTCACCGTGTACACGTCGGTGGTGGCCGCGGTGTTCTCCGCCACAGACACGGTGGTGGGAAGGTTGGTGATGACTGGGGCGGTGTTTATGTCTGTCAGAATTCATACTAGGTATTGATTATCTGTTTCAGTTTTACTTTATATAATTAGGTTGACATACTAGTATATCACTAGTATATTGTCTTCCATAATTTGTATGATATGTTACGGTAGGGTTGAAACAAAGCAACAAAAGCAAAATACTTTTTTTGAACTACAAAGAGGAACTGGATTCGACGTCATTGCTTTTTCAAACATATAAGTCAATGGGCACAACAACTTTCTATTCTAACACACAATAAAGCTTACATAACAAAAACAAAATTAAAGCCATTAGATTTCTATTTCTGTGACAAAAGAAATATATGACAGTCATATCATTACTTCTAAGGTCACTTGTAGGTTTACCTGAGATTTTAATGGTCAAGCTCCGAGGTCCGACCAGCGTGTGTCCATCATAAACGTAGATAAACAAATCGTAAGCGGTATCAGTCAATCCGGACAAACTCTTGTCCGCCAAAATCGCTCCAGCTGAATAGATAGAGAATCCAGAAAATGAAGGAGTGCATAGAGAAATAGACATTTCATTAGTTTTAGTCAATAAAAAACCCTTTTCATTAACGTTTCAGTCTTTCACTAAATAAACGCAATAAACTATTACTGCATCTACATGCAAGATACAGTACTACGAAACAATCACGTCTTTGCTTTAGTACATTGGATTTTCTAAAGAACCAATATGACTACGTTGTATTTTGACGATATTAAGTCATTTATCAATTATTATAATATATTTTTGGATATAGCAGTGCTCACAGTCGTAGATTTTGAATGGACAGGTGGCGGGAATACACGTCATATTATAATACAGCTGGTCGTTCTCAAGGTCAGTGGAGGTCACAGTGTACACGTTGGTTCCTATGGAGACACTGGAGGACGCAACGTCAATCGAGTTTGATGCTGGAACCATGACAATACACATGAATATGTACGTAATATACAAATTCTGCCCAAAAAGTCTTATATAAAAAAAAATCTGAGAATTTAAAGTTCCCGTGTTACTCTTTTTTATAAAGCTAACGTTAAGTACATTTACTAAAAATTACAAATACTAAAATAAAACTCGGATTGAAGTCATAGAAAACAATGCTAATTGCGAAGAGTTCTTATAGAAATGCTACACTGAAATGAGAAGCTTCCCTTACTTGTCTGTAGGTTGGTGATGACGGGGGCCTGGTTTCTCAGTATGTACAGGGTGAAGGTCCCAGTGGTCGTGTCCTTCGTGTCGTCACACTCCACCGTCACCGTGTAGGTCCTTATGCTGTCGTAGTTCAGACCAGCGCCCGCTCGCAAGTTGATCGCATAGTCTAAACAAAGTCAGGAAAACACGATATCAGAGTTAGTTTTATAGACAGGAAATTAATAAGGTCATTATTAGTTTGCTAACCAAGTGTTCGATTTGATTATTTTCAAATAATGTCAGTGTAAATTGTTTTAAAAAAACCAGCGCTAGCTTCTCCCAAAAGCTATACTTGTCAAAAAGGTCCTTATAAAACACATACTTGAAGTCCCTGTTGCGTATCTAAGATACAGGGCCGGTAACGCAGGGCTGACGTTCGTGATTGAACACGTGACTGTGTCAGCCAATGAGGCATCAGTAACGGTGAGGACGTAGAGCTGGGTCTCCACATTCACATCTTCGCTGATCTCAGTAGAAGCTGGCAGGTTTTCTATGACAGGCGGCTTAATTAAGTAATAAACATACCCTTGTATAAAATTCACCTTCGTGGTGTAACTACATCATATATACTAGACCAGTAATAATGTACATGTATTCAGAAATGATCAACACAAAATCTAAACATGTATTGGGAAAGAAGTTTTTTTTTAACTTTTGGTAGGTATGGAAATTAATATCAGTTATTACATGTATTGATTAGAGAAGAAGGAATCATACTTTGAGAATTATGAGGTGATAGTTTCGTTCGGGGCGTGGTCAAATCCAATAAAGCCCGAAGGGCTTTATGATAGATTTGACCACGCTCCGACCGGAATTACCACCTCATAATATTCAAAGAATGATTCCTTTTTACTTATATTTATATTTTTTCCAATTTATACACTTTTAAACAACATTATTTTAAAACTCCTATTTCTTATGTATCACATGATATGTATAATTACTAAGCGGCGCAGCCAATACCGTTCTTCGGTTATGCTAAAAGACACGCCCATTCATATTTTATGAATTATTGGGTTTTAGGGTTCAAAATTGATTTGTAATGTTATCACACACAAAGACAGCTGAAAATGCAATTATTACTGAGAAACTACATGTATAAGCTACCAGTTATCACTATGCTTTAATCACTAGTATGTCGCAAATTCATTTAACAATTTCGGGGGGGGGGGGGGGTGTGAGAATTGGGAAGTGGCAGTCAAAAAATTGCTATATATACCGTACAACTCACAAAGAAAGACAAGATCAAATACTGGTATTCTTTCTTAAAATTTTATTAATTTTTCTAACTTTTTGGTCATCAACAACAAATTGTAATTGTGTTACCCAAAGTATATCACCTGAATTAATATAACGCTTGTATCAGCTGAGAGGAGCCGTAAAAGTATTGTTTGTTGGATGTTTATATTACAATTTACAATTATTTTTACAGTTACAATGTTCTCCCGTATAAAAAATTATTTGAGTTAAATCGCCCTTCGGGCTTCATGAGATTTGACCACGTGACCGACCCGTTTTTATATCCCCATATATACATTGTACATCCAAATATCACAGAGTGGGGAACTTTTGGCTTTATGGGCTTTATAAAATTCTAAATAACTTTGTGTTGGTAAAATGACTTATTCAGCCTTGAGTATCGAACTGTTTTTAAGAAGGCTGGATGGCCTTTGCCATCTTTAGACTATATGGATCTTCTTTGAAAGAATAGCTCTATATGAATAAATTTATGTAGCAAAATATTTAAGTTTACTGAACTACGACTTTTTCTCTACTGTTTGATCAATGGAAGATCTGATGGATAATTTGTTGACCATCCAGCCTCTTTAAATCAGATGCATCTTGAACATTTAATTTATTGATATACAAGAAATTAAGTTATAGATAACATACATAGTTGGTGACAGTGAGAGTGAAGGTATGCTCAACAGTATTCAAACACAAATCCGTCGCCCGGAAAACAAACGTAGTAGTCCCAACCGGCAGATTAGATACCGACGTCAGAAGGCCTAAAGAAGAAAATAATTGAAGCATAGTTTCAAGATATTTGGAATCATTTAAAATGGGTAAAAACTGGATGGATGGATGGATATCAAAGATAGATGGATGCTCTGATGGGTGGATCTCATTATATAAATTAATAGAGAGACTGAAAAAGATTTAGAGATAGAATGATACCTGATGCCGGGTCAAAGTTGAAGGCTGTAGAGGCGGGGGTTGTGGATTGCAGTGTGAGGGTGAGGGTATCCCCAGGGTCCGTGGCTACCACGGTGAGCAGTGTGGTACCTACTGCCGTGTCGTCTGTTACGGTGCTGGTGGTAGCTAGGCCTGCAGTAAACTGGGGGGTCGTCCCTACAGTGAAAGCGACAAGCTCAAGTGCCCTAATTCTGCCCAACACATAGAAATGATCATGTCATTTTGTAAATTTGATATGGAAGAATATGATAAGCCTTTGACTACCAACCTGGCCCAAGAGTAGCCTTAAAACCGAACTCAAGGTTATTTTCTTGCGTGTATTCGCCAAATGTGGCGGTGTTGGATACCGCATGTCCGGCCCCTGCCGAGAACTGCACAATCTCGTTGGTGTTGCCCACCCCATTGGCGGTTTTGTCGTATCTCACGATCGTGGCCCCGGAAGACTTGCTACAATACAAGACATTGGAAGAGAACAGAGTTGTCTAACCTTCCCTTTTTATACCTATCTGCCCCCATCTCATAAAACAATGTTACCCTTTTAAGAGTAGAAAAGGCCATTTTATACAAAATATAATTAATTACAGTAACCAAAACAATGTATTGTTATAGATTGCCAACTATAACAGTTTTTGTACCACAGAACAATAGCGTTTTATCTAACAGTATTAACATTTTCAAGTGTCTTTGCCTGTGATAACACTACTTCTCGATTTTGTACTATATAACCCATAACTTCAAATTACGCCAAAGTGAGGTGCCAGCGAGGTTTGCTTATTTATATTTAAATATTTAATCGTACGATGGTTTAAAAGTATATAGATAAAAGTAATAAAGCTTCTTTGAATACTATAATGTGATAATTTCGGTCGGGTCTGATCAAATCCATCATAAAGCCCTTCGGGCTTTATTGGATTTAATCACGCCCCGACCGTAATTATCATCTCATAATACTCAAAGAATGATTGCTTATTCTTTAATACAAAACAAACAAACAATTTTATCATATTTGGCACATAAAAAGAGGGAGGGGGTTGGAGTCTGGAACCACATAATTAGCTCATTTTCTTTGGTATCAATTCGTACATGATTAATTAAAAGAAGGGTTTATGTATGTCTTGTGTGTGTGTGTGGGTGTGTGTGTGTGTGTGTGTGTGTGTGTGTGTGTGTGTGTGTGTGTGTGTGTGTATATATATATATATATATATATATATATATATATATATATATATATATATATCAGGCTTGGGGTAATGCTAAATGTAATGGTAATGCATTGCAATGCATTACATATTTTCAAAGTAATGCTAGTAATTATATAATGTGTAATGCCTCAAAATTACCATTACAAGTAATGCTAATGTAATGCATTACTTTCCAAAATCTTGTGTAATGTTGGCATTACATGGCAATACTTTGCATTACTATGCATATTTATGCATGTTCACTTTTAAAAATGTGATGAATAAATGAATAGTTGAAATTGAATTTGATTAAATTTATTTTTAAAAAAGAAAGAAATAATTCTAATTAAGAAAAAAATGTTTTAATTGTACATGTTTTATTAAAAAAGGTTTTTTAAAATTCATTTTTGAATTGTTTATATTACTAAAGATAACAGCACAATTTCATAACATTTTTAAGAGTGTTGTTATTAAGAGTTTTTAATCATTTAAACAATTAACTCCAATTAGTTTGTACTTCAATAAGAAATGTGTCAACAACACACTATGCCCCCAGGAAAATCTAAGTATCAAAACAATCTATTGTAATAAGAAGTGCTAAACACCCCAATCCCCTTCCCTTCGCTATGTCACAATAGAATAGGAGACAGACATACACCCTTAAAAGCAAAATGAATGCACTGTCCATCCATGATGAAAATCAATATCACTTCCAATATTATAACCCATTTGAAAATAATCTTACTTATTTTCTCTCTCTCTCTCTCTGTTTGTCTGTCTGTCTGTCTCTGTCTGTCTGTCTCTGTCTGTCTCTCTCTCTGTCTCTCTCTCTCTCTCTCTGTCTCTCTCTCTCTCGTATATTAATTACACTGTACATAAGTTTGGACTGATAGAAAATGCAAAATCTATTATTGCACTTAATATATCCTAAGATAAAGATCTTCAAACAGTATTTTCCAGTCCAAGCTTTGACTGCTCCTGCAAAACATTTATTTAGTATAGCCCGGAAGATGGATGCATTTAAAAGATGAACCTTTTGAAACTTCGATCATAAAGTGCAACAGCAATCTTTTGTCTTAAAGTGTCCTCCGTAAAAAGAAATACGATTAAAATATATTAAGAAATATAACTGAGGAAAATCATCTGTTTATAAATTAATAAAATTAAGTGTCCAAAATTATAAAGATTTGTGTAATCTGGGGATATCATATTTAGCTTTTAAAAACCGCAACATTATTTAATAAATTGTTTTTTGTTATGCATGTTATCCTGTGTCTCTATTTCATATTTGATATTGTATCATGCCAAATGTCTATATCATTTTACTTATGTAATATGTTGTTCATATTGTCACAATATGATTATATATTGAGCAAATAAAGAATGACTCTTGTTTATTCATTGAATTTGAACCTGATACTGAGCATGAAACTGTAGATATGTTAAAGAGTGTTGTATATTTGAAACATTTGCAAAAACTCTTTATTACCTTTACTTTAAAAAAAAAGTAATGGTAATGGTAATGCATTCCTTTACTCATGTAATGGTAATGTAATGCATTACTTCAAGACAATCAAGTAATTGTAATGGCAATTTAATGCCCATGAAGTAATGGTAATGTAATGCATTACTTTACAATGTAATTCGCCCCAAGCCTGATTATATATATATATATATATATATATATATATATATATATATATATATATATATATATATATATATATCGGTTTATAATTGTGTGAAGTTCAAGTACCCTGTACAGAGTATGTTGGACAGTGATAAGATTCCGCCGAATTAAAAGGCTGCTTTGATTTTGGATTTTGTTAAGAAAACAAAAGGTTTTAATATAAATTTGCAAAAAATTAAATAGTGTTCCGTACCTATAGATATTGTTAAGTTCTTTTCATTTCAATCAACGATTCTTGATAAATATCATGGATAATATCATGTACAAGCCAAGGTCCTTTAATCCAACGTTTTAGAATTAACAGCATTGATTTGTCAGCAACCATTACTTAGAGTTTGCACACGGACTACAGAACACAATTGATTTACGAAATTTGCTCGCGAACCCTCCTCGGCGCTTTAAAAGATTTCAGATTATTAACATAATTCAAAACAATTATAAAAGTGTGGACCGTACCCTCTTTCAACCTCTTTTTGAATTTTAATAACTCTAAATAGTAAACCTATGAAAGCACTTGGGTTGGGGGGTGGCGGTAGGTAGACAGTTTGTTGTTGCATTCTCATTACTGTTGGTAAAGCCGCGTTAATATTTAGCAAAATATACACAATAAAATCATAATAATAAAGATGATTTAAAATGGTTCATTCTATATTAACATTCCTAAAAGATCGAGCAGATAGCATACTCATGCTCCCCTCCCTCTCCAATCAGAGAGAGGAGATTAACTTTTGTAAGATGGTTCAATCTTAAAAGTTTTCCCTTAATAAATTTTAAACTTTTTATAAAGTCAAAAATTTAACGACATCACATAAAATTCCTTGTTTTAGAATACTTAATACATGTATTTAATATGAATATTAATTAGCTTACAATCCCAGATAATCTCCATCCTGAACGGCTATTTGGTCAGCTGCAGCAACAACGACTGTTTTTGTGGTTAACGCTTCTCCGGCTTAAAAAAAGAAACAACATATCAATTAAAATACGCTACAAATTCAAGACTAGTTATCAAAAAGTGATTAACAATTTAATCCATAAAATCCACAAACCGTCGACAAGAATCGTGTTCACGCCAGCCAGCGTCCATGTACCAGAGACATCCCGCCAAACCTCGGCGTACAGGGTCCCGGATCTGGCTGTCCCGATATCGATATCCCACTGTGTCACAAAGCCACAGCACGAGATTCTGTACGTATTGTCAATAGACTTCAGTAAAAAAGTTGCACCTGGAAATTGGAATGTTGTAAATTTAATTTTTCTCTCTCTCAGAGAGAGAGTGAGAGTGAGAGAGGGAGAGAGAGAAAGAGAGAGACGGACGGACGGACAAACAGAAAAATTTCAAGATATTGACAGATAGACAGATAAAAAGAGACTGGCAGATATAAAGACAGACAAACGGATGAACAGACAAATTAAACAGACTTTAGACAACTAACCCGTCAGAAAGGCTTCGTCTGTATCTACATTGGGGTTCTTTCCTATTTCAGTACCAGCTGCACATTGTCCGACTACAATAGTCATGTAAACACTCATAGATATATATTTACATCTACCAAGTATTATTTCCTCTATTTCTTACGAAAACTTTAAGTTAATTCATAGCTGTATAGAAACAGCCAGACTGAAATCCACACGCCCCATTTATCGATTGGTCGACACGCCCTGTTAATTGATTGGACGAAACCTACAGCGACCTATAAAAATCACGGACTCCACGAAATATTCATGATGATATCAGACTCAAAGTCTCACAGGAGCCGATTTGGCTGTTTCTTTTAGCTAACGTACTTATGTACATTAACAGTAATTTAGTGAATTTTACTAACTTTTCATAATCAGTTTATTAATTAGTTAAAGAAAGATGTTAATATAATTAAACAATAAAATGCTTTCTTTGATGATTCATGCGGGTTATGAAGGTAGCGATCATTAAAATTATGTGCGTGATGGGTTTTCATACGTACTCGCAGGGGTTTCGGGTCACGTGGTCAGGTAATATAAATAGTAGGACCATGCGGTGGCGTGGCACTCTAAGCTCGCTCGCTAGTAGTAGTAGTTAAAATGGCTGCAGATTATATGGAAAGTGTTGATTTTTGGCTGACAGATGGTTGTTTTATATCTGTTTTTGTGTATAAATAAAATAACGCTAGCGAGCAGCGTACCTATGTAGTACTTGTTGGTTTTATTCATTTAGCACTTTATTATTTTATATTCGGAAGAACGTAGTGAGGGAGAATATAATTGCAGAAAAAATTTACATAGTCCGCTAACGCGGGTTATGTATTTTTTCTGCAAAGACGCTACCTTCATATCCCGAATGAATCACCAAAGAAAGCATTTCATTGTTTAAATGACATAATTGTGAACATAACTAAGTTGCATGTCGACATAAATAAGTAGCATGTGGACAATATCAAGTTGCATGTTGACATAAATAAGTTGCATGTCAGCATGTTTATCTTGCATGTTAACATAAATAAGTTGCATGTCGACATAAATAAATAGCATCTAGCATCTTGGATGTCACATGTGAGAGATATATTTGATATTTTTTGAGATTTTTTATAATTCTTATTTGATTGCAATTTTCTCGCCTGTAAACATAGTTATGTTGCATGTCGACATAACTACAATGTATCTTGCATGTCACCATATTTAACTTGCATGTAGACATATTTAATGGAAAATAACTTGCACATAAGGGGCAGAGATATGCCACCACAGTACGCATTTTACTTGTATTGTACGGAAGCGTATATAATTTAGTGCCACGTTGTGGTTTTATATCTTTAAGATCCAATCTTTAATCTTGGAAATTCCAACTTTAAAGTTGATTTTCAAGGTTTTCCCTAGTTAGTTTTGAACTCTATATATATATATATATATATATATATATATATATATATATATATATATATATATATCGGACAATTTTTGAAATCGTCTTTATACCTGTCAGGAAATTACATTTTAGAGGTATCCTACGTGTGACTTGATTTGATAACAAACTATACAGGTATAGATGTTAATGAATAGAAATAATTTGTTTTAAAATTAAATTGGTTTTTATTTCATTTTTAAGGTGACGGCAAAGGTAGAAGTAAGTTCGGGCGGCCTTTCACAGGAAATCAAAGAAAAGCATTCACGAACACTTGAACCTATAACAAAAGCGTTCGTAAACAATCATCAAATCTGATTATCAATCCGCCGGTGGTATGATCTATGATCTTTAAATAGTAAATTTGTTAAAGCATTGGTCTTTTGAAAGTTTTCTAAAACAAAACACAGAGACTACTCACAAAATCTTCAGGGACATAGAAATAACAATGGAAGAAAACTTGTTGCACGAATCAAATAGAAATGATTATTTCTTTCGTTTTCCCGCAAAACGAAGGAATTAATTCACAAAATTAATATTGGTTTATCGAATCTTACTTTATCAAACTGGGTGAATTAGATGTATTCTTTTTAATGTCTCTTTGGGTTGTGTTAAAGGCTACAAAGAAGTAGAATATACTATTTTGAAAAATATTCACACCTCGTTTAATTTACTTGACAAATTCATTTATCACGAATAAACATTACTTGCCTACGTCACAATATACGGGCAAAACGTATTAATCCATTAAAACTTTTCATAAGAGGTAAAAATACACTGTATTGTACTACAATAAAATCGCGAACATGCGCAATGAAAACTAAAGTCGGCCTTTGAAATGAGAGTCCTTATTTTAAGAGTTGTTAGTTGTAGAAAATTAAATAACAAGGAATAAATCTTATTCTACCTATGTTATATAAGCATAACATAACTTGGGACAGTGTACGCATTTTTATAAAACGCTTCGCGGTTTGCTAAGCGTAAACTGACCCAAGTTACGTTATATCGTATTTAATCCATTTTTGCGAGTCAAGGGTTTTTGATCCACTCCGCTCCCCGAAAACCCTTGGCTAGCGAAGATGTATTTAATCGGAAGAAATGAAAATGAATTATATATTTTTTCTTTTGATCGACGTTTCAAAGAAAACTTGACCGGAAAACTTTTTCATCAATGAGCTACGCGCATTGATGAAGTTTTCCGGTCAATTTTTCGTTTGATATGTCGATCAAAAGGAAAATTATCAAATTTATTTCTTAAATTCTTTCTTTATAGATAAAATTGTAACGTGTCTAACGTCATTGTTTCACATGGTATACTGACGTCATATAATATACGGCTTCCCACATTTTCCACATTTGATTTACTAGACATTGTGAAATTTGTTTTACTAGTTGTCCTAATATTCAATATTGTATTATTTTCATATGTATAGCGGTACAAATCATTTTACTTTAAAATATTCTGGTATATTTTATTCAAGAATTAACACAGATTTCACAAAGTTCTGTACATCAAAAGTCGATCAAAGTCCATAATTTTCATCATGAAAATATACTCAGATAAATTAAGAGACATTTATGAGGCTTACCGATAGTCCTGACGTTCCAAAATGAAACATAGAGCGATGTAAACCAATATAGTGAGAAATTCATTTTCACAAGTTTCACCGTTTTAAAATCCAAACATCTACTTTAAACATCTTTTGTCAAAAATGATCGAGATTTCACTCGTAATACAGTACATGCGTATTTAAATCTCATGAATGCACTATACACTTGATCAAATCTATCTATAATGTATTTAAATACTCCCAACTAACGGTTCATAAAAAGAAATTGCCTATCCATACCACAAAATTACCCGATTATTCACCCGCTATTTTTATTCTCTACGCTTTCACAAAATGAATAAATGATAGTTCTTAAGACCATAACTGAAGTTTGTCTGAATTTTCTATGAGCTTTTCACCTTTATGAGACCAAAAGTTCAAATTCAAGTGAATTCAATACAGACGACAAACAGTATTCATTAGTTTTAACACAGCTACTTTTCCTGTGGGTGCGCGGAATCAAATTAGATATGGTATGACAATTTCGCAGTATACGATCACGATGAAGACGCAACTTTTTATAAATCATTAATTTTGTTTATCGATCAAAACTTAATTTACATTAACTTTATTCTTGTTTTGATAGTTTTTTTTCTGTAAAATTAAAAAAAAATCATACAATAGTGATGATAAAAAAGGACCAGGTCAAAAATGTAAAATGAATAGTCATACGTTATCCTGATAATGCGAAAGTTTAACTCGTATGGTTGCATGGGGGGGGGGGGTAACCCACTCAATCTTGCATTCTACCACCCATCCGTCCCCACCTCTTGTGTTGATGCCATTTCAAAATAACGTTAGTCGAGATTGTCGTACTTTTATCGAAAGTAAGTCAAAGATGCTCATGAAGCTTAGAGCACGTGAACCTATCGTGGTGTATGCCTGATTTTTTTTTTTGGCGTTTTACCAAAAATAACTCTTATACAAGCGGTCAAAACTAGTTATATTATTTCCAGTCATAATTCAATTCTATGTACTCTTTATTCATTGCAGACATCACTCTGGACTCCACATTATTTGATTAGAAATTGTGTTACACGACGATGACTAAACATTTATTGACGTGATGTTGGCAGAATAAGCGATATGAAAGAATCTGTATATGAACAGAAGAAATTGCTCAATCGCCGTTCACTTATCCTTCCAAAACTCAACAGTGAGCGAAAAGCTGAAAGCAAACAATTTTTTTTTTGAATAATGGAAAATGTTTACCTTAGGAAGAATAGAAAGGCCTGACTTATTTCTTTTTAAAAAATTGCAAAACTGGAAGAGTCCCTATTAAAACCCCTGCCTGATCATTCAAACTAATGATTTGATGAAAAAAGATGCATTATCGGGTATTCTCAATTTAATCCGAAACCCAGTGGATTTCGATTATTTGATATCATTGGAAACGATAAAATACAATCAGAATCGGGCCTTCGGGTTAATTGAAAATACCTTCTGCTACTCAAGAGCATTTTCATTTTACATTCAACGTGATAGCGCGTGCGTGAAATTTTACGGTTATGTATTTCAATACACATTTATATATGTGGGTCGTAATTTCAAGACTCCAATCCAGTAATTCTAGATCTGTAGCTGTGCAATTAAACGTCATCATAATATACCAAGATATTAAATGGAATTCGATTACTTGCAAATAAAGAGCAAGGGATTTAGAAACACTTTGGACCATGTAATTAAATGTGAAAAAGTTCCCTAATGGAACATAACTCCAACCTTTTTATCTTTTCCTTTTTTCAATCATATTAATTATTGCTCGATTAAATGTTCGATTTGCTTTTAATTTTAATGACTATATCATTAAGTTAGTAAATATCAATTTAGTGAAGCGTGTAGATCGTAGATTACCCTAAATGGCAAGAAGATACACCTGTACAATGTGTTTGTATTGTAGGTATAGAAGCAGCGAAGAGATATTAAAAATCGCCGAACGCGCTGGAACATCTTCGCTAGCCAAGGGTTTTCGGTCCACTTCGCTCCACGCCCCATTATGGGAAGCGGAGTGGACCGAAAACCCTTGGCTAGCAAAGATGGGGTTGAGAGTAGGGTAGGGCTTTTCTAGACTCTAAATTTACATCAACAATAATTTACCCATAATATATATCTACGATACAAAGTTCTGTTTGATTGACATTTGAATAAATTTCACCAAAGATAAATTGTTGGAAATATCAACAGCTGATGATTTATCTTTAAAAAAATGTATGTAAATTTTGAACACTGAATAGAGTAGATGCATGAAGTTTTTTCTTATTAAATCAAACTAACATATATGTCGTTCAATATACATGCATTAAACCATGTTTGATAATAGAGTTGTTGAACATTGAAAGGAAGTCGGTGATTGGAACACTGGAAGACAGTACGCATCATCCGTGACGATTTAACACTTTTCCTCTTGAAACAGATACAGACATTATTTTTTGCACAGTTATTGCAATCCATTAGAATTCTGATGTGAAACCTACATGTTAAGATATTCATTTGAAATCGCAAATAAAAACTCTGACGTAAACTTATGTTTAGTAACAAAGGACCGGATGTAACATGGGACCGGTAACGGCCCGTGGTAAACAACACGACAAAACCGGCAACCATCCATTGTCGTCACCAACAAGTGAACGTCTTTCCTAAAATTTAAATCTATTTAGTCGATTAGGTAATAACACAAACACCAATTCCCTTGATAAGAACCAAACAATACCCACCCACCCCCACCCCCCACTCCCCGGAAGAGAGGAACAAATCCTAAATCCCTCCACCCCATCAAGCAATAACAATACTGACTTTCTGGTATTAACATGTGTCAAAAGAACAATATCCCTCCAACAGCAAAACATCTGATGAAAAATGTCCTAAATCGTTTACTAGCTTGCGTACGTGTTTTATGAATATTTTTTGTGAGGACAGGGAGGGGGGTCAGTACTGTCCAAATGTTTTTATGAGTATTTCTTTCTTCTTTTTTTTTGGTAAGAGTCAGCTCTGTCTATTGGTTGTGCTGTATATGTTCCTATCTACTGTTCTATAGTACAAACACATGATTTATTAGAGCTTTCATTCATAACATAATGAAAATTATGATCTCACAAAACTTTCACAAAATATGGATATCCTTAATTTTATGTCTTTTCTTAGATAATTATAGCGTTAAACTAATTTTTTTTTTGTATATGTAAATGCATTTCATAGCAATGTTGTACATGTATGTATAAAAATCATGACGTTTTTTAAATATATAGAGTGTACTCCACTGAATGTTTGGCTGGCGTAAATAAAGTCTACTATTTCCGTAGTCCTTGGGAGCTATAAAACATCATCCATTTTACATTGCCTTAGTTAATGTGTTAATTTCCGAAATCATTAAATAAACCCCACCTTTTTTAACAGAAGTACTAGATGGTAGCCCGCGCAAATGCGGGAAATTACACTTTACAAATTGATAGGCTAGGTATGTTAAACAAGATCATTTTACATAATTTTTTATAAAACATAAATTTTGTTTATCGATCAAAACTTCATTTGAATTAACTTTATTCTTGTTTTGATGGTTTATTTTCTGTAAAATTAAAAGAAAAATCATACAATAGTGATGATAAAAAAGGCACAGGTCAAAAATGTAAAATGAATAGCCATACGTTGTCCTATTAATGCGAAAGTTTTACTCATATGGTTTGGGGGGGGGGGGTTATCCACTCAATCTTGCATTCTACCACCCATCCGTTCCTATCTCTTGTGTTGATGCTATTATATAAATAGTGCCTGTTTGGGAGGGTTACAGTTGAAATTGACACCCCGAGGAAACTATTGTCAACCGACGCGAAGCAGAGGTTGACAATGGTTTTCGAGGGGTGTCAATTTCAACTGTTATCCTCCCAAACAGGCACTATTTATTTTATTATACTGAATATCTTAATTTTAGAGAATATTTTTACTGCTTTTATATAGAAATGACGTGAATTCTACGGCGAAGTGTACGTGCATAATTTACGCGCATGTAACAATTTGTTGTGTTACCCGTTGCCAAGTGTGTTGCTAATGCTGAGGGTAATAGAACGGATTATCAACTGCGTCTAAAGCAATCAGATTTCAGTATTTAACATGAAAGTATAATAATTCAAAGTGACACTCGTCGATATTGTCGTACTTTTATCAAAAGTAAGTCAAAGATGCTCGTGAAGGTTAGAGCAAGTGAACCGATCCTGATATATGACTGATTTTTGCCAAAAATATGTACTCTTTTCTTATTGCAGACAAAGATTTCTGAAGATCACTCTGTACTACACATTATTTGATCACAAATCGTATTACTCACAACGATGGCTAAACATTGATTGACGTGATGTTGGCAGAATAAGCGTGTAACGTGTTTTGTCTTGGGTTCTCAGGGATAATATATGAAATAAATTTCCCTCTACCTCTACCTGAGTTAATAATGATTGGTACAATGATTTTTCTCTAACTGGGTAACGTTTAACGTTTCAATCATAAATGGCGATAATGTGTGAGGTGGGCTTTCAGTACTGTGTGTCTATACCCGGTTCCTATTGAGAGAGAGGTACTTGGTGTCTCAATCTTCTTCAGATTTACTACACCAAGCACCTCACCACAATTCCCTGGGTTTCTTGCCACTAGTTTCTATTTAACCCTACCTCTTAACTCTTCTATCTTTCTTCTTTCTTTTTTCTTTCTTTCTATCTTGTCCTTTCTACTCCGCTGTTCACAGACGACTCTCCCAGACTCTACAGCACAACTGTTTATATAACCTTGGAGTAGTCCACTCCAAGGGTAGTCAGGTTATTCCATTTCCCCCACCCAAATCTAATTCATCACAACGTTTATTGTAATAAGGCATAATCATTACATTACCCACGCCTCTATTACCATGCGTCCCGCATGTCTACTGATTTTTATTTTTAACAATTTTTTTTGGTTAAAGGTATTTAAAATATTTATTTTTCAAATATAAATGACAAAACCAACATAACTTTCTGTTCTTGGCTGAAATAAGACAACTAGTCTCGCCATAAATCAATTACTGTTTTTTCGAGAGTTTGTTTCCTTTGAATTAATCAAACCCCGTGTCCTCTTCAAATTTCTCAATATTTTCACCATTCTCTTGATATTTTCTAATCACTCTGATAATTTTCTGGTGGCTTCTCTTCTTTTGATCATCGACCTTAAGGTTGGTCTGCGTTCCAACGTCTACTTTTCCCCTCCCAACAGCCTTACAACAAGAGCAATGACTCTCTGTCAGGGGTTCCTCTTGGGACGTCGTTTCACTGATCTCTATTTCTACCTCAGGTTCTTTACCCTGTCCCTCTGACAATACTGGCTCTTCTTCTATAGCTTTGCGTTTGACACCTGGCAATCTTGGGATGGTTCTTTTCCGGTGTGTTCTTCTGACCTCCACTTCGTCAAATATCAACTCTCCTGGGTCTTTATCCCAATCTTCATCTTCTCCAACACTCTTTGGTGTAGACTGAACCTGGTCTCGGGTGCCTGTTTTCACTCGGTCGTCACCATTGACTCTTTTCATGTGCCTGGTTAAAATTGTCTTTTTCCCAAAGGCTTGATCACAAAACTCGCATTCAAACTTCCTTTTGGACATGTCTTCCAAACCACAAGCTAACAAATGTTTACTCCACTCATCTTTAGACGGAAGTCGAATCAAGCATATTGAACACAGAAACCCTGGTTTTCTGGGTGTCACTTTTGTGAGTGGCATTTTACTGCTATCCTATCCTACAAATAAACAAATTAAAAATATTAACTTTTCTCAATTTTTTTTTTATATTTATATATTTATACAAAAAATAACAATGCTCAGTTAATGATTGTAATCAAATTCATAATCACTATGCCATTTAGGCTTACTGCGCTGTCTGCGATTAGAATATGTTATTTCTAATTCACTAAGTTCAGAATTTCCCAGCAAATCTGTCTTAAGTTCATCACCTTCCAGGTCATCACTAAGACTCTCATCTTTCGCATAATGTTTACTCTCAGTAAGCTGTTCAATTTCATTACTTAGGACCTGAGTCCCGTAAGGACGTAATCTATCAACATGTACTATGAGTGTCTTTTCGGAATCTTTCTTTCGTATTTTGTATGTAGTATTTGTGTGCTTTTCCTCTATAATGTAAGGACCATACCAAAAGTTCATCAACTTTGGAGATTTCCCTATTTTCCTCTGTGGGAAGAAAACCAATATCTTATCACCAACAGTAAACTGTTTACCAACCACATTTTGATCATGGTATTTTTTTGTCTCAGCATTGATTGCTTACTTATCTGGCGTGTATACCTATACGCTTCTTCTAATCTTTCACGAAGTGTCCATACATAATCATGCACTTTACTTGGTTTCATTTCGCTTGGTAATTCATACATTAGATCTAGTGGAGTGGATACTTCACGAACATAAGCATATTTGGTGTATAACCTGTGGTTTCATGAACAGCAGAACGGTATGCCATGAGGACATATGGCAAATGTTTATCCCAGTCATGCTGGTGGTCAGACACATAGGCAGTCAACATCGTTGCTAATGTTTTGTTGAATCTCTCAACCATTCCATCAGACTTAGGGTGAAAAGCAGTGGTCCGAGTTTTTCTTATACCAAGCAAGTCACACAGTTCCTTAAACAACCTACTCTCGTACTGCCTGCCCTGATCACTATGGATAACTTCTGGCACACCCCATTTAGTTATGAACTGCTCTGCTATTACTTCGGCTACGGTCAGTGCTTCAATGTTTCTTAGTGGGTAAGCATCCGTCCACTTGGTGAAGTAATCTGATATTACCAATATATACTTATTACCATTATCTGTTTCGGGCAACGGTCCCATAATGTCAGTAGCCACCCTTTCTAAAGGGTACCCAGTCTGGTCTACCTGCATGTAATTCTTTCCTTCAGACTGTATTTTTCTCTTACGACATTGTGGACACCCTGTTACATAGTTCCTTACATCACCTTGTAAACCCGTCCAGTAGAATTTTTCTCGAACCCTTGCCAACGTTTTGGTTACACCTAAATGACCAGAAGTTCGTGCGTCATGACATTGTTTTAGAATTTCTTTTCTTTCCGATAATTGGACCAAAATCTGCATAAACTCCTCTCTATTTCCTATCCATTTCCTACAAAGTAAATCATTTACAATATCCAGAGAATTCCACTGAGACCATAATGACTTAACGGTGTTGCTCTCACCTTTTATTTCAGTAAATGCCGGCCGCTTTTTGTCAGCCACCCATGTTTTTACCTTTTGTAGGTCAAAATCTTCCTTCTGAAGTTCTCTTATTGATAAATCATGCTCATCTTTGACTGTTTCTATTGCATGTATAATGTTAACTTTGGGTTCTTCCTTATTTATTTCGCTTTCTTCAGTGAATCCACACTGACGACAGGGATACCTACTCAGACTGTCTGCGTTACAGTGCTTTGCACCTGGCCTATGCCTTATATCTAGATCATATGTACCAAGAAACTCGATCCATCTAGCTACCTGGCCTTGTGGATCTTTAAAACTCATAAGCCACTTTAGCGCACTGTGATCCGTTCTGACGATATGTCCATAAAGATAGTGGCGAAAGTGTTGACATGCATACACCACCGCTAAAAGCTCTTTTCGAGTAACACAATATTTACGTTCGCTCTTTGATAGAGTTTGCTAGCGTAGGAGATAACTCTCATATGACCATCAATTTCTTGAGATAAGACTGCTCCAATCCCTACCTGACTAGCATCGGTATCAAGAACAAAAGGTAACGAGAAGTCAGGATGAGCTAGAATAGGTGTACTTACTAAGTGACATTTTAGTTTTTCAAAAGCTTCATTACACTCTGTGGTCCATGTAAACACTCTACCTTTCTCTGTCAACCGAAACAGTGGCTTAGCTATAGAGGAGAAGCCAGCTATAAATCTCCTATAATAACTGCAAAACCCCAAGAAAGATCGCACTTCAGTAGGATCAATTGGTACTGGCCAATTTTTAATCACTGCTATTTTCTGTGGGTCGGTTTGTACTCCAAGGCCAGACACTCGGTAACCCAGAAATAATACTTCCTTTTTAAACAACGTGCACTTTGACGGTTTCAACTTCAGTCCTGCTTGTTGAAGTCTTTGAAACACGTATTCGAGATTTTGCAAAGTCTCTTCGAATGTTTTGCCAAAGACAATTATGTCATCTATATATACTAAGCATATTTTAAAATGCAAACCAGCAAGGACAGTCTCCATTAGCCTCTCAAAAGTTGCTGGGCTGTTACAAAGTCCAAAAGGTATAACTGAGAATTGAAACAGACCATTTCTCGTAACAAACGCAGTTTTCTCTTTGTCCGCTTCGTCCATTTCAACCTGCCAAAAACCTGAATGAAGATCCAAAGTACAGAACCAGTGAGCCCCTCTCAAACAATCAAGTGAATCATCGATTCTTGGCAGGGGGTATGCATCTTTGACAGTTTTACTGTTTAGGGATCTATAATCCACACAAAATCTTTTAGTGCCATCCTTCTTCTCAACCAATACTACCCCGGCAGCCCATGGACTTGATGAAGGTTCTACTATACCCCGCTCAATCATATTTTCTACCTCTTTGTCAACAAATTCTGCTGCATAATGTGGTAGACGCCTCGGTGGTTGTTTGGTTGGTTTTGCACCTTCTGTGTTTATTTTGTGCTTTATTAACGACGTTCTTCCAAAATCGTCCTTGGACTTGGAAAACAAATTTTGATACCTGACTAAAATTACTTTTACTTTAGCTTTATGCTCTTCTGTGAGGTCCGTTGTCGCCTCCACATAGAGATCATTTAAATGTCCTGGGATGTTTTCTCCCCCTTTTCCCGCCACAATAGAGTTAACTACTTTTACCTGGTTACACTCAGATACATCCGTCACCGGCGATGTTACACCTACTACCGTGTTATTATAAATAGTTTGAATTTGACTTGACAGATTCATCAACCGCAATGCAACTCTTTTATCGAAGCTAACGAGAGTTCTAGCCAGCATTGCCTAACCATCTTTATGAAACTTTTCACACGGTTCTACTATCATAGGACATTCGACTGTAGTTCCAGGAAATGAAAGTATCTCTCCAGTGCAAATCATCTCACTTCTAGGTGGAATCATAATTGTTTCGGTCAGACTAACACGAAAACATCCGATGTGGCCTTGTAACTGAAGTTCGTGTTCTACACCCTGTATATACATTTTATTTTGTGAAATGTCAACTAAACAATGACTGGATTTTAGGAAATCAAGACCTAAAATTCCGTTGGCCTTTATGTTAGCTACAACAGCCGTACATTCAAACATATACTCCCCTAGTTGGATTTTAAAATTTCCTTTTCCTTTCACTTCCAAAGGGGTTCCATCTGCACCTACTATGTTTTGTGCAACTGTTTCCAAAGGAATACGACCAGCCTTTTCCATGTTCTCAAATATTCTATCGGCAAGAATTGTCAATGTTGCACCGGTGTCAACTAACAAATTGCAAGGAACCATGTCTACAAGCCCGTTGATAAATAAACCAGATTCTGTACCGACTGTAGCATTCTATATAGTGGCTGTATTCGACTTTGTATCATGGCTTTTATTCTTGAACTGAGTTTCACAATGTTCACCTGGTTTAGCTTTAGCAGCTTTCTTTTGAGCCTGTTCTTGGTTTAACTTAATAAAGCAATCTTTGATTTTATGTCCACGCCTTCCGTAGTGATGGCATTTAAAATGGAAGCGATCGACATGCTCTGCATTGGTATCCTGTGATTTGTCTGGCGCCTTGCTTGCAGACAATTTTGATATTTTATTTTCCAGATCTCTCATTGACTGTTGAATTTCTTGACGAAGCTTCAAAATTTCTCCATTCACACCAATGCTATTCTGTGCAGAAGCCGTATTTGTATCTACTGCGTCATTTGTAGCACCTCGAGCAAATCCGACGTCGTGCCTACGTTGACGCTCGGCTCTACAGAACGCTTCTATTTCGACTGCTAATCTTACGGCATCACTCAGAGATTTAGGACGGGACTGTTGAATACGCAGTCACATGTCAAAATCCGACAGCGCATCAATAAACTGATCTTTGGCAATCATTTCAGTTACATCCTTGGTGCCGTAGGGTATGCAAGATGAGTCAAGCGACGTATGCTTTCCCCTAGCTCTGGTAAAGTCTCTGTCGCTTTTTGGCGTTTTTCCCTTAGCATTGCTCGGTACAACTCGGTCTGATTAACAGGTGCATACCTAGCCTCTAATGCATCACATATATCCTCATATGTGTAAACTGTGCCATTTTTTATGTTTCCGAGTACAGTCTGTGCTTGTCCTCTTAAAGATGCTGCCAAGTATAAACTCTTCTGTCGAGGATTCCACAAGTTAATACTACAGCAGGCTTCGAAATGAGCTTTATAGTCTATCCATGAGGAAGTGCCATCAAATGTTGCCAGTTTTATGATAGTTTTACCCATATTATTATCTACAAGATTGTTTTCAGTGTTACCTTGTGAGTTAACACTCCGATTAAAGACCTGGTTTGAATGTGGTCTATCATTCTATGCACCATGTCTTGATGTCCAAGTAACACTGGTTGTCGTTGATGTGGCACCGAGACTGTGTTTACTATGTGGAAAACTACCTGCGAGTAGCGTTTCCGAAAAATTTGGTTGTTCAATTGATCGAGGGTTTAAGTAATCACTGTTCGCTTTGTACGTTTCTTGACTTGTTTCCCCTCGATAAACAGAGAAATCTGACTTTAGATATTTTGAATAACCAAAATTCTCCGCTGTGTCCGATTTAACATTTGCACCTGCAGTGTTAGCATACTGAGATGATCTATCATCCATACTTGTATCATATTTTGGTCTTACATCTACCCCGGAATCTGGTATCATAGAAGGATTAGATGTATATAGCGTAGATCTCAATCTATCCAATGTCTCTTTTAGCTTCTCACGTCTAGCATCTATTACGCTAAGATCAGCCCAAAGTTCAGCTTCTTTGTCATTCATTTTAAATTTTCTATTATCTACACTAATACAAAAATACTACACAAAAGTTTTCTAATTCTTTTATTCTTATCGTTCACAAATTCAAAATTCAGATACACGGTTTCTTTGAACCTGGTACACACTACCCGGTAACACTTCACTTGGTTCAAAGCACCCGGTAACAATGCACTCTGTATCCAGTTCCTAATATAAAACGCTATATGTTGATTCAAAAACAACAAAATTAAATTTATTAAATCAACGAAATCACTGATATTTTATCCCCGAACCGGCTGCCACCAAAATGTAACGTGTTTTGTCTTGGGTTCTCAGGGATAATATATGAAATAAATTTTCCTCTAACTCTACCTGAGTTAATAATGATTGGTACAATGATTTTTCTCTAACTGGGTAACGTTTATATCAGTATCAATCATAAATGGCGATAATGTGTGAGGTGGGCTTTCAGTAATGTGTGTCTATACCCGGTTCCTATTGAGAGAGAGGTACTTGGTGTCTCAATCTTCTTCAGATTTACTACACCAAGCACCTCACAATTCCCTGGGTTTCTTGCCACTAGTTTCTATTCAACCCTACCTTTTAACTCTTCTATCTTTCTTCTTTCTATTTTCTTTCTTTCTATCTTGTCCTTTCTACTCCGCTGTTCACAGACGACTCTCCCAGACTCTACAGCACAACTGTTTATATAACCTTGGAGTAGTCCACTCCAAGGGTAGTCAGGTTATTCCATTTCCCCCACCCAAATCTAATTCATCACAACGTTTATTGTAATAAGGCATAATCATTACAAGCGATATGAAAGAATCTGTATATGAACAGAAGAAATTGCTCAATCGCCGTTCACTTATCCTTCCAAAAGTGACGTAAATCGTTTACTAGCTTCCGTACGTGTTTCATGAATATTTTTGTGAGGACGGGGAGGGGGTCAGTACTATCCAAATGTTTTTATAGGTATTTTTTTTTATTCTGTAAGAGTCAGCTCTGTCTATTGGTTGTGCTGTATATGTTCCTACCTACTGTTCTATAGTACAAAAACATGATTCATTAGAGCTTTCATTCATAACATAATGAAAATTATGATCTCACAAAACTTTCACAAAATATGGATATCCTTAATTTTATGTCTTTTCTTAGATAATTATAGCGTTAAACTAATTTTTCATTTTTTTTTGTATATGTAAATGCATTTCATAGCAATGTTGTACATGTATGTATAAAAATCATGACGTTTTTTAAATATGTGTTTACAATTATATAGAATGTACTCCATTGAATGTTTGGCTGGCGTAAATACAGTCTACTCTTTCCGTAGTCCTTGGGAGCTATAAAAAATCATCCATTTTACATTGCCTTAGTTAATGTGTTAATTTCCGAAATCATTAAATAACCCCACCTTTTTTAACAGAACTACTAGATGGTAACCCGCGCAAATGCGGAAAATTACACTTTACAAATTGATAGGCTAGATATGTTAAACAAGATCATTTTACATAATTTTTGTAAATACTGTGTTTGATTTGAAAGAATTTGAACCAACTGAATTAAAATAAGAGGTCCGCGGGCCACATCGCTCACGGATGCAACATGGCCATAATAGAACCAGATTTATGGAGTCGTATACGAGATATCTGGACAATGTAGTAGAATAGATCCTGTATAAAAAGATTTTCAAAATTTCTCCAGATGTTCTTGTGTTAAACATTGAATCTGTTTTGTAACAGGATAATTTCATAGTCATAACACATATTGAGTATTGAGGTCTCAAGAAGATCTTATATGAACAATTGTTCATATAAGACACACACACACACACACACACACACACACACACACACACACACACACACACACACACACACACATATATATATATATATATATATGTGTGTCTATAAGTCTATATATAAGTATATATATAAGCGCCAAAAAAATGGTCATATGCTGAGAATTAACAATATGTCAAGATGCTCGCGTATAAGTAATGCCAAATATTATAACACTGGAGTTTTTAACATAATCTAAAAAAATTTCCTATGTAAAAATTGAACCCCCCTTTCAATGTGGTCCCACCCTACCCCGAAGATCACAACATTGCCCCACTCTACCCTTGGGTATCATTATTTGAGCAAATTTAAAACTACCTTAATTAAGGATGCTTCCAGACAAGTGACATAATTTCATAAAGTTCATCAAAGCATAAATCATGTTAAAATTTTATTTTTAAAGAGGATCTACAGGAAATATGAATAATTTTTCGTACAGAATATAAAAGTTCATACACCATGGATGATCTTGGATGGGTAACGACGGGTCTCTAGGATTGGAGGTAGTTCTTATCCAGCCACATGATGTTCTCTGGCTCGTCTATGTAGAACCCAAACTTCTGGTACAGTGGGACAAACTTGTCTTTACAGTGTAATGAAACCCGAAAGCAGCCAACTTTTTTACACAGAATGGTCGTCACATCCATCAAACTATTAAAAGTAACAGTGGGGTATTAAAATTTACGTGATAATACATGATTATAGTATTTCGCAGAGAGAGAGAGAGAGAGAGAGAGAGAGAGAGAGAGAGAGAGAGAGAGAGAGAGAGAGAGAGAGAGAGAGAGAGAGAGAAAAGACTTAACAGTTTTCCTAGCTGCTGTCCTCTGTACCTTTCTAAAACTGCGATATCTTCTAAACGGCCTCTCTTTATTGTATTAAAAAAGAATACATTCATAAGATTTCTAACATGGAAAAAAGATTTGATCTAAACATAAATCAACTTTGCAATTAGAGCTTATTGGGTTAAATTAAGGAATAGAATTCCATGTCGCTTTTTTTTCATTCGTTCTGCCATCGTCAGAAACCCACCGGCAGACGCAGTGCCATTATCTTTATAATAATTTAATCCTGGTTGCAACGCGGCATTTGATTGGATACAAAAAATTAGTTGAATTTGCATATTTACCGATTTAAATATGGGTAATTTGATTACTTTAATTATTCATGAATTTAGACGTCAACCTTCACACTGGGTTGTAGAAACTCCAGCTCCACGTGTGAAACAGCATTACCCACGATTTTCTTTGTGGATGTGTCCTCAATAACAGTAATGATTTAGGATCCGCCACTGGCCTTCATTTTGTCGAATCTATCTTTCAAATTGATTTTTGAAATCTTATTTTAAAATACATCGCGTGAATTGGTATAAAAAGAAATGATAAGGTTGTACTTTCATAAGTATATTGTATATCAATAAAATTGAGGGGATCACAAAATTTTTTGTACTATTTACTTTAAGTAGTCCATTCATACTAGTAACATATTCCATCTCTAATAGATTGTAACTTGATCACTAGAATCTTGGTATGATTTTAAAGGGTTTATCAATTAATAGAGTAATAAAGATTTATACCTTAGGAATTTTATCAAAAAGTAACAAATGTATCACCGTTTGAGGTTAATATTGAAGTCTATGGGGAAATAAAAAGATACTTTTTTTAATAGCCAAAAAATTCACAATTGCCGTATATATTCCGAGAAAATGATATTTTCCTAATTCAAATGAAGGACAGACAACTCTTTTAATAACAGGTCTTTCACTGAATATTAAGTTTATGTCAGCCCCATAATTACTTTGGAAGACTTGTTCAATATACATGTAGTCTAAATCAATCAAAGATTTACTAACCCACAATTTAGAGGTATATTGAATGATTTTCCTGTTGCAGCTTATGTACATGAAATAGTATCATTATCATCAACAAAATATTTCTGATACGTGTCATCATTTGGCACTTGTTTTCATGTAAGCACAGTAAATTTTACATAGTGATTTGAAAACAAAGCTAACGGTCATCAACTCATTGTCTCATAAACAAATTTATTATACGTCAATATGTCAATATGATTATTCTACATAACACGACATCTGATTGGTTCTAGAGAATCACGTGCCTGGGCAATAAAACTTCATATTTCCCTGTCATCGTCATAATCTTCATCATAATTCACCCTCTCGAATTTTCATTTCCCGAGGATGAGCATACGATGCAATTAAATGATTAATTCTATTTAAAAAAAATCGTTTTGAATCCTTTTTATTTCAGAAACCGTTATAATAGAAAGAAACCGGTAAACATTAACGACGTTATAGTGCTTTTATTACTAGAATTGAAAAACGATTAGAAACTGATGTATCTTATGAACGTTCGGGAAATATGAAGATTTATTCCCCCATAAAAAATCATTTCCCTCACAATCATGCAATAAATGTATAATAAGATTTGCTGTCAAACCTTCAAATTCTTGTTGGGTAATTCCTTGATCCCGAGAGCCGAGAGCAGAAGGTCCATATATCCTGTGAATATATTTCATAGAATGTAGCAAGTTGTTAGATTTTGTGTTCAAATCCATTGTATGTCATACTGTAGTTTCATCAATATTCGTTGAATACCAATTTTCGTGAATTTCGTTGTTAAGTTGATCCACGAAATTAAATGTTCATTGAAGTTCAATTTCAACTAACATTTGCCACGAAATTACATATCCTTGAAAATGTGGTTTTTAGAAAATCCACGTAAATTGATACCCACGAAAATTAATGAAACCACAGTATACCGTATAGGACAATAAAATATATTCAAACCAACCAATGATTAATTACAAGGACCAGTTAATTCATTCAAGGAGTACCTGTTTTTTTTATTTACTAGTATATTTTATAGAACAAAATCCACAGAAATTGGTGTTCAACGAACATTTATGAAACGAAAGTTTTCGGATCTTTTCGACAAAACATCACAAATGTATTTACTACACTAGGTGTCAAAAGTCTTTGAAAAATGGGACTGCCTACAAAAAAATTGAAGTATTGGACATACACACGTACAGAGAGTAGAATGTCTATATTTATATTTGTGAGATGAAGAATTGTATATCATATTTTTTTAATACATATTTTATATATAGGTTTGTAATTCAAATAAAAAAATAGAGGTTCCGCTGGGGATTGAACCCTGGCCGCTGGAGGTGATGACCACTGTCTTATCCAGTAGGGTACGGACGCTTATGTAACAAGATGTGTTTTTTTTAATTACATCATAATACTGTTAGTTAATCTATAGGAAAATGGTTTGATCATTTTGAACACATATGTGAATTAGTATTATTTAGATAATGATAATGTAAGGTACTTTTCATATAGTGTTCGGATATAAATAGGTTTTTTTTCTTGAAAGTAATTTTATAAAGAAATTGATTTTGTTAGATTTTCAATTATCATAGAGATAATAATTTTCGGACAATAGCAATTTTGTTTGTGACCATTGCTGAGGACAGTTGAGAAAACTTTTACATTACCTACCAGTGCATGTAATTGTACAGTTGTATACAGTATATACAGTTCCTTTCACCCTTATTTAGGGTAGGTATATGTGTATTTGAGTAATTATTGATTATGGCATTTACATTTTGTCAGAGTATATATTTAATCTGCAACATTGCATATTCAATATTGTAATAGGGTTATTTCTTTTTATGACATCATTTATTAAATATAAGATAAGTAGAAAAACAATATATTGTAATTGAACAAATGTGTCATTATTATAGTAATTGAATTAATTGTGATGCATTGTGATTGTGAAGTTTATATGTGTATTATGTTTTGTAGGAGCGTCACCATTATATCAACAATAGTTAATAAACGAAGTACATACATATACCATACTCGTTTGTTACAATGGTGTCAGAAGTGGGATTTCGATGATGGCTCACCGGACTTCTTCACTGATGTTGATGAGAGGAACTTACAACATTGTATGAAGAGCTGGGACATCGAATCAGGATAGAGATTTGGTGACGTCGAGGAACATTTCGTTACTACAGTTTATAGTGTATGTGAAATCAGCATAGGAAAATGAAAGAGAAGTTTACACTTATGCAGCTTGCCCAAAGTCAACTGAAGCAGAAACAGCCTACAGTATACATCAAATCTGAACGAAAACTGAGTAAGTTTTCAGGAAGACCTGAAAATGACAGTGATCCGGATGTAGACGATTGGCTAATGGATATGAGAGAACATATACTGAGTATTCCATCAACAGAAGGAAAAATTGAATTCATCAATGACCACCTCATTGGATCTGCTAAAACTGAAGTTCTTCTAAGACCAGCAGAGCTGAAGAAAACTCCAGAGGATATTTTTAAAATCATTGAAGACACTTATAAAGTGCAAGATACTGTAACTCAACTTCGTCATAAATTTTACGAGAGAAAACAGAACGATGGTGAAACATTAGAAACATATTCTCTGGCTCTCATGAAATTAGCGTCATTAATTGCAAAGAAAGAGGGTTGAGATATGAAAACCATGGACAAAGTTGTGACAGATAAATTCATAGATGGTATCATGGATTCACAGATCAAGAGAGAAGTGCGTCGATTTGCATTTGAAAACCCTAAGTTACCGTTTATTGAATTCAGACAGAGGATGCTACAGTGGGTTGATGATACACCATCAGTTCAAGTCAACAAAGTATCAACTGAAACTCCGCTCAGCGAAGATCTGTTAGAACTTGTGAAATGTCAACAAAACATGTTAGAACACCAACAGAAACAAATAGATATGCTGATGTCCATGACAAAACAGAAACCAAACTATTCCCCAAGATACAGAGGCCAAAACTACCGGGGTTACTCTAACAGAAGAGGACATGGAAGAGGATATTATAATAGCGGAAGAGGATATTATAATCGTGGAAAAGAAGAAGGACCAATGAATCACCCAAAAGGCACACCCTCTCAGTGGGGAGTTTAACTGATGAGGGGCCACTCAGGAAAGACTCTGAAACAGATTTACATGCAACAACAAAACATTCAAAGTGAAATCAGTATTTCAAAGTGTCCAACAACAAAAGTAAAACTGAATGGACTAGTTAATGTAACATTTTTATGAGACACAGGATCAGAAGTCTCTACATTGAGTGAAACTGTATATAGAAAATTCTTTCCAAATGTTGAACTTAGAGATACTCAAAGACTCCTTAAACTAGTTGCTGCGAATAATACTGTCATTCCATACCTAGGCTATGTAGAACTTGACATTGAACTTTTTGGTTGTGTATTTCATAATGTCGGATTTCTTGTATCCAAAAATACTAATTCCAGTTCTGTCCAAGGAATTCTGGGATGCAATATTCTGAAATATGTTAACCGTGTTTTGAAAACTGATAGCACTACACATGTGTACATTCACAGAGAAGAAGAAGAAAACTGCAATAGAATATCAACAGTGTTTGATTTAACAGAGAACTGTGATCGGTTATCATTTGTTAAAGTGGCAGGGAAAGAAGACATTTTAATTCCAGCTTGTTCAATGAAAGTCGTCATAGGTTCAACGCGTCAAAATCGGAGAGGAGAATAAATGGTAGCAGCTGTTCAAGCGATTCAAGGAGCAACTGGATCATTACCACGAAATATTTCTGTAATAGATACACTTAGTGAGGTAAAGAATGGAAAAAGTCCTGTTCGTGTCTTAAATTTAGGAAACGAAGATATTTGGCTAAAACCCAAAAGCAGAATTGGAACTTTGCATAAAGTAGAAATAGTAAAGTCAACAGAGGATCATTACGATATCGATGAAAAAGCAGAAGACAATATGAATGTGCAATCTGATGTAGAATTCCACATTGTTGATGTAGATTTTACTGAAAAACAGAAAGCACAGTTTGACGCTTTATTAAAGAAACATTCTGATGCATTTTGTCAAAATGATTCTGATTTGGGACATTCATCTCTTGTTAAACATTCGATCAAATTTACTGACGAAATACCCATTCGTGTACCACATAGAAGAATTCCACCAAATCAGTTGGAGGAAGTGAAACAACATTTGAGTAAGCTGTTGGATCAAGAAATTATCAGAAAAAGTAACAGTCCTTTCGCAGCAGCCATTGTTATTGTCCACAAGAAGGATGGAAGTATACGCCTATGTGTTGACTATAGACAATTGAACAAGAAGACCATCTAAGATGCATACCCCCTCCCAAGGATAGAAGAGACTCTTGACATGTTACATGGTGCTAAGTACTTTAGTTCCATAGATTCGGCACAAGGATACTATCAAGTGGAGATGGATGAGGAATCAATTCCCAAGACAGCATTTAGAGTTGGTACCGGAGGACTCTATGAATACCTTCGCATGCCTTTTGGCCTGTGCAACAGTCCAGCAACTTTCCAGCGGCTTATGGAGGCTTGCTTTAGTGAAGAAAATTTTGATATTCTATTATTATATCTTGATGACATTTTAGTTTTCTCAAAATCTATAGAAGAACATTTTGTTAGACTCGATATTGTGTTTTCTAAACTTAAACAGCATGGACTTAAAATGAAACCTTCAAAATGCTGGTTTTTCCAAAAATCTGTTAAATATTTAGGACATATTGTATCATCTGAAGGAATTTCTACTGACCCAGAGAAAACAGCAGCTGTGAAATCGTAGGCTAAACCAACTACAGAAAAAGAATTGAGATCTTTCTTGGGAATGGCTGGTTATTACCGCCGCTTTGTAAAAGACTTTCCAAACTCGCAAGACCTTTACATGAACTTACATCGTGTGGAAAGATGTCGACAAAGAAAAAGAAAGTGAAACGGATTTCCATTCCAGAGTCGTGGACAAAAGAATGTGATGATGCATTCGAAACTCTAAAACAGAAACTTACATCTTCGCCAGTACTTGGATATCCTGATTTTAAACGTGAATTCATCGTAGAAACTGATGCAAGTATGGATGGTCTTGGTGCCGTGTTATCACAACAACAGGAAAATGGCAAAGTTGTTATTGCCTATGCATCAAGAACACTTCGACCGCAAGAACGAAACATGAACAACTACAGTTCCATGAAGTTAGAGATACTTGCTCTTAAATGGGCCGTAACAGAGAAGTTTCGGGATTATTTACTTGGATCTCGATTCATAGTTTATACGAACAACAATCCATAGAGTTATCTTCAGACCGCAAAGTTAGGAGCTATGGAAATGAGATGGGCTAGCCAATTAGCACAATTCAACTTTGAGGTGAAATTTCGATCTGGAAAATCGAATCGAAATGCTGACGCATTAAGTCGAAAACCTATTCCAAAAGTTAGGACTGTGACATGTCATTTTGAAACTGCAGTTCAGAGAATCGTGTGTAGTTCCCCATTGATGGATTTATCGAAGGAAATAACTGTTACGCCAACTTATGTTAACGCCATACATGCAGAATCAAGAATAGATGCTACATCAACGCTACCAGGATACGAAACAGCAGAAATAGCGTCATTACAACGAAATGATCCATTGATTAGCCGTGTTATTTACTGGTTGAGGTCATCTACAAAACCGTCTACAGTACAGTTGAAGCAAGAAAACAAAGATGTTAGGAAATTTCTGAAACAAAGAGACAAATTAAAGTTTGAAGAAGATATCTTGTATCGAACCATAGAAATGGAAACTGGATTATTAACTCAACTTGTGCTTCCAACCATATTGAAGGATCATGTGTTAGAATCTCTCCATAACCATGCAGGACATCAGGGATGTGAAAGAACACTATCGTTAATTCAGAAACGGTGCTACTCATACTACTGGCCAACCATGGTGAAAGATGTAGAACTGTATTGTAAAAGCTGTGAAAGATGCATGGTAGCCAAAGCTCCTATTCCATCTATACGAACACTGATAACCAGTTTACTAGCATTTCAGCCGCAAGACATTTTAGCGATAGATTTTACTGTAATGGAACCTTCATCTGATGGCAGAGAGAATGTGCTTGTCATGACAGACATTTTTAGTAAGTTCACACAAAATGTTCCAACGAAAGACCAAAAAGCACTGACGGTGGCAAAAGTTCTTATCAAAGAGTGGTTTTTCCATTATGGAATACCAAGGAGAATTCACAGTGATCAAGGGAGAAACTTGGAGAGTTCCATCGTTAAAGAAATTTGTGATATGTACCATGTCTCGAAAAGTAGAACCACCCCATATCACCCGGAAGGAAACGGACAAGTTGAAAGATATAACAGAACTATGCATAATTTGTTAAAGACCTTATCACCAGAACAGAAACGGAAATGGACGGAACATCTACCAGAATTAGTGTACATTTACAATTCAACGATTCATTCGTCAACTGGATATACACCGTATTTTCTTATGTTCGGTCGTGAACCAGTGTTACCCATCGACCATTTGTTAGGAATATCTACTCCAGACCCAGACAGCATCGATAAGTACCTTTCCAACCATAAAGAGAAACTTGGAATTGCATTTAATCACGCAAGGAAAAATTTAGAGGAAAACGCAGAGAGAAGACAAGAACATTATGATAAAAGTGCAAAAGAAAGTGTCATTCCTGTAGGAACCCGAGTTTTAACCCGAAATCGTGTGCAAGGAAGGAATAAGATTCAAGATGTGTGGGACCCTACTCCTTAGTCATTAGTGCATTAAGTGATAACGTATATTCTATTCAATTAGCAGATGGTTCAGGACCAGTGAAAAATGTGAACAGAAGAGAAATTCTTAACACCGGCGAAATTATTACAGAGGAACCAGATGAGGAAATTCCAGTTACAAATTTTGATGACTCCGATGAGGAAGATTCCTATTTCAAGGTAATGCATTGCGACCAAAATGAAGATATCGAAGAAGAAACAGTAAATACAGCAAGTGATACAGAGCAGCCAACTGTTCTGCTAAGACGTTCCACGCGAGCTACCGCTGGAAAACATTCGAATCCGAATCGTCTGCTGTGTCTGTTCAAAGAACTGTGATTCAAAACAAAAACTTTCAAGAACTCAGCGATGCAGTTGTTAACTTAGGTGCTGCATTGGCAACAAAGTTGAATGAAGCGTGGAAACAGTATTAATTGTGTATTACTTTCATACTGTTATAAACTGTTCATATGTATGAATTTTTTTTATGATTGACTGGTGTAATTTTTTTCTCACCTTATAATATTTTCATCCTGTTTTATAACAAAATTTGTTCCATTGCTGAGGGCAGCAATAACAAACTGGGGAATATGTGAGATGAAGAATTGTATATCATATTTTTTTATACATATTTTATATATAGGTTTAAAAATTCAAATAAAAAAATAGAGTTTCCACTGGGGATTAAACCCTGGCCGCTGGAGGTGATGACCACTGTCTTATCCAGTAGGCTACGGATGCTTATGTAACAAGATGTGTTTTTTTTATTACATCATAATACTGTTAGTTAATCTATAGGAAAATGGTTTGATCATTTTGAACACATATGTGAATTAGTACTATTTTGATAATGATAATGTAAGGTACTTTTCATATAGTGTTCGGATATAAATAGTTTTTTTCTTGAAAGTAATTTTATAAAGAAATTGATTTTGTTAGATTTTCAATTATCATAGAAATTATAAATTTCGGACAATAGCCATTTTGTTTGTGACCATTGCTGAGGACAGTTGAGAAAACTTTTACATTACCTACCAGTGCATGTAATTGTACAGTTGTATACAGTATATACAGTTCCTTTCACCCTTATTTAGGGTAGGTATATGTGTACTTGAGAAATTATTGATTATGGCATTTACATTTTGTCAGAGTATATTTTTAATCTGCAACATTGCATATTCAATATTGTAATAGGGTTATTTCTTTTTATGACATCATTTATTCAATATAAGATAAGTAGAAAAACAATTATTGTAATTGAACAAATGTGTCATTATTATAGTAATTGAATTAATTGTGATGCATTGTGATTGTGAAGTTTATATGTGTATTATGTTTTGTAGGAGCGTCACCATAATATCAACAATAGTTAATAAACGAAGTACATACATATACCATACTCGTTTTTTACATATTTTAGGTGATAAAGTAATGTTTTTGAAGTAAGGCATCAAGTAATCAAATACTATAAGTATTATACAGTTATTGACCGAGCATGGGGGCAACATGTATATAATTTGTCGTACTTGAAGATCATACAGATGTTGCCGAAGGCCGGGGGCAACATTTCTGTTTCAGGTCCAACAAATCATATGTTTCCCGAATCCTAGGGAAAAAACGGTGTTTTGTTATACCCGTCAATACAGATGTGAGTATAATTTCAAGCAGCAACTAGCCGGCCATTCATGTCACATAGCCCTTCGGTTATTTCCGTTCCGCCGTCATCAGACAAATAAATTAATTTAAGCTGTGACGCAGCGGTCTAACAACTTTTATGTTGGACCGGCAGATTGGTCAACATCAAATTTGATAGAATAGGCAAATATTCGTTTTGTTGGCCTTTTTGTTAATAAAAACTAAATTTTAAAAGGAATATTTATCGGGGTTTAACAAATACATGTACATATCTACCCTTATTATAGTCCGATCGCCGAAGTGGTCGCACCACCAGGTTTGACCCTGGGTTCGGCAAGGATAATTGGGGGTCATATGTAGCTACATGTTCTTTCTCAAAGTCTATGGATCCCAGTAGATCGGGCAGGTAAATAAAATCATCGTCTTCCATCCCGAACGGCGCACCGTACAGGTGAAAAGCTGAAATGTTTGCGCATGCATAATGATTTGTATTAATTTATCTATGTATTCATTATTCATGAGATTATTAAGTGATTAGTGTAATTGAACAAATATTTTAAAGGAACGGGAAGTGAGTCCTTGAAAGATATCCGCGAATCAGCCGCAAAGGCGATCGGACTTTGTGACCTGAAGCAAAAACGTTTTAAATTCTATAAAATATATGAACACTTCGTTTGTGGAACACAAAATATACCGGAAAAATTATATATTTGTAAAGTTGTTGTGTCAATATATGTTGCAGTTCCAGCTGGGGATTAAACTTTAAGAGCCGTGGTCAAGTGGATCACTGGATGCACTGGCGTCGGAAGCAAATTGAAAGTGGGGGGGGGGGGGCTAGACTAATCCTCAGAAATATTGAGAAAAAAGTAATTCCCAACATCATGGAAATCCTAATCCGGGGGGGGGGGGGGGGGGGTATACCTATACTTCCACAAAAAAGCCCCCCCCCCCCCCCGGTTCCGACGCCTATGGGATGTAAACAGAGGCATTCTCTTTACGGAGCTCAGTACCTGCATAAACTGATTGTTCTTGAACCCAAACTTATACACAACATATTTTAAAACCAGTTCAGAATATAATGACGATTTGATATTTCAAAATGAAATAATGGATCGGTTTTGCTGAAAATTATTCAGTGAATCGGAATACTGTATATAGAAGGCACATTGTAAGTCAATAATAAATTAAGCCGCTAATTTCCCAGCTCACTTTTGTGAACAATGGGAAATCGTCATCTGCTGATACTTCAACAAAGCATAGTTGCTATAACAAGTTTAGTACCCACTGATATAGCGGGGAAAAATGAAAATGGTGATTTTCTGGTAAGTTTTTAAAACATTGCTTCTTATCAATTTATTAAAACGACGACACACTAATATGCATACATATTGTTCATACCACTTAAGTTGTATACTTATAGTCTGATATACATGTTTATATGTAATTGTTATATATGTGCATATTTTCATAGGCGATCAAGAACACATATTATTTTTGGGGGTCTTTTAGTGGGTGCATGTGCTTTCACATGAAAACGCATGTACGTAAATAGCATATGTTGTCTCAAGATTTCGAGGTCAAGGTGAACGTACCGTATGCACGACGAGAGAATAAGGTTTACCGTGAATACCACATCTACCTTGTCTGTTATAACTGTATATTCGGGAATTTTGAATATGACCTGAATTTTATTTTATTTGCAAATTTGCATTTTCATGATCTTCATTTACAATTTATTATAAACCAAAAGTTACAAAAAGGAATGCAATTCTTATTTCATTTGACTTAAACAGTCAGAAAAGGCTCTGGCATTTATATTTATATACAGATGTGAGACATGTATATCCACATAAACTTCACCAAAGACTTCTTTCATAAACATGATAAAGGACTAAATCTCGCCAGTTACGCCAAAAAACCCAGAAGGGGCTCGATTCTAGGACCCTTACGAATATTAGGGCCTTCGACGTTACTTCTAAATAAGCGTGAATTTTGTTTTCCGGAAATGTCTACTAGTTCCGTTCATGGTTTTACTTTTATCGACCGGTGCTTGTTTCCTGCAACATATTTACATTATGTAAGTTCACACATCAGTCATTTGACGGCAAAATTTAGGATATTATACTCATCGGAAGATGATTCAATGACAAACTTGTATATTTGTCAAGGACCGATATAGATGTAACATATGTGAGTTGCGCATAGGAAGATGTCTAAATTTGAAATGTGTGCAAATAAGATGTTGAGTGGTTCAGTGCAATTTTAAATTGTAAGGAGAAAGGTACAAGAGACTAAGTGTGATATAAAGATGGGGTATATCTATAAACTGTGCGTGTTTAATCTTTACGTCGTGTTTTGAACGTTACCATGCGCCGTGGTGACAAAACATGTTGTTTTTAAAAAGGGGTAACAAAAATACCGTTTCATCAAATGGACTAAAACTTTGCATATCAATAACATAAGTGTTGGTGCACAGATAATCTGTTAAGTTTGACTTTCATGAAAAATATATGATAGACAGCCACATTGTCTTCGTATTTTTTGATTGACCCTCGTACTTATTTTTTCCTCTGCCTCTGCTGACAGCAATACAAAGGTGTTATAACACCTGTCCAGGTGCTGCATGACCTCAATATAGTAGTTATTGAAATGACCAGCATCTTTGGTGGCAAGCAATTCATCTGCTTTACTTTCAGCCTGTAAAAGGCAAATCAAGAGTTAACACTTGGTTTGTCAACATCATGTTGTCATGCTAATTGTCATTCATACACATTCTACAACTATAAAATTATTTAATTCATGGGTTGGATGGAAGTTAGTAATCTTTATTAATTTGCTTTGAATAAATAATTCATTTTAATTTCATTAAGATACTGTGGAATCAATGAATTTGGTGGGGGCCAATTTGTTTTGGATTGCTCAAGTTTAGCAGGTTAATGGGGACGTAATTTCGTGTATTATCTTATTCCTACAAAAGGAGATACGACTTTATAACCCTAATTCAATAATTTGTAAAGGATGTTAATTCGTGGACGAGAGGTACCCACGAATCCCACAAAAATTGAGCCACCAAGAAATCTAATGATTCCACAGTATCATGCATATATGTAATATATGTAATAATAATTTTACTTCAGGATTGAAAAGCATATAAATTAAAGGATTGCCTAGCCAAAAGAAAAAAAATTGAATTCCTATTTAATGTGAAAAGATTGATCAACATTAATTGTTGTCTAAATTCTTAGGGCATGAAAAATCTGTAAAATCTTGTATGGACGACCTGGGAGCTATAATTCCTGGCGTGCAAAAAAGTAGCTCTAGTTTTAGACTAATTTAACTTATTTCCACACACATTCTGTGGAATTACTTACAAGTTTCCACCATTAAATTTCTAACTCAATTTACTACTACTGATGTCTTTGCTATACTTATCTCAGACTTTCTATTATAGAGCAAGATTTTATACTGGCAGTTTTACCTCAGATAAATTCAGGTGGGGGTGGAGCCTAATTGATAAATGTGAGAATTAAGCCCATGGAGGGAAAACATGCTCCTTTGTGTATGCACGTCTCTATACATGGGGAGTTCAAATTCAACATTTTTGTTCCAATGATATATAAGAATTTGTAATATTGATGTATGAACTAGAGGAAACAAATTGTCGATCGTTGAAATTGCAACTTGTTATAACATAAGGAACTGTAGCTCCCAAGTTGTCCATTTATATATATTTTTTTCAGACCGGGAGTTACAGACCTGCAGCAACTTGAAAAGCAAGAAGAGTTTGTAAAAAAAAAATGTGTTCAAAAATACTTGAGTATTGTCATAATGCAATTATAATGGTATAAAAGATAAAATGATTTTACCTCAGAGACAAGTTCATTTAAAAATGCAACAATAACGTCTCTCTGGTCTTTGATATCCTGGATCTTCTCCTTGATTGTTTTCTTTAACTTTGCAGACATGTTTATAAATCTGAAGTGTAAATAGGTTAACATGCAGTCACGGATACACTTTAGTACTGATCATGAAAAGTATGATATAAGGATGCCAATTTAAATAAACAACCTTGCCTTGAAGTACAACTGAATGCACAGCTGCAGAAACACATAATGTCTCTGATGATGCTATTAAAGTCATTGATCTGACATTAAAAAACTTTCAGTCATCTATATTGCAACATATGCACCATATTTTTGACTTCAATATAATTTCATGATAAAAAATACATTAAAGAAGGATTTATAGTCAGATTCAGCACCTTTTACTAGAACACGTGTGACAATCGGCGGGAGATGAAAACAAATTTAGTCACGTGATGTTTTGGAAAATAAGCCAAAAGTAATGCGTACTACAAATATTTCGAACTATCAACGAATAGCAGAAGGGTCCAACGTAGGGTTCTCTATTATGACTTTATATTATATTATAAGCTCTGAAATATTTAACAATACATGTATCACAATAAGTAATTTATCAATATCACATCATCATAAAAATAAAATAGATCACACATAATATATCATTGCATTGTATAAGAATCAAAACATCCATTTCATGATTTTGCCAAGCACAGTTTACAAGCAAGAGTTATTCCCCTTATCACAGTGCTAACTGATATATAAAGAGTTCAATAATATTTATCCTGTGTAATTAATAATTTAGATAGTTATTAATGTTTAATAAATTAAACATATTAAACTTAACTTAGGCAATAAGTATCAAATCTGATATTTATATATATGCATACCTATGTGTGACACAAAGCCTAATTGATCTGCATCTGCATGATCCTTCTATATTCTTCAGGTATGGAATCTATATACATATAGCAATACTCTTAAAACTACATTTAGGTTATCTAGCTTAAGATAGTTAAAATATCTATAATGAGTGTTGCTCAAACACTAAGTTTTCACTCATGATAATTTACATTTAAATAGATTTACATTTCACTATATATCATTTACTTATCTAGCAAATATAATATACTTTATTAATAAGCAGTAATCTTAATAGCATAAAATATAAAACAATTACTTACAGTCTATAGATTTCTTCTTAGTCTTAAGATAAATACATCTGGTCAGTATGAGGATCAGATCAAAAAGGACAAAGCAAAGAGAGGGAATTTAAAGAACCAATGAAATTGAGAATTAAAAAATAGAATTGACCATGTGATATATAATTAACTAAAACAGGTTTACACTGACCATAATGACCATTGTGATGTCATACTATATAAATAACTATGTAGCTATTTACATACTGTTAGGTTGTACATAAAGTTGTTTATATTGACAACTTTTATAGTAGATACTATAAACTTATAATTTATAGAACTATTAATTAATAATTTCATGATAATGAAATTATGACTTAATTAATATGAAATATCACCCTATCACACAAAGAGCTTAAAACAACAATTGGAGGTCAATACAATATGCTTATTTCGGCTCAATGGGGACTGTACGTGTAACGTTTTGATCTTTCTGTGCTAAAATTGCAAATTACTTTTAAACTGCGTTTTACGCGACTTTTTTTTTGACGGAATTATTCATTGTCACCAAATGCGAATTATCAATAATAAATAATTAAATTTAAAATGCTCCAAATTCTATGATATAATGTGACTTTTTTGAAATAACGAAATGTTGTTTCCTGGAATTTATAGATTCGTAAACCCCTTTTTAAAGCGCTAAGCATAGCTGCAAAGCCTTTTTGTCGCCAGATTTCTGAACCTACTTCAACTTTCGTTTTCGCGTTTCCTATATATCGCCACCTACTGGCGGATGCTGGAGAAGTCGTATCATGGAGAAGTCGTACTCTGGAAAAATCATAACTATAAATTATATGCAATTGGGAGAACATGCAGATGCATTTGTTCTACCAGTATTAAATTAACAATAAGTTTCATTTAAACGGGTGCTCCAAAAGCCATATCATGATGATTTATTTCGAGAAAAAAATGGATGTTATATGCATTAAGTTGTATTTTAGGTGTTTAGTAATAATTGGAATAATTCAGCAATATCAATAGGTTTTGAGTGTTTTTAAATGTAATATGTTACAGTTATGAACACCATGTTTTATATAAAAATGCAGAATTTTTATACACAAAATTTTTCGATTAACACCGGGCCCTTTCCACGATAATTTGTGGTGCTCTTTATAAACATTATTTTAGGCTTTGTTTCCTGTATGCAATATTTCAGAAATATTTTTCTTTCAATTTGTTTTGGATAATAATTTTATTATTATCCAAAACCAATGATTTGATTATTATTTATGAAAAAAACATAACTGTTGAGTTACTTGAAATACTACAGTAAATATATGTAATTATTATAATAATCTTTATAAAATGATACCAGCTAACTTCGTTTAATTTGCATATATGATTTTATTTATGATTTAATTTATGTGCAGTATGGACAAATTACGCAGTAATTAAAACACTTAGTAACAGTAAAAATTGAAAGTGATGTGTAAGATTCAACATTGCTATGAATTAAATATAACTTTTAGATATTTAAATGAATTCGCGTATTATGTGATAACTGTACCCATTATATTGGTATATATGAAATAAAACTTCTTGCCAATTTAATATTGCTTGATAACGTCGAAAATATACTGAAAGTTTTCTATCTGAAGTGAGTTCAATTTTTCTAAAAGAACCCGTACATGGCTACGGGTTTTCTTTAATACGACCTCTGTTACGCTGATGAAAACAGTTCTTCCATCCAATGGCAACTTCTTGGGCCTTTCCGGCAGACCTTATATGTATTGCAGGTGTCACTACAGTATTAATGTTTACTATAAATCCTTACCATAAATGCGCATCTTTAGACACAAGTTATAAATTCAAAACAAACTTCTGCGAAAATCCTTTTGATATTTTTTAAAACAACACTTCTTCTCCAATTTAGTATAAAGAACACAAGCAAGGCACAAGAGTTTTTTACGTCGAAGTTACACGTGTGCTTGAAAAGCACAAGATCTAGACCACAAGCCAAGAACTTATCACCCGTCTTCCCATAAAAAACAACAACATCACAAAAATGACCTATCTAGCTCGCATTATTACAAAACGTGAATAGTCAGACATCTTACACATTTTTTTTTCATCCATAAAAAGGTAGCCCCTGTCGCAGGCGGAAACGTGCCCAAATTCGAAGGAGAATTCGGGAATAGTTTTGCCTCAGCTAGGTTTTGAAGTGAACCTAGTACGGTAAAATATATTGTTGTGACATCGGCATAGGCGTCCATGACAACATCATTTTAATAAAACATGTTAAAAACAAGATACTATTTACGTCTGATGAGATGTGAGCTAGACTTCATCAAATTTAATGATATACCCTTTAATATACCTCAGAATAGACCGTCTAGTTGATGCTTAAATGAAAAGAAGCGACTCCATTTTGATATTCTAACATCAAGTAATGTTAATACATTAGGGGGTCTTTGCATGGTGTATTGTGAAATAAGGCTGAAAATATTGTTCAAACACCAAAGTTTATATTTTGAAGAATAAGTAGCATTCCCTGCAAGGCAGATCTGTAATGCGGTTAGTATTATATTACTTTTGTCATAACTTTTTGGCCTTTTATTTTGCGATAATATTGGTATCGTAATTTGCCACTTTTTTAGTGTTCATTAATTTTTTTTTTCATTTTTTGGTTTGGAAGTTATCAAGTGTAAAAACAAAGAAATGATGAAAATTAGCAAGTTATTTAAACATAAATATATATTAATCATCATTTGATCGTTGTTATTGGCGACAATCTTATTTTAATTAATTTTCTTCATAAGAAGCATGCACTCTGCAGCTCTGCTAAACAGTTGCGAAATCTGTTTAAAACTAACAAGCAATATCATTAAAAATTACTACAAATGATCTCGATTTCCAGAAATTGCTAAAAAAAATTAAAATCAAGCATTTTTTAACATGCTTTAAGGCAGATTGTTATACTGTAAATTGTAAATCTTGACTTTACAGTCAAATGGATAAATCATTCTATGCGTCGAAAATAAAGATACACTGACATTTATTGCGAAATGCTTTTATTATGATTTTTTAAAAAGTCATCAGCATTTTGTTTTCATGTAACACGACAGCATGCATTAGTCATTAAAAAAATTGTGCATTCTATAACCGAGACATATCCAAATCCTACATTATTTCTGAATTCTGAGTAAGTGCATTTTTTCTCAATAACGAACAATTTGATTCTTTACATGTATTTTCATATCAATCGATATATTTTGAACACTTTCTTCCCGACTTAGTGCTTTTCAGTACTTTCAGTACTTTTATTAAAGTCTACATTTGATCAAATTATCTTTCGATTCGGACTACATTATATGTAGGGGTATCAAATCATTCCGATATAAATATTTTTTCAATGTTCTCAATAAAAAATAAAAAAAAAAACGTATGATTAATCAATGTTTAATTCAAAACAGAGGTCGATCTAATCAATGTACAATATACAGTCGCGTGCCATTAATGAGTTCGCAAAATGGGCGCCGAAAAATCTTTTTTTCTGTAAGGTAGATTTTTAAAACGAAAACAAAGCCAATTTTCTCTAATAACCAGAATAAAAAACTCGTCCGATGATTCACCGCCTTTTTTCTGCTTTCGCATATTTTATTTTTTGAGTTAATCTCCTTTGGTAAACAATTATCGTTTGCAAACCAACATGGCCTCGAACCGGAGAAAAATTATGGGAAGGCAGTAACAAGTCGTCATACAGATGTCAGATGTTGGAATATACTTATAAAAAATTGGAATGATGATTGGAATAAAATACTGAAGACCGTGGTAATGCTAAAACCGTAACTCGAAGTGAAAGTTGATGAAAAAGGGTACCGCGAGATGACTGAATCCCATTTCAGAGTCCCCAGAAATAAACGAAAAAAATGTTTAAAAAATTTCATGCCCAAGGGTATGATACAAAGAACCATAAATATCTGCTTCGCCATATTTACTTTGTTGCTAGAAATAGCAGTTCAAAAAAATCAGGTGATATTGATACCTGAAAAAACGCCTGCAATTTTACGAACTCACTTGGGCCAACTACTGTACAGCATTTAGGGAAATCACCTTCCATATGAAAGCAGACTATTATCGGGTAATTGTTTGTAATAAAATGAAGGAGGGATCGTTAAACTATCTATTTAACTTGCAATGACACAGTTTGTAGTTACGAAAATTAAGAATTTTACCATAAAAGATGTTTATGTATCACCGTGTATGCCTGTTTTCATAATATATTCACCGATATTTCTATCGCAAACCTAACTCTAATTAATTCATACAGAACCAGATAATGACGTTCTTGTATCACGCTGCTTTTGATCTTTATTGATTTTTTGACAAAAAATTAAAATTCCAGATAATAAACTATAGATCAATTAGAGATTAAATTTTCAGTAGGTCTAAAGTGTAAAGGAGACGAATTTGATTCGTGTTTATTACATGTCTTTAAAACTAAATTAAATGCCTGAAAAGTATGATTATGTAGCCCAATTTGATGGAGAAAGCGTTCATCTTTCCTGTGATTTAACCAACCGCGACTTTCCGACGATAGCGAGAGATGCAATGATTGAAACCCTAGTCATTATAAACTAATAAACAGATAAAGAAAGCACTTAGTTGTCAACTGCATGTTTTATATAAGCCATAAATGAACACAAAGAGAACAACATTTATTAGGCAATTCATTTAAGACATATCTGTAGGATACTGGATCTCATCAAGATTTTTTTTTCCTCCACAATTCACTGATCACGAATATAAACTTGTCAAAGTTATAGTGTGTCATGTAAACTCGAACAGAAATTAAACAGCCAAACTGAAAACAAAAACTTCTGTCATGAGGAAATAATTAATCTAATTATATGATTTAAAGGGCATGGTCACAATTTTGGCCAAAAATGATTTTTCTGATTTTAATGTTTACAATGCTTTAAAAGATTTTGTCCTCTCTGTAACACAAAACGTATAGCCGATGAATTTCATTATATACTTTAGAATGTGATGCAATATCACAATCCGGAACAAGTTTACAGACAAAAAATTTTCGGCTAGACCAAATGTGCTAAAATTGTCGTACCTCATGACAACATGTAACATGAAATTGTTGAGAATATTGTGTATATTTATAACAAAGATATACGAGGTAGTCTGTCCTCCATGTGGTTCATTTTGTATAACTTTTCCTATTTTTATAACCCTTATATATATGTTTACCTCTGACCAATTTATATGTATATTTTAATGTTATTTTGTCCTCATGTACCATAACTTTGAAATGGTTTTGAGCGAATAAATGAACTGAACTGAAGTGAGGCAGTTTTGTTAGGGAATCAAATTTGAGTGTTATTTGTTGAGTTATGAACGAGTTACAGAGCTTACAATTCTTTGCTATGTAAGCAAAGCGTTTGTTTATATATTAAATGTTTAAGTGAAAATTCCAGTTTAAGATCTAAAATGAATGTGTTAAATGTTAGAAACTGTTTCTTTATGCTTAAAATGAATAAGAGGATAGACAAATCAGCCTGAACAAGATTTTTAGTGGTATATTGAACCATGTAAACAAAGAATGACACAAGCCTTGTTTACATGACAAAGAATTATGAGCCCAGTATCTTGCTTATAATTCCACGACTAACTTTCAAATTTCATTTGATCATTAGAAATGCATTCCTAAAGCATTGTAAATAATAAAAATAGAAAAATACAATTTGACCAAAATCGTGACCATGTCCCTTGAAGTCCAAATTAATTAAATGAGAATCAAAATTGATCACTAAAACTACATTTAGTAAAATTATAACAGATTTTTAAATAAAAGTATTTAAGATAAATCATATTTACAATTTGTCATGTAATAATTTTAAACTCTAGATTGACCCCAATAACCAACTCTCTGAACCAATTGGTGAAGTTTTCAACCCATCGTCGGACACCCACGGCCAGTCTCGCATACGCTTACTGACCGTCAGGAAACCCACGGCCAGTCTCGCATACGCTTACTGACCGTCAGGAAACGTATGCGAGACTGGCCGTGGGTTTCCGACGATGCTTTCAACCATTAACTTTCATCAGCCAAGAGTCTAACAACAAAACATCATACTGGATGGAACCTTTGACCAACAACTCTAAGCCAATAGCCTACATGGTTTTGATTCAACAACTTCAAGAAATCTAGACATTGGAATGGGATCTCTTCGCCAATATCTGCATTGTCAGAGCCATGTGGCTGTTTCAAATCCCTGTAATTGATTAAATTGACTTTAAATTGATATTTCCACCTTTTATGTAATGGTACTTAATATTCATTTTTTTCACAGATGCATGGTAGCATTTGTAGGACACAGTCAAAGAAACAATTCAACGTCATGCTTGATCATTTAATCAATGTTGTTTTCATATCAAATAAAGTTTCAAATCATGATGCATCAAAGAAAAAAATTGGAATACATATAAGCAACAACTGATTATTTATTAAAATAAATCTCAACAGAGTATAAAAAATATATTTGTGTAACAATAATAGATAACATGGCATGTACAGCGTGATACAATATTTTAATGATTTAGATATATAATTATGGAGAACATCCCAAAAAAGTTGAACATTGACTGTGTAAAGTTATAAGGAGGCAATGAAAATTATTTACATCTCCAATATCTGAATACGTAAATCTCTCTCTCTCTCTCTCTCTCTCTCTCTCTCTCTCTCTGATTTAGAGAATTTTTCGATCTTTTACTTCCGAAAGTCAAAAGACTCCATCATGTTTGGCGATTCGTATTTGGTCTGTTAATGTTATTGTGGGTTGAAACTTTCCGGTATTCTCCATGCATTCCACGTTTCAAAGTTGGCCGGGGTTCTAACATCTATAGAAAATTCAAAAACGAAGAAAAGGTTTACCATTGTGTCACAATGTCCACAATATTCATAAAGAACGAAATTGCACATTAGCAAGATCAAAATTGTAAACAATCGAACACGACTCGTACAATAAATTTTTTTTTACAAAAGTAACATTAATTCATTTCTAAAATACATACTGAGAAGCTTCAACTAAGAGAAATTTGACTTCTTGTAAGTGTTCGAGTGTCTGTGAATAGAATTAAATTTGGTCTATGCTACTTACATGGGATTGGAGTAGGTGACCTGGATATGATCTGCCTTTTCCTGGAAAACAATTCAAACACCCCATCAGTGTTAAACGACCGTGTTATTACTGTACAATAAACTGCAATTTAAAAGTTCGAATTTCTAAAGACAACGTTTCTATTTTTAATTAGAATTATTTCAATTGATTCATCAGTGCATGTGTAATATACGGTGTAGCATATATGATACTACAATATTATACGGTGTCTCTTCATATACCTTTATGTACTTATCCACATGGATTATGAAAGGCTATCCGATATAATAAATTGGGTATAATATTTTTTCATATTCGACAGCCAGTTTTCTCTAACTCATATGGACAGTCAGCTCCCAATTGGACCAATATTAGGAGTAAGCGAATATAATTGTGTTAGAGCCACCATTCATATATTATATCTAAAGAACATGACTTTCGTCATATCAATTTTAATCGAATTTTTTAATGGGAGTTATAGGAAGAAGCATGGACCTTATATAAATTTACTAAATACATGTAATACATACAAATTCAAACTTCATGTTTCGACAAGATCTTGGAAATTGCTTCACTGACTTCAGGTTTAAACATAATAAATATGGAAATCGTCTGCCATCAGATACTAGCATACAAGAGGTTTTTTTCTGAAATATCAGACTATTAAGTTTTACAATTTGTAAAAACTGTATTTACGGTTTCCATTTCCTCTTCCTTCTGCACATCCGTTCACATGCCCTCTTGATACCATGGAAGTCCACATATCTGACGATGAAGTAAGCGTTGAGCACGATCAGCCCCAAGGTCATCAATATGACAAACACAAACCACGCCACATTCCGCGTGTCCTCAAAAAAGGTCAGGTAGCGGTCAGTGGTAGTAATGGCGGTGGTTGTGGCGACTGCAGGGATGATTAGCGTGACGGTGGCGATGTCTGTGAGACCACCGCCGTCTTTGGCTGTTAGAGAAACCGCCAGGGTCTGTCCTGAGTAGAATCCGGACAAGCTGGACGCCACAAATAGGTCACCGGTGCTAGAGATCCCGAAATAGTTGGCACCAGTAGATGTAGGGTCGATACTGTAGGTTACATCACCTAGGAGATAGCAAAGGATGCAGCTCCATTTACAGTGTGCAAACATTTAAACGTTCTCTAAAAAAAAATCAGCAAAAAACGTTTACCAAAAGTTCCTATATCTCCATCCGTGGCGGGAAGGCTTGCAATGATTGTGCCTACGTCAGCAGTGGAAGACGCGAAGAACGAGTAAGAACTGGCGGTAAATGTTGGGATGTTATCGTTAATGTTGTCGATGATGACGTTCAGGGTGGCGGTGTCGGTTAGTTCCCCATCAGATACCGTGACCGTGCAGGACAGTGACGTAGCACTTCCGGTATCAACGTCATAGTTTGTGCTTAACGTCACAAGTTTTGTAGTTGGATTCATTGTGAGTTCAGGACAACTTTGTGTGTACGTTAAAGTGGTTCCTGCATCTGGATCACTCACTGAAAAAGATGGAGTGCCAATAGTGGTCCCTGCCTGTAAATCCGTAAAGAAGACTGACTAGTCTAGCCATAAAAATACATCACAGATAAATAAAATCATAGATTTCTTAAAAGATCTTGCAAGCTAATGAACAGAAAAAAATCTCACTGAGCCCTCGTTGCCAGTGAGGGTATAGGTAGACAGGAGAAACTGTGGAGCCTCGTTTTGGTTTGTAATTGAGATGGTCAACGTTCCGCTGGCTGAGGCTTTGCCATCGGACACGTAGGCGGTCAACAGGAATGACGTAGTCCCGATTGTCTCGTAATCAATATTCGTAGACGAAGTTTTAACGGTGCCAGCTGAAAAATATGTACAAAGCATTTTTGGAAATTTTACTTTTTACAATACTTGAATGACCGATTCCATCTGGGTTATTTCAAAATGCTTACAAAAGGTTAATGTAAAGACTCATAATGCAGAAGAAATCACTGAAGCAAAGGTCTGTAGATAGTTAGAACATATTTGATAATGAATCTTTTAAACAAACAAACCACTTTTATGCAAATAATCTTTAAAAATATTTTTCATTTCAAAACTGCGATTTGAGTTTTCAGATAAACTCACTGGTGGAATCTATGGTAAAATAGAGGGAGCCACTGGCCGGAGAGATGGTGGACGTCCACGTGTGTGTGTCCAGTGAGTTAACGTCAGTCTTGGTCACCGTGTACACGTCGGTGGTGGCCGCGGTGTTCTCCGCCACAGACACGGTGGTGGGAAGGTTGGTGATGACTGGGGCGGTGTTTATGTCTGTCAGAATTCGTAGTTATTATTGATTATCTGTTGTCAGTTTTACTTTATATAATTAGGCTGACATACTAGTACATCACTAGTATATTGTCTTACAATATTTGTATGATATGTTACGAAAGGGTTGAAACAAAGCAACAAAAGCATTATACTTTTATTGAATTACAAGGAGGAACTGGATTCGACGTCATTGCTTTTTCAAACCTTTAAGTCAATGGCCATAACAATTTTCTTTTCTAACACACAATAAAGCTTACATAACAAAAAAAATTAAAGCCATTTGATATTTATTGCTGTGACACAAGAAATAAATGACAGTCATATCATTACTTCTAAGGTCACTTGTAGGTTTACCTGAGATTTTAATGGTCAAGCTCCGAGGTCCTACCAGCGTGTGTCCGTCATAGACGTAAATAAACAAATCGTAAGCGGTGTCAGTCAATCCGGACAGACTCTTGTCCGCCAAAATCGCTCCAGCTGAATAAGATAGAGAATACAGAAAATGAAGGAGTGCATAGAGAAATTTCATTAGTTTAAATTAATAAAAAACCTTTTCATTAATGTTTAAGTCTTTCACTAAACAAACGCAATATACTGCATCTACATGCAAGATACAGTACTTTAGTACACAATCACGTCTTTGGTTTAGTACATGCAATTTTTAAAGAACCAATATATCTACGTAGTATTTTGACGATATTAAGTTATTTATCAATTATTATAAAATATTTATTTGGATATAGCAGTGCTCACAGTCGTAGATTTTGAATGGACAGGTGGCGGGGATACACGTCATATTATAATACAGCTGGTCGTTCTCAAGGTCAGTAGAGGTCACGGTGTAAACGTTGGTTCCAATGGAGACACTGGAGGACGCAACGTCAATCGAGTTTGATGCTGGAACCATGACAATACACATGAATATGTACGTAATATACAGATTCTGCCCAAAAAGTCTTATATAAAAAAAAATCTGAGAATATAAAGTTCCCGTGTTACTCTTTTTTATAAAGCTAACGTTAAGTACATTTACTAAAAATTACAAATACTAAAATAAAACTCGGATTGAAGTCATAGAAAACAATGCTAATTGCGAAGAGTTCTTATAGTTATGCTACACTGAAATGAGTAGCTTCCCTTACTTGTCTGTAGGTTGGTGATGACGGGGGCCTGGTTCCTCAGTATGTACAGGGTGAACGTCCCAGTGGTCGTGTCCTTCGTGTCGTCACACTCCACAGTCACCGTGTAGGTCCTTATGCTGTCGTAGTTCAGACCAGCGCCCGCTCGCAAGTTGATCGCATAGTCTAAACAAAGTTAAGAAAACACGATATCAGAGTTAGATTTATTAATATGGACAGGATATTGATAGGGCCATCATTAGTTTGCTAACCAAGTGTTCGATTTGATTATTTTCAAATAATGTCAGTGTAAATTGTATTTAAAAAAACAGCGCTAGCTTCTCCCAAAAGCTACACTTGTCAAAAAGGTCCTTATAAAACACATACTTGAAGTCCCCGTTGCGTATCTAAGATACAGGGCCGCTAACGCGGGGCTGACGTTCGTGATTGAACACGTGACTGTGTCAGCCAATGAGGCATCAGTAACGGTAAGGACGTAGAGCTGGGTCTCCACATTCACATCTTCGCTGATCTCAGTAGAAGCGGGTAGGTTTTCTATGACAGGCGGCTTAATTAAGTAATAAACATACCCTTGTATAAAATCCACCTTCGTGGTATAACTACATCATATATACTCACCAGTAATCATATACATGTATTCAGAAATGACACACAACATCTTTACATATATTGGGAAAGAAGTTTTTTTTATACTTTTGGTAGGGTGATGGAAATTAATATCAGTTATTACATGTATTAATTAGGGAATAAGGAATCATACGTTGAGAATTATGAGGTGATAATTTCGGTCGGGGCGTGGTCAAATCCAATAAAGCCCGAAGGGCTTTATGATAGATTAGACCACGCTCCGACCGGAATTATCACCTCATAATATTCAAAGAATGATTCCTTTTTACTTAATTTATATTATTTCCAATTTATACACTTTAAACCAACATTATTTTAAAACTACTATTTCTTATGTATCATATGCTATGTATTATTACTACGCAGCGCAGCCAATATCGTTCTTCGGTTATGCTACAAGACACGCCCATTCATATGAAGTTATTGGGTTTTAGGATTCAAAATTGATTCGTAATGTTATCACACACAAAGACAGCTGAAAAATGTAATCATTACTGAGTAACTACATGCATAAAACACCTGTTATCACTATGCTTTAATTATGTCGCAATTTCATTAACCAATTTCTGGGGGTTTTTTTGTGAGACTGGGGAAGTGGCAGTCAAAACATTGCTATATACTGTACAACTTACAAGGAAAGACCAGATGAAATATTCTTTCTTAAGATTTTATTAATTTTTCTAACTTTTTGGTCAACAACAACGAATTGTTATTGTGTCACCCACAGTATATCACCTGAATTAATAAAACGCTTGTATCAGCTGAGAGGAGCCGTAAAAGTATTGTTTGTTGGATGTTTATATTACAATTTACAATTATTTTTACGGTTACAATGTTCTCCCGTATAAAACATTATTTGAGTAAAACCGCCCTTCGGGCTTCATGAGATTTGACCACGTGACCGACCCGTTTTTATATCCCCATATACATTGTACATCCAAATATCACAGACTGGTGTACCTTTGACTTTGACTTTATGGGCTTTATAAAATTTCAAATCACTTTGTGTTGGTAAAATGACGAATTCAGCCTTGAGTACCGAACTGTTTTTAAGAAGGTTGGACGGCCATCTTTAGACTATTATGGATCTTCTTAAAAAGAAGAGCTCTTTACGAATAAAGATATGTAGCTAAATATTTAAGTTTACTGAAGTATGTGGACTTTTTCTTACTATATGATAGTTTAAAGATAAACAAATCATATTATAATAACAAAAACAAGAGGCCCATGGGCCACATTGCTCACCTGAGCAACAATAGACATTATCAAATCAGCTTTACGGAGTAATATACCCAAAAAATATGGACAATGTAGTCTAACAGATATTGTATATCAAAAATTCAATTTTTTCCCAGGGTATTCTGTTTATCATTGATCCCGTTTTGTCACAGTATAGTCATTTCACATATTGAGCATTACAGTTCTCAAGAAGATCAAAATCAACTGGGATATAAACCTACATCAAACTTGTGTCAGCCCAAGAATTGTCCAGAGGCCAGTCTAAACAATTTTAAAGAATAAAAAATATGTCAAAATGCTTGCATATAAGTTAAACCATATATTATAACATTTGAACTTTGGTGAATTTAAATGTTTTCTTTTGTAAAATTGGACCCTCCACCCCATGTGGCTCCATCCTACTCCTGAAAAATATGATTTTGACAAATTTGAATCTGCACTATCTAATTATAAGGTTGCTTTCACTAATGTTGCACCTTTTCTAAGAAAATGTTGTTTTTTTATTAAGAAGAAGATTTTTCTCAATATATTCCTTTGTAAAGATTTAACCGGTCCCAATTGTGCCCCTACCCTACCCCCGGGGATCATAATTTGACCAAACTTGAATCTACCCTACCTGATGATACTTCACACAACTTACAGCTTTTCTGGCCAGTCGTGTTCTGAGTAAAATAAAGGGCCACGCCCTATTGTAAAGGGAAATAATTAGGATTTATTGAAAATTTTGTGATATTTTTTAAAAATCTCCTTCTCAAAATATCACCATCTGAGGATGCTTCCATACAAGTTTCAGCTTTTCTGGCCAAATGGCTTTTGAGAAGAAGATTTTTAAAGATTAACTCTTTATACTCCTATGTAAAACTTTGATCCCCCATTGTGACCCCACCTTACCCCCGGGGACCATGATTTGAACAAACTTGAATCTACACTATCTGAGGATGCTTCCACATAAGTATCAGCTTTTCTGGCTACATGGTTTTTGAGAAGAAGAGTTTTAAAGATGAACTCTATATACTCCTATGTAAAACTTTGACCCCCCCATTGTGGCCCCACATTACCCCCGGGGACCATGATTTGAACAAACTTGAATCTACACTATCTGAGGATGCTTCCACACAAGTATCAGCTTTTCTGACCAAATGGTTTTTGAGAAGAAGATTTTTTTTAAAAATCACCAAATTTTCAATAAATCCTAATTATTTCCCTTTACAATAGGGCGTGGCCCTTTATTTTAACAAACGTGAATCCCCTTTACCCAATGATGCTTTGTGCCAAGTTTGGTTGAATTTGGCCAAGTAGTTCAGGAGAAGAAGTCGAAAATGTAAAAAGTTTACAGCAGACAGACGGACAGACAGACAGACGGACGGACGGCGGACAAAAAGTGATCAGAAAAGCTCACTTGAGCTTTCAGCTCAGGTGAGCTAGAAAAAGAAGAAAAAAACAAAGATGGTTAATTTGTTGACCACCCAGCCTCTTTAAATCAGATGCAACTTGAACCTTTGATTTATTGATATACAAGAAATTAAGTTATAGATAACATACATAGTTGGTGACAGTGAGAGTGAAGGTATGCTCAACAGTATTCAGACACAAATCCGTCGCCCGGAAAACAAACGTAGTAGTCCCAACCGGCAGATTAGATACTGACGTCAGAAGGCCTTAAGAAGAAAATAATTGAAGCATAGTTTCACAAATTCTGATATTTGAAATCATTCAAAATGAGAAAAAAGTGGATGGATGGATGGATGGATGGATGGATGGATGGATGGATGGATGGATGGATGGATGGATGGATGGATGGATGGATGGAGACAAAAAGATGGATGGATGGATGGATGGATGGATGGATGGATGGATGGATGGATGGATGGATGGAGACAAAAAGATGGATGGATGGATGGATGGGTGGATGGATGGATGGATGGAAAGGTGGATGTATGGATGGAGACAAAAGAAAGAAGGATGAATGGATGGATGGATGATCTGATAGATGGATCTCATTATATGAATTAATAGAGAGATTGAAATAAATTTAGAGGTAAACTGATACCTGTTGCCGGGTCAAAGTTGAAGGCTGTAGAGGCGGGAGTTGTGGATTGCAGTGTGAGTGTGACTGTGTCCCCAGGGTCCGTGGCTGCCACAGTGAGTAGTGTGGTACCTACTGCCGTGTCGTCTGTTACGGTGCTGGTGGTAGCTAGGCCTGCAGTAAACTGGGGGGTCGTCCCTACAACCATTGAACTCAGTGAAATCGACAAGCTAATATGTCCTAATTCTGCCCCACACATAGAAATGATCATATCAGTTTGTAAGTATTGATATGGAGGAAAATGAAAAACCTTTGGCAACCAACCTGGCCCCAGAGTTGCCTTTAAACCGAATTGGAGGTTTCTTTCTCCAGTGAAATCAGAAAATATGGCGGTGTCGGATTTCGTATGCCCGGCCGTTTGCGAGATCTGAACAATCTGATTGGTGCTGCCCATCCCACTGTTGGTTTGGTCGTATCTGACGATCGTTAATCCGGAAGACTTGCTACAATACAAGACATTGATTGAGTATGGTACGGGTATGGAGGAGGAGAGCAGAGTTGTTTTACCTTCCCTCTTTAAACATGGCTGCTTTTACCTCATAAAACAATACGATGCCATTTATTACGATATCTAATGAGTTTCAATTAACAAAACACAATCTAAAACTTCACATATAGGTAAAAGTTATATACATGTAAGAATACAGACAATGCCAACTTTCAATTTTTGCACCTGAGAAGAATAGGTGTGTAATCTGTATGAAACATATTAAGACTACACTGTATATAGTAAACATGTCATATTTGAAATATAAAAAGAAGGCAAAAATATTTGAAAAATTTTGAAAATCTGAAGAAAAAAATAATCGCACGATTAGATGTTACGTGCTTATTATGTGTACAGGTATATTTGTTTATTTAGCTACAGATGGCCAAAAATAGAATAATTTGGACATAATAAATAATCCTATTATTGTTAGTGGATTAAGTAGTTCATACGCAAATCGGGGGAGGGGGAGGGGTGGTCGGACTATAGAACCGCTTAATCTGCATACTTCGCTCATTTTCTTTGGTATCACATTTACTCGTATATTCAAAAAGTAAGGTTTTTTTTAAAATAATCATCATTATTGACATCATAACAGACTTGCAGTATTTTTATATCTAGATTTGTTTCACCCAATACACCAGTCTCTTTGTATATGTAGATATTTTTCCTTAGTAAAAAGGAACACATAATTATGTAAAATTGCTTATCTTTATAATTACATGTAGATATATATCAACGTATAATCGAGTGAAATACCATGAAAAGAGCATGCTAGACATTGAAAAAATTCTGCCGAATTAAACCCTTACTGTTTTGTATGGAATGAATGATGTCTTTAAAAAAGTTTTGGTTTTATTGTTAAGAAAACAAAAGGTTTCAACATTTGAGAAAAAAATTAATTAGTTTGCAGTAACTATAGGTATTGTGAAGATCTTTTCATTCCAAACAACGATTCTTGATAGATACCTTAGATTATTATCGTCTATAAGCCAAGGTCCTTTAATACAACGTTTTAGAATTAACAGTTTTTGTCAACAACCGTCAGAGTAAGCACACGAGGTGTATAGGCACTGAAACGGAAAACAACATGGGGGGGGGGAATGACACTCCTTTAAAATCCAGAATGTGTTGTTGCATGGTATAACTGCGGTAATGTTTAGCAAAATATTCTCATAAAATCTATGACAATGATAATAATGTTAATTTAAAAATTGTTCTTTCCACATCAATATTCCTATAAAAGATCAATCAAGCAGCATACTCCTGCTTCCCTTTCCTCCCCAATCTGAGAGTAGATAATTAACTTTGTAAGATGGATCGTTCCCTTCATGCAATTAGCAAACCTTGAAAGTTTTACTGATTTTTAACTTTTCATGAAGTTGTATTTCAATGACATTACATGTATATACCAAATTCCTTGCATGTGGTAGATTTGTCATAAACTGATATGAATATTCATGAGCTTACAATCCCAGATAGTCTCCGTCCTGCACGGCTATTTGGTCAGCGGCAGCAACAGCGACTGTTTTTCTTGTTGACGCTTCTCCGGCTTAAAAAGGAAACAACAAATCAAAATACTCTACGAATCTACGACTAGGTCTCAAAAAGTGATGAAGAATTGTAATTTTTCCATTAAATCCACAAACCGTCGACCGTAATCGTGTTCACGCCAACCAGAGTCCATGTACCAGAGACATCCCGCCAAACCTCGGCGTACAAGGTCCCGGATCTGCCTGTCCCGATATCGATATCCCACTGTGTCACGAAGCCACAACATGAGATTTTGTACGTATTTTCGTTAGACTTCAGCAAAAAAGTTGCACCTGAAAATAGAAGATTATTAATCTAATATCTCTCAGAGAGAGAGAGAGAGAGAGAGAGAGAGAGAGAGAGAGAGAGAGAGAGAGAGAGAGAGAGAGGGAGAGAGAGAGAGAGAGAGAGACGGTTGGACGGACAGACACACAGACAGAGTTTGGACAACTTACCCGTTTCATCGTCTTCATTATCTACATTGGGGTTCGTTCCTGTTGTGGTACCAGCTGCACATTGTCCGACTACGATGGTCATGCAATAAATCATAGCGGATACATAACATTTGTTATGTGTTCGGGTTGTTTTCTTTATCGTTGCTAAGTATGTAGTAAATCCTGAGGTGCTCACAAGACTCCCCCGAGATTTGGTCAGTTATACATGTACGATGTAAAATGGTTTGAAACAGTTTACGCTATTTTATTTAAACAGCTTCGCGGTTTATAAAGCGTAAACTGCCCCAAATCCATTTTATATCGTATAAAACAAGTACATATTGAGTTCATTCGTTAAATTTTGTGTGAACCTTTTTCATGTCGTCACAATGATAATCGCACGCGCTTATCGTTTGATGGTTGCATAATTGTAAACGTAAAAACGCCGTTATATTAATGATTCTGAACACAGGTGCTTGATGACAGGATCGAACCCCTTCCCCACTTCCACCCCCACCCCCAAGAATATAAACCGCGGGACTTTATTTTTTAAATTGAATTATCCTTTTATGACATATCTCTAATCTAATTTATACATTCATTGCACAAAATAACCTAAAACAAACATTTTTTTTAAAAATCAGACCCTTGCTGTTTATTACTTATATTTACGTTTGAAAAAGTCAAATCGTTCAGAACTGTTATAATTACCGAGATTTTTAAGTTTACAATAATCCAAGCGACAAGCGATAAGAGCGTGCTATGAACTTTGTGACGTCACGAAAAAGTTCATACAGAATTGAACGATTCGCTATTCTTATAGGTTCATATAAGGAAATGTATTTGAAAATGTAAATATATAGCATTGAATCATGATATCAGTTATGAGACTGTATACTTAATAAAAATCATGATTTAATTTTATACCTTAAAATTCCTATTTTATCCTAAGGGTAACTTCATATTAAACCCTTGAGTACCCTGTGTGTATTTCAGTGTTATAACTGCCGTAGCTTTTAACACACTTCACAAGCAAAAAATATGTGGAATGAAATATACAGAATTGAACGTTTTCGTCATTCCAAAGGTTCATATAAGGAAGCACATTTGCAAATGTAAATATTTATGAATGTTCATTTTTAAAATTGTGATGAATTGAATAACTGAAATTGTACTTTATCAAAATTATTTGAAAGAAGATTGAAATAGTTCCTGAGATACCATTGAAATTTTGATGATCATAAAGTATAACAGCAATCTTGTAAGAGTCATCTAAGAAATAAACAGCAAGTTCACTGGGATATGAATTTGGTTGGTCACCTGATCAAATCCTGTGAAGCCCGGAGGGCTTCTCAGAAGACTTGATCACGTACCAACCATGTTCATATCCCGGTGAAATGTTTAATGTTGCCGTTTATTATTATATTTACGTTTGAAAAAGACAAACCGTTCAGAATCAATAATATAACGGTGTTTTACGTTTACAATATTGCAACCGTCAAGTGATAAGCACGTGCGGTTATCATTTAGACGTCACAAAAAAGTTCATACAGAATTTAAGGTATCTCACTCCTCATGTTTTGATTTCATTGCGCAGATGATCATTATATTTGAAATGAATATGATTTTATTTATTTAATCATCACAGATAAATTATTATTTAATAATTACACAACATTCATAAAGAAAATCCATTTGAATTCAAGAAACAAACAAGTTTTTTGGGGAACTGTTTTTTCGTGCGGAAGGTTTTTTAGACGAAAATGACAGAAACAAACAATTCTATGAATTTTCAATATACTTTTCTTTTTATTATACTTTATTCATTTTTCACATTTTTAACATTTGATAGGTTTGTAACATATTTTATAGGTTCTGTGTGACATGTACAAAATCAAATCTTGAGAATGTAATAGCCGTTTAGCATAAAATCATGCAAATATATAGAACATGTCTGAATTTTTTTTAGCCAAATTTTGCGAGAATTTTACCTTTGAAGCCCTATATCTAAAATTTGACATCACTGACCCCCATGTTATATTATGTCAAAATGATACTGAATACATGTCTAGGCAAACTGGATTAATCTTATAAAATTCTTGATATTCAAAAAGTTTTTATTTCAAATCAAATTGTAACTATTGTCTATTTTAAGTGCAAAAAGGTCACACAAAAATTTATGCAGCTTCGTACAAATTTTTTGCGTAATCCCTCTATTCAGTGTGGCCATTGTGCATAATTAAAAACAATATTTGAAGAAATAAGTTTGCTTAATCAAAAATACTGACAACATATCCTAATCAGGATGAAATTGCATTTTAGGTGCGAAAAGGTCAAATTAAATAGGCCATAACTCAGAGGGATGGATACTGACCCCCCATTATCTTTGTATTTTTTAAGTATGTTTTATCTACAGATTTCAATGATATACTTCTCAAGAAAATCTTGACACATTGAGGAGTGGGATACCTTAACGTTTTTGCTATTCTAAAGGTTCATATAAGGAAGTATATTTGCAAATAATTACATTCCACATATTTTTTGCATGTCAAGTGTGTGGGAAGCTACTGCAGTTATTTAAGAAATGAACTCAATGTCTAACCAAGTTATACGAGTATAACCTGGGTTGGGGCAGTTTATGCTTTATAATCCGCGAAGCAGATTATAAAAAAGCGTAAATTGCTCCAACCCAGGTTATACTCGTATATAACTTGGGGAAGATATTGAGTTCATTCCTGATGATTTGATATTCTATAATTTACTGTACAAATTAAGTGCCTTTATTTTTAAAAATGATATTGATCTGTTCAAAATTCAAACGTAACGTCAAGCGGATTAGTATGTTTTATACGTTGGTGCATTGTGACGTGTCTTGTGACGTGCAAACCAGGTTATTCAAATTTAACTAATTTTTTCTATTCAATCAAATGCCGCGTTACAACCAGAATTAAATTATTTAAGGAATGAATTCAATATTTATTTGTTTTGTACGATATAAAATGGTTTAGGGCAGTTTACGCTTTATAAACCGCGAAGCAGTTTATAGAAAAGCGTAAACTGTTTCAAACCATTTTATATCGTATAAAACTAATAAATATTGAATTCATTGCTTATAATTTAATTTTTTACTGTTCATTGTAGATATAAACGGTCATTTGACCTTTAAAATGACGTAAAACTGTACAAAATTCAAACGTAACGTCAGGCGTATTGATACGTTTTTGACGTTAGTCTTACTATGACGTAGGCAACATTCTTTATACAATATAAAATAATTTTTTAGCCAATCAGAAAGCGCGTTACAACCAGAATTAAATTATTACATTGTAACACAAACAAGGTACTCAAAAGTTAAAATGTCGAGTTTCATTATGACTTCACAAACGTTGCACGCTGTAAAATGTAACGTCACAGGCGAAAATCAAGGTTCACGCTTCTGGCTGTTACATTGGCTCTTCCATTAATTTGACCTAACCCTTGGAATAAAACAGGAGTTTTCACGTATGAATCATATTTGTAGACAAGAAAAGAAGTGAAAAAATGTAGATATAAGCATTAAATCATTATTTTTTTAAAGATACAGTCTCATAACTACGAAAGACGAATAGGGCCACTTAAAAAAATATTTTCATCTCGTAATTACGAGATAGGATCTCGTTATTTCGAGTTAATCATCTCGTTATTACGAGAAACGATCTCGTAATTACGAGAAAAGATCTGGTTATTACGAGTTAATTATCTCGTTATTACGAGAAAAGATCTCGTAATTACGAGAAAAGATCTCGTTATTACGAGTTAATTATCTCGTTATTATTACGAGTTAATTATCTCGTTATAACGAGTTAATTATCTCGTTATTACGAGAAAAGATCTCGTAATTACGAGAAAAGATCTCGTTATTACGAGTTTTAAAATTATCTCGTTATTACGAGAAAAGATCTCGTAATTACGAGAAAAGATCTCGTAATTACGAGAAAAAATCTCGTTAATACGAGAAAAGATCTCGTTATTACGAGTTAATTATCTCGTTATTACGAGAAAAGATCTATTAAAAATGTTGCGTTTCATTATTCTTATCTCTTAATGTAAAGTGTATGGACTACTGCAATGTCTATTGATATATACATACTTAGCATAATCATCGTTTAAAAGCGTACGCATAATTTGATATAAAATCGGATCAAGCAGTTTTAAAGAAATTTCAGAAGAAGTGGCAAAGCAGATTGATTATTAAATTCATCGAACTGTTTATCAATAATTAAGAAGGATACGTGTAATTTGTTTTCAGACTCCAAAATGTTAGAATACAAAATCAATTATTTTCAATATACATGTAGGTTGTGTATAAACATATAAAACACAAATTCGGGTAAATCGTGTATATCCATATCCGTGACTGAAACTATAAAGTCTTTAAAGTTATCTGTAACTTTTACGACTATTGGACTACCTGGTATATTTACTTCGTAGTGGGATTATAATATATATTAGTTAAATAGTAAAATTACATGAAGTTCTTTCCTTTTATTCATATAAGATAAAATGTCAAATCCAATTATTGATATGTAGAAATTAATGAAAAATGATCGTTGTTATTTTTAAATATTAATCAAAATTGAATCAACGTTTCTTGAATGAAAAAGACTGAAAGGGTGATCCAGTCGAATTCTTTTCAGAAACGCACCATTTTATGTAGATCTTTTCTCGTAATAACGAGATTTTTTCTCGTAATAACGAGAAAATTATCTCGTAATAACGAGATCTTTTCTCGTAATTACGAGATCTTTTCTCGTAATAACGAGAAAATTATCTCGTAATAACGAGATCTTTTCTCGTAATAACGAGATAATTTACTCGTAATAACGAGATCTTTTCTCGTTATTACGAGATCTTTTCTCGTAATTACGAGATAACTAACTCGTAATAACGAGATCTTTTTCGTTATTACGAGATCTTTTCTCGTAATTACGAGATAATTTACTCGTAATAACGAGATCTTTTCTCGTAATTACGAGATAAAAATATTTTTTATGTGGCCCTATTCGGCTTTCGTACATAACTGCAGCGACGTGTGCATACAAATTTTCATAACTCAGTTTGTATGCACACACCGCTGCAGTTATGAGGCTGTATCTTTCCGGGATGAACTTTTTAACTTGCTGATTACTTCTTCATTGTTTCGCATGGTATGTTGATGTTACACAATCTCCTTTACTGCCGGCATTTAATTTACTAGATATTGTAAAATTTGTTTATTAGTTGTCCTAATATTCAATATTCTATTATTTTCATTTTCATATTTAGCGGTATAAATGATTTCATTTTAAATATACTGATACATTTTATTTAAGAATTAACACAGAGTTAAACAGAGCTCTGTACATCAAAAGTAGAACAAAAATCCCAACCTTTCACCGTGATAAAATACATAGATAAAATTAGAGATATTTTAAAATAAAACTTACCGATAGTCCTGACGTTCCAAAATGAAAAAAAGAGCAATATAAACCAAAATAGTGAGAAATTCATTTTCACAAGTTTCACCGTTTCAAAAACCACACATCCGCTTTAAACATCTTTCGTCAAAAATGATCAAGATTTCACTCATAATACAGTACATGCGTATTTAAATCTCATGAACTTGATCAAAACTATCAATAATGTATTTAAATACCTCTAACTATCGGTTCATAAAAAGAAATTGCCTATCCATACCACAAAATTACCCGATTATTCACCCGCTATTTTTATTCTCTACGCCTTTACAAAAGGAATAAATGATAATACTTAAGACCATAAATGATGTTTGTCTGAATTTTCTTTGAGTTTTTCAGCTGTAAGAGACCTGAAGTTCAAATTCAAGTGAATTCAATACAGATGACAAACAGTATTCATTAGTTTTAACACAGCTACTTTTCCTGTGGGTGCGCGGAATCAAATTACATATTATATGACAATTTCGCAGTATGCGATCACGATAAACACGCAACTTTTTATAAATCATAAATTTTGTTTATCGATCAAAACTTAATTTATATTAAGTCTTGTTTTGGTGGTTTGATTTCTGTAAAATTTAAAAAAGAACCATACAATAGGGATAATAAAAATGGCCCAGATCAAAAATGTAAAATAAATAGCCATTCATTGTCCCGACAATGCGAAAGGTTTACTCATGTGGTTGGGGGGGGGGGGGGGGCGGTAATCTACTCAATCTTGCATTCTACCATCCATCCGTCCCCACCTCTTGTGTAGATGCCATTTCAAAAGTGACACTAGTCGAGATTGTCGTACTTTTATCGAAAGTAAGTCAAAGATTCTCATGAAGCTTAGAACACGTGAACCTATCGAGGTGTATGCCTGATTTTTTTTATTGGCGTTTTACCAAAAATAACTCTTATACAAGTGGTCCAAACTTGTTATATTATTCAATTCTATGTACTCTTAATTAATTGCAGACAAAGATTTCTGAAGATCACTCTTGACTCCACATTATTTGATTAGAAATCGTGTTAGACAACGATTGCTAAACACTGATTGACGTAATGTTGGTGGAATAAGCGATATGAAAGAATTTGTATGTGAACAGAAGAAATTGCTCAATTGCTGTTGTTCACTTATCCTTCCAAAACTCAACAGTGAGCGAAAAGCTGAAAGCAAACTTTTTTTTTATATAATGAAAACGTTTTCTTTAGGAAGAATAGAGAGGCCTGACTTTTTAAAAATTGCAAAACTGGAAGAGTCCACATTAAAATCCCTGCCGTGATCATTCAAACTAATGATTTGATGAAGAAAAGATGCATTGTCGGGTATTTTCAATTTAATCCGAAAGCCGGTTGATTTCCATTATTTTATATCGATAAAATACAAGCGGAATCAGGTCTTCGGGTTCATTGAAAATACCTTCTGCTACTCAAGAGCATTTTTATTATACATTCAGCGTGATAGCGCGTGCGTGAAATCTTACAATTATGTATTTCAATACACATTTCTATATGTGTATTCGTAATTGTAAGACTCCAATCCAGTAATTCTGTAGCTGTGCAATTAAACGTCATCATAAAATACCGAGATATTAAATGGCATTAGATTGAATTTCATATATACTTTCAAATAAAGAGCAAGGGATTTAGAACATCATGTATTACATGATGTTCTAAATCCCTTGCTCTTTATTTGATTCAATTAAATGTGAAAAAGTTCCCTAATGGAACCTAACTCCAACCTTTTTTCTTTTTCCTTTTTTCAGTCATATTAATTATTGCTCGATTGAATTTACGATTTGCTTTTAATTTTCATGACTATATCATTAAGTTAGTAAATATCAATTTAGTGAAGCGTGTAAATCGTAGATTACCCTAAATGGAACGAAGATACACCTGTACCATGTGTTTGTATTGTAGGTATAGAAGAAACGAAAAGGTACTAAAAATCACCGAGAAGTTATTCTCTATGTAGAACGGGTTGGGAGAAGGGTAGGGCTTTTCTAGACTATAAATTTTACATCAACAATAATTTACCCATAGTATATACCGACGATACAAAGTTCTGTTTGATTGACATTTGAATAAATTTCACTAAATATTAATTGTTGGAAATATCAACCGTTGATGATTTATCTCTAAAAAAATTAATGTAAATTTTGAACACTGAATAGAGTAGATGCATAAAGATAGTTTTTTCTATTAAATCAAACTAACATGTGTCGTTCAATATATATGCATTAAACCATTTTTGATAATAAAGTTGTTGAACATTGAAAGGAAGTCGATGATTGGAACATTGGATGACAGCACGCGTCATCCGTGACGAGATTTAACACTTTTCCTCTTGAAACAGATACAGACATTATTTTTTGCACAGTTATTGCAATCCATAAAAATTCTGATGTCAAACCTACATATTCATTTGAAATCGCAAATAAAAACTCTGACGTAAACTTATGTTTAGTAACAAAGGACCGGATGTAACATGGGACCGGTAACGGCCCGTGGTAAACAACACGACAAAACCGGCAACCATCCATTGTCGTCACCAACAAGTGAACGTCTTTCCTAAAATTCAAATCTATTTAGTCGATTAGGTAATAACACAAACACCAATTCCCTTAATAAGAACCAAACAACCCCCCCCCCCCCCCACTTCATCGGAAGAGAGGAAAAAATCCTAAAACCTCTCCACCCCATCGAGCAATAACAATACGACCTTCTGGTATTAAAATGTCTCAAAAGGACAATATCCCTCCAACAGCAAAACATCTTATGAAAAATGTCCTAAATCGTTTACTACCTTGCGTACGTGTTTCATGAAGATTTTTTGTGAGGACGGGGAGGGGGGGTCAGTACTGTCCAAATGTTTTTATGAGTATTTCTTTTTTTCTTTTTTTTTTTGTAAGAGTCAGCTCTGTCTATTGGCTGTGCTGTATATGTTCCTACCTACTGTTCTATAGTACAAAAACATGATTTATTAGTTAGAGCTTGCATTCATAACATAATGAAAATTATGATCTCACAAAACTTTCACAAAACATGGATATCCTTAATTTTATGTCTTTTCTAAGATAATTATAGCGTCAAACTAATTTTTCAGGTTTTTTTTGTATATGTAAATGCATTTCATAGCAATGTTGTACATGTATGTATAAAAATCATGACGTTTTTTAAATATGTGTATACAATTATATAGAATGTACTCCATTGAATGTTTGGCTCGCGTAAATACAGTCTACTCTTTCCGTAGTCCTTGGGAGCTATAAAAAATCATCCATTTTACATTGCCTTAGTTAATGTGTTAATTTCCGAAATCATTAAATAAACCCACCTTTTTTTAACAGAACTAATAGATGGTAGCCCGCGCAAATGCGGAAAATTACACTTTACAAATTGATAGGCTAGATATGTTAAACAAGATCGTTTTACATAATTTTTGTAAATTCTGTGTTTGAATTGAAAGAATTTGAACCAACTGAATTAAAATAAGAGGCCCGCGGGCCACATCGCTCACAGATGCAACATGGCCATAATAGAACCAGATTTATGGAGTCGTATACGAGATATCTGGACAATATAGTAGAATAGATCCTGTATATATAAACCTACAACAAAGTTTGAGCCTCTGGCGGCGCCAAAAAAATTTTCATAAGCTGAGAATTAACAATATGTCAAGATGCTCGGGTATAAGTAATGCCAAGTATTATAACATTAGAGTTTTTAACATAATCTAAAAAAAATTCCTATGTAAAAATTGGACCCCCCTTTCAATGTGGTCCCACCCTACCCCGAAGATCACAACATTGTCCCACTCTACCCTTGGGTATCATTACTAATAGTTGAGCTACCTTAATTGAAACTACCTTAATTAAGGATGCTTCCAGACAAGTGACATAATTTCATAAAGTTCATCAAAGCATAAATCATGTTAAAATTTTATTTTTTAAAGATGATCTACAGGAAATATGAATAATTTTTCGTACAGCATATAAAAGTTCATACACAATGGATGATCTTGGATGGGTAACGACGGGTCTCTAGGATTGGAGGTAGTTCTTATCCAGCCACATGATGTTCTCTGGCTCGTCTATGTAGAACCCAAACTTCTGGTAGAGTGGGACAAACTTGTCTTTGCAGTGTAATGAAACCCGAAAGCAGCCAACCTTTTTACACAGAATGGTCGTCACATCCATCAAACTATTGAAAGTAACAGTGGGGTATTAAAATTTACGTGATAATACATGATTATAGTATTTCGCTGAGAGAGAGAGAGAGAGAGAGAGAGAGTAGACTTAACAGTTTTCCTAGCTGCTGTCCTCTGTATCTTTCTAAAACTGCGATGTCTTCTAAACGGCCTCTCTTTCATGTATTAAAAAAGAATACATTCATAATATATTTAATAAAAAGATTTGATCTAAACATAAATTAACTTTACAATTAGAGCTTCTTGGGATACAATTTAGGAATAGCATTCCATGTAGTTTTTTTCTTATTCGTTCTGCCATCGTCAGAAACCCACCGGCAGACACAGTGCCATTATCTAATAATATCGGTAATTTGAATACTGTAACTATTCGTGAATATAGACAACCTTCACACTGGGTTGTAGAAACTTCAGCTCCACGTGTAATACAGCATTACCCACGATTTTCTTCGTGGAGGTGTCCTCAATAACAGTTATGATGTAGGATCCGCCACTGGCCTTCATTCTGTCGAATCTATCTTTCAAATTGAATTTTGAAATTCTATTTTAAAATACATCGCGTTGATTGGCATATAAAGATATGATAAGGACGTACATGTACTTTCAAAAGTATATTGTATAACAATATTAATAAAATTAAGGGGATGACAAAAAGTTGTATTTTTGTACTATTTACTCTAGTAGTCAATTCATACTAGTAACATATTCCATCTCTAATAGATTGTAACTTTTTTACTAGAATCCTGGTATGATTTTAAAGGGTTTAGAGTGATAGAGATTTACATTTGGAATTTTGATAAATAGTAACAAATGTATCACTGTTTGGAGTTCATTTGAAGTCTATGGAGAAATAAAAAGGTACTTTTTTTAAAAAAGAAGCCAAAAAAATTCACAATTGTCGTAAATATTTCGAGAAAATGATATTTTCCTAATTCAAATGAAGGACAGACAACTCTTTTAATAACAGGTCTTTTAATTGACTACATAGTACATACAGTCTCCTGAATATTTGGTTTATGTCAGCCTCATAATAACTTTAAAAGACTTAATCAATATACATGTAGTTTAAATCAATCAAAGTTTTACTTCAGTTATACATGACCCACAATATAGAGGTATATTGAATGATTTTCCTGTTGCAGCTTATACATGATATAGTATCATCATCATCAACAAAATTATTTCTAAGTGTCATCATTTGGCACTTTTTTCATGTTAACATTGTAAATTAAACATAGTGATTTGAAAAACAAAGCTAGCGGTCATCAACTCATTGTCTCATAAACAAATTTTTAAGATTTGCTGTCAAACCTTCAAATTCTTTTTGGGTAATTCCTTGATCCCGAACATAGAGAGCCGAGAGCAGAAGGTCCATATATCCTGTGAATATATTTCATAGAACGTAGTAAGTTGTTAGATTTTGTGTTCAAATCAATTTTACATCATCTAACTTATACAGTAAAATATGCTCAAACCAACCAATGATTAATTACAAGGACTAGTTAATTCATTCAAAGAGTACCTGTATTTTATTTACTACTACATGTATTACAACAAAATCCATAGAAATTGGTGTTCAACAAATATTTATGAAACGACAGTTTTCGGATCTTTCCGACAGGACATCACAAATGCATTTACTTCACTAGGTAATAAAAGTCTTTGCAAGATGGGATTACCTACAACAAAATTTGAAGTATTGGCCATACACATGTACAGACAGTAGAATGTATCATATGTTATGCAGTGGCGTCGGAAGCAAATTGAAAGTGGGGGGGGGGGGGCTAGACTAATTCTCAGAAATCTTGACAAAACCTAATTCCCAAAATCATGAAAATCCTAATCCGGTGGGGGGGGGGGGGGGTATACTTATTTTAGGTTATAAAGTCATGTTTTTGAAGAAATGCATCAACTAACCAAATACTACGAGTATTATAGTTATTGATCGAGCATGAGGGCAACATATAATTTGTCGGACCTCGATACAAATGAAGGCCGGGGGCAACATTTCTGTCTGGAGGTCCAACAAATCATATGTTTCCAGAATCCTAGGAGAAAAATTGTATGTTTTTTTTATACCCGTCAATAAAAATGTGAGTATAATTTCAAGCAGCAACTATAGCCATTCATGTCACACAGCTCTTCGGATATTTCCGTTCCGCCGTCATCAGACAAATATTTTAAAATAAGCTGAAACGTAGCGGTCTAACAACTTGTTGGACCGTCAGATCGGTCAACATCAAATTTGATAGAGTAGGCAAATATTCATTTTGTTGGCCTTTTTGTTAGAGGTATATGTGGCGTATTTGGAGTAAAATTTTTGACATGAGTTTTAGTAAAAATATACATCATGCTTCTTATAATTAGACGTTTCACAAATTCTAGGCCCGTAAAACATGTTCTTTCTTTAGTTATTTGTCTCTAAACTGTCTCTAAACTTTGCTACACGTGTTATGAATATTAATGTGTTCGGCCATTTGTAACGCCACTGCGCATGAGTGCGGGAAAACCTAGTATTGAAAACACGATGGAAGAACAGTTTGTTTACAAATTAGAATCACGTTTTTCATGTCTTAAATTAGATAATTCTTATATCACACGATACCTGAAGCATTATTATTTCGTTATTCATTAATGTAGAACGATACAAATTGCTAATCATGTGTAATAGGCTATCCTTGTCAGTCTGTCTCTTTTTTTCTTTCTTGGCCAAATCTGTCAAATTTACCGGTATTACGGGTATACCTACATGTATCTTTTTCGTCGTCGCCATCGTTGTTGTAATAGACTGAGCGTGGTATCACGTGGCCGATTTAAGGCGGGGTTTATTCAAATGCTCTATTTATCGTGGACTCGAAAATAATTATAAAAATTATTTTTTAATTTCTATATCTTTTTAACCCGATTGATATAAACTGCATAATTTATTTTGAAGATATATCTTTATATAACATATTTAAATAAATAAATCAATCAAATATTTCTTAGCATGAAAAAATACGCCACATATAACTATATTTTAAAGGGAATATTTATGAGGGTTTAACAAATACATGTACATATCTACCCTTATTATAGTCCGATCGCCGAAGTGGTCGCACCACTAGGTTTGGCCCTGGGTTTGGCAAGGATAATTGGGGGTCATATGTAGCTACATGTTCCTTCTCAAAGTCTATGGATCCCAGTAGATCGGGCGGGTAAATAAAATCATCGTCTTCCATCCCGAACTGCGCACCGTACAGGCGATGGGCGATCCACTAATTATCTGGAAAAGTGTGCGCATTCATATTGAATGTATTAATTTATTTATATGCTATTATTCATGAGACTATTAAGTGATTAGTGTAAATGATCAAATATTTTAAATGAACGGAAAGTGAGTTCTTGAAAGATATCTGCGAATCAGCCGCAAAGGCGATCGGCCTTTGTGATCTGAAGGAAAAACGTTAAACTATAAACACCGATAAAGTATATGAGCAGATGAACGCTTCGTTTGTGGAACACACAATATACCTTAAAAATTATATATTTGTAAAGTTGTTATGTCAATATATGTTGCAGTTCCAACTGGGGATAAAACATTAAGAGCATTGGTCAAGTGGATTACTGGATGTAAACAGAGGCATTCTCTTTACGGAGCTCAGTACCTGCATAAACTGATTGCTCTTGATCCCAAATTTAAGCACAACATTTAAAAACAGTTAAGATTATAATGACGATTTAATATTTTAAATAATGGATCAGTTTTGCTGAAAATTATTCAGCGAATCTGAATACTGTATATAGAAGGCACCTTGTAATTCAATATTAAGCCGCTAATTTCCAGGCATACTTTTGTGAACAACTGTGAAACAATGGGAAATTGTCACCTGCTGATACTTCAACAAAGAACAGTGGATAACAAGTTTAGTTCCCATTGATATAGCGAAAAAAAAATGAAAATGATGATTCTGTGGTAAGTTTGTAAAACATTGCTTCTTATCAATTTATTAAAACGACGACACTCTAATATACATACGTATTGTACTATTGTTCATACCACTTTAGTTGTATACTTATAGTCTTATATACATGTTTATATGTAATTTTTTGTACATGGTATGTGCATATTTTCATAGGCGATGGAGAACACATATAATATTTTTTTGGTTTTTAGTGGGTGCATATGCTCTCACATGAAAACGCATGTACGTAAATGGCATATGTTGTCTCAAGATTTCGAGGTCAAGGTGAATGTACCGTATGACGAGAGAATAAGGTTTACTGTATATATACCACATCTACCTTGTCTGTTATCTACCTGTCAAATTAACTGTATATTCGCGGATTTTGACTATAACCTGAAAATCACAGTTTTACTTGCGAATTTGCATTTTCATGATTTTCCTAAATACAATTTTAAACCAAAAATTACAAAAAGAAATGCAATTCTTATTTCATTGACCCCCCCCCCCCCCCCATTTGACTTAAACAGTCGGAAAAAGCTCTGGCATTTATTTATATACAGATGTGAGACATGTATATCCACATAAACTTCACCAAAGACTTCTTTCATAAACATGATAAAGGCTAGGACTTCTGTTTCTTCGTATGACTTTACATTAGGCCTATTCATAATTTTTTTCATCAACCTCTGACTTTATCTCGGGAGATACGCAAAAAAACCCAGAAGGGACACGACTCACGGACCGTAACGAATTAGGGCTTTCGACGTTACTTCTAAATTGGCGTGACTTTTGTTTTCCGGAAATGCCTACTGGTTCCGTTCTTGGTTTTATTTTTATCGACCGATGCTTGTTTCCTGCAACATAATTACATTATGTAAGTTCACACATAAGTCATTTGACGGCAAAATTTAGGATATTATATTCATCGGAAGATGATTCAGTGACAAACTTGTTTATTTGTCAAGGACCGATATAGATGTAACATATGTGAGTTGTGCATAGGAAGTAAACATTATCAAATCTGGAAGAAATTTTATTATAATTTTGTCATGCATGTAGCACTTCGTGATAAATCAGACATCTGACGTGAGGTTTCCCGAAAACATTTCCATTATCCTGTTATTTTTAATTTGTTGTTCAGTAGATTTTGATGATTTGTTGATGGCAATATATTTTAATTTATTTAAGGTTGTTACAGAAGAATTCCAGATTGTTATTTTTATTCAACATCTTGCCTAGACTTCATCCGTCTGCAAACTTTTTCTCCATGGGCGACGAGATGTCGAAAACAACTATGCCTACTCCACAAGATGCATTAAAAGGTAAGTCATAAACGATGCTGTTATAAACATTTTCAAAACATTAAGACTTGCATTTGGCAATAATAGAGCATTGCCTAGTATATAACAGTATAATGCCTCATCTTTCAATCTATTTTTTCTCAATTCTCCACAAGTTACATGTACATAATCAAGTAAAATCTGATTTTACACCACAGCTATCTTTTGATATCTATTTTCCTTGTATAACATTGAATGTAAACATACAGATTTAGTTTGAATATATTTGTTTGGTTTTTTCTTTACTTTTGATACTGTATAGATCACAGCAAACAAAATATGTTATGTTTTAAAAGAATGACTTACTTCTATAGGAAAATAACTTACTGATTTGTATCACTAGTGATTTTATTTTTTATAAGATAATACTCAGTATATACTTCTTATTCATGTTTATGCATGTAATTATATTATTCACTCAGTATTAATATAATATCAAATTTTACTACCAGTGCCATAGTAGTAGTTAATCAAAATTGTGTTATAGAAATGGGATAACCTGTTCCCTTATAAAAAAAAATTAATAGATGCTTTGAATACTATAAAGTGGTTATTTATGCGAGGGGGAAAGCTCTTTACACCTAGTTTCACAGTAAGCTTAAAACCATGTAATATTCCTGCAATAGTATAGTAAAAAAAATCAAATGTGTGTGGTAACGCTATCCGCATATTTATTACTCACACATATTGTTTGACAGTACTTATGTGAAACTTTACTTCCTTATCAAAGTCAGACAGCAAGACTGAATATATATTTTTTTAAATTATAGGTAGAGATGAAAAAATTATTGTATCAGACAAACACGCTGCAAACGGCCACAGAACTATCCCTCCATTCCCAGAAAACACAAAAATGGCTATGTTTGGTAAGTGAAGTTCAAGCTAAGGAATGAAAAATCATGGCATCAAAGGTAAACCAAACAATCAATTTTTAGCTCACCGAGACGAAGTCAGGGGGAGCTTATGCTATACCCTCGGCGTCTGTGTTGGCGTTCGGACCTGGTTAAAGTTTTTGTTGCAGGTCCTGTTTCTAAGCTATTACTTGTCCTATCTTCACCAAACTTGCATGGATGATGCATCTGGACCTACTTATGGACTTGAAAGACTTGGATGCTGAATCTTAGTCCTAAATTTCAGATGCTGGAGGAGGTTAAGGTTGTTGGAGCAGGTTAAAGTTTTTGTTGCAGGTGCCCTTTGATAGCAATATCTAAGTTACTGCTGGTCCGTACTTCATCAAACTTGCATGGATGGGGTGTCTTATGATACTGATGCACCAGGCAGGCTTGGGTGCTGAATCTGAGCTATAGGTTACAGATGCTGAAGGAGGTTAAGGTTTTTAGAGCTGGTTAAAGTTTTTGTTGCAGGTGCCCTCTGATGATTATATCTTAGTTACTACTTGTCCTAACTTCACCAGACTTCCATGGATGGTGCGTCTTATGATACTGATGCACCTGACAGGCTTGAATGCTGAATCTGAGCCATAGGTTTTGGATGCTGGAGGAGGTTAAGGTTATTAGAGCTGGTTAAAGTATTTAAACAGGTGTCCTCTGATGATTATATCTTAGTTATTACTTGTCCTAACTTCACCAAACTTCCATGGATGGTGCGTCTTATGATACTGATGCACCTGACAGGCTTGAATGCTGAGTCTGAGCCATAGGTTTCAGATGCTTGATATGGTTAAGTTTTTTGGAACAGGTCACATGTTTAATAGATAAGATAATAGTACTATTTCAAACTTGCATAGTTGATTAAACTGTATTATGAATGAATCACAGAGGAAGCTTCAGATGCAGAGCTTGATCTCGATTATCAAGGATGCTAAAAAATATATCTTAGTTATTACAGGTCCTAACTTCACCAAACTTGAATGGATGGTGTGTCTTATGATACAGATGCACCTGACAGGCATGGATGTTGAATCTGAGCCATAGGTTGCAGATGCTGGAGCAGGTTAAGGTTTTAATTGCTAGTGCCCTCTGATGATGATATCTTAGTTATTACTGGTCTGAACTTCACCAAACTTGCATGGAGATGCGTCTTATGTATACTGATGCACCTGACAGGCTTGAATGCTGAATCTGAGCCATAGGTTTTGGATGCTGGATGAGGTTATGTTTTTTTGGAACAGGTCACATGTTTTATAGATGATAGCTTGCATAGTTGATTTATCTATATTATAAATGAAACGCAGAGGTTGCTTCAGATGCAGAGCCTGATCTCCATTATCAAGGATGCTAATGAAATTTCCTACCTCACTGAAACTAGCTCGAGATAGATGTGTTTGTTGATAAATGATATAACATGATTTAAATGATATAGTATTGTATGGTATGAAACATTATTGTTTAATATGATACAATATAATATCATATGTAATATTATGAAAAGTTATATGATACGATATGATATTGTATCAATTTTTTTTTTATATTTTATGTTATGATATTGTATCATGATATCGTTATGTATAGTATTGTATATTATGATACAATATTGTATAATATTGTATTGTATTATTAATTTATTATTTTATTACATGATACTATTACATAAGATATTGCAAAATATAATATTGTATCCTATGATACAATATTGTATATTCTATAATATTGTATCATACGATATTGTTTAATAAAATTATATGATATTAGTTTCTGTAATATAGAATTATATCACATGAAATTGTATAATATGATTCTGTAATATTATATAATATCCTATCATACGATATTGTATAATATGATATTGGTTTATTGTATGATATATTATCACATCATATGAAATTGTATTGTATGATATTGTAAAATATAAAATTGTATCATATACAATATGTATAATATAATATAATATATAATATTTTACTTCTAATTATCACATAATATTGTATCATTTGATATGATACAATGTTGTATCAAAATGTATTGTATCATATGATACAATATCATATTATGTATCAAAAATGATACAGTATCATACAATATCATACTATATTATACAATCTAATATCATTTGTTTCAATGTTATGATGTATTATGTAATATGATATTGTAATAAAATACTATATTGTTTTATATATTATGATTTTGTATTATTTGATCAAATACAATAACTTATAACACAATACAATGTCATATCATACCTTACAATATCATATCTCATCATTGTTTATTATGGTATTTTATTGTATTATATATGTATCATAAATGTTGTTAATATGATAGGATGCAATATTTAATTTTATATTATTGTATTGATTAACAAATGAACATATGATTATCATACAATTTTTTAACAGATGAAATATGATATTGTGTCAAAACAGAATCCATGAATATCGAAGATCATAAAGTATGATTTTCATTTAATATGGTAAAGGTGGTCTCATAAGGTGAAGTCTCATAAGGGTGATGTCTCGTCTCGGTGAGCTTTGTAATCTGTGATTACCTATGTTTTCAAATAATAAAATCTACCGGTATATAAAACGCTATTTCATAATTTGAAATTTTATCGTATTAAATTGTTCAAATTCAACATATCAACTTTATTGCTTTTTAAAAAAATCCCATATGCTATAAATCATTTTCCATTTTACTAAGGAATGGGTTGTTTTTGGGGCGCAGAGAGAAAGTTCTGGAAAACAGATGGAGTTTACTCTACACAGGTATACATACCAATACTTATATCCAAGTTTTATGCTTGATCTGATGTTTAATCGAATATCGAGTCACTACTGGGTTATAATATCCGAATCACATTGAAGGTTGGGTATGCTGCTGGTTTCACACCTAATCCAACCTATAAAGAAGTTTGTACAGGGTCAACAGGACACAATGAAGTTGTGCGAGTTGCTTATGACACAAACAACACCAATTATGCAAGTCTATTACAGGTGAGTATCATTCATTGTTCTACATTTCCTTAGATATATCACTATGTTAGAATGGAGTTAAATTTTGAAATATTTGTAGGTCTTTTGGGAAAATCACAATCCCACTCAAGGGATGCGTCAAGGGAATGATACAGGAACTCAGTACAGATCTGGGATTTACTATTACGACGAGGAACAAAAAAGACTGGCAGAAGCCTCCAGAGATATGTATCAGAAGAAACTGGATGATAAAGGACTCGGGAAGATAACTACAGAGATCATTCCCGCCCCAGAGTTTTATTATGCTGAGGACTACCACCAGCAGTATTTACATAAGAATCCCAACGGCTATTGTGGACTTGGGGGTACAGGGGTCTCTTGTCCTGTGGGGTTATTCTCTAAAGGGAAGAGTGAATTATAATTAACCATTTGTCTTTCCTTGTTATTTTTACATTTTTAAGGTTTTGATTTGTTATTATTACCATACAATGTTTCATTGAAACAAGACTTTTTAATGCACATTTTTCCATGATAAAGAGTTTGAAATGATGTAATTGTTTTTTCATGCAGTTGTTAATGCTAGTATCAGTGGTATGATATAATAGTACCAGAAGTCTCTTGATTAACTTGATTTATATCAACTAATAAACAACATAATAAACACTTATTGTGTGTAAAATCATGAAATAAGTTTAACATAGACATTAATTTATACATGTATGTCAAGCTAGTTTGCTTCCTACGTAAGTTCTTAACCATTAATTGCAGTAAATAAAAATAGGTATCAATTCAACATTCTGTTATCTTATCAGTCGAACATGCAATGCATATGAGAGTACATGTTGTCGCCACTCCACGCTGACCCGTGGCTGGTAGACCTAATTATGGGAAAATGTCACCAATGCAATTCTTGTATTTATGGATTTCCGTATATAAATTGATTTTTGATTTCATATCCACATATGTTGCAGCATAACTATTTGAGTCGGGTGGAACATTATATTTGCCATCAAAATAATATGAGTATTGTAAAAAAAAAAATGCTAACAAATCGCAGGTTACTCTTTGATTATACTTAGATAGATACTTGTGTAATGACTGAAAATTATTTGGAGAAAGTAACATGACGTTTGATGTTCAAACCTTAGCGGAAACGTTGCAAAAGACGTATAACAGCTTTCAATCGATAGATCAATCGATCAATTTATCCATCAAATTTCTGCTGTTGTAAAAGCTTATATTAAAGATATTTAATTTAATTAAACAGCTATGCAGCGATGATTTCAAATTTCAATGTCCTTGTATTAGTAATCTTATCATAAACTACGCCACTCTTGCCTCGTTCGTACAGCCATTACAAAAAATGATTGCTACGGTCTTGTTTGGTCTGTGTTTTATTCTAGGTAAGAAACGCTTGTAATAAGATTCAATTTAGATTTTTTAAACCCAACATGTATCGTTTAGTCATTGCAGTCTAATTTGGGCAGAGTGTACTAGCTGTGATGCGTTAATCTGCATTTAGAGGAAGTTCACCGTTTTGTCAATACCCAACACTACTTTTTGCCAACTGTGGAACAATATTTATAAATAACTGTTTATCCGGGTCTTCTTAATATATGTATTTGCAATATGATATCCCACGTAAGCGCGGGAATTAACACTTTATGCATCAATATAACATAAACCAGTCTAGACGGACTCCCAAAACGGAGTCAACGGAAGTGAATTTCTGCAAGTATTTTGGACTCCGTTTTGGGAGTCTACGCATGCGCACTTATACAAAAAATGGCGATTTTTCGATGAAAACATGGGGTCCACGAGAAATCATCTTGCAAAGTGCTGCATGTGTTGGCAGATTTCTAACATGTTTTAAAAGACCCAGGATATAAACAAGGCACATATAATGTCATAGAGAATGTGTGCAGAGGAGAGTATTATAAATGTAGCCTTCGTTCTTACAAATGTCAACTTTTGCTTCAGTTTTATTAAAATTTGAAGCTTCAATGATAATAACAGTACTTGATATCGTGATTGAAAGTGTCAATTGCATTTGAAAAAATTCATTACCGGATAAGGTCATTTATCGTGTGCCACGAAAAATACTCGTTGCTCGTTGTTTACCCCTGGTATTTTATTGGGCGTGATTCTTTTGCTTTCTTTACATGTTGACACTATCAATTATTTATTCATTTTGTTATTTAGTCCCTGGATACAGTATTGTATATTTTTAATTTATAAGTGTTCAAAATCACAAATATGCCTGTTTGTTGATTCACTTAAACTGTTTTTGTCGTTCAGACTAGTTAATCAACGCAGATTCATTCATCGTTTGTTTTGTCTCAGGAGTTTCCATTGTAATTGCTCTTCTTGATTTTATTGGGAATGCGACACTCCTGTACTTTGTTAAACACCAGGCTGAAGCTAGCAGCCACTAACAGCAGCCACTAAGCCCGTAGAAGCTAGCAGCAAATAAGGAAACTCATCAAAGTACTGAGAGTACTCGAACAGAAAATTATATCTATTTAATTATCGACATATTTTAATATTAAAATCAAAATGATTACTGCTCAATAATTTGTACGAGCATTGACGACCTCCGAAGCAGTAAATCTCGCCTGGATAAGAGTTATAAATGCGTCTTTGTTGGATAGAAATGAAATACGTCTTTACGGGTCATAAGTTATGAAAATAATGTTATCATAAGTGTAGTCTTATTGATACAAATACAAAAACTATATGCATCGTAAAAAGTGATATGCAAACGTATTATGATATAAAAGACGTGATAAGTTAAAAAACTTAAAAGGAATAAAACGATACAAAAACAACAAAAAAACCCAAGCCAATCCAGTGTGGCAAGAATTAATGAGCATTCAATGATTTTGATATTGATTAAAATATGTCGATAATTAAGTAAGATATAATTTTCTGTTCGAGTACACTCAGTACTATATATATATATATATATATATATATATATATATATATATATATATATATATATATATATATATATATATATATAACGCGTACCTTCTTAGATATAAGCGTTTCTTTCGCAAATAATCGCGAAACGTTTGCGAAATAACGCGTAACTGTCGCGAAAAAACGCGAAACTTTTGCGAAATAACGCGTAACTTAAGCGAATAAACGCGAAACCTTCGCGATATAACGCGTAACGTTCGCAAATTAACGCGAAACCATTATACAACATTATCTCTTTTACATATAGATATTAAGTAATCTTTATAAAATTTTTAGATGTTACATGTTCCAAGTAGATAATAAGTTATCATCACTTTTATCATTTTATCAGTTTTCATTTGTTCGCCGACCCTGTGTTCTAACAGGCATTAATTAGTTATCTTTTTCCTATAAAATCAGGCATTAATTAGTTATCTTTTTCCTATAAAATCAATGTAAATTCAACCGTCGGAACCCATAAAAATATTTGTTCTGATTTTTAAATGACAAATGTCATAATTTTAGAGGACGAATTTCCGTCCTCTAGATTTGAACAAAAGCTGAAAAATTTCAGGTCACAGCTTTAACTTATCTTTCTGACATTTCTGACTAGACGTTAATTTATGTCGCGGCGATATAACATATATTATAACGTTTTGAACAATTATATCCTTTCAATTCTAAAATGATACTTAATACAACTTTTAATTCGAATTCAAATTGTTATAATTAAAATATGTTGATGCCTCATTTTCTATATAACAGCGCCTATGATAATGTGAGAAGCGCGATGCATTATTATATCCTTTGAAAATCAGTACTAAGATTTTAATGATTTCCTATGTTTGAATTAATATCAATCTGTATATGGTTCAATCTGATTCATTAACATCTTTATATAATTAAAGATTATTTTGTTTTATTTAAGATTGACATGTTTGTTTTTAGTCATTGTTCTTCATAGGGGTTGTATGAGATGACAATATTTATAGTTAAGTTTCGCGATTTTTTTGGGAAAGCTTCGCGTTTATTCGCGAAAGTAATGCGTTTATTCGCGAAAGTTTTGCGCTTACCCGCGAAAGTTTCGCGTTTATTAGCGAAAGTAACGTTTTTATTCGCGAAAGTTTCGCGTTTAATTGCGAAAGTTACGCGTTTATTCGCGAAAGTTTCGCGTTTATTCGCGAAAGTAACGTTTACGCCAAAAATGAGCTCAACGGGCTTTCGTACATATTACATGTTTAATTATTTAACTACTGTTTTCATCCAACAGAGCACTCGCATATTTTGATATGGATATCTAACTCAGCATATTTAAAATGCAGCATCCTATCTTTTATAACACAATACGACACAGTTATTTTCTATAACATTTTTGTTAAAAACAATCAATTTTCAATTGGGAAAGGGTCCTTTTACAGGACCCGCATGCAAGGGATATTATGCCCTGCAGTAAAAAAAAAACAAGTTTATTATTCAAACGCGTACTTGTCAGTTGTAAATAGGATTTCTTTAAAATCATGATGCACTTGCATTTCTCCTTGCACATTCTCACACATGGAGGAAAATAATGAAATAGAGTTTTTGTGACAAAACTATTGACGGTATTGCCTTGTCTCGAGCTACAAATGAGATAGAGTGCAAATACTTAGTTTGAGTTTGATTTGGGCAATTTAGATCTAGATGAATCCCATACAGCAGATGGACGTGTTAAAAGCAACATAATCGATTTTTTTTATTTGACATAGTGGGCGAAGTATTTAAAAAAGTGTGGGATATGTACAGAAAACTTTTAACAAAGGAAATCAAACCAAACTATGGTACAACAGATTGATGTTTTGCAATTGATTGAAAGTTGCCATGGTTGCTTGTTATTACAAACCAAGTTTCTTCAAAGATAAGAAGACTTGTTCACCCAAATATGTTACTAAATTCAATGTGAGAATAATTTTTGAATTAACCTGTAAAAGATAACCTGCATGATTGTAACTATTTCAGCTTCTGCAACCACCGATCCTTCCACGCCCCCTAAGGTACAAATGTAATGTGTCGAGGGGTCCGTTATCTAGTCATTTCTAGGGTCTCGGAGTTGAATATTAGAATATTGAACCATAATAATTTTCCTCTCTTAAATGATTGTTGATTTCAATTGGCCTACAGATATTTACAAAATGGCATTCCCTTACTTAGGGCAAAATCACAAAAATATGGTTGACCGGGATTAAAACTTTAATAATACCACGTGGTAAACACTTTTTATGCCTTATTCAGGCGGTAGTGATTACCCGCGACACGCCCTAGCTATATAGATATACATTTATAGCCTATTCAAGAGGTAAACCCTCAGCAGAGACAGTCTCTGTGTAAACGCCTTATGCAGAACGTACAGTGTACTACCTCTAACTTAAGGCGTAATTTTCCTTTATAATACTAGAGTATCAGCGACGACTAACCTAGGCTGACCTTCAAGAGGATGGCCTCCATAATAACCAACTAGTGGTCGGCCTCCAAATACGGTTGGTCCTTAAATTATCAATGTGGCAAGCCTCTCTCTCAATGCAACCAACCTACCAAAATCGTACCTTAATTAGATAGGATATCTCTCTATTAAAACACTGCGATAGGCTCGCTAATATACCCTCTTTGGGTCACGTTAAAATCTCCGCTGGTTGCTAGGCTACTATACAAACACAGTCGTCATAGGCCGTACGCATGATTTAACATTACATTAAATTGCTATACAAACAACAGCACAACCAAAATCCAATGCATCCGTCAATCCTAATGGTAAAGTGGTGATATAGTTAACCCGTATAACTACAGCTCCGCGACGGCTACGATATTTTTTGTCTTTACTTCATAATAATAAATCAATAATATCCCTTTGGGTTGCATAACTTTGTCTTTTTCCCCCCAGCATACTCGTTAAAAGCTGTGTCTGATTATGATAATCAATGTTCATAAAAACCTTCATTTTAGCCGCCACATGTACCTCCAGAAGGGACTGTAACCAACATAACACCCATGCTATGTTTTTGACCTTTTTGACCATCGCCATGGCGGGTCCTGTAGATCACATTGACTGTGTTAACAACAAATGCTTCTGTAGCATCGACAAGGTCAAGTTGTTTTATAATTCGTTCATTGAGAATCCCTAAATATACTCCTTTAATATTAAGAATCTAATTAGAACCGTTTTAACAAGACCTTGGACTTTCGATAGGACGTATCTATCTCTTTCTTGCATCAAGACAAGTTAAACATGACGCTGGTTTCGATTGAAAAATGCTTATATCGCGTAGTCTTAGCGTAAAACATAGACAAATCTTGTTGATTTCAAAGAGCCATGCCAGCAATGAAATAGACAGACCTAGGCCATATTGCTGTTTAACACAACCACACAGAGTCCAACTCTTGTTAAAAATTGTTCTATTTCTATGCCTCTGATTATTTGGAACGTTATTGAAAAAAGAATATAAACAATTTATTGCTAGCGCTAGCAACTACGTTAGTCTTTTTCACTAGAATACGCATTCTCGACTCCATATAAGGGGATTCTGGGAATACTGTACTACTGTATATAAACTATACCAATTGAATTTCGTTTTATCATCTTCACATGAAGTTTTGTGTTTTATTGTAAATGTCAAAAAGTAACAGTAGCATGGGTCCTATAATGCTAAGTTATTTTCAATATTATAATAAATAGCTACCTTTATTTTAAATTCCTTCAAGCTCGGAAAACAACTTCGAATATGTTTTCCGTGCTGCCGGAAATGCCCGAGAAGATACGATTGCTACAAAACAGTACCAATGGTTCTTAAGAGTTTTCACTTTGAAATTGAAATTACAGTAGATACATAATGATTAAGGCACATTCAGTGAGCTAGGCCTTGCCGATGTGAAGCCCACTCTAGATTCACAATTCGAAATTGAGACCCCACATTAACACAATGGTAGAACACCATTGTATCTTCCTATTGTTTAATCGATTCAGAAATTTAAACCAATGTTTTAGAAATCTGTGTTTTATGATGGCTACAGCGGTAGCTCACCAATCTTTTTGAAATATAAGCTTGTAAAAATACATCTAACCTTTCCTCAGCTGTATTATAATCATATAAGAAGAGCACCTCTGCCGAATTGCTTTGGAAAAATCTTTATTTACAAAGCTATGCATAGAGAACTTTTTAGGGTTGTAGAGAGAGTCTTTTTGTTCTTTTTGCAAGTTTGCACTCATTTATTGAAGACGTGAAATGGTAATAGTTTAACTTACAATTTCATTTGGAAAAATATTCACACTTATCATTTATGGAATTTTTATTACTTCGTTAAAAGTTTTATGACCATTAATTTTCAGAAAGTAACTTTTATCGGGTTTCTAAAAAAATATTTCTCAAGGTTATATACAAAATGGTCAAGATTACCACAACAAATCAAAATCCAATACAACATTTATGAGACAATCAACAATTTCTAGGCAACCGTTCTCCCTAGAACCAACAAAAAGACTAAATATGGTATGAAAATAACATGTGAACCATGCTTATGTTGACTAGTTAATCAATTACATGTAAATTTATTCATGCAATGCTTCTAGTTTGTTCCAAACTTTGTTCAAATTTCATCTGAAATACTTGATTTGCAGGACAAATATGTTATAAAATGATCTGTTTGGGTTATCATACTTTTATAATATATTATACTGGAAAAGAAACATTTGGGTTTATAACGGGTTCAATGTCATCTCTCTTCGTAGTTTTCGCGCCATATGTCCTTCAAATACGGATTGACATGTTTCCTTTGTTCTTGCCCTTTTTATCTATGCCACAAGGCTGAGATCCGACATTGAGAACTACAATGGTGAATTTATTTTATTGGGTTTTACTTTTACTGAGTGGTGAGTTTATTAGAACAGTTATCAGTCTTTTTATCATTAACTGATCTTTAAACATAAATAAATAAATTCTTTATTTGAAACAACGATAATTTGGTCTCGAAATTAAGTAGGGTACGTTCGAATCGGTGAAGACAGATTCATGCCACGAGACTTGTCTGTATTTTAAAGAGAAATATGGGTGTGCCGAAAGAAAGGTGACAAATATTATTTGGAGTTCCTCTTATTTCCTTCTCTTTGTTGAATCTAATGCAATAGAATTATTAAATCTTCGTAAGGAAAGTTCTATCTTATCTTCAATTTTGTACGTTGTCATTTCAACATGCCCAATTTGGTGAATTTTATCAGTTATGATTATTCAGACAAGATACATTTTTTTATGAATGAAACAGAAATGATTGAGAGGAGCGTTTTCCTTATTTTTTTTAACACGGTCGTTTCAAACTTGCTCAAATAGTCAATAATCTGTTAATTTGTTCGAGGAAACTAGAACACGAAGAACTAAGTCAGTTCCCCTGTCTTCCTAAACCGTTCCTAAACCGTTTATTCTTATGTTAGCGAGATCCTACTGGCAACATATGTCAAGAAATTAAAAAAAGGACAAACTATTTCAAAGGTCTTCGTTACTAAACTTCTAGAGTTTACATTCCGATCCCAGCACAGTATGCCCTCGTTTGTTTCAGTAAACCAATGGCGAATGGCGTGTATCACATCACAAGAAGAATATGACTATAACTTATTAACAATAGATAAATATATAAATGTATATATATATATATATATATATATATATATATATATATATATATATATATATGAGAATTTTTGTGGAAATCTAAGGCAGATAAAGTTAAGATATTGTATTTCGGGTGGTATGAAAATGGTTGATATTAACAACTTTATAAAATCCTTTAAATGGTCATGCATAAAAAAAAGGTTAACTAAATGATACATTTAGTAAACCTGCAAACCATGGATGGATATTTTTTAACAATCAATGGGCATGGTTTTTATTTACAGATATTATAATTATGGTTTTGGAGATACTTTTGTATTGGAATGCCTGCGAAAAAAATTACCCTTTTAAAGATGTTTTCACGTCTTTGTCATCGTATGTAAAAACTATTGATAACCATCCAAATATTAAATGTTCCACGTATGGTATAATTTCAATATAAAAGTTACCACAAAATCAAAAACAAATTTGTTAATTCGTGGTATAAAAAGGGGGTTCAAGGTAGTGCAAGAATGTTTTTATGAGCATTGTGATCTTTTAATTTTTGATGTACTTAAACACATACATAACCTCAATGATTTATGTATTATGCAATATAAGATTACAACAGCTTTTTTTTAATATTTGAAACTATTATCTTTTGTTAAAAGAATTCCTATTTCATGTATGCAAGTTTTACTTTCCAAAATGTACTAAAATTATTTACTCCTGGATGAGAAAGAGAAAAAGAGGTTAACTGTTATCAATAAATGGATGAGAGAGCTAACCCCATATGGTGTTGATAATTTTTCAGTAAAGGACGTTTGTTTTGAAGAAACAACCGATGATTCTTTTGCTCAGTGGTTAGAGTCTAGAATTTGACACCAAATTTTTGGGTATAACCTTGAAGAAAAATGAATGTTAAGTCCTTTGACAGCCGTGGATTTCGTCAGAAAAATATATAAACAATAGCTCCTTTTTTTCCCCTTGTGATAAAATTTATACTCTGTGGGATGAATTGAGTCTTTATATTAACAGAAAGACATCTGAAATGATTGGATTTCATGTGCTAAATATTATTTTTGGTAGACTTACATTGACCTGTCATAACAAACTTATTAATTTATTATTTCTTAAACGAACCAATCCATTAAACACTAACTATTTTCATGTCTGATGTTGAACAAGTTTCCAAATCTGATTGGATTATGTGATTATTTAAAGGTAAATTTGATGTTGAAAGATATTCATAGTTTCAAAGTGGATTAATTCGAGAGAAAAAAAAATGGGATGTTTTGAAAAACCTGTTTGACTGATAATTTTTTTTCTTCTTCTTCTCTTATGTTTTATCATTTATATTTCAATTATAATATTTATTTCACTATTATTATTATTATCTTATATTTTTTTCGGCAAGTAACCACTGCTTAGCATTAAAACTAAATGCATATAATTTACATGTATATAGATTTTGCTAATGGTTATTTATAATAAACATGCGTGTGTGCGAGTTACTGTGTTTGTGTGTGGGTGTACAGTGTAAATTTGTGTATGCTTGCATTTAAAAAATGAATAAATTATTTTTAAAAAATTTTGTTTAGTTAAGACTGTACACAGCCTTATTTTCGCTTGTGTTTTTTTTTTTTTTTTTTTTTTTTTGCCCTTTGACACTTACAAACTGTTTTGCCCCTTCTTGAATTCACCCAAACAGTAATTTTAAAGTGATACACTTTCTGATTGAAACGGCAATTTAATTTGAATTTGCCCAATTTCAAATTCACCTACTGAGAACGAGGGAGGAAGATAAATTTCCTTGTATACAGCATTAGATTTCTTCCCCTGAATTGCTCTTGGGTAAATAATTTGTTTGCAAATTTGTGCGAATTAGGTCATTTAGGTGACGTCATAGATAAACAGCAAATGAGCAATGATGACTAAAATCAAGATTAAAGTTAAAGTCATCCTCTATACAATGATTTGTGAAGATTTGATTTTTATACGATACTATTTAAAAATTGGTTGAAATCGCGGACAGATATTTGACCATACCGCACATAGTCCTTTCCTTGTATACAGTATTAGATTTCTTCCCTTAAATTGCTCTTGGGTAAATAAAGCAATTTGTGTAAACTGGGCTGTAAACAGACTTTATGGTTGTATGTGATAGGGTATGGCGTTCACTCGCTTGGACAAGTGGGTGCTCTCCGGAAACTCCCACATCAATGACCCCCTCACGCTAACATCCGTGCCAACGAGAGATATTAATATGAGTTGTAGAACTTGTTATTAACCGTTGTAAAATAAAGTTGAGTAAATAGGTTTAGATATTTATCTAAGAAAGCCCTTTAATTATACAGTACATACAATGTTGGATGAAAATGACCGCAAATTTTGCAGAGTCAAAGGAGACAATTTGAATACCAGGCCTCGCTTAATATGTGAGTACCATGGAGCCCCCATCCTGACAAGCATGGTGGCTATGCTTACAAGCTGCACAGCTTTTAAACATTGTCTCTAGCCTGCAACCTGGTTTTTAATTTTAACACAACCAGTCTGTAGCCTCTACCTTTTTTTAAAGGTAAAGGGAATCTGAAATTCTGCACACACACAGAGCAGTTTACATTTGCTTAATGTCATTTAACTTCCATGTTAACACACAGCTATGAGATTCCCTCATGCTTCATGCTGATGGGCAGAGACAACAGGTCAATCTGTGCCCTTGATCGCCATTTATGTTCTCTGAGTCATCCACCTTAGTGTTGCGACAAATTAATTATCAGAAATATAATATAATATCTAATAATATAATATCTGATTTAAGAAGAACCAATATTGTTAATTTTCTTGTTCAAAGCAGATGAAATTATTTTCGTAGAAGAATCACAAGTTGGTTTGCTTGATATTATCCACAGCAATGAAAAAACCTAAAAATACAAAATACTTGGCGCAGGTTAAGTTAGCAAAATAAATAATTTCTTTATTTTAAAAATCAAAAGGGGTGGGAAACACTTCTCTTTGTTGTGACTATACTTGCGGAATGGTAAAGAGGGAGAAGAAGTTGGTAACCCAGATACCTCCTACTGATGCTGACTACTTAAATTAGTTAGCCTGTATCTAGTTAGTCATAAACCGTTTGATAATGCTGTTCAATAAAATATTTCATATTCATTTCAATAACCTATACTAACAAAAAAATAGATTCAAGAAAGAAAATTGTCCCAAAAGGCTATAAAAATGATTCCACAGTATTTGGTTACTCTGTGTATGATTTTAAATGCCATCATTGTAATTGCAGGTATTTCATTTATTCATTGTGTATGCCAACATGGACCTTGTAAGTAGACATTCTTTTCTCTCCTAAATAGGACATATTATGAAATATAATGCATGTAATTGAAAATAAAACATATGAACAAAAAGTAAAACAGAGATATAAAAGAGCTTGCACATATATTGAAATAGAGTCAAGTCACAAGCATTGCAAAAACCTAGTCACTGTCATAGTGAGAAAATATTCAACAACATGAAATCAATTATATTATTAACTCTATCATAACTTTTGAATGGCAAAATTACATTAATTATGAATTTTTAAGGCATTGCGTCTTAACGCACATTCAACATAATATATTTTCACTACAAATGAAAAATATAATTATAAGTATTTAAAATCATAATGTTGTCAATCAAAATTTGTATGCAAGGATACTTGCTCACAGTCTCGAGATCTCCTACCTGCTAACAGTTCAAACAAAGTAAAAAAAAATGCAGACAACTACAATAATAGCAAGAACCGTACAGAGTTTTGGGTAAATGAAGTTTTCCTCCAAGAAAGTATATCACCATCACTGATTTAAGGTTAACCGTACAAAGTAGTACATGTTTTAAGATGTTTGTTAGAGAAGGTTTATTGACATGTTATTCAACATTTTTCTATGGACTGGGTCCAAAAATATATTTCGATACATTATCTGTTTATGGGACATTTATGTGCCTTCTTATGATTCAGCAGGGTTTTTTTATTTCATGGATTTTATGGGTTTTTTTTACTAAAATGGTGCAAATTGCTGCTTAATAAAATTATTTGTGTACAGCCCACTGTCAACACTTCTGTCAGTCAAGTGGAAAATATAACTGTGTCACCACCAGTGGACATATGGAAAATCATGGATGTGAATGCCTACCAAAGGATTACTGCGACTACAGATACAGCTGTTCATCTACAGATGTAGCGTGCTCACACAACGAAGCCATCAGATGTAACGGGAACAACAAATGTGAGTGTTACTGTTCACAGGACTCACAGTGTCTTAACTGTCCGGCAGGAAACCTGGGCTTCTGCGTCAACGAGAAATGTGTCTGCGAGACCAACAACTATTGTCCCGGTAATAACAAATTCTACTGTCTGAAGAACTTTCAATGCGCACACAGCGAATCGAAAAGATGCAATCAAAATGACAGATGTGAATGTTTTTGCGATATAAACACCGATTGCAAAAACTGTCCAGAAAAAGGATTCTGTGTTGATGGGAGCTGTGTATGCGAATCGCAGAACTACTGCCCTAAAGGAAATCATATGTATTGCCTTTCTCTGAGTTGTGATCGAGGTTATACAAGCAAGTGTAATTCAACTAACCACTGCTACTGTGCCTATGTACCAGATACTTGCAGCAATCACGACGTCTCTAAATGCTATCATTTGACGTGTTCATCTGGGGAGAAGAAATATTGTGATGGACGAACCTGTACGTGTAAACCACTGGACTATTGTCAGCAAAATGATGGCGACTGCCAACACAAGACATGCGATGCTTCGAAGGGGGAAGTTAAAGTGTGCCTCAGTGGAACATGTGGTTGCCTGGCAATTCCCGACTTCTGTGGTGGTGATGATACTAGTACGTGTCAGCATATCATATGCAACCAGTATCAAGTGAAGAAGTGTGAGAATGGGATGTGCAAATGTCAGGTCAATCCGTGTAAGTAGATTACAGTAATAAATTTCATTAAACCTTCTGTCCATAAACTATAATATTCTATGTAGTTATATCACGTTTTTGAGTTTGAAATATATGGAAGACCTTTGAGTTGATGCACTTTTTATTATCAAAAAATACCTTTTTTGCATGTACTGTACAGTGTATATATACAAGTGGAAGGCTAAAGGCAGTTAATTACTGTTTTTGGATCATTCATCAGCTTGCAGTACTAAAGAAGGTCTGAACGATACCTGTACCCCTGAGAACACTTACTTAGAAGTAAAAGGATCAGACGGTAAAACCTATTACGCCAACTGCACCGATAGTTTCCATTACCCGCTCTGTGTTGAAGACAGGTGCCAGTGTGTCTATTGGAAGGTGGGTTTGATGATAAATACGGTTGGTTTATTTATTTAAATGTGTTTGTGTACTTGTAACTGATGTGCATGTTTAAAATGTTCCAATGTTACATATACTTCTGGACATATTTGAAAATTCGGTCTTCACTATTTAATGAAGATGTTGCATTATTTTTGTAATCTTTGTTAGTCTCACAATGTAAATTAAGAATACCGTTGATGGATGGAGGCATGATGTTGTAAATAAGGCATTCAAAAATTTTAGACTCCACCGCCAAATTTAACATCTGAAGGCAGCACAATTCCCACGAATTCTATGACAGATGTGGCTGGTTCTTCTGTTTCTTCCCCGGTAACAAGCCAAACGACAGACGCGATGACAGATAGCAGCACTCCAATTTCTACAGGTAACAACATTAAACAACTATAATTACAGCATTAAAAATGTTGTCCCATTTCCAGTTCTGTTATTCATAGATACTTATTTAGATATTATATTATTCACTGCTTTAATTACTAGTAAATAATGCAAGGCAGATTAAAGATTTAGAACTTTTTTCAATTCTTTCAAGATCAACCAACAGGAGCCTCGCAGGCTACAGGTGAGTATGGTATTCTGCAATGAGTTTGAATAGATGTTTCAACGAAGAAGCGTAAACACACATACATTTATTGAATCTTTATTTTTACATCATTGCAAATTCGGATTCTTATAAAAATTGAAATACTAATGCATAAATAGAGCTAAGATCAGTTTTTTTTAATTTTTGAAATAAAAAAAAACAACCAGGGAATGAGAGTTTAAAATACTGTAAAATTATTCCTTTTTCGTAGATCAAACAACAGATTCGATACTAAACACAAGTAAGTACTAGTCCTTTTGCATTTATAGTCGAGGCATTCTTGTTCAATTTTGAATTCCTCTTAACAAACCACTGGATCAAATTGAACCAAACTTTATAAAAGCATCCTTATGCGCAAGAAATTCTAAATTGTTAAAAACAAGGATCTTACCCTTTTCAGCTGATGAATAACCACGTTCATTTTGTTAACCTAAATTCGATATATTTACACCAACTCTTATATTAAACTATGGTCCTCGGAGTAATGCTGATGCCCAAAAGATGGCTTCAAAGTACAACTTAGTAATATTAGATTCATAATTGTAAAAACCGATTTCCGAAGACTAGTATTGCTTCAATATGCTATATTACTATGCAAGCATTATCATATAATGCAGACTGCTCAAACGGTGACACCAGGACCAATGATAATGCCCCAAAAAGGTTACACGGTTCAACATAGATATATTTTGGAAAAATGTTTGAACATTTTTTTCCTCAAGAAGTAAAATGCTACAGTTCTGGAGATTACATTCTGAATTATACAAACTATGACTCAATACCAGTATTAATTACTGTTCAACAATTCAAAGAAATAAAACTAAAGTTGCATAATATGTCAAATTAATTACTATGTAATTTGCATCACAGGGAGTTAAACTTAAAGACGGTACAAACTATGACACCCAACCCAATACTGGGGCCCAAAGGGGTTTTTAGTAACATAGAAATACATAGGAAAATTGTTGAATAAATCTTTTCTGTAAGAAATGCAGTTTAATATTTAGTTACATTAGTATGTAAGCAACTTAATATCATCATATACTCATATGATGATATGACGGTCACAGTGTCCTGTTGTGACTTTTTATAATTATTTATAATCAATATCTTTGATATTTTTAGATCTATTATCATTAAACCTTTTAGTTCGTGTATTTTGTAATATTTAAACTTTTATTCAAAGATAGGTGATAGTAACCTAGTTTTAACTTTTTATCATTAATTTTTAAATTTTGTTATCATTGAAACGTTAAAGCCTAGGATTGTTTCATACATAAAAATTCCGAAAAAGAATCAAGAACTCTTGTTCAGATGAGCGATTTGACCCATGGGTCTTTTGTTATGATTCAGCTAAATCTCCAAGCAGCTATCTGAAGATTCTTATGTTTTTCAACTTACATTTGTTTATTTCATATAATACTTTTGATTGCTCTTAAATGACTATGATGAAAATGTAGAATAAATAACTCAAAGACAGCAAGGAGACTTGGAGAGTTGTGTTTAAAAGTCATTAAGAACTACTCATTGTCCCTTGTTTCGATATTTTTCACTGTATATTGCTAATACATTCTTGGTGGTCCTTTGATCTTCTTTATGGACCTGATTTTTTTCACCTGAATTTTGCAAAAGTAACTCCTGAATTAACATCTACATCCACATTATCACTTAAACTAAATAATTAAGGTCTTCCGTTTCCCACGAAAGACCTTATAGTTTTTGTACTGTTTCTTATTCTTCTTTATAGTGTCGTCTTTCTATGACTGACTTCTTGTTCTTATGGCGTATATGAGCATCATTGCCTTTAAAAGTCTTTTCTTTGATATAACCTGTTGTTAAAATAAATATATGCGCTTTAGCGTCACTGGGTTGATAATTAAGTTGTTATCAAACATATGTCATCATTCTTTTCAGCTAAAGCACCCACTACAATATCAGGTAAGTATGTTTTGTCGCTGTTTCACATATCCATAACATATAACATATGTGTAAATAAATGTTTATGAAATTATTGTTGTGAACCATATATTAAAGAGCAACCAATAATTCTCTCAAAAATGCTATAGACCTTCAACATGCATAATTTCGGTCGGCATTTATAATAAGTTATTTTTCGATTGGGACTGGTTCAAAATTGAGAAAATTGCAATTTCACCTACCTTTGAATAACTTTGAAGCTGCTTGATCCGGTTCGAATTCTTTGGTTAACGATTCAAATAATTTTCCATATAAACCTATTAGCTTAGAAGTTATAAAACATCACAAAGTTACAAAATCATCGGTCTACAGCGTTGATAAAATTTGATCAATCCGTAATTTGTCTAACACTCCTTTTCTGTGTATTTAGATAGGTGCCTTTTTAAGATTGTATTAGTTATAAAGATTTTATAGAAATAAAATTTTTTGTAAAGATCCATTAAGAAGAATTGTGCACGCGAAACGATATAAATGCATTTTTTGTCGAGCTACCTGAAGTATTTAAAACACTGAAAATTATATGCTGCAAATATATCTTTTGTGTTTGTCGTATATTAACTTTATATCAATCATAACCAAATGAACTTTTTAAGTTATCATATTTCGTTGCCCGATCGTTGCAGAAATAGTTCTTATCATCAACAATGATAAACAATGTACATTGACAAAATTCATTTAAAACTGATATTTGATCGACTCTGAACCTCTTTCAGTTGCCACATGTGCCACCAGGATTGACTGTAACCAACAGAACACCCATCTTACGTTTCCGACCTTCACCATGCCGTGTCCTGAAGATCACATTGACTGTGTTGACAACAAATGCTTCTGTAGCCTAGACAAGGTCAAGTTTAGGTTTATAATTGGGTCAAGGACAAGTTCCGAAATTATTGTAATACTAAGAATTCAGTTATTTGTATTTATGCATATGATTATTTGAAACGGTATTGAAAAAAAGAGCAACGCCAATCCATTTAAAAAACATCAATCCTCGCATTTGCTGTATTTTTATCCTATAAGAGCACCTCTGCTATTATGTTTTGGAAAAATCACATGTTGAGTATCAATTCGTCAACAATGCGACGTATAAAATGTTTATTTACAAAACTGTGAGTAGGAAACCGTTCAAGGTCGTAGGGCAAAGTCTTTTTGTGTTGTTTTTTTCATTTCATTAAACAAATCCAATAACTGATTGTTATTTTTTCCAATTAAATATATTCACACTAATCATTAATGGGAATTTTATGATTTCAATGATAAAGCAAATCATTTTGAAGACAGCCACTTTTTTGAGTGTTTCTTTAAAAATATTTCTCATGGTCGTATACAAAAAGGTCAAGGTCACCACAAGAAATTGAAATCCAACACATAATGTTAAACAAGAAGAATGCTTATGTTGACTAATTTATCAATCAATTACCTATAACTATAAATTCTTTCATGTGATGCTTCCAGTTTGTTGAAAATTTTGTTGATATGGCATATATTTTCAAATATCATCTAAATTTCTTGATTTACAAGGCAAATATGTTACAAAATTATCGGTTTGAATTAACATATTTTATAATAATTCATATAATCTTACAAAAGGTTTTCTAGCTTATAAGATACATTTAGGTTTATAACGGGTTCAATGGCATTATTTTAGATAACTACAACAACTCCTCAACCTACCGCCACCGCTGGTAAGTACATTTATTTCATTAAGCGTTATATCTGATCAGATTTACCACTTGAAAAAGAAAATCAATTTACGACAATCATAATCAATTTTCTATTATCCATCATTATAAAAAAAAACCTGTATAAAAACAAATCATACCGATATGATAGATGCTGTTTGCTTCTTCCTTTTTGCTAGAATGATTGTGATTTTCAAATGTTTAGCATGAACAAAACTCTACAAATGTATTTATAAATCAAAATCCCTGCCACAAACTAAAAGGCAGCATTCACTTTCAAAAAAAGAACTTTTGTTTATTTCATTATAGCCCCATCAATTTCCTGTCACCAGTGTGGGGATCCAGACGCGAATCTACCGTGTGACTTGCGAACTGTTTACATGGGTCAGCCATCCCAATGCAGTACTGGCAGTTATTGTATGACGGATGTCGTCCAAGGCTCTGATGATAGTGTCGCCATCTACAAAAGGTACAGCTATTGTCTCTATATCTCTATCTCTTAAAACTGTATATGATCTTAGAAAGTGTAAAAATACTTCAAATGTCAGTGTTACCGTGTAGATGTGTTGACGAGTTGACGAAAAAAGGTTCAACTTTGACTCTATATCTCTCGTCTGTATATATGATCATAGAAAGTTTAAAGATAATTACGGAGGTTGGAACCTGAAATCCGAGTAATGTCAATTATCTGAAAAACATTTCACTAAAAAGATGGGGACTTAAGAGGGCTTGATGGTTGTGACTATTTTTACACTGTATTGATCTCCTTTAAAAGGAGAGCTCTATAAGTATATAGGAAAATGCCCAAAGAAGAAGAGCGTACAATGCCTGTCACATCCCCCGCACCAAGGATATTTAAACAAATTATGTAAATCTCATTAAAAGAAATCTCACATTTTATGGTGTACATCAGCACATGTATATATGTAGTGCAGAACTGCATTACCTGATCATTAACATACATACATCTATACTTTATACTTTTCTCCTTAGTGTCATGTCAAGTTTGAAGTTTTTGTGAAAATCACGAATTTTGAACCTTCATGGGTCCAGACTTCACTTTGATAAACCGATAATTAAAAAAATAAAAACTTTTCGGATAGAATCTAGACCCATTCATAACATAAATTTGCAATTTAGCACAATAAATGGTCAAAATTTGGGCATTAAAGGTCACGTGGCTTACTTTGGAAACCTGTCTCTTGTGAATACAAAATGAAAGCACGTTATTGACATCTATCGTAAAATTGATTGTATTAGCCTTATCCATACAAGTTAAAAATACATGGAAGCAAAATTTGAGCAAGTTTTTTAACTGCTCAAAGTGGGGGATATGTAACGACTTATACGCCCCTGTCCTTTAAAATGTTAAATATATAATCTTTTTCTTTACTTAATAATTGTTTATAGTTAAATACATCATATCTAAAAATCTAAGGAAGATCTGAAGACTAATTTTTTAATCATCCAGCCACCTTAAAATGTTCATTTATTTCATTTGTGACCCATGTCACGTGTCATTTTTTAAGAATATGGGTCTCAAAATGAAATGATCGTTTTCCTGAGATTATCGCTAAAATTTTGCATTTGAAGAAATCAAACATAAACTGTACTTACAAAATGTTGGAGTAATCAAATTATAACACAAAAAATATATATTAGTAATGCCATCTTTCCAAAACTTTGCAGACAAATAGACATAAATCTAATGTTTCATGTAAAAGTAAAAAAAAAAAAGTAGGTGGTACATTTCAAAAATTTGAGATATGGCATGAAATAAGCTAGTTATAGGCAAACATTGGTATTCATTTTTATTTTTTGACACTAAAGAGATATAAGCTAAATACGCCAAAATATATCGATAGAAATATTAAAAAGTTGTTCAAATATGATTTTGGAACATGAAGAAGGTATTGTAATGAACAAACTATCTGGAAGTTAGGTCTGCAGTGAAAAGGAGGACGCTTAGTAACAGTTCTTTAAACTGCATAATTTAACTACCGAGCCCCCCTCCTTGTTTTGCAAAGTTTGACATAACCATAACCAAAAACCTTTTCTTTCAATTTGCTTCCGGCGCCACTGGGACGAGTTGACGTTTTGTAACCATGGTCACTAGTGAATGAAATTTTATGTCGATGTACTAGTAACTGTTTAGGTGTGTGGATGAGTTGATATTTCGTAACCACGGTAACTAGTGGATAAAACTGTAAAGGTATTTACTTCTGATGTCGATGTAACTGTTTAGGTGTGTGGACGAGCTGACATGTCGTATCGAGTGGCTGACCCTGTCGTCTGACCAGGACCGCTGTGTTCGGTATGGAGAGGGCGCTGTACCGGGACAGTACAAGTGTCATTACTGCTGTACTGTTGACGGATGCAACTCAAAAATAGTTCCAGAGGCCAAATATTTATACAGTACTTTTCCCATTGATATCTAATAAAAAATCGATGTGATAAGTTCTTTTGTTTTTTTTTCACTTAATGTGTAGTTATGTATTCAGGAATTAAGTCTGACAGTCCAAGCAAAGATGAATCACTTGTCTAGCCTTGCTCCAAAGCTCATTTAATGGTAGTTTCGGAAAGGGGGGGAGGGTTGTGGTCGATGTTGTTTGTTTATTGTTTTCGTTTTTTCTATGTATAATTCTATGATTTTAAGAGGGTGATAGGAGATGGGGATTATGTCATCGAAGAATTCAAGAAGATGGAATAAAAAATTTCTATTCTATAATTAATTATACCAATCCAAAACTCGTCAAATTAACAGTAACTATATTTCAGTGAATACCAAATCCAATAGAATACAATGTCTTACCGTATTTTTAGCTCACCGCGACGAAGGCTAGGGGAACTAATTTCATACCCTTGGCGTCGGCGGTTTTTTTGTTGTTGCAGGTCCTGTATCTAAGTTATTACTTGTCTTAACTTCACCAAATTTGCATGGATGATGCATTTGGACTTATGAATTTGAAAGACTTGGATGCTGAATCTGGGCCACGAATTTCAGATGCCCGGTGGAGATTAAGTTTTTTTGGAGCAGTTTAAAATTTTGGTGCAGGTGCACTTTGATAACAATTTCTAAGTTACTACTGGTCCTAACTTCATCAAACTTGCATGGATGGTGCATCTTATGATACTGATGCAACAGACAGGCTTGAATGTTGAATCTGAGCCATAGGTCTCGGATGCTGGAGGAGGTTAAGGTTTTTAGAGCTGTTTAAAATTTTTGGGGCAGTTGCCCTCTGATGAATATATTTTAGTTTTTACTGGTCCTAACTTCACCAAACGTGCGTGGATGGTGCGTCTTATGATTCTGATGCACCTGACAGGCTTGAATGCTGAATCTGAGCCATAGGTTTTCGATGCTGAATGAGGTTATGGTTTTTAGAGCTTGTTAAAGTTTTTGGAGCAGGTATACTAAACTGATTACAAACTGTTTGAAATGACTCTGCTAACTGTGCACAATGCGATGTGTTTCTACTACTGGCAAAAAGAAAGTCATCTAGATAATGAATTATATTTTGATTGTTACAGTTTTTAGTTCACCTGAGCTGAAAGCTCAAGGGGCTAATCTGATCACATTTCGTTTGTCGTCCGTCTGTCTGACCGTCTGTCTGTCTGTCCGTCTGTCTGTAAACTTTTAACATATTCAACATATTCTCAAAAACCACAGGGCAAATTCAACCAAACTTGGCACAAAACATCCTGAGGCTAAGGACATTAAAAATTGTAAAAACTAAGGACCATTCCCTTTAGCCAAGGGAGATAATTAGAAATTATTGAAAGTATTCGAGAAATTTTCAAAAATCTTCTACTCACGAACCACGAGGCAATGAAAGCTGAAACTTTTGTGAAAGCATCCTCAGGTAATGTAGATTTAAAGTTGTGAAAATCATGACCCTCGGGGTTGGGTGGGGCAAAAATGGGGGTCAAATTTTTCCATATGAATATATAAAGTAAATCTTTAAAAATCTTCTTCTCAGACACCATTATGCCAGGAAAGCTGAAACTTAAGTAGAAGCATTCTCAAGTGGTGTAGATTGAAAGTCGTGAAAATCATGACCCCTGGGGGTAGGATGGGGCCACAATGGAGTGGGGGGGGGGCGAATTTTTACATAAGAATATAAAGAGTAAATCTTTAAAAATCATTTTCTCAGAAACCATTTTGCCAGGAAAACTGAAAATTGTATGGAAGCATTTTCAGGTAGTGAAAATTCTAAGTTGTGAAAAATATGACACTCGGAGGTAAGGTTGGGCCACAATGGGTGTCATGTCTTTACATAGGAATATGTAGAGTAAATCTTTAAAAATCTTCTTCTCAGAAAGCAATCATCCAGGAAAGCTGAAGCTTGTGTGGAAGCATCCTCGGGTAGTGTAGATTCAAAGTTATGAAAATCATGACCGTCGGGGGTGGGGTTTTGCCACAATGGGGGGATGGCGACTTTTTACGTTGTAATATATAGAGTAAATCTTTAAAAGTCTTCTTCTCAAGAACCATTTGGGCAGGAAAGTTGAAACTTGTTTGGAAACATCGTCAGGTATTGAGATTTCAAGTTTATTTAAATCATGATTCCCGGGGGGTAGGATGGGGTCACAAAGGGGAGGGGAGACAATTTTTTTTACAAAGGAATATATAGAAAAATGTCTTTAAATCTTATGCCTAGAAAAGTTGTAACTTTAGTGAAAGCACCTTCAGATAGTGTAGACTCAAATTTGTTCAAATCACAATTTTTAGGAGTAGTGTGGGGCCACATTGGGGATTCAGTTGTACAAAGGAAAACATTTTAATTATTCACAAAAACTGAAATGTTATAATATATGCTTTTACTTATATGCAAGCATTTTTATGTATTGCTGATTCTTTGAAATTGTTTAAACTTTGGCCCCTGGGCGATTATTGGACCTCACAAGGGGTTCAGAGTTTGATGTAGGTTTATATCCTGTATATAAACAATTGTTTAAAGTCTTTTGAGAACTGCAATGCTGAATGTGATATGACTATACAATCATCCTGTTAGAAAAGGGACTTGATTATAAATATAAGAATATCCAGAGGGAAACAGATATTTGTGTATAGGATCTACATGTATTATACCACACTGTCGAGATATTTTTTATTATGACTCTATGAAGCTGATTTTATCATGCCTAGTGTTGCTAAGGTGAGCGATGTGGCCCATGGTCCTCTTGTTTGGTAATGCCCAGTGTAAAAAGGAAGAGAACTTTTCTAATGTTGAGCAAGCTATAGAGCACCCAAACGGCATACACTTGTCAATATAAAATTTACCTTGTATACACATACCCAGTAGACAAAAATCTGAAGGATGAATGGGCAATTGACGGAAAGCGCTTGACAAGTCCATTTTACATAACAATGTGGCTTTACCTAGAGAACTGATCGTATTTATTGCATCATCAAAGGACGCATAAGATACTGAACACAATGCAGGATCAAAAAAATCAGTATCACTTACCAATAGCGGCAGACAAGTTTGTGTTTAATCTCCACACCCCCCCCCCCATCCTTTTTTGGCAGAACTCCTACTGGATTTCAGGTGGTTTCCCATCCTTGACATTAACGAATTTCTACTGTACGAATATTGTCATCGTCCTTGGAAGGAAAGATTCGAAAGATCAAACCCATGGGCCACCAAGTTCGACAAGTTGAGGAATCAAATTTCCCGGTTTCAGATTCTCTCGTTGTTGGTTCAATTTTCTGCTAGTTTGGAGACTGCTCAGAAATTCTCCCTTCCATCGTTTCCAGAATATGTTAGAAATAATACAAACACGTTCCCATCCCGTCTTGTACATGTTCATATCATCGCCCAAATCAGGAAAAGGGTCAAAAAAGTCTTCTGGGTTAACAGCATCACAGGACTGATGATAATTTGATCATCAGGATCTGTTGATATTGGAGTTACTGGTCGAGAGTTGATGATCGAAGACACTTCATACACATGTGAAGGATTTCATTGGTAAGTTGACCTTTGTGCTGAAAATGAATCGTGTCTAACATCTTGCGGGCCATGCTGATCATCCTTCCCAAGGGCCTCCCATGTGGGAAGCATGGGGAGGGTTAAACTTCCAGATTGTTCCTGACTTGTAAAGAAAGTCCAGGACTGCGTTTTACAAAAGAACTTACGACTTTCGACCAAAATAATGAATGCTAATTAATCATCAACTAATCAATGATTTATTCTTATGGTTGGAAAATACAATAATGGGAATTGAAATATTTGTAAACAAATGATTATATTTCAGTTTTAATCTTTAAAGATCAATTTACGAGGCTGTTAATATTTACGACTTTGTCGTAAGTTCTTTTGTAAAATGCTGTTCCTTGCTCCTAACACACGTTATCAATTCTCAGGGCGTCTAAAGATTCAACAAAGTTGGTTCCACGATCGGAACAGAATTCCTTTACCGATTCTCGTATACATACAAAACGACGTACAGCGTTTATAAACGCAGAGCTGCTCATCTCCTCTTCGAGCACGATGTGCAAGTCTCGTATGGCCATGCAGATAAGAAAATAGTCCTGCTGGCTATCACTTCCCATGCCTTCCTTGAAGGTCCTTCCTGCTCTCTTCAACACCATGATGACCTTTACCAACCTCTGCAAGCTGGATAATTTTTCAAACTTGGATGATATCTGTCTAGGAAACTCCTCTATGGCAGTTTTTGATGTCTTGATGCAGGGTCGTACTTAACAATCGTTGTGTGGGTCAAATAGCTGGAAACTATCTGACTTTACACGTTGATGGTCGTCATCATCTTCACTATGGGGAGGTCCCTGAATCCAATTACCTTCTACCAGTTTCTCAACGCAAGAGCTACCTTTAGTTCCAACATCAGCAAAGTTCCGAAAAGCTGAGATATACTTGCACTGTTCAGGTTGAGAGCGCCCGTGAATGATTGAATCTCTGTTGCTAACATAGGTATAGAAACGTCTGGTATTATTGTTCAAGTACCCAAGAACTACTTTATTGTCTGTGAAATAGTTTATGTGTTCCATTGGAATGTCTAAATTCAGCGCGATGATGTCTTTTATTTCTGTAGCCAGGACAGGACTGCGGTGCATAATTCCAGACGCGGTATTGTATATCCCGGTATAGGTGCAAGCTTTGCATTTCCCAAGATAAAGGCCTATTTTCTAGTTTCAGGATCCTTAACATAGGCAACTGATGGTATTGCCTTCTTAGAGGCATCTGAATAGACATGTATCTCTGGTTTATCGGCCTTGCAGAGAGAATCAAGCACGTACATCCAAGGGATACTAAAGTGACTCAGGTTGTGCAGAGACTGTATCCAGCTGTCCTAATCATGTCGGTAAGTATCAGGTAAGTCATCGTCCCAGGCGATTTCTGTACTGCAAATGTTCCTAGCTGAAATTCTCCCCGTGAAAGGGACTTGGACACGATTGGAGATCAAAAATTTTATTTTAATTTTTTATGTATTAAATGGTTTACTGGTGCATTTTGTATAATTGACCAAAATATAGAATGTGAGTCAAGTTACAAGCGAGATACAGAGGAAAGATTTGATTGTTATATTAACAAAGCTCAATTCTTATAGTTGTTTACAAAAAATGTAATGTAGAGAATTATCATTTCATAGACAAAATGACTTGTAGAAAACAATTTAAACTTATTCAAAATCTTAATAAATACTATTTTCAACAAAAGAAAGATACATTTGATTGAAACTTACACCAATACAACACATATGTAAAATATAAAAATTTTAGCTTTGTTTACAAAATAAAGAGTAATGAACTCTGAATCTTGCTTTTAACTTGATATTTGACTTTCACATTTTGACATAGCATTATAAATTTCTATATTTATCAGTAGAAACATTGAAAATGGAAAAATAAAATTTGAAAATTTTAAGTCAAATCGTGTCCAAGTCACTTTAAGACTAAGGGTGCAATGAAACCCATTGAGTCAAATAAATTGTTTAAGGTAGAAAGGCGTCTTTTTTGAGTAAATGGTTTATCCTCTAGTTGATTGTTGAAGGTAAAGGTGTCTGAGTTAAGGTCCCATGACAGACCAAGACTCTGCTCTGCTGGTAAATCTTCTGATCCAATGCTGACTTGGGCCGAACTTTTCTCAAGTCTTGACTAGGTAACGCATTCATAACTGCTACGCTGTTAGATTCGATCTTTTGAAATCTAATAGTTCTTCCTCCAATTCTTGCTGTGTTTTCTTCACCAATTCAATAGCTTCATCAGCGGTTGAAGCGGAAATCAGTCCATCTTCAACATAGAAATTTCGTTCAACAAAATCCCTGACGTTCTTCTCACCGTTTTCAATTGCCTTACGTAGTACATACGTAGCTACAGCTGGCGATGGGCAATTGCCGAACACATGCACTCGCATTCGGTATTCTACGAGGGTCAATCAAAAAATGCGAAGACTTTTGTCATAGCTATGTTACTTAACGTCATATCATTACTAAATTTGGAAGACAATATTTTGCAATAGTTTCAAACAATTTGCAAGAAAAACAGTTAATAAATTCCTGCAAAAATGAGGTCACGGCGCACGGTCAACATTTGTGTTATGTCAACAATAAACCATATAATGTTGAAAGTAATATCTCTAAAAATTGGGCTTAAAACCAAATAGTATTGAAACCTCACATTTAGTATAGTCATGGAATTCCATGTTCCAAATAATGACGGGATATATTGTTTTGTGGAACAGATATTTGTAACTAAAGACAGGTAGTCCTCTTTAGAATTGACTAAAAACATCGACGTCGCCGGACGTCACGGCGCAACGAGAAGTACAAACAAAATGGATTTAACCCAGGAAAAGCCGATACAAGTTGTGAAAATGCTCAATGGTGCAAAAAATAAGTCAACAATTATTTGCAAGTTTGTGTTTAACTGTAATAAATTTTGTGGGGGTGGTGGTAATTGTATTTTGAATATAAAACAGTCCGAGAGAGAGTAGAATATCTGTAAATATTTGGTCAAAAAATAAGTAACGTCAACCGACGTTCAGGGTTATCCTTACTGTAAACTAATAGATACACGGTTAGAAAATGAAAACTTCGAAGAACTAACTTATGATTCTCGAATAAATGTGTGAAAATAAGATGTTAAGTGGTTCAGTGCCATTTTAAATTGTAAGGAGAAAGGCAGAACTGTGCGTGTTAAATCTTGACGTCATGTTTTGAACGTTACCGTGCGCAGTGGTGACAAAACATGTTGTTTTTAAAAAGGGGTAACAAAAATACCGTTTCATCAAATGGACTTAAACTTCGCATATCAATAACATAAGTGTTGATGCACAGATTAATCTGTTAAGTATGACTTTCATGAAAAAATTTTGATAGACAGCCACATTGTCTTCGTATTTTTTGATTGACCCTCGTATGAAGTCATTCTCTGGGTTGTTGTTGCGATACAACAAGAATCTCAGGAAGTCTCGGTTCTCTTCCTATACATAGAATGAATAGAACATCTGTTCTATATCAGCTATCACTGCTGTCCGATCTCTGTGGAAACGAAGTAAGACTCCATAAAGGCTGTTCGAAAAGTTCGGACCTGCATGTCAACAAGACACTGTTGAGTGATTTTTCTTGGTAAACAATTGAAGAGTCAAAAACATCTCGAATCTTATTGGGTTTTTTGGGGGTTTATACACTCCAAATAGTGACAGGTACCAGCACTATTTGTCTTCTGGAAGAGGCTTATTTCTGCTGATTGATCCAGCTTTGGTATGTGGCATGCAACATGACGTAGGTGCTGGTGACATCTCGCTATTTGTGGGGTTGGAATTTCCGATAGATCATTGGGCATGTTGTTACACTCAATGACTGGTGGCAAATTAAACGTCTCCCCGCCATCACAAGGTCGAATACAGATATTTTTAGCACGTCTCGCAGGCAACCGGACCTGTCCAGCACCGGAAAACTTATTATCAGCGACGTCCAGCGCATCGAGGACAGCTGATGTTACTTTGGTCATCTAATATGGTATATACCTTCACTGCTTTGTTGGGCTGTCCCTTGGGAAAAACTTTCACTTGTACAGTCTCTGCGCACGAACGTCAATTAAATTTCTGGCTGCACAGTTGATTAGGCTCCCCACTATGCTCCTTTCCAGGTGTCACATGCGATGACTCTTTGAATGTTGTACTCTTAACTTGTTTTCCTTGATTGCTTTCAACCATATGAAGTGATGGTGCATAACATTGACTTCCACAGTCTTCACCGCGAACAGCGGCTTGACAGTCTTTAGCTGTATTGTTTGTAGTCACGTATGAACTTCTTACTGTCTCGAACTGGTAACTTAGAAATTCTCTACCTTTGTTTAGGGAATGGTTGGAGTAATGGATGGGACATTTTTCTAGTTTTATTTTGTTCTGAATCTCCCAGCACTTCTGTTTTCCTGCTATACATTGTAGGCTGTTTGCAGATATCAGTGAGTGGTCTGCTTGGTCTTGATATGGTGGAACTCTCTGCGAAGTGTGTTAAACCTGGATCGTTCAACATCAAACTCATGCTCTAGACGAAATCGCAAAACCCACTGAAGGGTGGAAACCTACATCGTGTGCTCTCTTATACCTTGTAGCTCTGTCTTACCATTTTCCCCGTAGATGAGGAGGTGATTTGTGCATTACGGGAATGATGCCCGCAAATGGGTCATAGTAACTTATAAGTGGGTGTACTTTGGATTTTGTTTCACTGCTTCTATTTCCATAAGTATGTCATACAAGTCATATAAGTTCTTGCTGTCTTTCATTGTTTTCTTATGGAAATTGCGAATCTTGGTCTTCAGATGCCTCCACCATCTCAGCAGCTCCGTATCTCTCTTCTAGTCTCTCCCATATTTTCGCTTATGCTTCTGAAGGATTCCCTATATTTGATGTCCTGATGTTCTGCGCAAATTTTGATGGCTCAGGTCCTAACCAATTAGCAAGCAGGTCATACTCTTCCAGTCTACATACATTTAACTCTGATGTGATAGCTCTGAAGGAAGTTTTCAAGCGAGGATAAGTTTCAGGACGGTCATTTAAATTTTAGGATTTCGACATGAGCAAATCCTTTTTTTATTTTAACAAAAACTGTATGAACTCGCTTGTTGTCCCACGGTTTTCATCCTGGCCTTGAGTAGGTTCGTTAACAAGTCTAGATGCTAGAGTTCTTGGCACGAAGGGGGTCGCATTAGGATTCACAGATGTAGATTTATGATTTGTTATCGTTCGATTGGAAGGAGCCGAAATGTCAACTTGACCTGAATTTCGTTGATTCGAAGTAAAATGGCCTGGTAGAGGATGCATTTGATTACTTGGCCTTGCTGAGGTTCAAGTGTTAAGGTATAGCAGCGTTGCATGTAACATTTGTTTAGGAGTAAGCTCACTCGTACGAACTGCTAGATTCTGCTCGTTGACGTAGCTCATAGTCCTCTCTTGATGAATTTACTTTAGTCTTCATCGGCGGATTCTTCTATATCTTCCTGCATGGAGTTTAGCTCGGTTTTCGTCACCGCCGCTTCCTTCAGGGCCGCAAGAACAAAATGCTCCTCTGCAAATTGGCTTATTGCTTCGGAAATTTATGTTTAGCTTTAGCAAAATTCAGCCTTTGCCCTCTGTTGACAAAGAGCTGAAAGGAGAGGGCTTTGAGTGCCGAGAATTCGCTGTTGATCCTAGTGCTTTCACTTTAAATGTCTTCATTAAATGCCCCTTAAAATCCGACATTCGATTTTGGGGTTCACTCAATGTTTGGTTTCTATTGGCCATTGTAAGATGGCAAGGTCTGAAATTTCAGGTGTATAAGGATGAAGTTGGTCTGTCTCCGTGGGCTACGAGGTGTCTACAACAACTATGCCTACACCACAAAATGCATTTAAAGGTAAGTCATGAACGATGCTGTTATTAACTCTTTAAACATATTAAGAGTTGCATTTTGCAATAATACAGTATTGCCTTTATACATATAATGCTTCATTTTTGTTTCAATGTATTCTTTTTTAGTTCTCCACATTTTAGACAAGTTACAAAATCAAGTAAAAGCTGATTTTAAACCATGAATATCTTTTTATATCTATTTTCTTTGTATAACATTCAATATAAACAGATTTAGTTTAAATATATTTGTTTTGTTGGTTTTTGTTACGTTTGATTGTGGATAGAACACAACAAACAAAATATGTTAAAGTTTAAAAGAATGACCAACTTCTATAGGAAAAAAAAACATCATGATTTGTATCACTGGTGATTTTATTTCTAATAGGATTATACTCAATAAACACATGTTGTTCATGTTTATGTAAGTAATTAAATTCTTCACTCACTATTAAGATATTAGATTTTACTACCATTGCCATAGTAGTAATTAATCAAAATTGTGTTATGGAAATGTGAAAAACAGTTTCCTTACATAAATATTTTTTATAGATGGCTTAAATAATTTAAAGTGGTTATTTACGCGTGGGGGAGATTTACACCAGTTCTGCGGTAAGCTTCAAACCCCCAAAACTTACTTGTGGTACGCATCCATGCATTGTATGACTCCAAAAAACGTGTACTTTACCATCAACGTGAATAATCACTTTTAAAGTTTGTGAAACTTTACATCTTTATCAAAGTCAGACAGCAAAATTGAGGGTTTTTTCAATGTTATGGTCGAGATGATAAAATGATTGTATCAGACAAACACGCTGCAAATGGCCACAGAACTATCCACCCTACCCAGAAAACACAAAAAAATGGTTACAAAGCTCGAGCTAAGGAATAAAAATCCTTGTTATCAAAGGAAAAAACAATCAATTTCCAAATAAAAGAAAATCTATATTAATTATGGAATTATATCATAATTGTTTAAATTCGATATATAAGCAAATAATAAATAATACAAAACCTAATTGCCTTTTTTAAATCCCATATGTAATAAATCGTTTTCCATTGTACTAAGGAATTGGTTGTTTTGGGGTGCAAAGAAAAAGTTCTGGAAAACAGATGGAGTTTACTCTACACAGATATACTTATCAGCAGGGTAGGGGTCAATTACTTTGGAATGAAATTAAATACTTTCAAATACATCAATTATTTTGTCAATTACTGCAATTACAATTACAGTGATGTTTTCAAGATAGTGATGCGTTAAGATGGGTAATGTACGTCAGTCGTTCACAGAGAAAGAAAAGTTGAAAGTAATTTATAATTTGTTCACTGCAATTTCATTAGACTTCTATGTTTTCTTCAATGACCCTTTGGCAAACAATACTGAAAAATTCAAATCTGTACTTTATTTTTTTCTCGAGAAAATAGATAATTTATAACAACAAGTGTTGTCAGGCGGCGCAATGTGCGACGTCGAAAATTTCCAGTTTTCCGTTGTTGATAAACCCTCCACATCGTTTACAGTATTATTTACGTTCTATTTCCGAAAAAGTCTTAGAAAAAATATTATCTTTGAACAAGTACCCTGAATGCACATTCAACAAAAATATCTAGTTTTGTTTTGTTTTGTTTTTTCTTTTAATATTTTCTTAGTACAAACGATCTGTCGGCTCCAAACCCGCCCTGTATTACTTGTTTTCTAACGTCCGTCTTGCCGAAATGTGTCGTTCAACATTTTGACGTCCATCGATATCGTTCGTGGTTTCTTTTTTCCACTTACTGCATCATACTCGTTCAAATAGTTTCAATGTTGTTTAACTTCTTATTCACAAAACCATTTTTAATCAATTTTGGTAATTTCATTTACTTCCAAAGCCGCTTAGAATTTATTTCATGGTCTTTACAAAATTCTATCAGTTACTGCTGCGCCACCTTAAACGCTGACATCGTCATGTTATTACGGGTTAACTTTTCAACTTGTCGAAAAACGCGCTATAAAATATTTAAAAGTTTTGTTATAGCCAAAACATTTTCTGAGTAAATAATAGAATAATTATCAAAAAACAAATATGTTTAATTTGAATTTTTTCACTCGAAAAATACGTATCCTCGCAATTTTCATTTCATTATGCTGATTTTAACTTTTTGTTTTTGACATTGCGCCGCATGTCGAATTTCTGATCTAACATGCTTTCATTTAACTAATGTAATCTTAAACAATTTTTCATTTTAAAATATGATTTGAATGCAAATTTCTTGAACCCTTTGTGGTACATATTTCATTTTCCTTTGACTTTGATTACCTGAATAACACCACTTGTCTACGCTATTTTGGGACAACCCTCGTAATCGCGTATGCCGAGGCCCATGGAAATCGCGCAGCAGGGAGGCAGTTTTCCATCAACGAGGCCAATGTTCGACTATGGAGACGTCAGGGAGACAGCAGCAGCTACCAAAGACCAAGGTGGCAGAGAGGCGTTCAGCACCTTTCCCCGACTTAGAGGCCGAGCTGCTCATCTGGGTCACGGAGCGTAGACTTCAGGGATATGGTGTTTTTACTGCTGGGATACTCTGAAGATCGCCATGAAGGACCCCAAGGCACGAGACTTCAAAACATTGACGAATTGGTGTTACTCCTTCCTAAAGAGACACAATCTTTCCATCCCGCGGAGGGCCCACATCTCTCAGAAACTGCCTGAGGACTACGAAGAGAAACTCTCCAACTTCCAAAGTTTTGTCATAAAGATGAGGAAGAAATATGGCTACAACTTGACACAGATCGGGAACGCAGACCAGACTCCGCTGACATTTGATCTTCCCGCCGATACCACTGTCAACCCCAAGGGCGCATCAACAGTATCGATCATGACAATGGGCAACGAAAAGAACAGGTTTACCGTGATGCTAGCCTGCACTGCTGCTGGGGAAAAGTTGCCACCGTATGTTGTGTTTAAGCGGAAGATAATGCCGAAACTTCAGTTTTCTAAGGGAATCTATGTGAATTTGCATCCCAACGGTTGGTTTGATGATGACATTACGAAGGACTGAATAAGGAAAGTGTGGGGACGACGACCAGGTACTGACTGGGGCCTGTTAGTGTTGGATGCGTTCCAAAGCTGTAAAGAACATTGTGAAGGAAAATCACAATACAGACATTGCCATTATTTCCGGAGGAATGACCAGTGTTCTTCAGCCCCTCTATGTCAGCGTGAACAAGCCCATGAAAGTCGCACTTAGACGGAAGTGGAATTCATGGATGTGTGGTGACCAGCATACATACACAGCTCAGGGACGCATGCGGAAACCCGAACTTGACACCTTCTGCACATGGATCAAAGAAGCTTGGGAAGAATTCGATCCCCAGATCATCGTCCGTGCCTTCAAGACATGCTGCATCTCAAACGCACTCGATAAATCCGAGGACGACTTTCTTTGGCAGGAAACTCCATCCACATCTACAGAGGACAGCGATGCCGAAGATTGTGACAGAAATGACATTGTCTATGATGACGACAGTGAAGATGACCCCCCCCCCCCGTGCTTAGAGACATCTACAGGATATTCAGTTAAAGGGGCATGGTCACGATTTTGGCCAAATTTTATTTTTCTGTTTTTATTATTTGCAATGCTTTAGGAATGCATTTCTTATTATTAAATGAAGTTTTGGTGCTAGTCGTTGAGTTTTAAGCAAGATACAGGGCTCACAATTCTCCGTCATGTAAACAAGGCTCGTGCCTTGTTTTTGTTTACATAGGTCGAATATACCGGTAAAATAAAAATTCAAGCTATTTTGTCCTACTTATTATTCATTTTAAGCATAAATAAACAGTTCCTAACGATAAATACATTCATTTTTGGTCTTAAACAATTCAACATTCAAAATGTAAACAAACGCTTTGTTTACTTAGCGAAGAATTGCAAGCTCTGTAACTCGTTTATAACTCATTAAATGACACTCAAATTTTGGTTGCCTAATAAAAATGCCGAACTGAAGCATTGTAAACATAAAATCGAAAAAATAATTTTTGACAAAAATCGTGACCATGTCCCTTTAAAGTGACGACGAGGAGTTGAAAGGATTCTAAGTGTTCAGTGCTTAACGTGATCAATGTTATTATTTTGCATGCTGTTTCATTTTATGTGTTTGTCATTTATTTATTTATTTGATTACTTGAACAATGTGTGCTTAAATGCCTTAACATATTTCAATGTTAATTGTCTTCTAATGATATCTGTGTTGCCTTGAACATAATAAATTATATGCAGAAATACGTGTGTTGTTTATAGTACACTTATAGCCTTAGGGGGTGTCTGAGATAACCAAGGTGTCAAGCGTTAGCGTTGTGGAGAACAACAATGGCTTCAATTAACAGAATAGGCTATAGAATTGTTATATTCATAATTATTTGCAAGATCATTACATTATATGCTTTAAAATTAGTCAAATGATTTGTAAACTGTTTTAAAAGACCGGTTACAAATATAGCACGTGGCCAACTAAGCCCGGATTATCTTAACATCTATTAATAACAGTTGTAATAGAGGCGTACCCGGAGATGAAGAATAGGCAGTTCAAATTAATTTTTAAAAGCCATTTTGAAACAGTTTATTGATTAACATACTTTAATTATACATTTTCTTTAATAATATGGTATAACAATGACTTCCTAAGGGTCAAATACGCAGTACAGTTAAGGCGGCCAATAAAAATATAGGCAATTTTTTGTGATGAAAACACGTATACTTTAGTTCAACTGGCATGTCCTTTTTAAAATCAATAACAGTTACTCAAATGCAATATATTTTTAAAATATATTTATAACAGTACAATATTTTATGTTCATAGTGATCACGTGATATGGCAGTAGCATGGTACAAGCAGATGTATTTGTGGTTTTGAGGTCATTTAAAAAATTCAATATTGCAAGGGCATAATCATGTTAAAATTCACAACTGAATTATAAAAAACTTGATGTTATATCGTAGATTTTGAAAAACGGTGCGAACTTTATAAGATAAGAATTTTTGTTAGTAGAAACCGTGATTTATAATGCATATGTTGAATAATTTTGAAGGTCACATGGTTAATTTAATTAATTATAATTAATTTGTAAGATTTTACAACGATCGTAGAAGTTTTTAAGTAAAATAGCATATTTCAAATTCACCCATAAAAGTTTGTCAGGATTAGGTAGGTGTATGCCCTTGCAATTAAGTGATTTATTTAGGTACTCAGCTTTCAGATATACGATATTTTTTACAAAACCGAGGTTGCTTCTTTATACGATGCATGCTTTTAACAAATTGAAAATAAGACTATATAGGTAGCATTCTACTAAAAACAATGTTAAACAAAATATCCATTTATAATTTTCCGTTAATTTATGACATTTATTTTTCTTCGCTATAAAACTGCATCAGAGCTTTCAATGACTTAACTTAGTGCGTCATTTTAAAGCATATGACGTCATATTTTGTAGTACAGCTAGAACGAAATCTCGCTTATTTTTCAGTGTGTACGATATAACGGACATCAAAATTGTAAGTAATATTATTATATAGTTGTTTTTAATTAAAAGATAAGTATAAGTTAATTTTGCTAATAAATAGATTAATAAGTATTTTCGGGGTTTGTAATATATTGTGATGTCATAATGCACATTTCCCGTACTTTTTGTTTGAACAAAATTTATTGACAGCCTTAAGGAAGGAGTCTTTTTATTATCAAACATACTTCTTATAATAAGAAAAGCATTAAATTTTGACACAGTCAAACGGATCATATTACTTAATGATTCTATCAGTTTAATTAAATTTGACCTTTTTGTTTTCGGATAAAGGTCAGGTCAAGGTCACTACCTTTTCCTCAACGTAAATACTGATAAAAATAAGGGTAGCTCTTTATAGTTCTATAGACATTTGTTTAAGATTTGAAGATTCAAATCTTTAATGAAATCATAGATTATGAGAGTGTCTATTAGCTTATACTACTAAATTGGAATAAATATTTATACTAAAATTGATATTGCTTAGCCCGCATTTCCTCTAATTTTCTTCAATTTTGATGAAATTTTGATTATTTTTTTATGCTTCCAATAATAAAATATTTCTAATTTTTATGTATTATGAAGACTTTCTATAAAGATATAAATTGACAGAAAAGCTAATATATTGACCGTTTCATAAGAGAGAAAAACTGATTTTAGTGATTTTTTCACAAAAATCAATGTATAGAATGGGCGCTTTAAAAAGCTTATAAAAATATTATTTGATAGGCAAATCATATTTTAAAAACATATTCTGAAACCCAAGTATCATATTATTAGTTCACATTAGTAAAAAAAATCCAACATTATTGTTATTGTTTTTAAAATGCTAAAACAGACTCATTATATATATGTAATCTGCAGCAATTCTGAATTGCGCAACATGTGATATTTTCCTACGCCAATATTACGCCAAAAATATAGTCCTTGTTCCATTCTAAACATTGATTACATTTTTCTATGCCAAGTTGTATGATAGTAAAAAAGAAAGAAAAATATACTATTTTAATTTCCTTTCATCTTGATTTAATGAACAAATAATCAAATTTACGTTTGACAAGTCGAAAACCAGAAAAGACTCCTTCCTTAAGGTATCTCACTCCTCATGTTTTGATTGCATTGCGCAGATGATCATTATATTTGAAATGAATATGATTTTATTTATTTAATCATCACAGATAGATTATTATTTCATAATTACACAACATTCATAAAGGAAATCCATTTGAATTCAAAAAACAAACAAGTTTTTTGGGGAACTATTTTTTCGTGCGGAAGGTTTTTTAGACGAAAATGACAGAAACAAGCAATTTTATGAATTTTCAATATACTTTTCTTTTTATTATACTTTATTCATTATTCACATTTTTAACATTTGATAGGTTTGTAACATATTTTATAGGTTCTGTGTGACATGTACAAAATGAAATCTTGAGAATGTGATAGCCGTTTAGCATGAAATTATGCAAATATATAGAACATGTCTGAATTTTTTTAAGCCAAATTTTGCGAGAATTTTACCTTTGAAGCCCTATATCTAAAATTTGACATCACTGACTCCCATGTTATATTATGTCAAAATGATACTGAATACATATCTAGGCAAACTGGATTAATCTTATAAAATTCTTGATATTCAAAAAGTTTTTATTTCAAATCAAATTGTAACTATTATAGAAATTGTCTATTTTAAGTGCAAAAAGGTCACAAAAAAATTTATGCAGCTTCGTACAAATTTTTTGCGTAATCCCTCTATTCAGTGTGACCATTGTGCATAATTAAAAACAATATTTGAAGAAATAAGTTTGCTTTATCAAAAATACTGACAACAAATCCTAATCAAGATGAAATTGCATTTTAGGTGCGAAAAGGTCAAATTAAATAGGCCATAACTCAGAGGGATGGATACTGACCCCCCATTATCTTTGTATTTTTTAAGTATGTTTTGTCTACAGATTTCAATGATATACTTCTCAAGAAATTCTTGATACAACAACATTGAGGAGTGGGATACCTTAACTGTGTATTAATATATATATATATATATATATATATATATATGATAATGAAGTAATGTTACGATGTACAGCGGGGTATCGGTTCTGTCTGTGGTCAGCTAAGGAAATACGCCTTCATGATTTCCCGTGCTTCACCTAGAGAAAAAAATGTATCAAAATCCTAAAGGGATGTATTATACGCACCCCTTTCTCACGGTAAAAAATGCTAAAAAGTGCGTATTATATTCACCAGATTACGGTAATTAGTGTATAAACACAAGCCCATTTAAAACAGATTTGCAACCTGAACATTATTATAAAGTTTCTGTCTGCCATTCTCCTGTTAACCTTATATACTTGTACATGCATATGATTGTTTACATTTACTTGTACTGATAAAATCTACTGCTTAAAGTTAATGAAAAACTGAACTGAATATGACACTTTTTTAAACTTTTAACTTGAAAAAAGTAATTGAAATGTAATTGTAAATACATGATATTTTTTGGAATGTATTTAAATACATTCAATTACTTGTAATTGAAGGGAGACTTAATTACAACTTACTTCCAATTACTTAAAAAAATGTAATTTATTACACTATATTACAAATACTTCTTTCAATTACCCCATCCCTGCTTATCAGTGCTTATTTCTATGCTGTATTTTATGCTTGATCTGATGTTTGATCGACTATCAATTCACAACTGGGTTATAATATCTGAATCTCATTGGAGGATGGGTATACTACTGGTTTCACACCTTATCCAACCCTTAAAGAAGTTTTGCCCTGGGTCCACAGGACACATTGAAGTTGTGCGAGTGGTTTACGACACAACCAAGACCAATTATGCAGTTTATTACAGGTGTGTAGCATTCACTTGTTTTCTCGTTTCGATACACTAAAGGTATCGGTAAGATAGATTGGAGTTAAAATTTGAAATATTTGTAGGTCTTTTGGGAAAATCACAATCCCACTCAAGCGATGCGTCAAGGGAATGATACAGGAACTCAGTACAGATCTGGGATTTACTATTACGATGAGGAACAAAACAGACTGGCAGAAGCCTCCAGAGATATGTATCAGAAGAAACTGGATGATAAAGGACTCGGGAATTCATTCCCGTCCCAGAGTTTTATTATGCTTAAGACTACCACCAGCAGCATTTACACAAGAATCCCAAAGGCTATTGTGGACTTCGGGGTACAGGGGTCCTGTGTGTCCTGTGTTGTCCTGTGGGGTTATTCTCTAAAGAGAAGAGTGAATAATAATTAACTATTTGTCTTTAATCCTTAGTATTTATACATTTTGAAGGTTTTGATATGTTATTACCATACAATGTTTCGTTGAAACAAGACTTTTCAATGCACATTTTGCCGTGATAAAGAGTTTATCATGGTGTAATTGTTGTTTCAAACAGTTGTTGATCCTAGTGTTAGTGGTATGATATACATGTAGTAGTACCAGGAGCCTCATAGTTAACTTGATTTATATCAACTACATGTATAATTAACAACATAATAACACTTATTGTGTGTAAAATCATGAAATTCGATTAACATGGACATTAATTTATACATGTATGCCAAGCTAGTTTGCTTCCTACGTAGGTTCTTAAATTTTCGACGGATCAGTAACAATGAATATAAAAAATATATCAATTCAACATGCTGTTATCTTATCAGTCGAACATACAATGAAAGTATGTTGTCGCCACTCCACGCTGACCCATGGCTGATAGATCTAATTTTAGGAAAATGTCACCAATGCAATGCTTGTGTCTATGCATTTCCGTGTTTCATATCCACAAACGTGTTGCAGCTAGCTGAGTCGGGTGGAACATTATATTTGCCATCAAAATAATGTGAGTAAAATTTTAAAAAATGCTAACAAAACGCTTGTTACTCTTTGATTATCCTTAGATAGATACTTATGTAATGACTGAAAATTATATAGAGAAACTAACATGACGTTTGATGTTCAAACCACAGAGGAAACGTTTCGAAAGACGTATAACAGCTTTTAATCAAAATAGATCAATCAATCAATTCATCCATCAAATTTTTTGTTGTTGTAAAAACATATATAAAAGACATCTATTAAACAGCTGTATAGCGATGACATCAAATTTCCGTGTCTCTAACAGAACGACCTTGTAGTAACCTTATCGTAGACTAGGCCACTCTTGTCTCGTTAGCACAGCCACTGCGGAAATGATAGGAACGGTCTTGTTTGGTCTGTGCCTTATTCTAGGTAAGAAACGCTTGTAAGTATATTACCTATACTCATCTTCTTAAGTTTCAATTTAGAATTTTTAAACACAACGTGTATCATTTAGTCATTGTAGTCTAATTTGGACAGAGAGTACTAGCTGTGATGCGTTAACTTGTATTTAAAGGTAATTGACCGTTTGGTCAATACCCATTATATATTCATGACTATATCTAAGGACTAACAAAGTGAATAAATAATTGTTAGTGTCTACATGTAAAGAAAGCAAATGAATCGCACCCAATAATATGCCAGGGGTAAACAACGAGCAACGATTTTTTTTTCTAGTGGCACACGATAAATGACATTGTTTCTTAGTATTAATTTTATTAATTACAGTATGTCTGGGTCTTCTTTTTTAAATGTTTTACTAGACTTTGACCAGCGCGCGTGCACGGGTTGACTCTACCACCCAGCATTTATTGGAAACTTAAGAAATTGAAAGTGCTTGATACATAAAAAGAAACATACTTTTTTGGTCATCATATCCCAACATATCCTAGGCCTCAACACACTAAAGATAACAGAATTGTACAATTAACTACATGTATAGATAATTTTAAAAAGTGAAAGAAAGTCACCGTGATCTCTATATATATTGTTGACATTTACATATCCAAGCTTTAACCCTACAATAATGCTATTAATTTCACCACACTCTGCTTAGTACTGTGTTTAGGGACATGCCTTCATCACAGCTAAAATGCCTCCCATATACCCGTAACCTTAGCAAAAAACTGCAGAATCGCTCAGAAACGATTTTGAGAAAATAAATGAAACTTCATTGAAAATAACAGTGTAATTATTCATAACAAACCATTTAGAGGATGTGAATACATTTCATCTAAAATATTAATTCATGTTAATGAAAAATCCAACACTTTTTCACCAACGTTTTTTACTTGCTTCAAATTTATACACCATGTTTACATTCGAAACTCTCGGAATTTTTCATATCAAACGCACTGAGTTAGAGTTATCTCTCGTATTTTCTCTGATGAACAGAATTTACAGGTATTTGTATTATCGTTTCTGGGTAAATCCATGCAAATGTGATATTGTCGAAACATAAACTAAAGAGCCTTTCCGGTAATGTGATGTGCATGCGCAAGATTGTAAAATCCAAAATCCAGCCGATTTCCGGAATTTTAAAAGGAATTTTCGTTGATTATTAATTAGCGAAGCTTGATGGAGAAAAAATAAATACAAATTGGTAATCTCCAAGTACCAATTATTTATAAAATATATAAAACAAAAGACAATACTCTTTCGATTTCTTGGTATTAAAGCCCAAAAATTCGAGTTTGTTATTTAAATATAGTAGTTTAGATATAGATTTGCAAAGCATAAACAAGGCAGAAACAATGTCATTTATCTTGTCTAAAAAATAAAAAACTTCGTATCTCGTTTTTTGCTCCTGGTATTTTATTGGATGTGATTCTTTTCTTCTTTTCATGTTGACCTTATCAATTATTCGTTCATTTTGTTAGTCCTCGGATATAATCATGTATATTTTCAAAAGTGTTCAGAATCACAGATATGCCTCTTTGTTGATAACTTAAACTGTTGCCGTCGCTGAAACTTGTTCAATGAATGCAGAATCCTTCCTCACTCTGTTATTATCTCAGATCTATATTAACCATGTACCGCTGAAAGATGCGCTGATCTGTACTTGCTCTTTTACCGTATTTATTTTAGTTTTTTCTGCATCATTACAAAATTACAACACTTGTATATGTTTTAAACTTATTCTTTTTCGTCAGCTGATGTTGTTGGACATGATACCTTAATCTGCAATGAGTCTCAATGTAAGTGAAATATTTTACATAAAATAATGAATCTGTTCTATTTATAGTTGCTTTTATGGCATGTGCTATCAATAAACGTGTAAACAATGGTTGATTCTTTAAAAGGTATATCATGTCATCACTGCACTAATCACGATCCTTGTCTGCCAAAGATGAAACTTACATGCTACACATTCGTGAAGAGAGGTGGGAGCGGCGGCAATGGTAATCACGGAGACCGTAACTGCGTATGTCAACCGGAAGACTACTGTGATGGATTCTATTCATGTCACAATTGGCCTTGTCCGGACTCTGGTAACTGTTTAAATGTACATTTGTCTTACCGACATCCTTGACTTTATGAATTTTTATTATTGTGCAACTTTAACGATATATTAAAAAAAAATTCCATCATAATACTTGTATTTCCATATTCATCATTCATACTAATACGTACTTCAAAATTGAAGTATTTGGTAATCTCTTTCCCATCCCTTTCTCCGATTGTTAACATGGTTAAAGTGAAGGTCAATTATAAACTTGACTAACATATTTCATAAGATATATAGATCTTTCAAAACACAGAAAGGATCAAGAGCATGTTTGATAGGCCAATCAACTTTAATAAAAAAAAATTACATCTGTTTGCATGTGTTCTACAGATTTGCTTCAGTGTGTGATGAATTGAAAGATCATCCAGGTACAAAGGATATTAAATAATAGTAGAAGTTTAATTAATTTCACCTTTCATCAAACTCAGTATACATGTATAAACGTCTTTAATATAGCAACATTGAAGCGGATATAAAATGACTACCATGTCCCTGACACATTTTTACATATCAAAGGTCAATCTCATTTTACACTTAAACAATTATGAAAATATGATCCATGTAGAATTCAATAATTTTATTTATAAAAATAATATTAGATTTCTTCGATATTAATAGAGAAAATTTAGACTTCTTTGATATTACTCGTTATTTGCGTAAAAATAGTTTCTACTGGCGATATAAATAGAAGTGAAAAATACAGTAATCAGGATCTGACATCTCTCTCTAGATGGCAATTGCACTTTTTTATCCAATATATGATTATATATATCCGATAACAAACAATTGTAAGATAAAATGGTTAAATTTATATCAGAGACAATCATTTATTAAAGTTTTGCGATTTGTTTGTTGTCTACGATTTCTCAAATCCTTGCAGACCTAAATGTATCAGTGACAATAATTGCATCACAATACAGTGATATTGTCCAAAAATTCCTTGACCTACAGGGTTCATCCCACAGTGTAATATATGGAACCATAGATGTACCTGTGTCCATCGAGACGAAACTTGTTCCGGAAGAGATGTCAGCACCTGTAAAATTACAAATTGCCATTCGCAGGAAAAACTATATTGCGACCATGGGATTTGTTCTTGCAAGTCGCTCAATTACTGCAACCAAGACAACTCTGACTGTGCGAACCATTCCTGCAATGCAGACTTAGGAGAATCTCCATTCTGTAACGTCACGCGATGTCAATGCGCAGTCGTCGTGGACACATGTCAAGGAAGTGACACCAGTTCGTGTCAACATCTAAACTGCAACGGGCAGTTCATGCACCAGATCTGTAACAATGGAGTGTGTCAATGTCAGCTGAATCCGTGTGAGTTCCTTTGGTGTAATTTTCTTCTCCTTCTTACATAAAAATCCACAGTTTTGGATTTAGATTTTCTCTTGTATGTTTACCAGCATGTAGTTCGGTGGTTGAATGCACAGAGACAAACACTGCGATGCAGATCGGAACCATTACATTAGAATGCAAATCTCAATACGGCCTCTTTACAGACTGCGAAAACGGAAGGTGTCAGTGTTTTCAGGTATTGGGTTTGCATTGTTTTCAAACTGTTTCACCCTTTTGATTTTTAACTTTGAATTTAAACAATTTTGGCGTTTTTGAAACTTAAATCAATTTCACTCAAATAGAATACTTCATCGACGACGACAGCACTATCTACACCACTTACAGTACCAACAACAGCAGGTACAACAAGAAGTACAACACCACAAAAACAAACAACAACAATAGCAAGTACCATACCACAACAAACAACAACAAGTACCGGCCCAAAACAACCAACAGCAACAAGAGATACCATAACTCATCAAACACGTATGTTAATGCATTTTTTTAATCGGGTAAACATTTTTCTAGTACAACTTAAGAAACCGTTGAAAAACTCTGACGATAAAACGATCGCTTAATCATCAGAAGGCCATACATCCATCCCATCCCCCTCCCCGAAAAAAAAAATAACAATACGTAGTAGTTTCCTCATATTAATATTGTTGGTCATGTGCACATATCCGATAGGCGTGGCCACTATGACCACACATTGGATAACTGCACATAATGAACAATATAGTATGGGATAAGTTATATACTTGTACCATAGTTTACTATTATTCATTATGTTTGATTATAGTTATACGGACGTGCACTTGCCTGTATACAATTTGCTGGTCTTTACATTACACTTTGTACTACATGAATATTTATTAACATGAATTTCTATCCCCAAAAATGAATAAACGTATTCATTATTCTTTAGAAACTTTTTAAAATTCTTACAATTAAATGTTTAGTCTGTTCATTGTGGTATTTGAAATTTCATTTTCTGACTTCAATTACCGAAATTTGCTTCAAAGAATTTAACTAATAAGTATCTAAAATTATATTTGGTTGATGATGGTACAGACATTGTAGTTACTCTTTTTAAAAATTCTGTTTCATACTCAGTATCAATAATACATCTGTTGGCAAAATTGATCGAAAAACATTAAACAATATACAATGGTTTCAAATCAATCCAACAAAAGCAAAAGAAAAACAATAAACAAACAAACCAACAACAACAACAAAAAAACAAACAAACAAACAAAAACGAAAACATTAAAAACAAATAAGGAATCATTCTTTGAGTATTATGAGGTGAAGGGCTTTATGATAGATTTGATCACGCCCCGACCGAAATTATCACCTCATAATATTCAAAGAATGATTCCTTATTACTTATATTTATATAATTTAAAACCATCGTACGATTAAATATTTAAATATAAATAATCCAACCCCGCAGACGCCTCAATTTGGCGTCATTTGTATTATGAGTTATAGAGTACTAAATCGATACGTAGTGTTATCACAGACAAAGACACTGGAAAATGTAAATATAAGAATGATAAATGTATGGCGCAAAACCATAAAGGTTAAACGTTAAATCCGAATGGCCACCACTACTCACTATATATAGAAAACAAGTTAACTATTCAAACGCGTATAAAAGATAAACCTGGGCTCCGTTTTACAAAAGACCTTTCGACAAAGTCATAAATATTTTCAGTCTTACGAAAGATATAAAAAGAACAAAACTTAGACAGAACTTTGTTTATACAACTACTCTGATGTTCATGATGATATTCTACAACCATGAAAATAAAACATTGATTAGTTTGGGATTGATTAGCATTCATTAATTTGGTCGTAAGTCGTAAGTTTTTTTTGTAAATCGTAGCCCTGCATATCAATCAGACTCTCGTTGTCCGTCATGTTCTTATCTGTTGTTTGATCGTAACTATTTCAGCTTCTGCAACCACCGATCTTCCCACTCCTACAGTGGAGGAAGTACTAACAACAATACAACCAATAATCAATGCATCCATTGATCCTAACGGTACTGGTCAGTTATGGTATAGTTAATATTAAACATGATTATGTTAAAAATTATGATAATACATGAATGCATGTTTTGATGCAAAATAAACACCATCTGTACATTTAGCTGTAGATCTAAGCACTAAGGGAAGTTCCTTACATAAAAAATGAAAGATTTGGCACTAGTTTTGACTGATTGACCGTAGAGCTACAGCTTTGCGGCTACGATATTTTGTGTCCTTACTTCGTAGTAATAACTGCAGAATGTTCATATGGATTGTATTATAAACGTTATTTAGTTGGGGTTTTTTTAAAACATACTAGTACACGTGAAAAGCTGTGACGATGATTTGAAACAATGTATATTTAAAAAGCTTCATTTGAAACTGACACTTGATCGACTTTGAACATCTTTCAGCCTGTGCCTCTAGGATAGACTGTAATCAACAGAACACCCATGCTACGTTTTTGCCCTTCAACATGCCGTGTCCTGTAGATCACATTGACTGTGTTAACAACAAATGCTTCTGTAGCGTAGACAAGGTCAAGTTTAGGTTTATTATTGGTTGATTGACAAGTTTTTAAACACTCCTTTAAATACTAAGAATTCAATTATTTGTATGCCTCTGATAATTTGAGGGGGTATTAAAGCTATACACGCTATAATTTGCGTCAATTTTGAATAAAGGGGAAAATGTATGTGTTTGATTACTAATAAAAGTTACCTTTATTCTGTTAATTATAATGCTCAATTCGATCACGTAACAAATATATCAAATATTAAACAATAAAAAATATTTATTTTCCTGCCAGGAAAGTAATGCCTCCTCGTGAATATCAATCTATCACGTGATATCGACAGCTAAATTTAGCCTATCATACCAAAACTGGTGAAGGGTCAACATCTTCATAATTGTGATAGTTTCACAAAGGAAAGGATATTTTCAGTAAAGCATAAGATTGTCCGATATACGAGTACAAACAAAAGAAAAAAATACAAGCCTGTGAGTGGATATGAATACTTCCTTTAAAAAAATGACGTAGACCTGTGTTTTTCCCCTATGTGCTATTTATAGATCCTATAAGTGTTAATGCAGAAGTAAGGGTATCGTGAATGGCAAGCGTATTTTACTCATTATACATGTATGTATTTCAAATTAACAACTGTTAAGCATATAAAAATCAAGTTGGATATTTAAGTAGGCAAACAATAACGACCACCTAGTTCTCCGCGGACATGCGCAATGAGGTCGGTTTGCTCTTCCTTCATCAATATTCATGAAAAGGTGTATTTTCCTGGCAGGAAAATAAACAATTAAAAATCTATATCTTTGTAACGAGATGGAATTCACCCTTGTAATTTACAGATTAAGGATAACTTTTATAAGTAGACAAACACATGCGTTTTCACTGTCATTCAAAATTGACGCAAATTATAGCGTGTATAGCTTTAAAAAGAAGAGTATAGACAATTTTTTTAAAAACATCTTAACCTTTGCGCTGCTGTATTGTTATCATATAAGAAGAGCAACCTCTGCTGAAATGTTTTAGATAGATCATGCTGAAGACATCAATTCTGCAACAATGTACAAAATCTTTATTTACAAAGCTATGAATAGGAAACTTTTCAAGGTTATAGAGCAAAGTTTTTTTGTTATTTTTGCAAGATTTTCATTCATTTCATTAAGTAGTGCTGCCGTGGAAACCATTTAGTTTACTTATTGCGGAAAAAAAAGTTAAAATATTTTTAAATTAATAGCTTTATTCAAAGTAGTGAATCAGAGGAAAATTGATTTGAATATGATACAAAAAGTACAGTTACTGTAACAGATAAGACAAATATTATTTCATTATCAGAAAATTTTCATTCCATTAGACAAATCTCGCCTGGTGATTGACACAATAAAGGAAAATATTCACACTCATCATTAATGAAATTCTTGTTACTATTTCACTGTTAAAAGTCTTATGATCAATAATTTTTCGACAGCAACTTTTTTGGGGCTTTTCAAAAGATAGTTCCAAGGTTATATACAAAAAGATCAAGGTCCCCATAACAAATTAAAACCCAATACATTTTCAACGTTAATAGGAGAGTTTATGTTGACAAGTTAATCAATGCCTTGTTAGTTCCTTCATGTGGTGCTTCTAGTTTCTTGAAAATTTTGTTGATATGGTATACTTAGTCTAGAATGTTTACAGATTTCGTCTAAATTACTCGTTTTGCAGGGCAAATACATGTATGTTATAAAGTGATCATTTTGGATTAACATATTATATAAAAATGAAATGATAGACAATGTTTTCTGAAAAGTAGCTTATAAGATACATTTAGGTTTATAACGGGTTCAATGGCATTATTTTAGATAACTACAACAACTCCTAAACCTACCACCACCTCCACCACCGCTGGTAAGTATATTTATGTAATTAAGCGTCATTTCTGGTCCCATCGCCATTTAAAAAAGAAAACGATAAACGACAATCAAATAATTTCTATTATTCACTCTTATCATAATCTGTATGAAAAAAAAATCGAGGCAAATCGATATGAAAGATGTTCCTTTTTAGCCGGGCTCTGCTGAAAGCAGAGTCCTGGCTATAGGCAGGCAAATCGCCAATGTTACTATAAATAGCACAAGTAAACAAAAAACCAAACAGCGTCAAGGTAAAGCTTCCGCTATACCAAATAGTTACACAAAGAGCCACGTTTTGTCAAAAGTGTTGGCATTTTGTTTCTTCTTTTTAAATTTCGAATGAATTGTCTATCTTGTTTAGTTTTCTTATTATTAACGTGTTTATAAAACGTTACTATGCATTTTGGACACATACAATGCGCATGAATTTCCATGAACTACTTTGCTGCGCGATAAAGAAATGGGGATTGAATATATAATGCTTGTTGCAAAATTCAAGGCAGCAACTGTTGAACTTTTTAACTTCTACTAGACAGACATATTTTTTGTTTATAGCCGCTTACAAAATTTGGTCGCTCTCTGATGCTTTGCCAACATTAAAAGCATGAGAGAGAGAGAGAGAGAGAGAGAGAGAGAGAGAGAGAGAGAGAGAGAGAGAGAGAGAGATGTTCAATCTTTACTACACAATATGCATAAAGACACACTAAAAGAGCCCGGCTTTCAGTACTTCAGTACTTTGATTATTGCTAGTAAATATTAGGATTTTAGTATATACGGGTATGATTTTCAGATGTTTGACATGAACAAAATTTTAACTCTTTGCATGTATTTATTAATTAAAACTCCTGCCACAAACTAAAAGGTGACATATACCTCAAAATTTTGTTTTATTAATTCCATACAAGCTCGATCAATTTCCTGTCACCAGTGTGGGGATCCAGACGCGAATCTACCGTGTGACTTGCGAACTGTTTACATGGGTCAGCCATCCCAATGCAGTACTGGCAGTTATTGTATGACGGATGTCGTCCAAGGCTCTGATGGTACCGTCGCCATCTACAAAAGGTACAGCTATTGTCTGTATCTCAATTAAATCTGCTTATGATCTTAGAAAGAGTAAAGATGTTTCAAATATCACCGTTATTGTGTATTATAGTTGTGTAAAGGAACTGGCGACAAAAAGGTCCAGCTATGACACTCTATCCCTCATTTGTACATTGTATATCTAAGAAAGTGAAAAGATACTTAGAACTGTGTTATAGTTAAAGTGTGTGGACGAGTTGACGTTTCGTAGCCATGGTAACTAGTGGATGAAAGTGTAAAGATATTTACTTCTAATGTCGATATAACTCTTTAGGTGTGTGGTGAGTTGACGTTTCGTAGCCATGGTAACTAGTGGATGAAAGTGTAAAGATATTTCTAATGTCTATGTAATTGTTTAGGTATATGGACGAATTGAAGTTTCGTAACCATGGTAATTAGTGGATGAAAGTGTAAAGATATTTACTTCTAATGTCGATATAAATCTTTAGGTGTGCGGTTGAGTTGACGTTTCGTAACCATAGTAACTAGTGGATGAAAGTTTAAAGATACTTCAAATGTCTATGTAGTTTTTAAGGTTTGTGGGCGTGTTGGTTTTCGTAACTATGGTAACTTTTGGATAAAAGTTTGAATAATTATGCTTCTTTTTTCGATGTATCTGTTTAGGTATGTGGATAAGTTGACGTTTCATAGCCATGGTAACTAGTGGATGAAAGTGTAAAGATACTTTTTATGTCTATGTAACTGTTTAGGTGTGTGGACGGGAATTGACGTTTCGTTACCAAAGTTACTAGTTGATGAAAGTGTAAATTATTTACTTCTGATGTCGATGTTACTGTTTAGATGTGTGGACGAGTTGACGTGTCGTAACGAGTGGATGGCCCAGTCGTCTGATCAGGACCGCTGTCTGCGGTACGCAGAGGGCGCTGTACCGGGGCAGTACACGTGTCATTATTGCTGTACTGTTGATGGATGCAACTCAAACATTGTTCCAGAAGCCAGAACTTTCTACAGTACCTCTTCCTCCATTAATAACTAATAAAAAAATCAATGTGATTAGTTCTTTAAATTATTTTTTCACTTTATGCTATAGTATGCAGGAGTTAAGTCTTACAGTCCAAGCACAGATAAAAGAGAAAAATAATTGAAGTTCCTCCGTATGGACTTACAGTGGGAAAGAACAATAGATATGTTAAATATTTGCATATCTATTGTTCTTTCCCACTGTAAGTCCATACGGAGGAACTGCAATTATTTTTCTATAATCGCAATTGCTCTGTCTGTATACTATGACGTCATAAAGGTGTGACTTTTCCATGACGTTATAGATTTCAACCACTTTACGATACATCATGTGTTTTTCTCCAACTTCATAAAACTGATGTATTTTTAAATTAAAACATGTCTTATAATAACATTTTAAAGGAATTATTGTTATAACATACATCATTGATTCTGTTAACAAATCTATGTGCATTAAAATGATACATTACAGTCTAAATGTTTATTTTTGATGCAATAGCTAAATGTCAAGGTCTAGGCTAATACAGGGTATTTGCGAGTGGTAAAATGCAAATATAAGTAATAAACAACGATTATTTAGTGAACATGGCGTTATGAATAGCAACTGCTCTGCTGGCATATTTTCCATGATGCGCTAGCGCGCATCATGGAATATGCCAACAGAGCAATTGCTATTCATAACGCCATGTTCACTAAATTACGTTGTTTATTTCTTAAACAAACACAGGTGAACAACAAACATGCAATAATAACATATCAAATTTTATTATACTTTCATGTTAAATACTGAAATCTGATTGGTTTAGACGCAGTTGATAATCCGTTCTATTACCCTCAGCGTTAGCAACACACTTGGCAACGGGTAACACAACAAATTGTTACATGCGCGTAAATTATGCGCGTACGGTTCACCGTAGAGTTCACGTCATTTCTATATAAAAGCAGTGAAATTGTCTTTAATATTAAGACATTCAGTATAATAAAATAAATAGTGCCTGTTTGGGAGCATAACAGTTGTCAACCTCCGCTTCGCGTCGGTTGACAATGGTGTTCTCGGGGTGTCAATTTCAACTGTTATCCTCCCAAACAGGCACTATTTATATAATATATAATATTGAATAAAACTGGCTCAGTCATCCATGTATAAATAGATAGACTTGCTGGATTGAAGAATTCTCATGGAAGAATCGCCCCGATATATGAGATATCGCTACAACGGAATAAAATGGAACGAACATACACATGTACGTGTATATAGATTCTGTTGTTATTATCATAGTACAGTTTAATATTTCCTTAGAAAATAAGATGTAAAGCAGGGATCTTTGTATTTGAAATGTCCATTTCAACGGACAACTCTAATTTGTTGCTACAAGTATTTAGTATGTAAGGCAAATAAAACAAATTCAACACTGGGGGCGTTATAAACAAATACATTATGATTAATGACAACAATATAGACACATTTCTTATATATCCGGACGCTTCACCTATCCGCCTATCCGGACAACTTGACTTGGGAACACAAGCGTCCGGAGAATTGAAGCTCCACTGTAAATTACGAAAATTCATTGTCCAAGTATGACTCTTCTTGCCAAAACGAAACTGCTACTTGTCAATTCACCAGTCTTCTATTATTTCAAATTTATAAAAATGAAACTAGCTGTTTTCTAATTTCGAACAACATCGGTTTATTGTGGTAATGTTTCCTTGTCGTCAGTAAAAGCGTTCGCCATTCTACTGACTCAAATATAGCCATAGCAATAATGGCTGCGGCTATCTTTCCTATAATATGTTTTTTCAATTGACATTATCAATGAATATCCAATACAATTCAAAAAGTGTGATTAATTTGGTCTAAATTAAAGTCTTTGTGTTGGAGCGTTGCTTTTAAAAGACAAAAAGACGGAAGTCGCTTACACAAAGTATAGATTGCCCGAACTCTAACTTATTAGACGGGGTCACGTCTATTGGTTTACTGTCAGCCGAAGTCTCAAACCGGAAGGCACGCGTATAACACGTGAATTGAGTCTACGCGTAAGAAAATAGTGCAGAAAGTTTTCACGCATTTCAGTAAATATGTATCATAAAAACACGCATTGAATCTTTTTAAGTCCTCTGTGTATAAACAAAATTCTATTTAGAAAATGAAATAGTTTTATTGATCAAAATATTCTTGCTCGGGTTCAAATGTGGAATGAGTTACGTAACTCAATGCACAGCGCCGTTGACGATTCAGTTGGTGTACGAGCTCATTAATCAATAGAAGAGGTTGATGGTGGAATAGAAATTAATTTACAAGTTCCCAAACGCAATGTGCCATTTTTGAAAAGTTGTGAATTTCATTTTGACAATCTTTTACCTGAATACTACCAAACTTCATGCGCAAGCCGCAGTTAAAATCGGTACGGGTTTTACACAGATGTTTTACAAATTAAATAGGTGTTTCATTGGCTTCCAGTCTACTTGCGGTATGACTGCTGCTCGTCTCTAAAGGAATTTTGTACAAAGAAAATAAAAACAAGTCTGAATTTGCCTTCTCGTTCGTTGGCTCTTTAGTTGATTAAACTGAATTTAAATTTTAAACAATGCAAAAATCAATAATTATTTTAGATTATACATTTTGGAAGACTTTTACATCATATAATGTATACAATCTTATCGATTGAAGAACCAAGTTAAATGTTAATGTTCATGTTTTCCGGCTTAGTTGGAATCAGGCTTGGGGTGAATTACATTGTAAAATAATGAATTACATTACCATTAATTACTTCATGAATTAGGGCATTAAATTACCATTACCATTACTTAATTTTCTTGAAGTAATGCATTACATTACCATTACATGAGTAAAGTATTGCATTACCGTTACTTTGTGAAAAGTCAATAAGTTTTTAAAAAGTAATTTAAAAACTAAATAAAAAGTTTTTGTAAATATTTCATAAATAAAACATGCTTAAAATTTTTACAGGATCATGTTCACTATCAGGTTCAAATTTAATGACTTATACAAGATTGCTGTTGCACTTGTAGTTCTCAATGTAAGGTTGGTCCCGTAACATTTACACGCTAATGGTGGAGTTGACAATCTCTGTTATTTATGTCTCTGATTTTCGGAGTATGATTTTTAATGAAAGGAACGGTTGTATCGTAATTCGTGTATGTGATGCATGGGTTTACACAAAAAGTAGTAAGTGCCGAACGGATTTATTTTTACCTATTAATTTTGCATGAATCGCAAATGAAGAAAATCGTGTCAGATAAGTCGGTCTTAAAAATCAAAATGGCGACCGTGACAAATCTTTTTATTGTCATGTTCTTGGAATCTTATTGTAAAAAAAAAATGTTTCTAACGTCAGGTGCATGCCTGTGTTTGTTATTGGTATACAAATGTTCACATTGTTTGTTAATTCAGGAGTTTGAGAGTTTTCGGGGTTTTCATAAAACTTTTATTACGGATACCGTTCGACTTGTGGATTTTCTCTTGGATCACAAAATTGAATAAATCTAATGATTAGAATTATCTACTTTGATATAGTTGTTTGATTTTCCTGGTTAATAGTAATTTTTAAAAATTTTCCTTGGGGTCTTATTTTACATAATATACCGTTGTGTGAATTTTCTACAATTATGAAGGTATCAAATTAAAGATCTTGTAGATATAAACAATGTCATATTTTGTCATTGTCGGGATTGAGTAAAATTTAGACAAAGTATCAGACAATTACAAAAAAGCCGAATTAACATACATGTAGATTGTAACAACTAATTGAAACTCATAAATTTTGGAAGCATATTCGAGGAAATCCAGGACAATTACAAATTCAAACCTTCAAGACCCCGTTTGTCAGGACTCTCAGTACTTTGATTTTTTTAATTGTCATTATTTTAGAATTCATTTATATGAATAGAAATATTTCTTATGAAATTCCAAACAAAAACCATCGTATCGCATTATGTAGAGGATGTTCAATGAACAGTTGCATACAAGAAGAAATCAAAACATGGAATTGGTCACCATAGAAAAAATTAATAATAAAATTATTATTTAACCCGCGTTAGCGGGTTATGTATTTTTTTCTGCAAAGATCGCTTCCTTCATAACCCGCATGAATCACCGAAGAAAGCATTTTTTATATTAACATCTTTCTTTTAACTAACTTATAAATTGATTACGAAAAGTAAGTAAAATTCAATAAATTACTGTCCATCTAAAATGTACATAATTTGTTAGCTAAAACTTAAAAGAAAGAGCCAAATCGTCTCCTGTAAGACTTTGAGTCTGACATCATCATGATTTCGTGCAGTCCGTGATTTTTCTTAGGTTTTGACCAATCGATAAAGAGGGCGTGTCAATTTCTGTCCTGTCAGATTTTCGTCAGTTTCAGCCGCTGTAGATTTCGACCAATCAATAAACGGGGCGCATAGATTTCATTCTGGCTGTTTCTATAGAGCTATGAATTAACTATAAGTTTTCGTTAGAAATAGGGAAATTAATAACTGGTAGATGTAAATATAGAGCTATGAATTCCGTAAGAAACAGGTGCGTAGCATCGTGGGTGGGGGGGGGGGGGGGGGGGGGGTAACACCCCAACTTTTTGCGTAGCAAAGATTTTTCTTAAATTTACATACAAAACTTGAATTGAGTTAACATGAAGTTGCCCCCTCTACTTCTTTAATGGGACCATTTAAAAAATTAAATTGAAAATAAGGAAATATTCAGTGAAATAAAGGTATATTTGACCCCCCCCCACCCCCCGGATTTGGATTTTCAGGATTTTGTAAAGTATACCCCCCCCCCCTTTCAAATACGATGCTACGTGCCTGAAAAATAGATATTTTAAATGATCACCAACAGATTCCCCCTCACCTAGATTTTGAGACAAGTTAGCATATTATACGATATTATACGATATGACGAGCCCACCCATCTCCCGTGTATTTTAATGATCTTGTTTACTGTAGATCGTTATAAAAACAACAACGGGTCGAGAAGTTTAAGGTCATATGTTATCAGTGGTTATTGGTTTAACCGTTGAATATAATTATCGATTTTAATAACCTCATTAACTGTTCATAGTGGGTTAAAAATAAAAATCAGTAATTAAAGCTTGTATAAACCTTAGTTTATATAACATAGTCCGGCACAAGGTCAGGGGATTTTACGTCGTTTAGTTTTGTAATGTATTAGTCGAATACGCATGCTCAGATAAAAAACACTGGAAAAGGAAGGATGGCATCGGTCTTCAAGCTACCGGGAAATATTTTGCAAAAGTCATCATTGACAAACTTTGTAAGTAAAGCATTTTGAAATGTTACGTATCAGTTATTCAAGTAAAATATGATGATTTGTTTTCAAATATGTTTGGAGTACGTGACGCAGAGATGTGAAGGTTGCATAACCTAATATTTTATCCGAGATTGACGAAGGGCAGTAAACACACATCGGCATTGAAGGAAATGTTGATTTGCAGTATCCTTATTGCTTAAACGCACTGTCTGATTGAAGTAATACATTTTCCATATCTTCTCAGTAATTACAATCTATCTCTGCATTAAATCACATTTGTTCGAATTTCCTCTGAGATATGTTTATTTACTACATAGCTAACGAAAGCAGTCAAGCCTGTATCTGCCTCTGGCTCTAGGGATTTTCATTTCAAGTTTCAAAGAACAAATCAAGCGTCCAGCACAGGAGACAAGGTAAACTTTAATTAATTTCATAAAGTTTTTATATAAAATGTTTATTTATGTGCGAGAAACAAACTTCAAGTTCGAGCCAGTAAGACTAAACAAGATGATTAATAGGATAAAAAGAAATCATAGGCCTGGCTAAAGACCAATTCTCTCTACATACTATTTTTCGCCAGTGCATTGTTTTCTCATTTTATCGACACAAAATGATACACAAAACAGGACGCAACAATGCACTGTTGAAGACTGGTCTTAGGCCAGAATTCAATAAAGTAATACAAAGGTGAAAACTGCATAACTGTCTATTTGATAAAACTTTGGATAACGAAAATTTACATAAGTTATGATTTTGTAGATCTCGAAGCAGTACCCTGTAATTGACCACACATTTGATGCTGTAGTGGTTGGTGCAGGAGGGGCTGGACTTAGAGCAGCCTTTGGATTGGCTAATGAAGGATTTAAAACAGCATGCATAACAAAACTGTTTCCAACTCGTTCCCACACAGTGGCAGCTCAGGTAGGATGATCAGTCCTTTAACACTCATTAAGACAATGACAAATATTTCTTTAGATTTATATTTTATAGACATATTAGAGAGTTCTACGGAATTCAAAATTCACATTTTTATTTTAAAGTATCAGTATATAAAAAAGTTTGACATAAATGTATAATTTAAATTCTTTTTTGTTTTTTACAATAGGGAGGTATCAATGCAGCCCTGGGACACATGGAGGAAGATCATTGGCATTATCACTTTTACGACACAGTGAAGGGATCTGATTGGCTGGGAGATCAGGATGCAATCCATTACATGTGTGAGGAAGCCCCCAAGGCTGTTATTGAGCTCGAAAACTACGGCATGCCGTTCAGCCGACTTGAGAACGGTAAAATTTACCAGAGAGCTTTCGGAGGTCAGAGTATTAACTACGGTAAAGGAGGACAAGCCCATCGCTGTTGCTGTGTAGCTGACCGAACTGGGCACTCCCTCCTTCACACCCTTTATGGCAGAGTGAGTTTTTGTTTCAATTCAGTCAGTGACAAGTCTTGAATTAATGTTTTAACTGTGATTAAGAATCCAGTATTAAAATTTGTAGTAAATGTACTTCTGTTAAAAAAAGTCTGGCACAGACCCATTACAAATTTGTATGATGGTTAAAGGATTTAGTTATATTGTATTATTTTTTTTTCAGTCTCTTAAATACGACACCTCTTACTTCATTGAATATTTTGCCCTTGATTTGATCATGGAAGATGGAGAGTGTAGGGGAGTCACTGCCTTATGCTTAGAGGATGGCACAATTCACAGATTTAAATCCAAGAACACAGTCCTTGCCACTGGGTAATTTTATGATTATGACTTTTTTCATCATTTATCTGGTAAACTTTTTCAGTATTGAAATAAATGAATACTAGAAGTCTTCATTGAAATATATCATCTTATACATGTATTTGTGTTTCTCTTGCTAACATTATAGAGCATATGGGAAGAACAGAAACTGATTTAGGTGTGATTTTAAATATTTGATATATCTTGTCTTGTAGTGGATATGGACGAGCCTATTTCTCATGCACCTCAGCCCACACCTGTACAGGAGACGGCACTGCCATGGTAGCCAGAGCTGGACTCCCTAACGAAGACATGGAGTTTGTTCAATTCCACCCTACAGGTCAGTGCCCCTAGCTTTAGGGGTCAACTGTGTAAAGCAATGGGAATTAATGGGTTTAGTTTTTTCATTCATTCCATTTTACATAACTTTCTGTTATTAGTGTGTAAGTGGCTATTGAAATGTAGGCATATAGGACCGAAAAAGAAATTGGGCACAAGAATAAACTTATACTGGGCCTTTGAGTCTTTCTACTAATTTTGCCTACCTTGCAACTACATGATGGGTCAGTAATTTTTCAATCAGACAATTTTGTTGTTGGTATTTTAAGATAATGTTTCATATATGTAGGTATTTATGGAGCTGGCTGTCTAATCACTGAGGGCTCTCGTGGAGAAGGTGGCTACCTCGTTAACTCCAAGGGTGAGAGATACATGGAGAGATATGCCCCGTCTGCCAAAGATCTCGCTTCAAGAGACGTTGTCTCCAGAGCTAGCACCATTGAAATCCGAGAGGGAAGGTAATGCCCTATACTTTTATTTTTAAATGGTTCATGCCTGTTGCTAAATTCTTACATTTTCAGACTGGTAAAAGAGATTTGATCAATTTTTACTGTGTTTAGATTAGAAACAATTAAATCAGAATGGCTTGACATTTTTGACAATACATATACATGTATCAGTATTACAATTGTGGAGGATTGAGCATTGATGTGGTTTCTGTTTTGACAGAGGAGTGGGACCAGAGAAGGACCACGTCTTCCTTCAGCTCTCCCACCTTCCACCCGAGGTGTTGAAGACCCGCCTGCCAGGAATCTCCGAGACTGCTATGATCTTCGCAGGGGTGGATGTGACCCGTGATCCCATCCCAGTCCTCCCCACAGTACACTACAACATGGGAGGAACACCCACCAACTACAAAGGACAGGTCAGCTGTGAACATTACTAACAAATCGTTAATATTTGTGGTGGCTCATTGTCTTCAGGTTTTTTGGTACCCCTTAACCACTTGCTGACAACCTCAACAAACTTTGATGCTTGATCTTTATTCATTAATCATTCAAGTCAATTCATGAAATTGTTTCCTCACCACTTGTATCAAACGGGCAATCTACATAAATTAGTCTAAGAATATAAGTATGGGGATAAGGAGATAATGATTGATATAATGTTAGGACAGCTAAGATGGAGGACAAGTGTAGAGTAGCCATTTATTGTGTTGATGTGTGATGTTGACAGGTGATAGAGTACGTAAACGGCCAGGATCGAGTGGTCCCAGGCCTGTATGCCTGTGGAGAGGCCGCCTGTGCCTCTGTACACGGTGCCAACAGACTGGGAGCCAATTCCCTGCTCGATCTCGTGGTCTTTGGCAGAGCCTGTGCTAACACCATCACTGCAGAATGCAAGCCAGGAGACACCATCGGCAAGATCAGTCCGGTAGAGTAACAGTTTTTGTCATCCTTAACAAAAATATTTTTTTTATTGATGGTTTGTTTTTGGTGAAAAGAGCAGATTGGTGGTCTTGTTGAAAAAAGAAAAAAAATTATTGTATTCTTATTTTTCATGTCTTGGGGTTTTTTTTTTGGACAGAATGCTGGAGAAGAATCTGTAGCCAACATTGACAAGCTGCGCCATGCTAACGGCAGCCAGACAACAGCTGATATCAGACACAAGATGCAAAAGGTATAGAATCAGCAAATATATCACTTGAGTCCATATCATCAATGGATCACTATTTTAACAATGATAGTGTAATATTTATAATTCACAGTGCTATTTGCATTTAAAGGTGTTGGAACTACACTAACTGTTAAATAAAGTCCAATGAAATTGTGGCTTTCAAAAGTGTAAGAAAGTAACATTTATTGTGATGATGGTCAAGTGAATGGTATCTGTACTTGTATTTTTGTTGTGGTACAGGCAATGCAGAACCACGCCGCTGTGTTCAGAGACGGACCAGCACTGAAGGAAGGAGTAGACAAGATGTATGCTATCAACAAAGAAATGGATGATGTTAAGGTATGCTGACAATCAACAACTATTTAATATTATCATATCATCATAAAGAAAGAAATGCAATATCAATTTTTTCTGAAAACAAAAGTATGATGCATTAATCTTCATAAAGTGACGTACCAAACTATGTCAGAAAATACAGCAACGTTTTGCTGGGTAAACAAATCATGCGCTTCGAAATTTGATGATTAAATAAACATTTACTTTGTGTTGTTGTAATATCTGAACATTTTATTAGAATTTTCATTCATTGTTTTTTTTTCCACAGTTGTCCGACAGAGGAATGATCTGGAACACAGATCTAGTGGAGACCCTGGAGTTACAGAACCTAATGATCAACGCCCTCCAGACCATTGTCGCAGCCGAGGCAAGGAAGGAGAGCAGGGGAGCTCACTCACGAGAGGACTTCAAGGTAACCACGCTCTGAGAGGGAATGTTCATACAAGAATTATATAATAGGATGATATTTTCCAAGCTTTTGGAAATGAAATGAATTGCAATCGTTTTGCATGTGTATTTTTTAAACCCTCTTTGCATTTTAAAAAAAATATTTTGTAAGATATCAATTTCAAGTCTATTAGTTGCAGTAAACATCAGATTAGTGTATATGTAGTAAAACATATTAGCGGTATTTATCCTGTAGTTATATTGTAGTGGTTGTGTTTAGTGTTTTATTCCCTGGTACCAATAATCATTTTTCCCCTCTGTGTTTCTCTCCCTCAGGAAAGGTTAGATGAGTATGACTACAGTAAGCCTCTAGAGGGACAGAAGAAGAAGCCTGTGGAGCAGCACTGGAGGAAGCACACCCTCTCCTACACAGATAACAAGGGACAGGTCGGTACACAATAACCGTGCATGGACTAAAACTAAATTCCTAGGGCGTGGCGGGGTCCCAGTGATATTTAGTTTAGTGGTGGTGGGGAGGGGGGGGGGGGGGTCCAAGGCATAATTTCGGTATTTTGTACTATTTGAGCATGAAGAACTGCACTTGTTTAACAAGCAACTTTTAAAATAAGTTATCCATTAATGCAAGATAAACTACTCAGAGGATTGTACATGCTTAATTAAAGAAATTTGTTATTATTTAAAGAATTGTCATATATAAAGCAGGATGAATAAAAGAATTTGGTTGGTCGGGACTTCATTAAGAGAAGTTTGTTTTTTTTAAAATTAAAATAGACGACCTTAGAATACAGACCTGTAATTGACACAACACTAAACAAGGAGTGTGAAGCCGTGCCCCCAGCTGTCAGGTCTTATTAAAGGTAAAGAGGTAAGAAATACAGGTACTATTGAATGATGAAAGTTAATTCTATAAAAGTTTACCTTTATATATTTATTTGAAAAACTTATGAAGGATTTAATTGAAAAGAATCATATCACAGGCTAAATTTTTTTTTTTTATTTAATGTAAAAATTACCTTTACAAAGTTTTTAAAAAGCTTATCAAAGGTCCTATTGATGGTTAGGAAGAATTTACTAGATAACATACATTTCTGTTATTCTTCAAACTATTTGTTTGTCTGATTTTTTTTATTTTCCATGAAATCATTATGTTTTAACTTCTTTTTTGTTCATTTCAGCAATGTAAACATCAAGGATTAATCAGGGAATTATCTCCAAGAAATAGTGTGTTTTTCCCAAAAGACAGTTTATTTAACTGGAAGCAGAAATATCGATGTAGTTTAATAATCAGTTCTTGGAGTACTTTAACTACATCTACAGACTTCTCCTCATGAAGGCTTCAGTTCTGTGTTAATTTATGGTCTGCTCTTCTGCCAGGATCCTATCTGCTTGTATTATTAACTTATAAATGAATCGTGCTTGTTAATTATTGTAAGTGTATATGTCCGAGAGAGAACCGATTTCTTTTATATATGTATACATTTACTTTTGTTGAAATATTAAATGTACATTTATATGTGTGAGTTAGCTTTTCTTTAAATGGTCTTTAATATTTTTCTGCATATGTTAGAGAAAAAGATGGTTGATGTTTTTGAACATCAGTTAAAGGTTAAAAATTTGTCTGTATGATAAGCTATACAAATGAAAACAACTGTCACTGTGAAATACGACAAATTACTCATTGGTATTATCTTTGAGTACCAAAGTTATTAGTCTCAAGATAAAGAGGTAATATAAGGAGAATTGGATATTTATTAGTTATGGATATTTTTTGGCAAGTATGTAAGGGCTGGTACACACGATAAGGCTTGGCGTACAAGTTTTACAGCTCAAGTTCTTGCCTTGCCTTACGTTTTTGCTAGCCTTACAAGTCAAACTTACGAATAGAGCACTGCTTAATTTCCTAATACAAGCCTTAGCTGACCTTTGTATATTAGCCAATCATTTACCCTAATGTCAATCAATTTATATCAAACCGTACATGTGGGTAGATTTGAGATCACATGCTATGTGAGCAGTGAAAAGACTTACTATGCAAAGCGCTGCTGATCCATCCAAAAAAAAATTCTAAAGGTGATAGAGTGTTCTAGGCACAATTTATGCAGCAGCCTATTGTGTACACTGTGCACATCTCTTCTTTGAACCCAAAGACTTGTCCATACCAGCCTGTTTACCCTTCTCCTCTTTTTAATTAGTTTCATATTGCCGTAGCCAATTAAATAAATGCTGCTACAGTTATGATATATTCCTTCAGTTCTGTAATGTTTAGAATAAACAAAAACGTGAGGATTATGGAAATGATGTTTTGAATCATGTAAGGTTTGCCTTAGCGTGTGGACACTAAAGATTACATAAGTTTTAGACTTTTAAGGCAAGCCTTATGGTGTGTACCGGCCCTAAGGAAAGGTATTCGAGAGAAACAGCATGGGCGAAGAGGCATTACAAATTTTGTTATCAAGATTAAATATGGAAGCATGAAAATTTTTATTACATTGAAAATAATTTAATCAGGACTTCATAACTTTCCTTACAAAATAATCAATGTTAATTAATATCAATAAACTTGAAGATCACTATTTTCACACTTGATCAAGTAAAAAAATAAAATAGAACTTCAACAGTCAATATTAGTTTGTGGGAACCTCGACTCGAAATGTCTTCTTGTCTCGTTTCCATACTTTTTTAACTGTTTCGTGGTGTTGTATAAATTAGAACCATTTTAACATGAGCTTGGACTTTGGGTAGTTGAGTCAAACGGCAATTTGAGGTAGGCCTTTCTATTTCATTGTAGGCCACTCAGTCATGGCTCTTTGAAATCAACACGATTTGTCTGGCTTTTGAGCGAAGACTATGCAGTTCGTGTTTATTTCGCTTGAAACAAGCATCATTTTAACTCGTTTTGATGCAATAAATAGATCGTTACATCCTACTGAAAGTCCAAGGTCTTGTCAAAATGGTTCTATACCAGTTTGGGTTCACGACCCCTGAAACCCGGGGTTGTGAATCCCAAACCATGGTTTATAATTTACACAACATCTCAAAAATAGTTAAACTTTGTATAGAATATCTGTTTTAACCTATGAATAAGCTATTAAATGATACCTTTGGTGGCTTAGTATGTCAACTTGGCATTGCTTATCATTTGACTTAACACAATTTCAATTTGTCGTGCAAGGTTTAACCCAGGGTTGTGAACCCAAACTGTGGTATAATTTACAAGAGCAAAAGCAACAGTTCAATCTCACTGAAAATTGGTACATCTGTAATTTATTATACATCCTATCAAAATCTGCAAAGAAATAGTTACCTTGTCATGTAAAAAATTTGAATCAAAGCGCATGTAGAGTGTTAGCTGCAGGACTGTAGCTCCCGGTCTGAAAAAATTCGGATGGACGACCTGGGAGCTACAGTGCCTCCCATAGTAAAAAACTGCAATTTACGGCGCACAAAAAAATGCGCTAGGTTTTGACTGATTAATCTCATATACGATCACATTCTGTACAAATATTTAATCCCAAAAAATTCCTCGGACATTTTACTACAGATATTGTCACTTCACTTGCCTCTGATATTCTTTTAAACACCATCCCCAGCCCTGTCAATTAAAAGTGGTGCATGTTTGTTTACATTTAAAAATGGCGACTCTCGATCTCGACGTAAATTAACATACTTCATTTTCCGAGGTCGGTTATCATGTTTAAGAGAAGGTCTGAGGCAAGTAAAGTGATGATATCAGTAGTAAATTTGCTGAAGAATTTTATGGTTCTAATTATTTTTACAGAATTTGTGTGAAAATAAGGTTAATAAGTCCAAACTTAGCGCAATTTTTTGTGCGCCGTAAATTGCAGTTTTTTACTATGGGAGGCACTGTAGCTCCCAGGTCGTCCATCCGAATTTTTTCAGACCGGGAGCTACAGTCCTGCAGCTAGTAGAGTGTTTGCCCATGTACGAAGTCGACCCTTTGCAATAACAACTTCCTTGGTAACTGAATAACATAGATAGGGAGGGAATGATCCTTAACATGTTGAAAATTATAAGGTCATTATTCAATTAATACTTGAGAAGAAGCCCTTAAAATTGTTAATCATTGATAACCCTTTCTTATGAAAGCAATATCTTATCAATACATGTACAAGTGACCTTTGACCTTGAAGATAACCATTAAAATATTTCTTCACAATTTTTTAACCAAAAACATTAACAGAATTTCAAGGAAATCAAAGCAATATTCTTAATTATTTTGCTTAAAAAGAATAGATGTACCTCTTATTGTTGGACACTGATTTGTCTAATAGCAATAAAACACAAATACATTTACCCTCAACTAAAATAGGAATCAATGACAGAAAAATCATTAATTTTGAGTATAACTTTATTAAATAAATCAAATATAACAAGTACAAAAAACATCTGTAAACACATATAGATTTGAGTATTTTGAAAACTTGGGAGCATTATTTAAAAAAAAAATCACAGTTTGAGTATTGTTCATATTCTCATTGTTTGGTCAGTGTTTTGTTTAAGCCTCCTGATAAAGTGGATTTTCAATGGAGGTTGCGTCTGAAGTCATTCTCTGCAAAAAACAACCAAACTGGAGATGTAGTTTCATGTAGATTGGTTAGATTTGAATTTTAAAATGGCATTTGCAACAATTTAAAGAAAAAAAAAAAATCAAGTTTTTTTTTTTGTAACAAACTCACCACTCCTTGAAAGGGATCTTCCATTGGATTCATCTGAAACTATATGATTTACAGAAATATTATTTTTGTTGTGTCTTACTTTTACTTTATTGAATTAAATTTTGATCTTTGATTTGATTGAAGAATTTTAATTGCAAAAAAAATTATGACTTACATCTGAAGGCATGTCTGCTCCGTCGTAAGTGGGATTTTCCAAACCAATTCCAAGTCTCTCATTAAAGTTCCTGAGGAAAAAAGTATGGTATGAATGACAAAAGAGCTATCATAATGTAAGAACTTAACTTTATAAGTAGATTACATTGTTAAAGAAATACTCATTAAGTCAATTGAGCAGACTTTGGAGTTAAAAAAGTTCTGAAGGAGAACAGATTATCTCCCCTTGGCTAATAAAAAAAAAAACGACCCTTTGATTATTGTACCTTTCTCTTTGTCTTCTCCACAAGAAATAGCCAGCTATCACCAAGGCAACCACAGCAACAAGTCCCACGGTTACACCCACTCCTGCCTTCCAGCCCGCTGAAAATTAAAGACATGTCCATATAATGTCAACACAGTAATCACAGAGAGTATGAATATTCTTTATATTAACAAATTATGCTTGAATATACACCCCATTTTTATGTGCTTAATGTATGATTTGTATGATACTCAATTTTCACAAAATAATATCTGTTCTACTGAGGTAAGTGCATCAGATTATACTTACATGAAGATGACGGGGCATTTCCTGCATGCCGCTGTACTTTGCTTTCTCTATACTGACACCGAATTCCATTCAGACCAGTAGGGCAGCTGCAAACAATCACACATTGTTGTAAAGAATAAGAGAACTATTTTAAATAGTTAGCATATAAAACTGTATTAAATCTACTGTATACCTGCTATATATGGTTGGTATACAGTTGCATCTACATATCAATTATCAGATGAATATCTATTCTATCTAATGGAATAAGTTTATAAAAATGTGCTTTTAATTACTCTCACCTGCAAGACAATGTTTTCAGTCCAGTCTTTTGACAGACAGATCCACCTTGACAGAAATTTGGAGGACAGGCTAAAAAATAGGAGAGAGTCATTTAATTAAACAATGTAACAAAATCTTTGCCTTCTATCTCAAAGTTCAAATGAGGAATGAAAACATTGGGAAAAAAATCCCAAATTAACTATAACCCAAATCTTTTTTATAGGATTATTACCTAGTTTAACTGTTACAGCACCAAAACTTAAGAATCAAAACGTGCAACTCAAGAACTAAAATATTCTTAAAATGTACCAAACCATATAAAAAAATAAAAAAAACATTGAATAGTTGATTACATATAATATTATATTATTTTCAATCAATAGTGAAAAGAATTTCTCACCATTGCCGCACACGCTTTCATCTGTTTTGTCCCCGCAGTCATCTACATTATCACAACGGCTGCCATTGATGCATTGTCTTTGTTTTTTACAGTAATAAAACCCGACATCACATTTGGTAATAGCTGAAACCAATGGACAGTACAAATACGTATAGTGAAACAGGCTACATCAAATTCTCATTAAAACAGATTTTTTTTTAATTATACGACAAATTGTACAACTGCATTATTATAGTAACCTAAATGTACTTCATAAAAAAATGAATGACAATACAAATAGGTTCATATACATCTGATTTTTAAATTTCAAAATAACAAATCCTAACAGAAACATTTCTTCTAATCTGGAGTTAAAATAATAGAAATTTTAAAAAAGTCTTCAGCAATCAGAACAGGCCTATTAAGCGATCCAAACAAGAAACTTACGACAGTTGCTAGGAGTCTCGTCTGACCCATCTGGACAGTCAGCTACAGCATCACACAGAAGTAGGAGCGGTATACAGGTGCCGTCACTACACTGGAACTTCGACTGGGGGCAGTTGTTGGGAAGGACGTGGGCGGTAGTGGTAAGAGGGGCAGGGGTTGTTGACAGGGTCTTTGGTTTGTGGGTGGTAGTTGGGCCAACTGGAAGTACAAAGCAAAGACGTATTACTGAGGTTCTTACTGTTTATTTCAGTGTATGATGATAAAAGGTTGACATAATCAATAAAAACATTTTTGACCTCAGAGTGTTAAATGTGCTGCTGCTGATATTTTTAAAGAAACTGTCTATTATCTGATTATAAAGTAATATTCCTTACAATGCGTAATAAATTTTTTTTCAAACAAATCAGATGTTCTAGTTTAGATAATTAATGCATTGACTAAGAGCACTGACCTTGACCTGTGACTGGTGGGGTCGTGGGACAGGTGTTGGGTTCATCAGACCCATCAGGACAGTCCCGAGTACCGTCACACTTCCAGTCGTTAGGGTAACACTGTTTTAAGGGTGCACAGTAAAAGGTTCCTTGGTAACAGACTGTATGGCTTGGTGCAGCAGGTGATACTGACAAAACAACACACACAAAATAAATAAAGCCTTATTTTGTTTTATTTGACATCAATCACTCTTTGACATTAAGTCACAATAATAGTAGCTGTTTGCTAATTGTGTACTAACTGTATTGGTATTTAAAGACATCTTTGGCAGAGGGGTTGAGATAATTTTTTCATGTATGATTATACATGTAAGAATTTAACAATCTTAGATCCTATTACCTCCTGTGCTGCATTCTGGAGTAAAAGAAACATCATCCACAGCAATATCTGAATTGCCCTGGTCTCCCCTTGTGGCTTCAAAGATGACGGAGAAGTCCTGAGCACTTCCCAGCGGGATGTTGACATAGTTCCACTGCATGCCCTGGCTACCCGCCATCTCCCAGAATAGATCCGTCGTGTTTCCATTCCTGTTCTGTAGGAACACCTGAAAAACAGCAAAGGTTGCGTATTGATAACATCAAAATGCACTTCAGATGCCCAAAATGATGCAAGCTTAATTCAATTAGTTTCACGGATTCATATTTAAATAATTATATTAGGTACATCCTTTATTACAGGTTAACATTTTTTTTCCATGGTGAATTCAATCTTAGATTCTGGGAGATAATTAAATGACATACTTTCAGTGGTCCCATGCTGGGTGATCCAAACATATAGTACCAGAACCTGATGTAACAGACCCCGTGGCTGGCAGGGAAGAAAGGTGTCTGGATTCGGAGCACATCCCCTGGATTTTGTTTGGAGCTGTCCATGTAGATGAAGTGGCCTGAACAAGGTATCACAAACGTTAATAACAATAAATACATTTCATCGAATCAGTGTAATGCTATAATCAGTTTGATGATTTCCTACAGAAAAAATTACGTTTAGAATGGCTAAAATAGCTTTCAACAACAGGTTATGCAATTACATGCATTGTACAACACCGCACATATTAAAAATCTTTAATGTTTTAATTCCCACCTGTAGCAGTGTTTCTGTGGTCTCTCTTTGGACCATTCAGTGATGTAGAGGCTATTGTCCAGTCGCCATCATCTCCAGAACTCTGGGTCCACTGGCACTGGCCCAGGGTAGTCTCAAAACTACAGTCTCCATTGAATGGCCCTACAATTGAACAGCTTTGATTATTTCTGTTTCTTCTTAAAAACTAACCTTGAGCTCAAAGAAGAGTGAACAAAATCTACTACATTTAGGCATTAAGTCATCTTTTTCAGTAGATATCTACAGTACATACTGCAGTTGTCTTCATCAGATCCATCGCTGCAGTCGACCTTCTCATCACATCGATATCTTCTGTCAATACACATCAACTGGTTGGAACACAAGAACTGGGTAGGCTGACAGCTGGCAACTGTTTGACCTGATAACAACAGAATAAACCGTCATTGCTTGTTCATAATTTCAAAAGATTAGTTGTTAATTAAAACCAATAGGGATCAAGAACATGTGAAATCATTCATTTGACAAAGGGTAAATGTTTGTGGTCAGGAAATTTTTTTTTATAGTTTTATTACTGAGATTTGAAATCATGGATCAAATCTAAATGAAAGAAAAAGGCAACTGTTAATGTGAAAAAGTACAATATGTCATCCATAGTTCTTGAAGATATGACTTTGCAAATGTCAGCAGGCTTGAAATCAACAGAATTTACCTGTATCACAGCCAGAGTAGGTGATGTCATCAATGGCAATATCTCCCAGGTAGCCAGACCCGGTCTTTGCCTCAAAGACGATGGCAAACTGGCTGTTGCTGCTGATCGGGACGGTGGCCTGTTTCCAGGCGGTTCCTTGATTGCCTGTCTTCTGCCACAGAGTCAGAAGCTGGTTACTGATGCTGGTCTTGAGCAGGACTTGGAGAGTTCCGATCTGTCGGCCATTCATGTTGTACCAGAAGGTGAGGTTACAGTTGGGTCCGGACTGGTAGTACACAGCGCTCTCCAGGAGAGCCTTGTCCTGGGGGTGGGCCGGGGTGGAGCTCTCCACATATAGGTAGTGACCTACAATACAGCATACCGTCAGTATAGTAAATTATCATACACATACTCTCTTAAAGTAAACGATACATAAACAACTTGTGAAGTACCCGGTACATAATTAAATGTAATCCTCCACAATGCAATTTGAGTACAAGTAGAAGCAAAATTTTGAAAATTGTGTGAGTGGGCTTAATGTACATATATATCAAAAGTTTCAAAAATACTTTCATTTTATCAGCATTATTTTATAGGTAATATCAGTACACATATATGCTTATGAGCTAGATAAAAATGCTTTTCATATTGACCCATTAATGTATTTTAAAAAACAAATGTAATTCATTTATTCTATGTACATGTTAGTGAGGTTTTATTAATGTACTGTAACAAATGAAAATACATAAAGTATAAAAAATAAAGCCGTAACGGCCTACTAACCAGCTGCTGTTCCAAAGGTGTGGTCATTCTGGGGTCCGGTGCTCCGGCTGGGGGTGGGACCTGACAGTAGTTTCCAGTCCAAGTTGTCACTGAGAGAGTTATGCCAGCCACAAAGTCCAGACTCAAATTTACAGGAGGTACCTGAAACATACGATCCAGTTTGTCAGCAACCACATTACAGTACAGCAATGAAAGGCTAGATGTTGCTAAATCTTATTCATATGGCTTTAGTCTTATTCTAAGTAGGTTTTTAGTTTGCTGGTAAATTGATGCTTCTTTAACAATTAATTGGTTAATGTTCATTTTAGTAAAAGACGAATGATATGGTTAGCTCTAAGTAAGGGGTTTTAATTGCTTCATAATATTATACCTATCTATATTTAACTTCCAATACATGTTTTATACACAGCCCTTCTCCCCCCCCCCCCCCCCCCAAAAAAAAAAAACAAAAAAAAACAACATACCACAGTTGGCCTCGTCACTGTTATCTCCACAGTCATCTCGGAAGTTACACTTCTGTGATTGGCTGTAACAGTTCCTATTTTTACAGCTTAGTTGGTTGGCTCCACAAGCCCCGGGGACAGTGGGAGCAGGGGTGGGGACTCCCGGAATCTGATCTACAGGGTCAGAAAATAGCAGCTATTTACTACAGGAAATCATCAATGTAAGTTGTCAAAAAGAGGGGATCCATGACTAAAGATTCAAAGTTATATTTATTGTAATTATATGTCGCACCAGAATAAATGAATAAATATGTGTTATATGTAGGGTCTGACAAAATGAACAGTATAAATTTTAAGATTCATTTCCTCGTAAATATCTTTATTCAAGGCTATTCACTTACTGACTGCAAATTGACAGCCTGGTGTCAAGGAAATGTCATCAATTGCGATGTCTCCAAAGTAACCATTTCCAACTATACCCTCAATCACGACCTGTAAATCACAAACCATGAATATATTTTGCAAATACGTTCTCAGAGCATGAATGAAAAATAGAAAGTGACTACAATTAAACTTGTTTTTTTTTTCATGAATACCTCAAAGTCTCTTGTGTCACTAGTTGTCAAGTTCTGTTCGAATCTGTACCAGAAATCTCCGCGATTAGCACTCCATGAAAACAGAGGTTCCAGATCCTCGGTAACAAAGCTGTATCGCTTCTTAACGTTGAGGGTTCCGATGTTGGTCCCAAACATGTGGAAGTATAGTCTCAGCTAAAATGACATTATCATCATACTCACGTAAATACACTTGATAACACAAACATATAAATTATATACAAAATACAGTTGAACTTTGATATCTCGAACACTGATATCTCGAATACAATGCATATGTCGAAGTGATTTGTAAGTCCCAACCACTTATTTTTTAAAGTTTTTACCCTTGATATCTTAAATACTCAGATATCTCGAAGTTTTTAAACAGTCCCAATCAAGTTCAAGATAACAAAGTTAGACTGTATTTAAAGATTGTTGAAGACAAATCCTCTGTGGAATACTGTCGTGTTGTTTTGATATGGATCTTACTGTGCAGTCTCGAGATGTTCCTTTAATGGTTGCCGAGTTCAAGCGACCAGTATCTCCTGGTTTCTGAGGACTTGAGCTTTCAATGTACAGATATGTTCCTGGAAAAATTCGCCAAAATTTATTGAAATTAAAAAAATTGGAAAAAAATAATCTGGTAACAAGATACCGGTAAATGTTCTGATAGGATTTTCACCGCTTAAAAATGGAACAAATATCTTAGTATCAGTGAGAAATTCTAGGAAAACAATAAACATGAGACAACTAAATGCATATTATCATGTGCTACATCTATACCCTTACCAGAGCTGGTTCTAGTTGTGTGATCTCCGAGAGGTCCAGTTCCTGCAGTGGCAGTGTGGGATGACGAGAGGCTCCATGGAATCTTGGCCGAGGGGTCGTTCTTCCACTGGGGACAGATACCGTGTTCAAAGTTACAGCGGCCTTTGTAGGTCTGGTCACATTCCACAGCCTGTCAAGGAAAAGTTCTCAATGTATCTTTTTACAGTTAAAGGAAACAAACGGATTTAACAAAATTTACAAACTAAAACAAATTTTCTACAAATCAAAATGATCTCAATAATGAATGTAATCTTACAATTTCATCTGAGCTGTCTCCACAGTCATTGGAGTAGTCACACTTTAAGTTTTGTTTGACGCAGTAGCCATTGTTACACTGGAAATTGTTGGCAGGGCAGCCCTGTGGGAGAGCAATGGGGGGCTGACAGTTGATAAAGTTGATACTGTCAACTGACAGGTCACCTGTGAATGAGCGACCTCTTCGTGCTTGGATGAAGAGATTAAAGTTCTGTCGCGGACCAATGAACACTTCTAAGTGCTGCCACTCGGTTCCATGGTCGTCTGAAATTTTTTTTAAGCATGGTTTATAAAAAATCTGATTTTCAACAAGGCTTTTGTAAAATATTGAATGTTGTTTTAAGTTTTTTACAACATGACTAAGTTTCTCACCTTCTCCTGCCCATAAATGCTCAGTGCGATTATTGACTTGGAGGTAAATCTCCATGGAGTGCCTTGCATGTCCCTGCATCCAGTAATAAAGAACAACCTTACACTGGGGACCAGTCTGTCTGATCATAGGTGTGTATAATTCTGTGGTGTCCCTGAAGGCTCCTGGGGAACTATCAGCCCAAACATACCATCCTCCACCTAAAACACACATTATGAAAAAAAACAAAAACATTAAAGCTTTATTATACTTCAACCTTTAAAAAATAATTAACATAAATATGAATCATGCATAGAAAATCACACTGGATAAATGCATTTTTACAGGCATGCAATGTCATAATTATTTGAATGAATGTTGGTGGTTAGTTAACAAGTCCACAAGTTTACTTACGCTTGCCCTCTTGATCCTCTGTTGGCCTGTAGTCCCCTGGGCTTGCATTACCTGCTGTGTCCACCTTCCATTTGAAGGTCTGATCAGGGCGGCCTGATTGAGAGGCTTTGATTTTCCAGTTACAAAGACTGCCATTGGTGAATCCACAAAATGTAGGCACTGTCAAAGGTAAAACATACAGTCATATCCTCCTGATTTGACAAAATTTCCAAAATATCAAAGTAATGTCTATAACATGAATAAACTCAAGAAATATTTAAAGAGCATTATAGGACTACGGTACATCATTGTTTTTAATTATTTGCTATGTGACTGATTTTTTTCATTAGTATTCAAATGCTTTATGAAATCAACACACAAGTGTGATGTTGTTTGTTATGTTAACTTATATAGGAGCAGATCAAAGAGGTACTGTTAAAGCTGATATAATGAATCAAATGAATGAAATAAGACCTACCACACTTGGCTTCATCAGATCCATCGGCGCAGTTCTTCCTGAAGTCACACACCTGGTTCTTACTGATGCAGCTTCTGTCCGACACACACATGAACTGGGTGTTGGGGTTACAGTTGGACTGGCCCGGGATGACCGGGGGACGTACCGTGGACCCACTGGGACCCTGAGAGGTCGGTGGGGGCGGTAGGGAGGTGCTAGATGCCACACAGCCTGGGGTAAAGCTGATATCATCAATGGCAATGTCTCCCAGGAAACTGTCACCCACCTTGGCTTCGAAGATGATCTGGAAGTCACTGGAGTAGTTCAATGGGAGGACAATCTCTTGCCAGTAGGCACCCTGCTCTCCAGATCTTAAATAAGAGATAACATAACGTATAAAAAATTGATATGAAAATGTAGTTAAAAAATAAAAAACAAATATGTAAAAGTTTACTAAAAAAATTCATATCTTTTTTCTGGTTAATGTTTCATAAAATGCTCACTGTAAATCTATTAACTATTATCTATTATGTAATATTCTAATAAACATATTTAGCATACATCAGCTACTGCTAATTCAAATACATCACTTATCACTTAATGATCTGTATAACCATTAATGAATAGTTCAAATAAAGAATGTTTAAAATCTAAAATTGTTAAAAGTCAATTTCATCTTGATATTGTACATGCCAATTTATACTACATCTACAGTGTACAGTCACATTTTTTTCGAAACATACTTAAAAAGACAAATTTTCCAAAATTATGAAGACATGTACACTGACCTTGTAAAGAGAGTGTGGGTGGGCGGTCCAGAGGAGTACATTCTAGCATACACATTGAGCTGGTTGATGTAGAGTCCATACATAAAGTAGTACAGTCTCATGACACAGTTCCTGCCATTGGTTCTGTAGAAGGGGCTGGTCAGAATCCATGCCTTTGCATTAAACTTTTGCCTGGAGGCTTCCATGTACAGATAATGTCCACTACTATTTCCATAGGTGTGATCCCACTGAGGTCCAGTAAAAGAAGACTGAGTCTTTCCAGCAAACAGGGTCCAGTCAAAGTCGTCGTCCACTCCATTTTGTCCTTGAATCAGATTTCCTGTTCCCTGCTCAAAGTTGTATCGTGTGTAGCCATTACAGGTCAGGCTTCCCTCATCACTGCCATCTCCACAGTCATCCACATTGTCACACTGCTTGTTTTGGGGAATGCACACTTTGTTGGAACACCAGAAGTGGGTGGCAGTGTTGCACTGAGTGACCGGGGGCCTCATTCTGCAGTCAGTATAGGTGATGTCGTCCAATGCTGTGATGCCATTGTAGTGGGCTGTGGATTTTTTGAAAAGCATGTTGAAGTCTGAGTTTCTCCTTCCAATTCCTACTGTGACGCTGTGCCATTGGTCATCTATTCTATTATGGAAAGGTATTAATCTCCACAGTGGTGTCAGAGCATTGTTTTCTACTATATACAGATATAGACTTCCCAAACTGGACCCTGTTGTGTAGTAAGCAAAGGATATTTTACAGTCTGAATTTGCAGACTTGTAGGCTGAGCTTTGGAGTCCTGCGACTAGCCCTTGAGTTTGACCACCGGTCTTATCATTGATGTACATATAGTAACCATTCTGGTTCTTGTAGGTGTCATCTGTGTTTGGTGCCATGTTTCTGTTTGAAGTTGTTGAAACTCCATTGGCTCTTGTCCAATCAAACTGATCTAGTGGAAGTTCCTGCCATCCACATGTATCCTGTTCAAAGTTGCAAGTCTGTGGACACTGGTTTTCATCTGAGTTGTCTTTGCAGTCAGTTTGGAAGTTGCAGACCTTGGATAAAGAAATGCAAGTACCATCTCCACAAGCAAACTGGCTCTCTCCACAAGTGTTTGGGGCTGGGGTAGTCACAGCTGGTGGGGGAGTGATGCCTCCTCCACAACCTGGGGTGAAGCTGATGTCATCAATGGCAATGTCACCAAGATATCCGACTCCAACCTTTCCTTCTATCACAACCTGGTATGGAGTACTGCTTTGAAGACTGACTTCAAGTCTGTGCCATGTTTGATTTTGATTGGCTGAGATGCTCTTCAAGAGAACTGTTCCACGATTGAGAGTTTTAATATAAACGTTAAGTTGACCAACATTCTGGCCATACATATGGTACCAGAGTCTCAATGCACAGGGTGATGTTGGGACATTCAGATTGTAGATCAGTTGTGCAGTATCATTAGGTCTCTGTGGTCTAGAAGATTCGATGTACATGTAATATCCTGTCCTTGTTCCATAGGTATGATCTGCAGTGGGTCCTGTGTTAAATGAGTTGGTTGGTCCTTGGTGCCTTTGCCAGTCAAAACTATCTGCAGTGGATTGCTGCCATGAACACAGTCCATATTCAAAGTTACACTGTTGATATCCTGAACAGGTGCTATGACTTTCATCAGATCCATCACAGCAGTCCCTTTGGAGGTCGCATTTAAGATTCTGTGGAACACAGTTTCCGGAACTACAAGTGAATTGTCCTAATTGGCAAGAGGATGCTGGAGGTGGGTAATGACACTGTGTGAAGGCTAGGTCATCAATGGCCAAATAGTTGACCTGTCTTCCAAATGTTGCTACTTCAATTGTTAACTTGAAATTCATTGGACATTTTGGCAGTGATACTACTGCTTTCTTCCATACCATTTGGTTGGCTCTAAGTTGAGTGGATGTCATTGTCCATATATTAGTGTAACTTTCTCCTTGTGTGATGTAGACTCCTAAATGGGCTATGCCTGTTCCATTGGTGTTATACCACATTGTAAAGGTACATGCTGTTCCTGCTTGGTAGTACATGGGACTCACCAGTCTTGCCAATTTTCTGCTGTAGCTGGTGCCAGCAGTCTGGATCAGAGCAAATTTTCCTCCAGCTGATGAAGTTGTGTGATCAGTTGTTGGACAGGGACTGGGATTGTTGTTACTTCCTATGGTCCAATTCAAAGTATTAGTATTCAAATCATTTTGCCATTTACAGAATTGTCCATTGTCAAAATTGCATGTGCTTGGGCAAGAGCTTTCATCACTTCCATCTGAACAGTCTCTATTAAAATCACAGAACATATTTGCCTTGATACATTGTCCATTTGCACACTGTCCTTTTCCAGCTCCACATGGACCGACTGTGGTGAGAGCTTGTGGAAGAGGTCCTGTAGTCAATTTACAGCCACTGGTGAAAGACACATCATCAATAGCAATGTCTCCATGGTAGCCATTTCCTCTAACACCTTCAATCACAACTCGGAAAGGAAGAGAACTTGTTAAATCAATCATTGCTCGAATCCACATATCTGGTTGAGAACCATTCTTCTGGAAGACTGGGGTTCTTGGTCCCATCTCATAGTTTTCTATGTACACATTCAGTGCATTGATGTCTTGTCCATGCATGTGATAAAAGAATCTCATCTGACACATATTAGCTTGAGTGTTAGGCTGGAATACTGGAGACAATAAGCGGGCTTTGTCCCCTGGTCGACGAGGTGATGAGGTTTCGATGTAGATGTAATGGCCAGTAGAGTTTCCATAAGTATGGTCAAAGTTTGGTCCAGTTCCAGATGTTGACGTTGACCCTTGTTTCCAAGACCAATCAAATCGGTCTCCAATATCTTGCTGCCAGTTACAGATGTCAGTTTCGAAATTACATCTTTCCTTATAACTATTACAGCCAATTTCATCTGAATAATCACCACAATCATTTGCAAAGTCACATCTTCTTGTTATATCAACACAAGATCCTCTCTTACATTTGAACTGATTAGAAGTACACTGTGTTACTTGTCCTAAAGCACAGCTGTTGAAGATGACATCATCAATAGCAATACCTCCTCTATTTCTATCAAAGTTTCTTGCTACAAAAGCTAGTTTGTATCCTGGATCGCGACTTCCAATTCCCACTGTGGCATTTTGCCATTGACTACCTACGCTCCTAAATGATGTCCACAGTCTATAAAAGACATTGCTACTGGAAGTTGTTGGGTCAGAGTTTGGAGGATATAAGTAAAGACTGAGCATGCTGAATGGCCCTACATTGGTGTAGTAGGCAAAAGAGACACTGCATGTGGAACTTAGATTGCCAAACATTGGAGACACTAGTCTGGTGTCTGTTGCATATGAACCAACAGACGCATCAATGAACATGTAGTTTCCAGTTTGAGTGGTTCCATACGTGTGATCATTCGTTGGTGCATTGAAGGAAGAAGGCGTAGATGAATTGTGTCTTTTCCAGATGTATCTCCCACCTTGGACAGGACTCCATCCACAGCTGGACTGTTCAAAGTTACACTGACCACAGGCGGCTTCATCAGACCTGTCTGAGCACTGCGGTATAAAGTCACAAACCTGGTAAGGAGCAACACATGACATGTCACCACACTGATGTCCTCCTCTGCATGGTCCAAGAGTGGTTGGCACAGTGGTTGCAGGAGTACCCATAGGCAAGTTTCCAGAGTATGGATGACAATCTGATGAGAAGGACACATCATCAATTGCAATATCTGATAGATATGAAGCTCCTACTGTTGCCTCAACAACAACTTGGAATGGAGCAGAAGATCTTATGTTCACAACTTGTCTTGCATAATAGGCACCAACATTTCCTTGTACAGAGATGACTTTAAACAAAGGTCCATTTATTTGATTTCTGTAATAAACAGTGAGAGTATCTACAGTTCGTCCATACATGAAGTAAAAGAAGCGGAATTGGCAGTAGGGTTGAGAAGTGGATGCTTGGAATGCTCGACTTGCAATTCTAGCCTTCTGTCCTTGTCTTGCTGGACGAGAAGTCTCTATGTAAAGAAAGTGTCCTGTATTTGAATTCAGAGTATGGTCTTTTGTTGGACCAGTACTAGCAGAGGGAGTAGGACCTTTACGGAGCGTCCAGTCAAAGTCATCATCTGTTAGTTGGCTCCAGTCACACAGACCATTTTCAAAATTACATCTGTTGTATGCATTGCATGTTGTATTGGCTTCATCTGTGTTGTCCCCACAATCATCAGAGTAATCACAGACTCGACTCTGGGAGACGCATGCTCCACTTGCACATTTAAATGTAACAAAAGAGTTACAAGATGATGATGTTGGGAAAGCACATCCCTGGAAATTGATGTCGTCAACTGCAATATCACCAACTCCACTGTAGGTGCGTAGTCCTGAGATAATCACCTGGAATCGAGAATGCATTCTTCCGATGGGTACAATTGCTTGTTTCCAGGCTCCTCCTTGATCTCCAGTCAAGTAAAAGATCTGAGTTCTGGTGAAACCACTGACATCCTTGAGATAGACTCGAAGAGTCTGTCTACCTTTCATGTGATACCAGAATGACAGTTGGCATGTGCTTGAGGATTGGCCAATCACTGGACTCGTTAGGTCTGCTTGTCTTGCATAAACTCCTGCTTTTGGAGCAACATATATAAAATAGCCATTTGGTCCTAATGTGGTGTGGTCAATGCTAGGTTTATTGGAACTCTGACCTGCAGATGATCCTTGAGAAGTTATCCACTGGAATCCTGAGGATGTGCTATTCCACTTGCATGCTGGATGACCTTGCTCAAAATCACAGTTAAAACCACAGTTTGCTTCATCATCCCCAGCTGGACAATCACTGTTAAAATCACATACATTCTTTATATCTTTCAAGCACATCCCATTAGAACATCTGAAGGGACAAGTTGGATTCACTGTTGGATTGGTACAATGCCCAGAGGTGATGGAAATGTCATCAATAGCTATATCTCCCAAGACACCACCAACTACACCCTCAATCAAGATTTGATAGTCCAGTCCAGAGGTTGATGTGAGCTCCACACTGTGCTGTTTCCATCCTCTACCTTGGTTGCCTGAAATACTGTAAACTTGTTTTGGAATATTTGATGTAAAGAAATACTGCAGAATATTTAGGGTTCCCATTTGAACACCATTCATGTTGTACCAGAAAGACATACAGCGCACTGGTGTCTTTGAACTCTCAAATGTCTCAGAGGCTAACCATGCTTTGTCACCAGTTGTTCTTGGAGCAGATGCTTCAATGTACATGAAAGAGCCGTAAATTGTTTGTAGTGTGTGATCTGTTCTTGGCCCTGTGCCATAGCTTGGAGTGCTGCCAGTAGCTCTCTGCCAGTCAAAAGTATCATTACCCTGAAGATTAGTCCAGCTACACAAATTACTTTCAAAGTCACAGCTCCCTGGGGGTGCACAGGCTCCATTGGCAAGTTGGACATCATCAATTGCAATATCTCCTGCATATCCATTTCCGACAACTCCCTCAAATGTCAGCCTGAAAGCCAATGCACTGTTAATGGTTGTTTGTGCAACTCTCCACTTGTTGCCTTGATTTCCTGACATGGTCCATATAGGAGTTCGGAGCTGACTGGACGTTCCTTGTCTGAGATAAAGATTAAGTGCACCAATGTTTCTTCCATACATACTATACCAAAAGGTAAGACAAGACCCAGTTCCAGTTGTGGCTGGATAGCTTGGACTGTCAATTCTTGCTTTGTCACCTCTTCTCCTTGGAGCAGAAGACTCAATATAAACATAATGTCCTTGTCTTGTTCCATATGTGTGATCACTAGTTGGTCCTGTTCCTGTACTGGTTGTTCCTGAGGAATGCAAAATCCAGTTAAACTGATCCGAAACATCCTGGGTATATCCACACATTCCATCCTCAAAATCACAAGTCGGTGATCCTGGACACAAGCCCTGATTTAGTGTGATGTCATCTAGAGCAATATCTCCCTGATAGCTTATACCTGCCACACCCTCAAACACAAACCTCATCTGTCCTTGACTCTGTAGGTGTACTTGAGCATATTTCCAGTCAGAACCTTGGTTTCCATGTTTGTTCCAGAGTAAACGTTTGTTGCTTGCAGAGGAAACACTCTGATAATAAAGGTTGAGGTTATTGACATGAGCTCCATACATGTTGTACCAGAACTTCAGACAAACACCAGCAGTTCTAACATAGACTGAAGGACTTATCAATCGTGCTGTAGTGTTGGGGAGTTTCCCTGACACCTCAATGTAAATATAATGACCAAGACTATTTTTCAAAGTGTGATCAGCTAATGGCCCAGTGTTGCCCGAGTTTGTTTTTCCATTTTTCATTGTCCAGTTGAAATCAGCTCCTGCACCCTGATTCCAAGAGCAAAATCCTGACTCAAAATCACAATCTACAGCAGTTTTGGGGAACACAGCAGGGGTAGTAGCCATGGAGACAGCGGGTGTTGGTGTAGTTGCAGAACAAGGACTGGCAGAAATTAGAACATCATCTATGGCAATATCACCAGTGTAATTCCCACCATACACTCCTTCAAAGATGATAGTATACTCATGGTTAGAAACAAAGTTGACAGAGGCTTGGTGCCATGCATTTCCTTGATTGCCACTAAGGCTAAAAGCCAAGGTTTTCTGTTTGTTGAAGAAGTCCTGTTTGTAGATTTTCAGAGACCCAATTCCTGCACCATACATGTGATACCAGAAATAAAGGCAGTTGCCCATGGTACTTGTGAGAATATCACTTACTAGCCAAGCTTTCTCTCCGACTTTCCTATTACCTCCAGAGGATTCAATGTACATGTAGTAGCCAGCTTTTGTTCCTATTGTGTGGTCCACACTTGGACCTGTTGTAGATGATGGTGTACCTCCATTATCCCTGAGCCAGTCAAAATCATCACCACTCAATGCATTTGTCCATCCACATGTATCCTGTTCAAAGTCACAAGATCCATCTGGAGGACACTGTCCATCTGTCACCATCAAATCATCAATGGCAATGTCCCCAGTATAGCCAACTCCTCTGACTCCTTTAATGAGAATCTGGTATTGTTTTCCAGTTAATCTATTCAATGGTACTATGGCTCTTCTCCATATGTTTTCTTGGTTTCCATTTCTCGTCCATACCTGATTTGGGATCTGAGAACCATTGGCTCCTTGGTAAACATTTAGTGAACCAATGCTGGCTCCATACATATGGTACCAGAATCTGAGACATCTTGCAGCTCCACCATCAAAGAATTTACTGACTAGAATGGCTTCATCATTTGGTCGTCGTGGTGCTGAGCTCTCTATGTATGCAAAATGACCTGTACTTGATCCAAAGGTATGATCAAATGGTGGACCTGTTCCTCTTGAAGCTGTGCCATTTTGGCCAATGGTCCAATCAAAATCATCCATCAAAGAGTTTGTCCAATCACAGAAGTTTCCTTCCTCAAAATCACATCCTGGTTGAGGTGGACAAGCACCATTGGTGATGTTAAAATCATCAATTGCAATATCTCCTTGGTACCCATTGCCTACAACACCATAAACTGATATTCTAAAGTCTGTACTGGAGATAATCTGTCTTTGTGCTTTTTTCCAGGCATCTCCTTGGGTTCCATTTCTGGACCAAAACAGGGTTCTGTTAGAGTTTGTGACCAAGTAAATATTAAGACTACCAATGTTGTTTCCAAACATGTAATACCAGAATGTCAGACAGTGGCCTCCAGGTAGAGTTGGAGGCAAATTGGCACTATCTAAAATAGCCACATCTCCTCTGTGTCTAGGAGCTGAAGTCTCAATGTATGCATAGAACCCTTGCCCTGTTCCTGTTGTGTGGTCAAATTTAGGCCCTGTCCCTGCACTCTTGGTGGTTCCATTTAACCTGGTCCAGTCAAAGTCATCATCCAAAGCTTGATTCCAGTTACAGAAGTCATTAGAAAAGTCACAGGCAAGGTTTGGTGGTGGAGCAAGAGGATAACAATTAGCAAAAGTGATGTCATCGATAGCTGCATCTGAGGATGAAGAGGAACCTGCAGATCTGGATGGAAGGACTTCAAAGAGGATTCTGAACTGTCCAGTTGTCTTGCCAAGGGCTTTCCCAATGTATCCAGTTCCCTTCTTCCATGATGCTCCGTGATTTCCAGACAATAACAGCAAAGATTTCTTAGTGTTGTTTACCACTGCACTTACAATAAGAGTATTCCTGCCATTCAAATTGTAATAGAAGTACATTTCACATGTGTCTGCTGCAGGTGGGAGGGCAGGACTTTGTAACACAGCTCGGCTCAAATAAACTCCATATGTTCCTTCCACATAAGCATAATGTCCCCCTGAAGTATTGGTGCTATGATCAGTGAGTGGTCCAACAGCAGATCCACTGTTCTGTGATCCAGCATGCCTGGTCCAGTTAAAGCGCCCAGTGCTTAGGTCACTCCATCCACAAAGTCCACTCTCAAAATTACAAGGTCCACAGGTTGCCTCATCGGACCCATCTGTACAATCTGGATTCCAGTCACAAACCTTTTGAGATGAGATACAAGTAGACTGGTCAGCACATTGAAATTGTCCACTTCCACAAGGGTTGGCAGTAGGAGCAGTTGGAGGAATGGTTACAGCAGTGGCAAATGTCTGGTTTAGCTTTTTGCAGCCTTTACTGAAAACGGTGTCATCAATAGCAATGTCGCTGTAGTATCCACTGCCTACAACTCCTTCCAGCAGGATCTGGAATGGATATGGACTATTCAAATTGACTACAGTTTTCACCCACACATCTCCCCTATTTCCTGAAACAGTGTAGACTTTACTGATATGGTTGTTGGAGTCCTTGGTGTACACATTCAGAGTTCCCATGGTTCGACCATTCATGTTGTAATAGAAGGTAAATGTGCAGTGGTCTTGGCTTTGGGCAGTGTTGTACATACTGCTGAGAAGTAAAGCATTATCTCCTCGTCGTCTTGGTCTGGATGACTCTATGTAGATGAATCCTCCAGTTCGTAGTCCAGTGGTATGGTCCCTTGTGGGTCCAGTGGAAATTGATGGAGTGGGAGCATTGCGTCTGCTCCAGTCAAATTTATCTCCCCGATCTTGTACCCAGTCACACAGAGAAGTGGAGAAATCACAACGTGCTGGAAGTTGATCACAGTGTGCATTTGGCCCAATCTCATCAGTGTTGTCTCCACAATCATCAGTATAGTCACACACTCTGGACATATCAACACATGATCCTCTCTGGCAAGTGAACTGATTAGAGGGGCAAGAGCTTTGTATGGGTGGCAGTCCACAATTCAGGAATGAAACATCATCAATTCCAATGTCTCCAATTACTGTGTAGCTGCGATAAGCTCGGAACTCGATGTTGAACGGAGAAGATCTGCGACCAATGTTGACGGTGTAGGCATTCCACTGGTTACCATGACTTCCAGAAATTGAAGAGAGTAGTGTTGGTGTTCCTCCAGAAACAATGTAAACATAGAGTCTACCAATTCGAGTACCATACATGTGATAGTAAAATGACATCTGACAAGTATCGGATGCTTGTTGGAGGGTTGGCCCTCTGAGGGTAGCTCTTGAGTTAGTGACTCCATTGCTGGCATCCACATACATGTAGTAGTGAGTGGCATCTCCATAGGTGTGGTCATTGGATGGTCCTGTGTTGGCAGTCTCTGTTCCGTTGTTGTGTCGTTCCCAGCGGAATGAACCAGCACTGTTGTCAAACCAGCCACAAAGTCCCGACACTCCATCAAAGGTACAGTTACCACAATTCTTCTCATCTGCTCCATTTGAGCAGTCTTTATTGAAGTCACATTGTTGATTCTTGGTATAAGTGGTTCCATCTCCACAGGCTAGAGTTATTGGGCCAAGTGACCCTGAACAAGATCCTGAGGTCAGGGTGATATCATCAATGGCAATATCTCCTGCGTACCCTTGACCTTCAACTCCTGTAAAGGTCAAAATATACTCTACTCTGCTAGTAACATTGACACTGGCTTGGATCCATTTCTGCCCAGTGTTACCCGTCATGGACCACAAAGGTATGGCGGTGCCATAGTTGACAGAGCCCAGGTACTCTTGCCGTACACTGAGCGAGCCCACTTGTGTCCCATACATGAAGTACCAGAAAGAGAGACAGCTGGATGATGTGGCCTGCAATGATGTGGACTGAAGAATGGCTTTGTCACCTGGTTTACGAGGAGCTGAGGCTTCGATGTAAGCATAGTATCCTATAAGTAAAAATCATATCAAATAATAACTTATTCAATATCCAAAGCACATGAGTTAAGCATTTCTAAACTCTGATCTAGTAGTCAAGTAAAGCAACACCTACCATTGGCATTTCCAACAGTGTGATCTATTGAGGGTCCTGTTCTTGCACTTCCAGTGGCTCCCTTATTTCGTAGCCAATCAAAATCATCCCCTGTTTGTGTATTAGTCCAGGTGCAGAAATTGGTCTCAAAGTTGCAACTACCTGGAGCTGGACAAGCTCCGTCAACAATGCTGATGTCATCAATGGCTATGTCTCCAAGGTAAGTTCTTCCCCGGATTCCCTCAAATGTTATCTATTTACAACAACAAAACAAACAGCTGTTTTAGGATTTTACTTAAAAAGTCTTTCTTTCCTTTATTCTAATACTGTTTGGCAAAAATATCAGATAATTTTTTTTTCAGGCATTACACAAATTTATATTGACAAGATTACAGCATCTGAATGTCTGTCTGTAACAAACCTGATAAGGTGAATCACTGTTGACTGTGACCTGACCAATCCGCCACAAGTTGTAATGATTCCTGGATCTGGTCCAGATCACTGGTTGAAGAGTTCCCTGGGAGAACAGGCGTACATTTAGAGTTCCGACAGAGCCGTACATGTGGTAGAAGAAGGTCATGCATCGGCCAGTAGTGGGTGGGAATGTTGGGGACAGGAGGCGGGCCTTCTGACCGGGGAGACGGGGGGCAGAGGTCTCAATGTACATGTAGTAACCTGTGATTGAAAATTGAGAATATTGCTTGATCAATACGCATTCTTAGGCATGCAAACCTGTATGCCTTGAGCTAACAAACTTTAATAAGGTCATTTTTCTTCACTATATTTCTTTTTTATCAGAAAGACTGTGACAGAGAAGGAGCATGATCAAGTTTTATGGCCTCAGAGCAAAATGTAGGTAAAGTACAATCCCTACTATCAGAAAGCACCTGTTGATGAGTCAAAATTTGATGGAAATTTTTGAAAATTCTTAGCTTGCAGCAGCTGAGAGGACATCTTACAAGTATACAGTGTGCTAGTACCTTCTTTAGTTCCATAGGTATGGTCTGCACTGGGACCTGTTCCACGGGTGGTAGTGCCGCCATTATCTCTTGTCCAATCAAAATCATCTGTTTTATCTTGAGTGTATCCACAAATGTTGCTTTCCTCAAAGTCACATGTATCTGTAACAAAGGTAAATACCAAAATTTACACTAAGCTCTCTCTCTGTCAAGGTTAAGGATCAATTTTTACCACATTGCCTAATCCAATTTATTTTTTTTTATATCATTAATATTTTGTAAATTTTGTTTTCTCATGTGATGGCTTACCAGATGGTGGGCAAGCTCCTGTGTTGACAAAGATGTCATCAACAGCGATGTCTCCTTTGTATCCCTTGCCTACAACACCCTCCAGCACAACCTGATTCACAATGTAAATGGGTACATCACAGTTCATAATCAATACACAGAGATATGTCATAGTTTACAATACAAAGGGTTATGTAACAGTTCACAAACGATCACGATCCAAGATTACTTCTTCATTTCTTTCTCTACTATATACAGGGAATTGTAAACCCCTGTTTTATTTTCACCCCTTTTGCCCAGATTGTCAGCAGGCAAATTCAAGATTGGGTGAATTGTAACTTGTAGCTTCAGCTATCTTTTGTAACACGACTGTATCTGGGTGAATTTTAAACAGGCTAAAACAGTTTACAGATGAACATGTAAAAGGGTGAATATTACATGGGGCGAAAATAACCCTGTTTTAATACAGTATTCTTTACTTTTAATAGAGCTCTACCAAGTATATATGCTTGCTAATTAGTTTACATAACACTATTATGGTAACTTTTAAAAATCTTTGTCAAATTGACCTGTATGTAAATATGAAGGTCAGTAATTTTTTTTTACCTGTATGCTTGTTGGTGAGGACTGAGGGGGAGTGAATGAAGCCAAGTTGATGAAGACCGAAGCAAATTTCCACTGCGCTCCTTGGTTTCCAATCTTTCTCCAAATGACAGGTCCCAGGTTACCATCTGACAAATCATTCGCAAGATGTTAAATTCAAAATTTTATTTGATACATTATTCTCATGGAACCAATTTTCCTTGTGGTTAACTGACAAAACGTTAATAAAAATACAATCCCCCTCCCCCCAAAATTGAAAAAAAGAAGAAGAATAGTTTTAGACTCACTCATCATGGCATACAAATTGAGTCTGTTGATGTCCGATCCGTACATGCTGTACCAGAACTTGATACAGCTTCCAGTGCTGTCTATGGTCATCTGGGGACTTACATATCTTGCTGTGTCATTGGGTCGTCGTCCACTGGACTCGGTGTAGATGTATTTACCTGAAAAAATTAATAAAACACCAATAATTGTGCAATCATGGACTGAATTTATTGGTCAGGGGCCAATTTTCCTAGGCTGTCAAAAATGTACAGTTTCATGGAGTCCGAGAACATTTTTCTTAATGGGTAATTTTGTTGAATAAATTCAACATCATTTTAATATCAAACTACGTTTGAAAATTGAAGTAACTGTTTTTATAATTTTATGTAATTAACCATATAAAATTTTAAATTTTGGAAGTCTACAAGTTTTCTTGGACCCACAAAATTGAAGATAACTAAAGACTGTATGAATTTGTAGCAATGTAAATTCAATTAATATATATAAAATATTCTTACCCCTGCTGTTTTGAAGGGTGTGGTCATACTTAGGTCCTGTGAAACCTGAAGAGGTTCCTCCAGAATGAATCCTCCAATCAAATTGGTCGTTACTGCTGTCCTGTGTCCACTGGCAGGCAGTTGGGCCATCAAATGTACAGTCGTATTTTGTAGGAGCTGTCATAAAAAATTCATCAAATTTTTAAAACATCATGTCACAGTTTAAACAAAAAACCAACAATGCTACAGATTTTTTTTCAATAATGAATGAAAATTTATATTTGCAGGAATCATGAACATTTGATTGACATGTACATGTAACACCCCCCTCCTCCCTCTTCCAATAAATAATACCAATCAGTAATGCTAGTCACAACAGAAACTCACGGTAGGACACAGTGGTTGCAACCATTGGGGTTGTCATGGCAGTGGTTTGTGAAGCACATGTTCCACTTCTGAGGGAAACATCGTCTATAGCAATGTCTCCTGAAAAGCCATTTCCTACTTCACCGTCGAACGTGATCTGTAAAACACGGATTTACAGACATGAACATGTGAAAGAAAAGTTAATGTGTATACTTCAGGAAACTTATTACAAAAATGTGTCACTTAATTCATGGTACAAGGTAATAAATATTGTATATACATTTTTTTCGTGCGTCACAAAATTTGAGAAAATTGGGAAATGTGTAACTTTTTATTTGCGTCATTTATTTTTCGCAACTTAATTCTTAGAGCAAACAATACTGGATAAAATTTCTGTGCATTGAATATTTTGTAATGTAGAAGGGATCGCGAAAAAAGCAAAAATTAGATCATTGCGAAAGTTACCAGATACATTGTACATTGTATTACAATACTGAGTAGATACGTCTTCATTTTACTCAATTCCCAAAATACCATGAATTGACAGAAAAGTAAAACTAAAAAGAGTGATTCTATCACTGACTATTACTGATTCAACACTCCATTACATGTAACATATTTCAAATCGATGCATATAGTTACAACCAATGAAAAAAATCATGCTAATGAAATACCAGTACATGTATAAGATTTGAGTCTTCCTTTGCTGCTGAAATAAAATTTTGTTATATTTTTTTAAACAAAAATCAAAGTCAACAAAACTGAAAGCTGATACCTGGAACCAAGTGGAGCTCCTGACATCCACATTGGCTTGTAGCCAGATATTCTGGTGGTTACCAGTGGCGTTCCACAGCATCACGGTTCTTGTGGGGTCAGGTTTGTAAAGGCGAAGGGCTCCCACATCTTAAAGACAAATAAGTACACAGCTATTGATAGAAACCAAACAGTTCTTTTATTACTGAAAATGTCCCCCTCTTAATGGATGACAAAAATTTTCAAAACGTATTTTGATAAACTAGAGAAAAGAAATCTTGAGCTTCTCAGAGGGGCCTGCCAGGATGAGAGTCAGCTTGTATTCATTAATTCATCTTCCACAAACACCAAACATAGTAAGCATTTTAAACATAATATATCCCGACTAAAAGCATTTATAAAATATGAAGCTAAAATATCCTACAACCTTAGTTCTTTCTCAAACCAAACAAATCTATTTTCTTACATCTATGAACTATAGAAAACTGAGACACTGCTGATTAAAAAAACCCAAAGAACAACTCACTGGGTCCATTCATGTTGTACCAGAAGGTAATACAAGAGCTGTTGCTTGGAGGGAAGTACTGGCTGTAGAACCAGGCCCTTTGGCCACGGTTTCGTCCAGTTGACTCAATGTACATGTAGAATCCTGCAAGTCAAAAAGGCAAATTAGAACAACTCGGTACAATTTAATGTTAATATCACAGACAATACAATGAACACCTTGATATTACTCCTCACTAATGCCTGGTTCTCTGGAAAACAGTGAAAGACAACTGATGGTTGAGTTGGTATACACATGGTTTATAAACACATACCTCTGTCTGATCCTGTTGTGTGGTCCACTGTGGGTCCTGTGTTCGCGGTCAATGTGGCGCCTGCACTCCTCTGCCAATCAAAGTCATCTCCTGCTCGTGTGTTACTGTAGCCACAAGTGTCCACCTCAAAATCACAGTAGCCTGGTGGGGGGCACTGACCACGCAGGATCTTGATGTCATCCAGAGCTGTGTCTCCCATGTATCCATTTCCTATCACTCCCTCAAACACAATCTATCCGCAGATGAAAAATACCATTTCAGTGATCATTCATTTTAATCTGAGCATCCATTTATCTAAAATAACTTTCAATGAATGATAAAAAAACATATAATCATTTGAAGACAAATCAACACACAATTCAATTCACTAAAAATAAAAAGATATACATGTATACTTTGAGTCAGGATTAAAATAAGTGTGTCTTTACCAATAGTGTTTAAATTGTGCATGAGGTGAAGGTAATAATTACATCAAGGCAGGAAACCACATACATGTATATTGAACATTACAAAGATGGGAATTGAATTGCTATAGGATGGCTCACCTGGTAGACAACATTGGACTTGATTGTCTGTGACTGGTAGAGCCACAGTTCCACGGCTTGGTTGCCCACTCTCCTGAACAGCAACTTGTCTCGGCTACCGTCGTTGGGGCGGAGATACACATTCAGACTGCCTGTGTTGTTTCCCTGCATGTAGTACCAGAACTGTAGACAGTCTCCATTGGGAGCTGGTGGGTACACAGCGCTGACGAGTCTAGCCTTGTCTCCCCGACTTCTGGGAGCCGACGACTCAATGTAGATAAAGTAACCTAAGGAAACACCGGCAAAATATGAAATTCTCCAAAATTATATATTCAATAAGATAGTTTTTCGGGGGAGTACTTGTATCATTGATAAGATGATTAGCAAAGTTATTTACAGTTGTAAAATCCCGTATATCTGGTTTTTTTCGCGTGTCACAAAATTTGGGAAAATGTGTAGCATTTTTAATTTGCGTCAGTCATTTTTTTGTGATTTTATAAGTATCTATAAGAATACGATATAGAATTTAATTTTTTCACACTCAATATTTTAAAAGAGATTGCGAAGAAAGCGAAAATTAGATTATCGCGAAAATTACCGGACATACAGAAGTTGTGCCACGTTAATAAAAATTAGTGACATACCGTACTGACTCTCGGTAGTGTGGTCATATGGTGGACCTGTGAATTTTGAAAGCGTTCCATTTCTTTTTCTCGTCCAATCAAACTGGTCATTCATGTCTTGTGTCCAGTCACAGAATCCAGCCTCAAAGTCACACATACCTATCATGCCACAAAATATTTTTAAAATAACGGTGTAAGATTACTCTTACAATTTGATGATGAAATAAGAAATTTTTCATTGTCAATTATTATTTTTCCATTGAAGTTATGATGAATGAAAAAATTAGAATAGCGGCTAAAGAATACTAAAAAAATTTGATGATAAATAGAGAAATTTTTCATTGCCAATTAATAATTTTCCATTGAATTTATAATAAACGAAAAAAAAATCACAGATCATAGCAACAGAGTGATTTCATCTTGGAGGATGTTGGGATATACAACTGTACAATGACCAGACTTACGTTTGGGAGGACATGGACCATTCACAACACTGATATCATCTAGAGCAATGTCACCTTGCCAACTGGTTCCTACAACTCCCTCAAACACAATCTGTAAAATGGAGTCTCAAAATTTGATAAGTGTATTTTGAATTCTATACCATTCACCAAATAATGATACCTCCCTGACCAAGTCTGTTAAACTGATGCATGCAATAAGAGGTGTCATGTAATACCATAGTTATAGAAACTAAGACTAATGGAAATTTCTTTATCCAAATAACAGAAAACTATATTTATTGATCCTTCAGAACAATCGATGTCATTATATATCTAAATGTGTAAAACTACTTGCTATGAAATTTCTGCTTATTTATACACATCCTTAATTTTCAAATACTCCTGTCCTTACCTCGTAAGCCTGGGAGCTTTTGACAGTTTGTTGTCCCTGCTTCCACACATTTCCCTGAGTTCCGGATCGAGTCCAAATCAGAGTCTTTGCTCCACTTGGAATCTGTTGGTAGACATTCAGTGTGTTGACATGGGCTCCAAACATGTGGTACCAGAAGCTCAGACACATGCCAGCACTTGGGGTGGCCTTGTTGATCCCTGATGAAATCACGGCCCTCTCACCTGGACGTCTAGGGGAGGAGGTCTCCATGTAGATATAGAATCCTATGTGCAGGAAAATACATGTATTTTAGTCACTGTCTTAGTTTTTTTTTTATTGTCTATGAGAAATATTTCATAAACATGGAACTCTCTTTATTATGAATTCTAAAACAAGTAGGATTAAGTCACCATGTCCAGTAGTGTGGTCCCTGTCAGGTCCTGTGCCTATGGTAGGAGAACTGATGTTTGTTCTTGACCAATCAAAATCATCCTTCTGATCTTGTGTATATCCACACCATCCAGACTCAAATGTACAGTTCAAGGCTAAAACAGTGTAATACATTCCATTTATTTTCTAGAACAATATACAACTCAAAAGATATAGAGTACATAATTAGCAAAATGCTGGATAATAATAACATCTGAAAAAAAATCTATAGTTTTTCAACTATGAAACTATTTGTAAGTCAATATACATAAACTTGTATAGTATATGAATAAACTTTCATGGCCTACCATTTGTTGTTGAATTAAATATGGCTACAGGGTTACACTGCTGGAATGTGACATCATCAATAGCCATGTCAGAGTTAGGGATACCAGAGTTGGGCGCAAAAGACTTTGTGGGATTTGCCTCAAATTGCAACTAAAAAAATTGAAAGGTTGATGAAGCAACTAAGAACAGCCACTGTGTCAAAACCAACAGCTCATTGTCTAAGATAAATAACTGATATACAACTACAAGCATTTACTTAGACATTTTTGAGAAGTGTGTGGCTTGATAAAATAAACTTACCTTGTAGCCAGCAGCAAGCTGCCCAATGTCAGCACTTCCCTGCTGCCAGCCGCTGCCTTGGTTGTTGGTCTGGGAGAATATGTACGTCTTGTCACTGGGGTTCTTGCTGTTGACAAGAAGGGCACGAATGTTTCCTGGATGCAAAATAAAATATACAATGTTAATTGGCTATAAAAAAAAAGAATTTATCTCTATTCAATAAAAATATACAGGTATGTGCAAAAATTTTGCTCACATTGCTTCACACCTTGTAAATTATAAAAGTGATAATGACAAGAGTCATTAATTGACAGGTTAAAAATAACCTTGGAACAAGGGACAGACTGAGGTACTTACCTGCTCCAAGTCCAAACATGTGGTAGTAGAAAGTGACACGACAACTTGGTCCAGTGGCTCCAAAAGGTGGCGTCTCCATGCGGGCTCGACTGTAGAAGACTCCTGTGGCACCCTCTACCAGCATGTAGTGACCGGCAGCAGTTCCATTGGTGTGGTCAGTCTTGGGACCACCAGTTCCTGGGGAGGAGCCCTGGAAGATGTGCCAGTTGTAGCGACCACTGCTGACATCGTTCCATCCACACTGACCATTCTCAAAGTTACAGGTACCTGTCAAAAATTAAAAAAAAAAAACCATATACATTGTTCTTATACTCATAACCTTTAGTTTACTGTTTCACAGTGGAGATACTTTTGATGAATAGGTTGCATTTCATTATGACTTGGTACATGTGATTTGAACTATCTATGAGATCCACATGTTAACATACCACAACTGGACTCATCTGATCCATCTGAACACTGAGGGGTGAAGTCACAGAGCTGGGAGGCCGGAATACACTGTCCAGATTTACAGGCAACACTGTTGTTACCGCAGGGGTTGGGGGTGGTGGCCGGAGGGGGACTTCCTGAGGGTAAGGTGATACCTGACAATACAGATAAATGTATTTAAGTATCATTTCATGGAACAATTTGAAAAAACTTTTAAATTGCATGTTTATTATGCACTCAAAACATAGTTAATGTTTAAAGAACAAACAAAAAATTTAAAAAATCAACAGAAAACAAGCTTAAATTTAGCCAGATTAAAAAGGTAGAATTGTATCAATCATTTGAAAAGTTATTGATTTATATAATTTTGATGCAAAATCACTTTGATGCAGTAGAGAACAATTGAGGAAAAAAGGAAACCAGATTACAAGATGGGTTCTATTTCAAATACGGTAAAAGTTGTATCATTTTCTATCTCTTCGTTGGCATAAATACATGCATGTACAATGTGTCTGGTGTTACCTGGGCCATTCATCAGGACACAGCCAGGTGTCATGGATACATCGTCTATTGCAATGTCTCCTAGATAACTGCCAACAACTCCCTCTATCACGACCTTCATACAAAATGACACTATGTAGTAACCTTACATGTAGAGAAAAACTTATCAATTTCAGTAAAAAAAAAAAACCAAAAAACCCCAAAAACTTAAGAAATGTCCGATGTAAAACATTTCTACCTGGAATGATCTGGTTTCATTAATAACAAGGTCCACTCTTTCAAAATAGTCTCCCACATTTCCTGATTTGGACCAGATCTTGTTCATGGGTCCCGTGACTGTTTCCCTGGTGTAAACATTCAGAGATCCGATGCCTCTGCCAAACATGTGGTAGAAGAACCTCAGCTGAAAGAACCAATGCATCTCATGTACACAGTGCAAAATATCATGTCTGTAACAGGATGAGGATCAAGGGACATGAATAAAGAACAGATTGTTTAAGGTAACCTTACAATAACCAAATCTGTTATGATTGTTATAATTGCCTGCTTTTATGTTCAGTATAAGAAAGAATGTAGAAATCATGATTCTTGACATTACCCAGAAATATAGTTACAAATAAAATTTACAGGTTATAAAAATTTGTCAGCATATTTTGAAACCATTATACTTACAGAGCAGGAGTTACTATTTGGAGGAACAGCCCTGAAGAGAGGGCTGAGAAGTCGCGCCTTGTCTCCTCGTCTGCGAGGGGATGAGGACTCAATAAACATGTAATAGCCCGAGGCAGTTCCCCGAGTATGGTCTCTGGAAGGACCGGTTCCATAAGTTGAGGTGTGACCATTAGCTCTGGTCCAGTCAAACTTATCCAGCTTATCTTGTGTCCAGCTACAGATACTTCTCTCAAAGTTGCAAGATGCAGGGTAGTTACCTGAGAAAATATTACACACAGAGCTTTTTTTCAAAAAGTATTGAACCACAAAGTTTGTGACTGTAAATAAACTTGATAATGCTGGACTTGAAATTTACAAGTATTCGAAACCTAGGATTCAAATAACATTAGGGCAAGTTATAATTTTTTCTCTGGAATTTTAGTGGTCGTTATTTTTTTTTTTAAAGTGTTTCTAGTTTTTTACCACAAGTAGTCGGGTCTTCATCTGAGCCATCCCCACAGTCATCATTGAAGTCACATCTCTGGTTGTTAGCAATGCACCCTTTGTTGACCGTGCAGTGGAACTGGTTAGGAGAAGGACACGAAGCTTGTCGAGCTGGAAAATCAGAAAAAAAATAAGGGTAAGAAATTTGACACTTTGCGTAATGATAGAGAAATTGACGGACAAATTGATTCCACCCTATCAAGTGATCCATTTAAGAAGTAGAATAAGAGAATACAAAATGTAATCTAGTTTTTACTGGAGATGAAAATAAATACTGTCAATTACCTGGATAGTTGCAGTTTATGAACTGAAGATCATCAATGGCAATGTCTCCTTGGACACTGAGAGTGCGTGTTGCTCGGATTAAAAGCTGAGAGTAGAGAACAAAAATAAGTGTTTCACCATTTTAAAGCATGATTCTCGGTAAAATGAAGGATGGAAATATTTTGTTTGATAAAATGCAGTTTACAAGAAAGGACTCTGATTTATTCATGTATTTCTGCAGAAATGTACCCACCTGGAAGGCTCCATCCACACGTCCAATGTCAATGGTTGCCTTCTGCCAGTTTCGACCTTGGTTGCCAGTTTTCCTCCAAATTTCAGTGACTCTATTGTTTTCCTTCATCAGAACTATCAATTTTCCTATTCCTAACATCAAGAAAAAAACAAGTAAATTTGCATTCTTAAGACATACAAACATCAAATATAAAGAACATCATGTCATTCTATTTCTAAAAATACTGGGCATAACTTTCTTGTAAATTGCAATTTTAACTCAAACAGGGCATATAACAGCTACTGTAAGTGTTAAATTGTGAAGTAAACTATGCATTTGTTTCTTGGAATTGAAAAACTAAATACTTAGAATATATATAACTAATACTCTGCTGAATGGCCTTCTTTACACTGATATACCTGTTCCATACATGTTGTACCACATCTGGAACTGACAGGTGGTGCTGCAGCCGTGTAAAGTGGGTCCTGTGAGCTCAGCCTGACTGGTGATGGAGCCGTAGCTGGCGTCAACGTACAAGTAGTGGCCTGAAGGACAAACAGAAAGCTCTACATTCAGTACCACAGGACACAAAAGAGAATTACAGGTCATCAGAAATACCAGTGAACATACACATCTGTTGTTTACATTGATTTTTTCACCTTTTCCTATAGTCTGGACAAGTTTCGAATTGGGTACAACACCTGACGTCAAAATACTCTAAGACTGACATTGTAATGCTCAGAAAGAGAGTAATATTTTGTACTGACTGTGTATGAAATATACATGGTCTCAAGTGACTGCTGTAATTAGCCAATGATTTCCTTACAATTTAGCAGGAGGTGAGATATATGTATATGTACTTTCTTTTCATGCACATAGCAGTATTTAGCACATGTACAGTATCTGCACAGGATGCTGGGTAACTGCTACACTTACCTGCAGCGTTTCCAATGGTGTGGTCATACTGGGGACCGGTGTTAGAAGTGGCCGTTTGATTGGCTCCTCGGAACCAGCCAAACGACCCGGTTCCTGTAGCGACCCAGGAGCAGAAGTCTTGTTCAAAGTCACAGGCACCTAACCACAAACACAGGTTTACATCAATGTAAGGTGACAGAATAACAGTCAGAGCATTTTACTGTACTAGTACATCTTAACCAATTTTTCCTCGAAAATTAGAACTTACCACAGTTGGTTTCGTCTGCTGCATTGGAACAATCCCTGATAAAGTTACAGACCTTGGATTGTGGAATCATGACTTTCAATGGATCGTTACAGGCAAAGCTGCCATTGGTGTTTGGTTCTGTTGGGGTTAAATATCAAGAATACTCTGCGTTAATTAACTACCACAGAATATTCAGTTTAAATGTGATGCTACAGCTACACTAAATGAAACTTTGCCTCTCGATGCATGCTTTGGATAAAAAAAAAAGCCACAAACCTGCGGAGCATTCAAAGCTGTCAAGGATGAAATCATCCACTGCAATGTCTCCTTGATTACCGCCACCTATATCAGCCTCCACATAAATCTGCAATTCAAAAGATTTTGCCTAGTGAATCGTTCTACATTAGCACCATCATTAAAATCTATGAAAAAGGACTTGCAAGTAATATATAGATTTATCTTTGCACTTTAACTCATGAATTTTAATTTTCAAAATATCCTACTTGTATATTTATTCTATTAACAAAATTTCCATGGAATTCCAAAACTTAGGACCAAACTAACTTAAAGACTCACATAGAAGTCAGCATAGGCATTGCTCATGCTGACATTGCCTTGCATCCACTTAGAACCTTGATCTCCACTCTTGCTCCACTTGAGCTGTTTATTGGTGGTGCCGCCTGAGGTAATGACTTGGGAGATGTTCAGACTTCCCACATTGGACCCATACATGAAGTACCAGAATCTGAAGCAGTATGGGGCCACCGGAATGATCTGAGACGAGATGACTGCATTGTCACCTGGCTTCCTTGGTGCACTGGATTCCACGTACAGATAGAAACCTACAAGATTAAAATCAGACATTATAATATATATCAACACATGTACAAATTATAACATTTACCGCCTCTTTTTATTTTTGCCCCTTTTGCTCTTGTTGTCAGCAGGCGAATTTAAGATTAAGTAAATTCTAATGTCTTATATTTTCTCTCTCTAAACACAACTGTGTCTGGGCAAATTCAAGAAGTGCAAGTCTAGAAGTGCCAAAATTACACTGGCAAAAATAATTTGGTGTACATTAGATTTTCAATAAATAAAGAGAAACCTACAAGATATGAATCAGATATAAATGTTATTCATATTGCCATTAATAATATCACCTAATATACATGAATGTATTGTTCAAAACCTGAGATAATAGAATTATTATTTTCAAGTAACAAATACATGCATTATAATCAATGATATGAAGACTTCTTTTACATCAAGATATGAACTTGACCTGATGCAGATCCAATTGTGTGATCAACTCCAGGCCCAGTTAGAACCGAGGGAGTGTGACCAGATCGCCTTATCCAATCAAATTTGTCGTCTTGTCTCTGGGTCCAGCCACAGAGATCGGATTCAAAGTCACAACTAGCCACTCCTGCACATGATCCGGGGACAAGTTTTATGTCATCGATAGAAATGTCTCCTTGGTAGCCACTTCCTCTTATTCCCTCAAACACAATCTATAATAGAATATTGAAGAAATAAAAATCATCCTTTTTTATCTTTGACAAATTTTTTTTTTGTTAAATGCAAAACTGATTTTCTTTACTTTGTATTGCTCTTGCACTTGAATGGTCATCTGAGCCTTGCGCCATTGGTTGCCTTGGTTACCAGAGATTGTAAACAAAGCTGGACTGAGCTTGTTGAAGGAGCTAGTGTAGACATTTAGAGTTCCGATGGAGGACCCGTACATGTGGTACCAGAAGGTCAGGCACTGACCATTGGTGGAGGGGTACTGGGGACTGAGTAGTCGGGCCTTGTCTCCCGGCCTCCTGGGGGCTGAGGACTCAGTGAACATGTAGTGACCTGTGTCAAAATACACATCGATCATTAACTTGATTCTATAGAATCACAAGATTTTGTAGAAATTATAAATGTTCGTTGGTACTCCAGATAAATTGATTTTTTTCTGATAAATAGACAATGTTTACATACAAACAATAATTCTTTCAAGAAAATCAACTGTCCACAAGAAATATTTTGAATTTCATTTAATACTTATTTATTCTTAATACGTAACAGTAAAACATGTAACAACACAATTAACTATCTGTAATCACCTGCACTTGTGCCATAGGTATGGTCATTGGTTGGTCCAGTTCCACTTGAAGTGGTGCGACCAGCTTTTCTTGTCCAATCAAAATTGTCTGTAGGATCCTGTTGATAGTTACAAATGCTGGCATCTTCAAAGTCACAGAAAGCTAAAAGAAAAATGAAAACCCCATTAACTATCTATTATTCCTCCAACTTGATTTTTCCTGATAGAAATACCTGTAATGGTAATGTTCTCATAATCATTTCATTAAACCTTACCAGATGGTCCGTTGGTGCAGGGACCATTTAGAATTGAGACGTCATCCAGCGCCATATCGCCTTGATATCCACGCCCAGTTATGCCTTCGAAAACCACCTGTAATCAACACACAATAATAATATTAACTCACCATCCATCTTATCTAGTGCACTAATCACAAAACAATACACGATCCTATATGACAACACACCAGATCTCCATTTTGGGGCATCACATCGACCTTGGCATTAAACCACCGATTTCCTTGATTTCCGATCTTGGTCCACAACGGCTGACCGAGAGCCCCACCATGCTTCAGTCTCAGGTTAATCCTGTTGACATTAGCACCATACATGTGGTACCAGAAGTTGACACACACGATTGTGGACACTCGCAAGGGTGGACTGAGGAGTCGGGCTGTTTTGTTGTTGTTCACGCTAGCCTCAGTGTAGATGTAGTAACCAGACTTGCCCCCTGTAGTGTGGTCAAATGAAGGACCAGTGCCTGATGAGGCGGTGCCCCCAGAGTCACGAGTCCAGTCCAGATTCTCCGTCTTGTCCTGCTGCCAGTTACACAGATCTCTCTCAAAGTTACAACTCAACAAAGGAGCTGCAAATCAAAGATTGTAATTATTCCATCAGAATTAATGTCTATACATGTAAAAAAAATTTACATATTTTCCAATGCAAAGGCTACTTTATGGCAATTGAGAACAGTGTATAATAATCACCTGCTGAAGGTCCAGGGGTGGGGGGAGTGGACACTGATGAGGGTGTGGTCTGTAAGTTACAGGTTCCATCCAATAGACTGATGTCATCCAAGGCAATGTCTCCATGGTAGTCTCTTCCTCGGACACCCTCAAACACAATGTTATAGGCCGAATTTGCAGATATTGTTGCTTGACCTTTAAACCACCCTTGACCTTTGTTTCCCGAGGCTGTGAAGATTGTCCTGTTGGTGGACCCATACATCAGGTACACGTTGAGTGTTCCAATGCCTGCAGTGAAACATTTATATGTTTCATTTATAATACAGAAAAATAATTTTCTTCAACAAAGTATGAATAGTACAATTTTGGTCAGAGGGCCGTTTTTGGTGGTTAGTTAACCAAGTTGTTTAGTGCAAAAAAGAACCTGGATCAATATGACATTCAAATATAAATAGAATGCAATCGAAAGCCTTTTACAACAAATGAAAAAATCCTGTCGTCTGAGACAGAAGCCTTTAAATTAAGATAACCTTACTTTTGTAATCCAAGTCTTGTTTCCCCTCTTACATATTCAAGAAAAGGAGGGCTCTTGTTCACCTTTTTAGGGGCTCTGAGCTTATTCTTGTGTGTTTGGTTCTTATTTATCATCATAGGAATTTACAACTCACCAGAGCCATACATGCTGTACCAGAACTGTAGACATTTGCCTGTGGTGGCAGAAAGACTGGAACTCTTGAGCCAGGCCCGGTCTCCCTGCTTCTGGGGGTTACTACTCTCAATGAACACATAATATCCAGAGCCTGAGTTTGTGGTGTGATCTACATTGGGCCCAGTGTAGAAGGAGGGAGACAGTCCTTGGGATCTTGTCCAATCAAATTCATCGCCTTGGACATTGGAATAGCCACAGAGTCCCTGCTCAAAGTTACATGAGCCAGGAGTTGCGCAGGCGCCAGGGACAATGGAAATATCATCAATGGCAATGTCGCTGAAGTAAGAGGAGCCGATCACACCCTCAAACACAACCTGCAACGAACAGATGGATCATTCTAAACAAATCAAATTAACAGATTGGATGTACAATTAGTTCTTGTACTTATTAATTATCAGATAATCAATGGCCCTGGATAGACTCATAGACTGTATCCGCATCATAATCAGACAGGTTATAATACAGGAGAATACTGTAGACAGGTTAAAATTTTGCCCCCGTTTTATTTTCGCCCTTATTGTCAGCGGTCGAATTTAAGACTAGGTGAATCCTGATGTCTCAAATATCTTTCTTTTAACACAACTTTGTCAGGGCTAATTCAAGACGGGGCGAAACATTGTGCAAGTGAAGAAGGGCGAAATTAACATGGGCTGAAAATAACTCTGTATACAGTACAATTAAAGAAGCAGTTAACCTGAAATTGGCTGGAACTCTGCAGGGTGACCTGAGCCACCTGCCACTTGCTACCCTGGTTCCCAGACTTGGTCCAGACTGGACTGCCCAGTGACCCTGAGGCCTGTGTGTACACATTGAGGGTACCCATGGTTCTTCCATTCATGTTATAGTAGAATGTCAAGCATTCCCCATTAGAACTGGGGAGGTTAGGGCTCAGGAAACGAGCTTTCTGTCCACTTGTTCTGGGTCTTGAGGCCTCGATGTACATATAGTATCCTGTAAACAAACACAGTGTACATTTTACCATATCATCCAAGCACTGGTACAAGCAATCAGATAACCTACTGGTTTGTTTTTTATTCATGCATTTGATGAATTTAAACTTTGCAATTAGATTGCCGATGTATTTATTTTATTCACAGATGTTTATATCAAATTTTTATGTCATTAACTTTTTTTTTAACCTAATTGAAAAAAAAAAAGTCTACGTCTAAAAAATATACAACTTCAGAGGTGACATGTACATGTAAATATACTTGATGTCTTCCTGTAAAAAAACACTATAAAGCAAGATCAACTACAGGTAGATTCTATTAGAAAATTCAATTCATATGAATGACAAGTCGCTATTTCATGCTCACTCCATTTGAATGGCCTTGACCTACCTGTGCCAGCTCCTGTGGTGTGGTCTCCTACTGGGCCTGTGCCAAAGCTACCTGTACTGTTGGAGTGTCTGAGCCAATCAAAGTCATCGGTTGTATCTTGTATCCACCCACATGTACCCGTCTCAAAGTCACAGTGGGCTATAGGGAAATGAAAAGAAGTCCGAGTTGAATCATATTTTTGCTATCATGGCAAACAGTTACAGAACAAAAATGAATGAATTATTTTCTTAAGCTATGTGTACAGAGATTGTTACTAACTTAAAGTTGAAGGTGTTTGCGGTAGTGAAGAGTTGACACAAGGCTGTGTATCAAAGTTTATATCATCAATGGCAATGTCTCCTGCCCAACCATTGCCTACAAAGGCCTGGATCATCAACTACAGAAAAAAATGTACATGCAATTAACATATAATCAGTGAATAAAACTTATATACTTTAATCCATTTCCCTCCTAACTACACCCAATTAAAGCCTAACTTGTATCAGGAAAGAGTACACAGTACAACTTGAACCTAGAGAGCATATCAGTCAAACCTACAAGGCGTAACTTATTACTGGAAAACTTAACTCAGAACTTGAGATCTTTTTTAATTCATAATACTAAAAATACTAAAACCTATAACTTAGTGCTGTATAGCATGTTAGTCATACCATGAAGTCAGTGGTGCTGTTAACATTGATAACAGCCTGATTCCACTTGTTCCCTTGGGTGCCCCCTTTGGTGAACTGGAGGATCTTCCTTCCTCCAATCATGCTGTAGACACTGAGGACTCCGATGTGTGGTCCAAACATGTGATACCAGAAAGTGAAGCAGTACCCAGAGAGGCCAGTGGGGGGAATCAGAGGAGACAACAGAACGGCATTGTCCGAATATTTTTTGGATGATGCTTCTATGTAGAGATAGTTGCCTAGTAAGCAAAAGAAAAAAGAAAAATAAATAACTTGACCGATATTCAACAAAAGAAAGTGAGATCGTTATTCAGTCACATTAAATTGTTTAATTTTATTGCAAATAACAATTAATTTTTCAAATTAACAAGACTATGTTTTTTTAATAACTACAATTTATATATAACTGGATATTTACCAACTGATGTTCCACCGTTAGGATCTGGAAAAAAATGAATAACAAATAAAGTATTGTCCACTTTTAAAATTTATCATTTTCAGCATCTTAATCATAAAGCTATACGAGTCTAGAGTAAGTAGGCTCCACCTACTTTGAACCTGGGTGTGATCTTGCTGTGGTCCAGTTCCTTGACTTGGGGTGGTGCCATTATTGAGTGACCAATCAAACGTGTCGTTCACACTCTGCTGCCAGTTGCAGATTCCATTATAATCAAAGTTACATGAAATGTCCTGGTAACCTGGAAAGTAGAAAATTGACTTAAAGTATAGCTTATATATACTGTAAATTCCTAATTAAACGCGAGGAATTAATATCCGCGTAAAATCGCGAGAAGCCCGTCTCACGAATTTTAAAATCTCGCTTATAATTTTCAAACATATGTAAACTACATGAAACTATGCTAAAATTTCGACATTCGCGATTTTATGTTCTCCCGATTTGATGGAAAATCGTTGAATCGCGGAATTAAGTACTCGCGTAAAATAAGGAATCTACAGTAATACAATAAAACTATCCACTACTTATATCATTTTGTGAGAAAACTGAAATATATAAACAAAAAAAATCAAAGCACTGCCAGTGCTCATTATATAACTTCAGTTAACATAAGCTGGACTATACACTTGAGTTTTGCATAGAAAACATTTGCATTGTAAACAATAGAAACAAATATTGTTTTAACAGAACTACATATATTCATGATGCATTCTCACACTAAAAGATGTGGTTTCAGCAAATAAAAGAGGTTATATTACGAAGTAAGTTCTATATTATTTCTCGACCAACCAGTTTCTATTTTAAACTCACACACAATATAATAAAAACTGTTTAACATTATACCCTGATAATCCGGCGATGTTACACAGCCTGAAGTCAGATCCACCGAGATGTCGTCAACAGCGATATCACCTTGGTAACCGTTACCACGAATACCCTCGAACATCAACTGGAAGGGTTTGCTAGAGTACTGGGTGGGAATGTTCATCTGTCCCTGCATCCAACTATTTCCTGCTGCTCCATATAGTTTCCACAGTCTGGCCTCATTCGTGAGAGAATCGGCTGTTGTGTTTGTGAGAACATACACACCGAGTGATCCAATGTTTGCTCCATACATGTAGAAGGAGAAGCTCAGACAGGCAGCGTTACTCTGGGCAGGGAAAGCCTGACTGATGTATCTGGCCTTGTCTCCCTGAACTCGTGGGGCACTGCTTTCTAGGTAGATGTAGTGGCCTGAGGCATTTTGGAATGTGTGGTCAAATGGTGGACCAGTAAACCGACTGGTGGTCTTACCACTGGAGACCAGCCAATCAAAATTATCATTTGCTTGAGTGTTAGACCAGCTGCAAGACGATTCAAAGTCGCAGGCTCCTATAGAATAGAATAAACATTTCAAAGTTATTGTAATTCAAAATGTGCAAAAGAAATGTAGAAAACACATGGGATGGAGGCATAAGGAACACTAAGGTTTCATAAAGATTCTTGAGAAGCTGATGTTGTCTTAATTTTTTACCAAGACTTTGACATGCTCCTGGTGAACTAGAAATGTCATCAATAGCGATATCCCCTTTATATCCATTTCCTCGAACTCCCTCAAAGATAACCTGTAGGAAAAAATTTTTGTTTATGGATTGTATCACTATTAAAAAAAAAAATAATCACATTACATGAGAAAAAGTTTAACATTGAAAGAAAATTATATCCTTGAAACAGGCTACATACTCTGTAGGTTCCTGAAGGATTGAGAGTGGCCTGCCCTTGGTGCCAAGGCTGTCCCTGGTCGAAGTTTCGACTCCATATTGGTTGAGCACCAGGAGAGGTTCCTCCATTGGTTTGATACAAATTAAGAGTGCCTACATTCTGTCCATACATCTGGTAGTAAAATGTCAAACAGATCGGGGATCCAGGGTTTTGAGGAGTGTACTGGGGACTGATTAAGTGGGCAGTGTTGTTGGGGGCCATGGGAGCGGAGGATTCCATGAACACATAATGTCCCTGAGGGGTGCCCAAGGTGTGATCAGCGCTTGGACCTGTTCCAGATGTGGCAGTTCTTCCAGCATGCCTAGTCCAGGTGAACCTCTCTGTAGGAAGTTTCAGTAGGTATGCACACAATGTGTTGGATTCAAAATCGCATGCCATTGGATCAACTGCAAAGGAAGGTTGAGAGAATTTTGTAATGATCTATATTCTGACTCACTATACAAGCACCAGATAACTTTTTTTAGACTTGAAAACATTTGGTATTTTTTTTTAAAACAGTCAAAATAGAATAATAAAATTGAAGTGATATATGAAATTTTACTTAGAAATGAAGAAGAAAAGATGTAAAATCAAGTAAACAAAGCATTATTTTACTAAGAATTTTAAGTCCCTATAGAAAAATCATAAAAATTGTTCTATTCACCTCCAGTGGTCTGGCATGGTCCCAAAGACAATCTCACGTCATCAATGGCAATATCTCCACGGTAACTGGTGCCCCTGACACCTTCAAAGATGACCTGGTATGCATTGGACGGTGTGATAGTAACTTGTCCCTGAATCCACTTATTTCCCTGAGTCCCTTTCTTGGTCCACAGTGGTGTGCCCAAGCCAGGGGATCCACTTTGTAGATAGACATTCAGTGTGTTGACATGGGTACCGTACATGTGGTACCAGAAGCTGAGGCAGCGAGTTTGTTGGTCAGAGATTAAGGGACTCGCTAACTGTGCCTTGTCTCCAGGTCTCCTTGGTGCAGATGACTCAATATACACATACCAACCATTGCCTAGCAGAGAATCAAAAGGAAATATAGAAGATATACATGGACTATGAACACATACCACACAAATCTTGTTACACATTGTTTTCTATTGAAATACAAGAGATGAATGATTCTTACGTGTTCCGGTTGTGTGGTCATTGGTGGGTCCTGTCAGTGCAGTCCCTGTGGGGCCCTGGGCTCGAGTCCAGTTAAACTGGTCCCCTCCCACTACCTGTGTCCACTGACATAAACCTTTCTCAAAGTTGCAATCGTAGACAGTTGGAGCTGAAGGCAAAATGAAGATGTATAAGAAAAACATACCCCCAAAAAACTATAATACATGAAACACTCAAAGGAGCATGTATTCTCCTACAGTAAATTCCTAATTAAACGCGAGGAATTAATATCCGCGTAAAATCGCGAGAAGCATGTCTTGCGAATTCTAAAATCTTGCTTTTAATTTTTCGGACACATATTAACTCATTGAAACTATGATAAAATTTCGGCATTCACGATTTTATGTTTTCGCGATTTAATGGAAAATCGTTGAATTGCGGAATTAAGTACTCGCGTAAAATAAGGAATCTACAGTATCTATTAATGTTGTGTTTGCTCTCACCTGGTGTCGCCACTGCAGCGGTGGTGGTGCTCACTGGTTTAGGAGTGGTACTCTGTATGGCAGGGTTAGCACTGCTTGGTTGCACTAAAATACAATTTCAAATATCTGTATCCTTACTCAATAGTCCAATGAAAAAAAAAAACCATGATAATTTTTGTTTTAACTTAACAAATCAAAATGGTTGAAGAGGAAAAAAAAACTTACAAGCACAGTTGTCCCCAGAGAAGGTGATGTCATCAATTGCCATATCTCCTTGGTAAGAAGAGCCACGAATACCTTCAAACACCACCTACACAAAACCATGCATGTAACAGGGTATAGTAACAGGACTCTCTGAGGTATATACCAGTGCATGTATAGCAAGCGGTACACTAGACATTGACTGCATTAGTACTTACATTGACTGCAATAGTACTTACATTGACTGCAATAGTACTTACATTGTACTGTGTGTTACTGGTGACTGCAACCTGAGCAGAGTTCCAAGAGTTGGCCTGATTTCCAGACAAGGACCATACTGTCTTGTTGCCACTGGAAGTTACAACATAAACATTGAGGGTACCAATGCCGGAGCCATACATGTGGTACCAGAAGTGGAGGCACTGGGTGGAGGCCTGGAACTGGGTACTCTGGAGGCGGGCCACATCCCCTGGGACTCGGGGAGCACTGGACTCGATGAAGGCGTAATGACCTTGGAAAAAAAATGACTGTTGATACATTTTTGTGTTCTGGGTTTTATATTTGATGTAACTTTTCAATTTATAATTTTAATTTATCATTCTCAGAGGAAATAGTGATATACATGAAGTTCCATCAATATTTCTGCATAGAAAATAAGTTTTCCTTATTTTTCAACACTGAGGTAAAAATTTTAATAAACTGATGATGAATACACTGCTGATCAATTCTGTTTTCTCATCTTCAAACCATTTGAATTTCATGATTCCATTTCAAGAGAACATTATTCTGTTAACTGTTTTCTCTCTTTGGACAACATTTCTTCTCACATTATCAGATGGTCATTCCTATCTTTGATACACCATTAGGTGTACATTAACATTACCAGATTGGTCCTGATTAACAGTGTGGTCTTGTTGAGGTCCAGTGAAAGAACTAGCGGTGCCTCCACTCCCAACCAACCAATCAAAGTCATCGTTCTGTAGATTCACCCAGGTGCAGAAAGTTCTCGTTTCAAAGTCACAGTTCCCTACAAACCAGTAGGTTTTTTTTTTAAACATGTATGTGTAAAGTATATACTGGTAGTTGGCTTTGACAAACAAGAGGCCCATGGGCCACATCGCTCACCTGAGGAACAATAGGTATGATAAAATCAGCTCAATGGAGTCATAATACAAACTATCTGGACAATATACAATAATTCATGTAAATCCTGTATAAATAAAATCCATTTTCCCCTGGATATTCTTATGTTTATAATCATTAGTCCCTTTTCTAACAGGATGATTTTATAATAGTCATATCATGTGTTGAGTATTGCAGTTCTCAAAAAGATCCCTAACAATAGTTTATATATGGGATATAAACGTACAGTAAACTCTCAACCTTCTCGTGAGGCCAAAGAATTGTCCTGGGGCCAAAGTCTTAACAATTATAAAGAATCATCTGGCTGATTAGTTTCTGAGAAGATTTTTAAAGATTTACCCTATAAATTCCTTTGTTAAACTTTGACCCCCCCCCCCCATTGTGGCCCCACCCTACCCCTGGGGATCATTATTTTCACAACTTTGAATCTACACTACCTGAGGATGCTTTCACACAAGTTCCAGCTTTCCTGGCTGATTAGTTTCTGAGAAGAAGATTTTTAAAGATGACTCTGTTTATTCCTATGTAAAACATCGACCTCCCATTGTGGCCCAAACCTACCCCCAGGGGTCATGCTTTTCACAAATTTGAATCTACACTAACTGAGGATGCTTCCACACAAGTTTTAGCTTTCCTGGCTAATTAGTTTCTGAGAAGAAGATTTTTAAAGATTTACTGTATATAATCATATGTTTAACTTCAATCCCCCATTGTGGCCCCAACCTACCCCCAGGGGTCATGATTTTCACAACTTTGAATCTTCACTACCTGAGGATGCTTCCACACAAGTTCCAGCTTTGCCTTCGAATTAGTTACTGAGAAGAAGATTTTTAAAGATTTACTGTATATATTCCTATGTTAAACTTCGATCCCCCATTGTGGCCCAACCCTATCCCCAGGGGTCATGATTTTTACAACTTTGAATTTACACTACCTGAGGATGCTTCCACACAAGTTCCAGCTTTGCCTTCGAATTAGTTACTGAGAAGAAGATTTTTAAAGATTTACTGTATATATTCCTATGTTAAACTTCGATCCCCCATTGTGGCCCAACCCTACCCCCAGGGGTCATGATTTTTACAACTTTGAATTTACACTACCTGAGGATGCATCCACACAAGTGTCAGCTTTCCTGGCTGATTAGTTTCTGAGAAGAAGATTTTAAAAGATTAACTGTGTATATTCCTATGTAAAACGTCGATCTCCCATTGTGGCCCAAACCTACCCCCGGGGGTCATGATTTTCACAAATTTGAATCTTCACTACATAAGGATGCATCCACACAAGTGTCAGCTTTCCTGGCCAATTAGTTTCTGAGAAGAAGATTTTTAAAGATTTACTTTTTATATTCATATGTTAAACTTCGACCCTCCATTGTGGCCCCACCCTATCCCCAGGGGTCATGATTTTCACATCTTTGAATCTACACTACCTGAGGATGCTTCCACACAAGTTTCAGCTTTCCTGGCCGATTAGTTACTGAGAAGAGGATTTCTAAAGATTTACTCTATATATTCATTTGTTAAACTTCGACCCCCCATTGTGGCCCCATTCTCAGGTGAGCTAAAAAGGTTAAGTTTACAATTCAATAAGTTGGTTTCTGGAAGAACAGATTTTGAAAATTTTCGTAATAAATATTGACAATTTTTTTTACTTTTTAAAGCGCTAAGCATAGCTCAGCCCTTTATTGTCGTTAGACTTCAACTTCCGGTGCATCGAATAACCGCCCCCTATAAGCAAAAGTATACATCATTTAAACTGGTTAGGGAACCAGTTTCAGGGGTTTATGCACATAACTGCACGGGCTATTGTGAATCTAATTTATGGGTTATTGTGAAATTAATGTACGGGGCTTACATACATCATTGCAGGGACTGTCGTGCAGTGATGAGGAAATATAGTGCGTATACAGAGGCTGAAATGCTATATACATATATCTGTTATATACATACAGAAGCTGGGTTAGCGCTTTTCAGTACTATCAGTACTTTGATTTAATCTTTAGCTTTTAAGATCTGTGTACAAACATAGAATTGTTAGCAAATCTCTGTATCTTGCTTATAATTCGAAGCAAACACTCAAAAATGGCTAGTAAATAGAAATTGTTAACAATTAAACACCAGAAACATGCACTACATGTATAACAAATAAAGAACACAATTTATTTTTTCGAAATGAATCATATATATACATGTATATACCTACATTTTTCCGTAAGCGATATCAAACTCTATTTAAACTGAATAAACTAGAGAAAATGCCGAGCATCTCAACAAAAACCTATTGCATTAATCTACCATTACGCAAAAAATAATGCCGAATTACCGATAGAATGAATTGTATTTCAGTACTCCTACATCAGATTTTGCTTAATTTGCGCAGGTAAACAGTTAACGTAACTGTTTGATTTACCGAAGTCTCTGTTTGATTTGATACGTAAAAAGCACGAAATACAGACGACAGTTTCCAGGTTACAAAGCATAAATAATGAAAACGGAACGAAAATCAGAACAAGCTAACATCAACGTCATTAATCTCAGCGAGATTCGTCGAGACTGAAAAATTTTTGACGGACGTCTCTTCCGAATCTCAGACCAGTGCCACATAAAGTGATTCGGGAAAATTTGCCCCAACTTCGGTCGGTTGTTATGTTAGAAATACGCTGAATTTAATCATCTGCTCGCTTCAACTTTTTACTTTGAACATCCCTTTAACTCCCTATCAACATAAAATGTTAGTTTCCTACCGTTAAAAGATTTATATCCCACAAAATATGAACTTGTTTATTTTTCAATTCATTTCCACACTCATTCACATCTCCAATGCTGAAGAGTTCCAGTCAAGGTCACAAATAGCCTGTTTCAGAATATGTCGTACTCAAAGGTTTCAACCTTATCATTTTATGAATATTACATTATAAAATTAAAAGGTTTAGTTATAAATACCGGATATTTCCTTTTAATTTATTATAAATTCCATATTTTATTTTTTTGGCAAAAAACTTGACATCTAACTGCATTTATAAAGTTTCTGTTTGCCCATTATAGTTTTCTACGTAAAACTACGAATACGACATATTTTGAAACCTTGACTGGAACTCTTCAGCATTGGAGATGTGAATGAGTGTGGAAATGAATTGAAAAATAAACAAGTTCATATTTTGTGGGATATAAATCTTTTAACGGTAGGAACCTAACATTTTATGTTGATAGGGAGTTAAAGGGATGTTCAAAGTAAAAAGTTGAAGCGAGCAGAAGATTTAATTCAGCGTATTTCTAACATAACAACCGGCCGAAGTTGGGGCAAATTTTCCCGAATCACTTTGTGTGGCACTTGTCTGAGATTCGGAAGAGACGTCCGTCAAAAATTTTTCAGTCTCGACGAATCTCGCTGAGATTACAACGTCATGTGTGAAAACTGTCAACGCATTGAAATATTTAGCCTCAATTTACTTCACAAATCGGCACCAATATATTTTTCATGTTTCAAAAATTTCCCTTCATACGCGAACTGTTGCACAACAAGCAAATTCATCATAGTCAGATCGACCCTTTTTCGTATAATGTCATGGCTGCTTTAAACAAAAAACCTCGTTTTAGAAGTATGGAATACGAGTCTTGGTAAAATGGGTAAGCAAAACCGGGCCGTGGCAAAATAAAAGCCGGGGCAGATCGGCAATCGTCAATTCCAAATACGCATTATTTTGCAGCAATATTTACAGCAAATACAAATATACTGGTCCATCAAATATCCTGAAATTTTAATGAGATTGGCAGATTAATAACTGCTTATCTTTTGTTTTGCCCAGGCCAAGTCTTGTCTACCCATTTTACCGGATGCCGAATCCGAGGCTATTAAACTGATTGAAACACGCCTTTCCTTTATTATTATTTTCGTAATAACTCAGATTTGAAACAGAATTAGACCTTAATTTTTGCAATTTATATTTTCCTTCCCATAAGGATAATTTATGCTAAACTACGTTGAATTGGAATCAGTAGTTCTTGAGAAGAAGATTTTTAAAAATGCACCCCCCTTTTTCTACAGTTTCAAGGTTTTCTCCGCTTTGAATACAGATCGGACTTTTATTTCTGCAATTTATATTCGCCCTCCCATAAGGATGCTTTGTGCCAAATTTGGTTGAAATTGGATAAGCGGTTTTAGAGAAATGTAAAAAGTTTACAGACGGACAGACAGACGGACGGACAGACGGACGGACGGACGGACGGACGACGGACAAAAAGTGATCAGAATAGCTCACTTGAGCTTTCACCTCAGGTGAGCTAAAAAACAAAAAACCAATCCTGATATTGATGTTACCTGGAAGGGTACAGGTTCCTGGTGTAACAGATACATCATCAATAGCAATATCCCCTCGGTATCCATTACCAATTATTCCCTCAAAATTAATACTATAGTTGCTAGTAGTTGATTGGATGGTAGTTTGAGCTAGCAACCATTTGTTGCCTTGGTTGCCATTTTTACTCCACATTTTTTGTGAACCTGAACCAGTCTACAATTGGCGGATGAATACCATGAGGTTTACAACAGTTTCATAATAATACACTTTTAAGTTTAACACTCAAAGATCACACCAAATCAAAAAAATTATAAGCAAATTACTACTTCACCTGTAGATACACATTGAGAGTTCCAATATTGGTGCCATACATATGGTAGTAGAATTGTAGGCATGATCCAATCGTAGATGGGTAGACGGGACTGACCAACCAGGCTTTGTCCCCTCGTCGCCGGGGGGCGCTGGACTCCGTGTACATGTAATGTCCTACAACATGGGGTAAAATTATCTACACTTCCAGTTTTAATCCTTGGTACTTTTTTTGCATGGCTATCTGTTGTACTTAAAACAATATCCTTAATGACAAACAAAATGAATATTTTGTTCTTAAGTACCTCTTGCAGTTCCATAGGTGTGATCACTGGTGGGGCCAGTGAAGGAACTGCCAGTTCTACCGGCAAATCTTCTCCAATCGAATGTGTCATTCCCTCGTACATTGGTATAACCACAGATTTTGGTATCCTCAAAGTTGCAGCTGTAACCTTTGAAAAGAAGCCATGGTGAAAATCAGTTTGTAAATATCTTTAAAAAATATATTTTAACAAATAAAATTTCATCGAAAATTTAACTGATAGTTGACTCTTACTTGATCCTGTGGGGCAAGGTTGGTAGGAGTATGTGATGTCATCAAGAGCTATGTCTCCACGGTAACTGATGCCACGTACTCCTTCAAACACCAGCTGGAAGTTCTGGGCATTGACAATGTTGACAACTGCTTGGTTCCACTGATTACCCAGGGTTCCTATTGGTATTGATGAAAAAAATATAAATACTCTATTTCATATTACCGGCCCATAGATATTTTCAAAAGAATAAAACAAGTTTGCAGTTGACTTTTGTTACAGTATATATATGCACTCATATTACAGAAAACCTCCTGAAGAGTAAGATTTAAACACTAGCATTTTTTATTTACATAAAAATAAAAAAAAATATTTATCAACTGTCTCCTAGTTCCCCTTCAAGAAGGGCCTGCATCTCCTTTTTGTCCCCCCCTCCCCACCACCACCACCCCACCCAAATCTTGTGCTGTGAGCTGTCTCGGTTCCATTATTTACCTGTGTGGCTCCAAACTGGAGTTCCCAGTTGTCCACCACTCTTGGTGTAGACATTGAGGGTATTGATGTGGGTGCCATACATATGGTACCAGAACCGCAGACAGGCGCCACTGGTGGGAGTCACAGTCTGAGAGATGAGGCGGGCCGTGTCGTTGGGTCGTCTTGGACTAGAGGTTTCAATGAACATGTAGTGTCCAGAGGCTGCAAGTCCATACAAATAACACAATGAACATAGTTATTGAAATTGTGCATGTAACAAAAGGTGATAAGTTGTGTCTCAACCTGGACTTGAACACAGGGATTTCTGGAGTATTGTGCCAGCACACTAACCACTAAAATATTGAAACTAGAAAATTGTCTAACAAACACAATCCACTTAACCAGGGACACTGACATTTTCCCCTCTTTATAGAAATTAGTCCTCAAATTTCTTTGAGTTAATAAAATGCTGCAAAGCATCCTTAATGCTGAGAAGCAATTTGTTCCTAAGAAATGACAGTGGGATGGGTGCAAAATGTAACAGGTAGAATTATAACACCACTTTTGAAATCTAAACTGTATACATAGTGTACTGAAATTAAAATCAACTTAATCGTGATTATATGGTTGCTCTATTGACTAAAGAACTGCATAACCATACATCAATTCAAAACAACCTGTATACAAAATTTTAAAAGGAAAACCATTCAAATGCAGAATGTACAAGTACCATTACTAAAGGTGTGATCAATGGATGGTCCAGTGTTGGCTGATCCGGTTGGTCCATTTGCTCTCGTCCAATCAAATCTATCGGATCTGTCCTGAGTATAGGAACATATGCCACTCTCAAAATTGCAATCAAATGGTGAAGCTTGGGCTGGGTAATGTAAAGAGAAGATTCATAAAGAGATATGATCACAAAAAGAACAACAGTCAGAAAACTGTTATAGAGATAATTAACAATTGTCTCTGCTCCGACTGACCTGGAGGTGTAACTGCTGTGGTCATGGCAGGAGCCGGTGTGTATGGAGAGTTCGGAGTGGAGGCTGCCGGAGGTGTAACTGAAAAATTGTGGAATCAACAACATCCATTACTTCAATCCCTATATTCTACAATTTCTTATTCAATTATGATACATAAATAAAAAAAAACATATTGTAGTTTATCACCATAATTAACAAACTTCTCTTTTGCTCCATTCAATATTTCTTCAATGCATACCGGTATATTTTACAAAGATCTACAGATCAAGGGTAGAGTGCCAATTTGAGGATGATTCTTGGAAGATTTTGTGAAATGAAGGTGTTAAAAGTGGGGTTTTTTTGTATGATGATAAGTTATGGAGATACAAGTATATATATGATTGCGAAATGACATGTCTTCTGCATTGATGAATTTTTTTTTAATCTCAAGAGAAAAGATGAAGGTCACTGGTCGAAGGTTCATTGTGATGGTGCATGTTTCTTACTCGGACAGTATGAGTCAGTGATAGATATATCATCAATGGCTATGTCTCCCTTATAGCCATTGCCTCTCTGTGCCTCAATTATCAGCTGCAAATAGGTTAGAACCAGAGTGTTTGTAAATGAACACGCATGTGATACATCAATTTTGTAATTGTATTATAAACTCAAACTTGTAATGCTAAAAAATTATTAAATAATCATATTTGATAAATCATTTATAGATTTAGTTTTATTGTTCGAATATTGAGGGTCTTAAAAATTGTTGTTTTAAGATATTTTATTTGTGTTATACTTATCTTTTAAGTATTTTTTCAACATTCAAATATGAAAGAATCAAATAAAACAATGTTCCATCAATATTCCTAGGAATAGTACCAGAAAGTTGTTGGTACTATCCCCCCCCTTATAATATTGCATGATTCCAAACAAAATCTGGCTAGGCACAAAATAAAGGTCAGATCATGCCAAAGAATTAAGATTTAATGACTAAGTGTAAAAATTGAATAGGGCACTCACAGTGAACGGTGTGGTACTGTAGTAAGCCACTCTTCCCTGTTTCCAGTCTTGCGAGCCTTGGTCACCAAACAAGTCCCAGATCCTGACTGCGGTACCGTTCTGTGGCTGAACAAACACCCTCAGATGTCCGATGTCTGAGCCGTACATACTGAACCAGAAGTTGAGGCACTTTGTGGCGGTGGCCTGATAAACAGGGCTGACCAGGCGGGCTCTGTCGTTTGGTCGGCGAGGTGCAGAGGACTCAATAAACAGGTAATGACCTAAATAAGACAGAAAGAATCAAGAGTTGTTATGCGCAACATAAGTTTTAATATGATTCCTAAAAAAAAATTCTTTTTGGGGAATTTCAAAATTTGTTTCTTAACTGCTTTCTAAATTATTTTTGGTGTTACCTGCAGAGTTTCCGAGTGTGTGGTCATTGCTGGGTCCTGTCAGCCGACTTGTTGTTCCTCCTTTACCTTGCAGCCAATCAAATTGGTCTCCTGTTTGGGCATTTGTCCAGGAACATGTGCTCTCAAAATCACAAGAAGCTGTAGAATATTCAAAACATTTAAGTGATATCTGAAATTGATTAGGTCCTTCAGAATTTCTCAGTTTCAAGAATCATTATTGTTTCTATGTACTCAAGTCTTGTTTCAAATTATTTACTTTGGGAGCTGCCACAGGGACGAGCTAAAGTTGTGACATCGTCCACTGCAATGTCTCCAGCATATCCAGACCCAACTACACCCTCAAACCCAACCTATCAAATATTTTCATATACCATTAAATATAATTCAAATTTGAGCAGAATTTCTTAAAGTTATTGATCTGATTTTGATATTTTTTATCAACAAACATCCCTATCTCACCTGGTAGTTGGTGTACACTTGAGGAATAGTCACTTGGGCAAACACCCACTTGTTGCCTTGGTTGAGGCTTTTTGTCCAGACTGTTTGGGTTCCATTGAGTTGAACAGATTTGACAAAAACATTCAGCGTTCCAATGTGTGGTCCGTACATGTGGTAAAAGAACTGGAAGCACAGAGGAGAACCACCCGGGACCTGGGGACTCAGAATACGGGCCTTGTCTCCACGGCGGCGAGGGGCACTGGTCTCAATGTAGATGTATTTACCTATATATATCCAAAAATGACAATTTTACAGGACTTTGGAAATTTGAGTACAAATATTCAAGGAAATTGATAAAGCTGCTGCAGAGTAACCCACCAGTGGCTGTTCCTGAGGTGTGGTCTGCCGAGGGCCCTGTTCCTGATGAGGTGGTATGGCCTGCTTTAGGTGTCCAGTCGAACTGATCTGTCTTGTCCTGAGTCCAGCCACACAAGTTGGGGCTCTCAAAAGTACACGCAATTCCACCTAATTCAACAGAAAGACAATGTATCTAAGTTATCCCCTTGAGATTATAGCAATTCAGACTATGACGGACTCTTTACTCTATGAACTGTTCCCCTCACCAGCCGATGGGCAGGCTCCAGTGATTAGCTTGATGTCATCTAAACCAATGTCTCCACGGTAGCCTGTTCCAACCAAACCCTCAAAGACAATGTTGAAAGCTGTGGTTTGAGCAGCAATTGGCAGCTGGCCCTTGTTCCAACGGTTTCCTTGGGTACCATGTTTGTTCCAAACAGCATTTCCAAGTCGTCCATTTTTCTGATGAATAACCATTTTTAAAATTTTACTACATATACACAGCAGGTATGGGTACAGGTACCATTTTATTTTATTTTCTCATCTACTTATTAAAAATGTCTTCCTTTTACCAAACACATGTATCGTTCAATAATGAAAATTTCATAACGAATGGTCCTTTATTTATTAAGCTTACTCTAGGGAGTTATAAAATAAAAAGTCAGAAATTTTCATGTGCATCCATTGTATATAATACTATGGTGTCCCGATTTCCATGATAAAACAATGATCTTGTCAAATATATATTGTTACACATATTCTTACTTTGATTTTTGGGATGCATTGACATAACAAGAAAATCCATGAAAATTGTTGTTCAACAAATATTGATTGAAACCACAGTAAACGAAGATCATATGGCGATTAAAATTCCTTTTTACATTCAAAAGAAAAATTAAAAATGCATATTGTTGATATGATAAGTGACAATAAGACTGTGTCCTGACCTTGAGGTAGACATTGAGGCTGTTGATGTTGGCTCCATACATGTGGTAGTAGAACTGCAGACAGTACTGTTGGTTGGCAGGGACAGTAGCAGACACCAGTCGGGCACTGTCATTCAAGTGTCGGGGACTAGAACTCTCAATGAAAACGTACCAGCCTTGTGCTGTAAACATACCATAGAATCATACAATTTTCAAATTTCCATTTTTTTTTTTTTTTTGGACGATTGAAATACAAATTCGGTGTGAAAATACTTTTTGCAATTACAGCAGAAGCACATATTTTCGTTGGGTCAAAATTTTGTTGTTTTTAAACAAAATGAAATTTCGCTGGCATTTTATTTCGTCATATCGTAATCTCTTTGTAATCATTAATACTTGGGTTAAAAATTCGTCATTGATATAAGTTCGTTGATTTTTTACTGCAAAATAACAAAATTAAATCCTTAACGAATATTTGTGCTTCTGCAGTATAATAAAATGAAGAAAAGATACTAAATCAAAGAAAAATTTTTGCTTCATGTTAAACAAAGGCGAAGCTTACGGTTTTGCTTGGTGTGGTCATTGGTTGGTCCAGTGTTGACTGAGCCGGTGGGTCCCTGAGCACGAGTCCAGTTGAATACATCCGACATGTCCTGCTTCCAGCTACAGTAATTGGTCTCAAAATCACAGTCATACTGAGACTGGGAAACTACAATCACAGTACGTACATATTAAAACATCAATCTTATGCTCATGGGAGATCTATAAAGAATTAAAGCATGAAAAGAAATCATCTTTTTATTTTTTTTAAAAATTTTACATACCAAATGGAGGAGGCGTCGTTGTAGCAGGGACTGGAGTAGTTTTGGATGCATTCAGGGGATTGGCTGTGGCTGGGTTAACTGTCAACGAAAAAATGAATAAAAATTACGGTAGTGAATTTTGCTATCATTATTGAAAAACTGAATAAGTTGCAATAAAGAAATAAGATATTCTGAGATATAATTTTCCCCAAGAGACTCGCGTTATCTCTAACCTCCACATCCTGTACTTGTGAAAGTGATATCATCGACTGCAATGTCTCCTTGATAGTTTCCACCTCGGATTCCCTCTATCACAACCTGCGGATAAGGAAAAAATAGTTGTTAACAAAGATGAAAAAAAAACAACTTGTTTATGCATTTCATTCCTTGATGGATATGATCGTAATCAAATCTTGATATATTTTAGTAAGTAAATCCAGGAATAAAATACTGACTGTGTAAGAAGTGGACATTTTCGGTATAGGAAGCTGTCCCTGATTCCATTGGTTCTGTTGGTTTCCACTCAGTGTCCATGACAACACGTTTGTACTTCCATTCACGTAAACATTCAACGTTCCTGTTTGCATAATTTTTGTTGTTAATATAAATCAGTGAAATGAAAAATTCTCTTGCATATTGCTGATCATCATAAAAAGGCTGCAAGTTTGACAATATCATTATTACCCTATAGTGTTAAGTTACCTACCAACACCGTTGCCAAACATGTGGTACCAGAAGGACATGCATCCTGAGGAGGTGGTGGGGTTGAACTGGGGGCTGACTAACCAGGCCTTGTCCCCGGCCACTCTGGGGGCAGAGGTTTCAATGAACATATAATATCCTGAAAAAAAAAAAATTAAGTCAGATCTCAATGACATGGAAATTCTATCTATCAAAGTTAAAAAAAAAAGAAATACCTGGTAATCCATTAGACCGTACTAGTTATCCAGGTCTACACAAGAGTGTACTTACACCCTTGTGTAGACCTGGATGACAAATTTATTTCCTATGTTAAAAAGAAATTATGTTGTTTTACCAGTGGCTTGCATTTTTAAAATCATTATTAATTGAAACTGTGCTGAAAATCATTTATTTGTACCAATGGAATGTTAAGATATAGGGATTTTGACAAATTATTTATTCATTTACTTCATTGAATGTTACATTATTTTGCACAAAGATCTATAGGTGCACTTGTTTAAAACAAGAATTACATTGTGACGTCACGTTTTATTTACACCCAGCTTCAGCAGATGGTACGGAAATTTACACCCAGCTTGTCAACCAACCAGTTCTTGCGTTACAAGCGACATAGGATATAATGAAAAATACCTAGGTTATTTTGTTGGGTGTGGTCATTCTGAGGTCCTGTGAACTGACTGTTGGTCTGGCCCTGTTTTCTTAGCCAATCAAAATTGTCCCCTTGGTTTGTGTTCCTCCAAGTGCATGTGCCCTTTTCAAAGTCACAATCTCCAAGATTTCCACAGGATCCACTACTTATTAGAACATCATCAATGGCTATGTCACTTTGGTAACCATTTCCAATGATACCTTCAAACACCAACTGTAAAAAAAATACCTCAGAGCTAAAAATTTCATTCCATTTTTTTCAAATGCATTTACTGAATTGATTATGTTTAACAATTTGTCTCTCAAAGAAATACCATAAAAATGAATCAAACTAAAGGGTTCACTATCTACTTTCATTTTAAAAATGAAATGTTAATGATACTTGAGAGTGTAGATTTCCACAATTACAGTGGATCATCAGTATTTTACCTGCCATGTTGACTGCTGGATAACAGAAACTTGTCCCTTGAACCAACTGTTTCCTTGGTTACCAGACTTGGTCCAGACTGGACTTCCAAGCACACCGCCTGACCGAGCATAAACATTGAGCGTGCCCATGGTGGTGCCATACATGTGGTACCAGAAGCTGACACAGGAGCCAGTGGTGCCTGGATTATCGGGACTGATCAGTCTCGCCTTCTGTCTTGGTCGTCTGGGTCTGGAGGACTCAGTGTAAAAGTAATGTCCTACAGGAAATTGAAGATTTATCCCAGTCTGTCCCTTTATTTCATGATTGCATGTTATGATGTATCAAATATTTTTTAAAATACTAAAATTCACACAAAAATTCAAATGAATTTTGTTTACAACAGTTGAATATACTCTGAATATATCTTTATTTATTGGAACTGTATGAAGACTATTGTGTTTCTTAGGAGTCAATCTATCCATCGAGGTTTATGTATTTTTTTTTTTATTATCAAAGTTGCATATTTGTGTTCCAACTACACCCCCATTTGTTACGTGTACATACCTGAAGTGGTGCCATAAGTGTGGTCATTGGGGGGTCCAGTGCCTGTGGAGGTGGTCCTACTGCTCTTCCAGGTCCACTGAAAATCATCACGGGTGTCCTGCACATAACCACAGTAAGTTCTGTCCTCAAATGTACAAAGTCCAGTGGAGGTAGTACCTGAAGAAAACATAAACAGAATCAAGTTTTTTTCCAATGAGTTTTGCAGTATTTTGACAGCTCTATTTCCTCATTTATCAAAGATAAGATCAATGGGCAGACGGCATTTTCATGTTGAAAAAACGATAGGAAAATTAGTGGTTACCAGAACAAGATCCCATGGACACTGAGATGTCGTCTAGAGCAATGTCTCCTCTGTAGCTGGTCCCTCTGACCCCCTCAAACACGATCTGGTAGGACCTTGAGCTCTGTACATCCACTGAGGCTTGGTACCACTTATTGCTGCGAGTTCCAGTCCGACTCCACACTGGAGGGCTAAGGGAACCCCCAACCTTCGTGTAAACGTTCAAGGTGCGTACAGATGTACCGTACATGTGGTACCAGAAACTCAGACATATGGTGGTGTTTACGTTGATGGGTTGACTGATTATTCTTGCCGTGTCGTTGACACGTCGTGGGGATGAGGTCTCTATGTAGATGTAGTAGCCGCTTCCTGTGGTGTGGTCACTGGTAGGTCCAGTGTTGAGGGTGCCAGTGCTTCCTCGGACTCTGGTCCAATCAAACTGATCGTCCTTTGCCTGCGTCCAGGTACACAGTCCAGACTCAAAGTTACAGTCCCACTGGGATGGAGCTAAAACAATTCCAGAAGTAACATGAAAATTCTCCGTGTAATGGCGATATTGTGTCAATATTGAAATATAAAGAAGCTTGTAAATAAAATTATCTTTCATTAATAAGATTTTTAAAAAATCGTCTTTTAATTTCAAATTTTAAATATTAATTTTTTTATCACTTCTTCTATTTCAGCACATATATTTTTAAAAAATCTTAGTCATTTTCCACATTTATCAAATTGGATGACAATGGTAATTTCTCAATTTCATTTGTTGGTATTCACCATTTGTGGGTCCCTGTGTGGTGGTGACTGTTGTTTGTGGTGCCAAGGTGGATCCAGACATAGCATCAGGAGGGTTTGCTATAAATCAATGTTATCAGTAAGAACTTGATCTATGACTTCATAAACACTTGATTTCATACACTGTTCATTAGATATGCCTGTGCTAATCAGAAAAATGCATCTATAACATTATATAAAATATTGACGTAGCAGAGTCTCACTTCGGCATGTCCCACTTGTGACAGTGAAATCATCAACTGCTAGAAAGCCTCCTCTGCTACCTCCAAATACCCCTTCCAAGACAACTCTGTAGGGGGTGGGGCTGTTGATAGGGAATTGACCCTGGCTCCACCGAGGGTTCTGGGAGTAGGTCATTGACCACAGTGATGTAGACACATTACCCTGAATTGTAAATTGAAAAAGATCTTACAGCTAGACTTTAAATTAACTTATCTAGCATCTTCCATTTTAATTCGCTTATACAGTAATGGCATGTATACATTTTGAGGAAACACAAATATACACTCGTCTGTATACTGAAAAATCAATTTATGAAAGAGAATTGACCCCACTTTAGCAGACAAATAGCCTTTTATTATCTATGTAAAAGACACTCCATACTAACCTGTTGTACATAGACATTGATTGTCCCAGTGTTACTTCCAGAGATATAATACCAGAATCTCATACACGCCCCAGTAGAACTCGTGGCAGACAGGGTTGGGGAGACAACCTGGGCAATGCTTCCCTGAGGGAGGCTCATGGCTCCATTTATATACAAGTATGTACCTACAGTGAAGATTGTCACATACATATCTATTATGTGCATTACTAAATGAGCACAGGTGATTCAATATTTGACTGACATCTTCGGTATCCCTTACGTTTAGGTGGAAATATCAACCAAAGGGTAAAACAATACATGTACACATTACTGTAAATGGATATTGATGTGTAAGGATTTTGTAAAGTTCTGATGTGATACATTGTACAGAAATCACTTTCTCATAAGGAAATATTTTTGATATGATAATCTGAATCTTTTACTATCCAATTCTACAAAATACATATTTGTATCAAAATAAATTAATGCATATGATAAATGCATGTATACTCCATTGACACATCCCATGACTACAGCTTCCAACCTATCAATTAATTAATCTTCTTGATTTGAATATGTGTAATGACACTGACCTTTTCCAGCTCCAAAAGTATGGTCTCCGCTGGGATGGGGTGAGGTCCCACTGTAATTCCCTGACTGTAGGACCCAGTCATAGTTGTCTGTCTTACTGTTTCTCCAGCCACAGAAACTGTTCTCAAAAGTGCAGTCTCCTACACAGTGAAAATAACATGCAATCATAGAGACAATGCACCTGAACCACATCAATTTATTGAGGCTCTAACACAACAGTCCACTCATATATACCTGTCCTGAAAGAAAGTAACCAATAAGTTCAAAATGACCACTGTAATCTGTTTAATTATATATTCCAAAATAATCATGACAAATAAAATCAAGTAAAAGACAGGCATGCAATGAAATGAAAAAGAATGAGAACTGCTGACTAATCCATTTAAATCAGAGAACATATTAATATTTTTTTTCCTACATGAATTTATATATATATTTAAGCACTTACGCAAACACTGATAGTTGTAACAAAGCAGAAGCAAGCTGGCCGCAGACAACACAGCTGTCTCGACAACTTCTTACTCTATTCACACAAGAAGGCATCGTGACAGCTGAATTGCTTAGGCCTTCTGATTAAGCTAGGCAAAAATACAGATACTTATCGGAAGCAATCGAAGTCATTCCAAAGAAATATCAATACCTCCTCAGTTATTGCAAAAAAGCCTTGTAAGCCTGAGCAAAATTTGGCATTAATTAAAAGCAGTACGAATTCAAAATAATCAAGCAAAGTTTATTAATATCATAAATCTATCAATCTACACCTATGCATGCATGCTGGTAAATCCTGTATTGATATTATAGATACATGTATGTACAAAGCTCACATGTTATGAATTTACTAATCGTAAAATGGTCTAGAAACTATTCATTCTTCTTGTTCTGGAAATATTGGACCAAAAAAAGAGAGAACAAGATAAGACAATACCAGAAAGCATGAAAAGCGGTACACTTTGCAATAATTATCATAAAAATCAAAATTATTTATTAAAAGACATTTTACTCCAAAACCCTGCAGCACAAGGACAAAATTTAACAAAATAAAACAATTCTAGGGCACTCTTTTCGAACAAACAAAACTAATTGACAATGACATCCAGAACAATTTACGAATCTCATCTACATGGATCACTAAAGCCTTTCAAAGACACTAACAACACATTCACACTTGTAGGCAACCCAAAACACTGCTATAAACGATGAAAGCTTAAATGTAACATATACACATACACATTAAACACAATATACACTGTACTACCTTATTGCTCATGCACATTACATGAAGTCAGGTAGTTTAACTTACCTGGATTAGGACAGGTGGACAACAGTTTTACATCATCGATGGCTATGTCGCTGTAGTAACCGCTTCCCACCACCCCCTCAAATATAACCTAGAATTCGATGTACAATGATAAGTATATATATCAATAAATTTTTAAAGGACAAAATACAAATTAACTCATGCATAACAATAATATTTGCACCACTAGGCACTTCATAATGCCATATGATATACACTTGATTTTATTGAAGTCTTGTAACCATTTTAACAAGACCTTGGACTTTTGGTAGGACATAACTTTCTTTTTCTTGCATCAAAACAATGTAAAAATTACGCTGGTTTTGATTATAATCTTGTAGATTTTAAAGAGCCATGGCTGACAGGCCAACAATGAAATAGACATGCCTACGTCACATAGCTGTTTGACAAAACTACCCAAAGTCCAAGCTCTTGTTAAAATGATTCTAATAACCATGCATTATTGAATTTAAAGTTTTCAGATGTATTCTTACACTGGCTACAGTTGGTGTTGGTAAGCTGACATATTCCTGCATCCAGATGTTTCCTTGGTTGCCGGAGAGTGACCAGATGGGTGAGCCAATGACTGGGGTTGTGGCGGACATGTCCGCGGCGTAGACGTTGAGGGTCCCCATGGTTCTGCCAAACATGTGGTACCAGAAGGAAATACACTGACCAGCCTTGGGGTTAAATTTCGGGGTCCATAACCTTGCTGCATCACCTCTACGCCGAGGAGCTGAACTCTCAATGTACATGTAATGACCTTAAATAAAGAAAGAAACCATTACAATGAGAAACTAACCAAGAACAGTATCCAGGATATTTAGTTGTAATGAAGAATTCCATTCAACCTTCCACTAGCAAGTACTAAATAGTATTGTCCAACCAATTTTGTTCATGTATCCAAGAAAAACCATGGTATTTTTCAAACTTATAGCCAAAAATAATAATAAGGACCTCTGTTACAACATTTGAAATACCTGTTGCTGTGCCATAGGTATGGTCATTGGGTGGACCTGTGAACCTAGAATTCGTGGTTCGAGTCTTGCGTGTCCAGTTGAAGCGATCTGTGGTGTCCTGTATATACTTGCAGATGTCAGCACTCTCAAAGGTGCAGTCAATGGTGGACATTTGGGTGCCAGGGCTTGGGGAGGGTGTGGCTGCATTCAAAGAAAACGACATAAATCATGATAATATGCAACCTTAATAATCATTAACTTTCCAAACTCTCTTATTAAACAAATCATTATCACAATCTCCGCATTGCAGATCTTAAACATTTCCCTGAGTCTGACTGACACTAAGAAAACAAGTTGAACATAAATTGTAACAACAATTATGATAATATGCAACCTTAATAACCATTAACTTTCCAACCTCTCTTATTAAACAAATCATTATCACAATCTCCGCATTGCAGATCTTAAACATTTTCCTGAGTCTGACTGACACTAGATCCATACCTTGTGAACAGCTTCCTGCAGTCAAAGACACATCGTCAATAGCAATATCCCCAAGGTAACTTGTGCCACGGACACCCTCAAAGATCACCTTAAAATTTTTTTTAGGTATCTTTACAATTTTGTATCATATTGGTTCATGAAAGATTAAAAATCCTTTTAGACTACATATCTTTACCAGCAGAGAAATACAATATCAATATAAAGATGGAAGTTGACCAGCTTTTACTTACCCTACGGTTAAACATGTATCTAGATCAATATTTAATTTTACTCACATTAGTGACTCCCTGGGTGAGTGAACCTCCAGCAATCTGTAGCTGTCCCAGCACCCATGCGTTGGCCTGTGTCCCCACCCTGGTCCAGTCAGGACTTCCCAGGGTGGCGTTAGCACCTGTGGCTAGGTATACATTGAGGGCCTTGACGTGTGGACCGTACATATGGTAGTAGAAGCTTACACACTGGGCAAAATTGCCATTGATTGTGGGGCTGATCAGACGAGCCTTGTCCCCGGGCCGACGCGGGGCTGAGGTTTCAATGTACATGTAGTACCCAGCTACAAAAAAAAAGAACCCTTTTTTTATATATTTGTGTCTTCAGGAAATGAATGATAGTTTCATCATCAGTTTACATCTACTTCATATAACAATTATGAGGTTAAAGTTTTGCATTTCAAAATTTAAAGCAGGTAAAATTTGTTATGATATACTTTATATGACATAATTTGCTATGAAATAATTTTATTTCATCAAAATTGCTATACTTATATATATTACTTCTACAGAAGTTTTAAAAAGAAAACTCTGCACATACTCTTTGATGTGTGGTCACTGGCTGGCCCTGTGCCCCTGGATTGTGTGGTTCCTCTTTGGCGCCGCCAGTCAAAGTTATCCGTCTTATCCTGAGTCCAGCCACAAAGGTTTGTGTCAAAATTACAGGGAAATCCAGCTGTAGATTACAAAATATACACAGGTATTTAGACTCTTATTATATATAATGCACATTTCACATACAGTGAAATCATAAAGCCTCCTTAAGGATCAGTAATGTTGGCTCGTCTTACAAGGAATGGCTGTGACTGATAATCCCTGTGTTGTAGCCATGGTGGTCGTGTACAGAGGGGGCTGAGCATTGCTTGGGGTCAGAGTGCATGGAATGGTGATGTCAAAGTAGATGTCATCAATGGCTATGTCTCCAGTGTATCCACTGCCTCGTACACCTGTGATCAGGATCTATATAAACAGAAAGTAGGCATTGTTGACTATATTTCCAATATATATATTATATAATGAATTATTTGCAAGTCTGGCCTACATTTATTACCGTACTAACATGGCAATCATATATTCAGTAAGCAGAAATGATAAAAAAAAAATTTTAAATGTGATAAAACATGTCTGATGTTTTTCATGAGAGATTACCCAATGTACAAATATATTGAATTTTCAAATTTTTTAACTATTTCACATCGAAACACATTTCAATATTTATCATATCAATAAATCTGGTAATAAAACTGCTTACCTGATAAGCTTTGTTACTGACAATGTTGACTTGGGCATTTTTCCACTGGTTGCCTTGAGCTCCTGAGAGTTCCCACACTTTAGTGGGTGAGCTGGAGCCCTGGACTAGGACGCTGACAGAGAGAGAACCAATGGTGGCACCATACATGTTGTACCAGAACTGCATACACTGACCAGTGGTGGAAGGGAAGGTGGCACTCTGAAGCACCGCCTGATCTCCTGGGTGCCTGGGTGCTGAAGTCTCAATGAAGATGTATTTTCCTTTTAAAAAAAAAGAAACAATTGAAATTATATTAGTATAGAATAATGAAAAACCTCCACAATCATTTGGTTTGAGGCAGTCAAGTCTGGTATAGAAATAGCAACACACAAAATAACTATCCAATAAAAGAAATACATGTACAAAAAATGAATATAAGTTGAAAATGGAACTCCATCAAACTCAGGTTCTCTTTCCTACTTTATTTGTAGCAGCATCCACTGAGTCATTTAAAATTTACACTATCCTGATAATCAACTTTTTAAACTTAAAAACATAAAGAAGCTAAAAATGATGTATTTAAGTTTTCTTTCATGGATAAGGTAGACCTTACCTGTAGCATTGCCAGTGGTGTGGTCGGTTCTGGGTCCTGTGGATGAGCTGGTGGTCGTGCCACTTCCAGACAACCAATCAAAATCATCAGTATGAACATCAGACCAACTGCACTTGTCTATCTCAAAGTTGCAATTACCTATTGCAAAAACAAGGACAAAACTTGAAGCATTCTGCATTTTAATATTCAAACTATTGTTGATACATGGAAGAGAGAGAGATACACGTAATTTAGTGTGCTAGATAGTCTTAAAATTTACCAGAATTCATTGTGCTGCACAGTCCTTGTTTTAATTTTAAGTCATCTACAGCAATGTCCCCTCTGTAGCCACTTCCTCTGATGCCCTCCAACACCACCTTGTATGGTTGGCTGTTGGCTTTGATGCCGTACTGACCCCGAATCCAGCGCTGTCCCTGGTTACCTACCAACAGAAAGGCTTGATTGGTCAATAAGTCATAATGTTGTAATAATTTACCATATATTCATTTTATTCTAAAAAAAAATCAAGTGTTATGACCCTTTCACTTTAACGCAATGCCATGTAATGAAAAAATTACCACAAAGAGCAATTACGTAAATTATTTTTTTATGAAGTGCGCAGTTCTAATTTTCATGCTACAAAAACTTCATTGATATAGACTATATTCTAAAGTAACATAGAATAGTAACAATGAGGTTTAGATACACAAACTTGTAAGTGGTTGTATATCTAAAAATGCCAAAGGTTGTACAGAAAAAGAAAATAAACTTAAGTTCACCTTGCTTTGTCCAAACAGGGCTTCCAAGCTGGTTACCATACTCAATGTACAGATTGAGCGTTCCTGTCTCTACACCATACATACTATACCAGAACTCAAAGCACTGGTCAGAGGTGGGGGATGGTTGCTGGGCGGAAACCAGCATTGCATTGTCTCCAGGTTTACGGGGAGAGGAAGCCTCAATGTAGATATAATGTCCTGTTAAGAAGTCAACAGAAATTTTTACTATCAGTCTTATTTCATAACTTACATGCATGTATGAAAATTCTTATAGTCAGACAATTGTTGAACTTATAAAAAAAAAATTGTCATCTGAAAATAAATAAATTAATCAAAATCATTGTTTCAGTCTGTTTAAAATTGTTTGCTAACTAAAAACCTTTGAAAATGAGGATATTATAATTTGTGTTTTTTGTCAGTCAAAATGACCACACACTGTTTCACTTTTTGTCAGGGATGACGCAAAGGACATACTTCAAGCTGACAAGAAAAACTCAACAAAATGTTTAAAACACAAACTAAAAACTATCCCTTTATCACTTAGATACATAATTAAGTACACCAATGGATGTGCCCATTGGAGAAGGAAGGGATGGGGTAAGTAAGATCCCTACCTGCTGCTGTTCCGTAGGTGTGGTCATTGCTAGGACCAGTTCCCTGAGATCCTGTTGTCCCAGTGGCCCTGAACCAGTCAAACGTGTCTGTGTTATTGTCGTTGATGTTTACATAGCTACACAGGCCCGCTTGTTCAAAGTTACAGTCTAGCCCAGAAAATGCTGAAGAAAAAAAAAATGAATCCCATGTCAAACAAATTTTAAATGTCACAAACTTAATTTTCATTTTAACATGTTCATACAAGTACATGTATGCAAGAAGTCCTGTGTTTGTCACACACATAATCCTGTATGAAAGATGGACTATAGCTATTCCTGTCTCTGAATGAAATGTGGTACGGTGTTTGAAATTTGTTCAAATCTGTGTTGTAATTTTTTTCTTCAATCAAAGTGGTACTTACATCCTGGACAAATGCCATCTGTCATAGTCACATCATCAATTGCAATATCTCCACGGTAGCTTCTACCAACAACTCCCTCAATGACCACCTATCATCATTAAAATAATATCATCATAGTTAAATATTCATTCACCATTAAGTAAATCTCTGTCTTTTTGTCTGTCCATCTGTCCATCCATATCTCTCTCTCTCTCTCTCTCTCTCTCTCTCTCTCTCTCTCTCTCTCTCTCTCTCTCAAATGGATATGTGACGTGTGATTCACATTTTTAATCTTTTACGTACTTGGAATGGTACTTTTGGAGAGAGTGTAATGCTGGCTTGAATCCATTTCTGACCCTGTGTCCCTTGCTTTGTAAATACTGGCTGGCCAAGCCCATTGCCCGAGTTCATGTACACATTGAGGTGGTCCACATGATCGCCGTACATGTAATACCAAAACTGGAAACACTTCTGACTGTCTGGTTGAGTGATAGCAATCTGGGGACTGACAAATCTTGCCTTGTCTCCCGCACGACGAGGGGCAGAGGTCTCAATGTAGTAGTAAAAGCCAGCTACAGCAAATTATACAAGAATATTTAATGCTACTCTCAGTGAAAATTTGAAATATGAAAATTATTTTAGTGCAAGATTTTGATGACAGCTGTGTTTGTTGGCAAGGTTTATCTTATATTTTCATTTGATCTGAGGTATGCTGTGTGGTCAGGACTGCGTTTTACAAAAGAACTTATGATCAATCTAATGAATATTTATTAACCACATAATAGTATATATTTCATTTTAATGGGTTTAAAAAATATAATTAATGAATTCAAAATAGTTGTTAATTACAGGTTTGGTAAATATTTTGTTCAGTAAAGATAATACTGTGGTTTCATCAATATTCGTTGAATACCAATTTTTGTGGATTTCGTTTTTTTAAGTTGATCCACGAAATTAAATGTTTATTGAAATGCAATTTCTATTAACATTTTGTATTGATGGGGTCATTGGTCATGAATTTCCATATCCTTGAAACTGTGATTTTCACTTTAAACATGAAAATTGATACCCTTGAATATTAATGAAACCACAGTATTCTATGAGATTAAAATTATCTACTTTGTCATAAGTTCTTTTGTAATACGTAGGCAGGTTGTCTATCAACCCATGAGAGGTGATGTGTCAAGATATATGTACTCAAGTTTATCAAATGTGATGATAAGATATTAAAACCGGTCATGTATTATGAGGTGAAATATTTAGCAGTACCTGAGGATGTACTGTGAGATACTGTATTTATCAAATGCTTGTTTAGTCTAATCTGATATGTTGTCTTATAAGCTAGTACCTTTTGGTATCTGATATCTACCTAGTGTCTGTTGTGTGTGGTTTTGATATCTGATATCTACCTGATGTCTGTTGAGTGTGGTCTGATGGGGGTCCTGTGTTAACGGTGGCTGTAGCGCCACTCTTTCTTGTCCAATCAAACTGGTCAGTTTTGTCCTGAGTCCAGAGACAAGGACCAGAGGTGAAATCACAGTTCAACTGTCCTTGTACTGAAATAAAAAAAGATTAATTTTATACAGGTATTCTTTTAATAAGATTAGAAAATTTGGGATACATCAATTTTTTTAATGGAATCATTAGAATTCATGTTGGTTCAATTTTGTGGCATTTGTGGGAAGCCCTCTCCCAAGAGTTTACATCCTCGAGGAAAACAAATTTTGAAAGAGTTTACCTGGTGTGGTTGCGGCAGCTGTGGTGACTGGTGTGGTGGTAACATTGCTTCCACTGGATGGGGATGCTGAGGGTGGACTGACTGTTTCATTGAAAAAATAAGATACTACATGGTAGTACTTTTAAAACACTTTACAAAACACAGTGATAATGCTACTGGAACTAACAAAACACTTTAAATAGAGATATGTTTGAGATTAAAGTTAACCATTTTGCTCCCTACTGGAAAACAAAATGCATTGCTGATAAAAAAGCACTCTTGACAAGATTATGGTAAATGTAATATTAAAAGTTCCACAAATCACATGCGCTTACTTCCACAAGTTGATCGAGAGAAAGATACATCATCTATAGCAATGTCTCCAGCAAAGCTACTTCCTCTCAGGCCTTCAATCACAACCTGAAAGGAAAAAAAATCAAACTATCTATCCACATTCATATATTTACAACAACATAAACAACTGATTATCTGTATAAACTATGTTTTATATAATGGACAAAAAAAAATGGCTCTTTTCTTGCCTATATTTATGCCAAGGAGAAAAATAAAGCTCAATTCACCAAAAAATAAACACACCTGGTAAGTAGTTGAAGCTATTATGGGCACCTGTCCTTGCAACCATTTATCTCCTTGGTCACCACTGAGGGACCACACGGTGTTATTGGTGCCTGCATCAGGATACTTGACAATCACATTGAGAGAGCCGATCCCTCGCCCACTCATGCTGTACCAGAATTGGAAGCAGGTGGTTTTGGTTGCAGGGAAGCGTGGACCGACCAGCCAACATTTGTCTCCTTGTGTCCTTGGAGCAGACGCCTCAAGGTATAAATAGTGACCTACAAAGAAACAACATTTTTTTTTGAATTCATACATCTTTAGCACATAAAGCTTAGGGAATGGGAAGGAGTCTGCTACGTAGAATTTTGTTACAACCAGACCATTCTTAGAAATCCATGACTTATGCTACACATACCACTACTGCTCTGTAAGGTGTGGTCAGACGATGGTCCAGTTCCTCCTGAGGTGGTCCGTCCAGATCCCTGCTTCCAATCAAAATCATCACCAGACTGGGCCTCCGTCCAAGTGCAGCGTCCGTGCTCAAAATCACAGCTACCTATTGTTACAGATGACAGGTTAATTCATAGCATTAAATACATTCACAAAACAATTAATATTAAAAGCACATTTATCCATTTCCTCAATAGAACCTTTTTTAGGCAAAAGGAATCGTCAGATTTGACATCAAGATACACCTGAGCTCACCTGGGGATGGACAGGTTCCATTGAAAATTGAAACATCATCAATAGCAATGTCACTCAGATATCCAGCCCCTCTCACCCCCTCAAAGGCTACCTATAAACAAGGATTTATGGATCAATATACCGTATATTCATTTTTATTTCGCATGTCACAAAATTTGCAAAAATTGAGAAAATGTATAGCATTTTCAATTTCCTTCATGTTATTTTTTGCGATTTAAACAGTTTTTTTTTATTTTTTTTTTATTTTTAGAAAATAATACAGAATATAATTTTTGCATATTCAATACATTGTTATTTGCGATTTAAGAGATTACAAGAAAAAAACTGATTGAAAAGTAAACCTATTTATGTGTTCTACAAGTCATTTGGATTTGAAAAATAAACATGTATATACGATGAGCTATTTTATTATCCATTTGGATCATATATCAAGACTTCCAAATACTGTATCGAATTTCAATACCTGTAATTTTGACAGTTTATTTTAACTTTCCTGTTTGTCCCAAAAACTCCTTTCCAAAGCATGTGAGTTCAAACAAGCTTCACTGAAGCCTTTAGTTATTCTTTGGCCTACCTGGTAAGTGGGTGTGTTGATTTGAATGTTCTGCAGAGTCACTTGAGCTATACTCCACTGGTTGCCATGGTTCCCAGACTCGCTCCAAATTATCCCTCCAAGTCTATTGTTTAACCTCAGCTGCAAATTAATAATAAGCATACTAATCAAATTCATAAACTAGTAAAATTTACATGAAATATTTCAATAAAAGCATCCATATCACAGAAAAATGTACCAAGATAATCTTAGATTGTAAATACTTTATCAAACAGTATGATACCTTGACACCAAGTCTGCCGATCTGGTTTCCATACATGTGATAGTAGAACTGCAGACACTGGTCCTGGTTCACGGCAGGGTATACGGGAGTGAAGAGTCTAGCCAGCTGACCGGGTCTAGCGGGGGCCGAGGCCTCGATGTACATGTAGTGACCAGCTGCTGTACCATAAGTGTGATCAGCAGAGGGGCCAGTGCCACTGCTGGTGGTGGAGCCAGATTGTCTCGTCCAGTTGAAGTTGTCCGTCAAATCCTGTATGTAGTTACAAATGTAGACGTCTTCAAAGGTGCACTTTGTTGGTCCCGCTCCTGGAGGTGGGGTAGATCCTGTAGATAATGAGGGAAACATTTGTCAACTTTAAACTTACAACCCAGTATAGCATGTCTACATCATTTCTTGCACAATTTGGACATATCTATTCTTCTACAGCATGTATTGTTCAGTCTGTATTAAGTATTCCTAGATTATCTGAGTGAACTCGGACCTCCACAGGCTCCAGAGGCCAGAGAGATGTCGTCTACAGCAATATCACCAAACACTCCATTACCACGTACACCAGAAAAGATCACCTACAACAAGAAATATCTCTCATATTTTACATTTATTGGATAATAATTCCATTAAAAAACAATATTTACAAGTGGCTTAGGTTCTACTACAGATTGCACTTACAACTATATCATCATGCACTGTTCAACAAAAGGGACACTATAATGAAGAATACTCTGTCAAGGTAAATAAGAGAGTCTTACATTGAATTGTTTGCTATTGGTGAGAGTGACTTGGGCCTGGTTCCAGTGGTTGCCCTGGGTTCCTTTCCTGGTCCATACAGGTGAACCAAGGTTAGCTCCGACTGAGATGTATATATTGAGACTGTTGACATGTGCTCCATACATAAAGTACCAGAAGGTCAGACAGCGAGGGTTACTGGAGGCAGACACAGCTGGACTTATGAGCTGGGCCGTGTCGTTTGGACGGCGAGGAGCGGAGGCCTCAATGTAGACATAATATCCTCCTAATGAAAAATTACACAATGCATATCATAACTGGGGACATTGTTTTCCGGCTTGCACACACAAAAACTAAATTTCATTGCAGTCTCAATACACAAGAGATGCTGTTAATTTCCAATTAAATGCAAGAAATTAATATCAGCACAAAATCAGGAGAAGTATTCCTCTCAAATTTTGAAATCTTGCTTTTATTTTTCTGACAGTTAAAAAATACAGGCTACACTTGATGATTTGATGTCGATCTCTCAAAGTTCTTGATCTGTCATTGAAATCATGGACCCAATTTGTTTCTCTAGCAAATTTACTCCTGATCTCTCAAACTCAGATCTCTTAAAGTAAACAACCACCACTTAAAGTTATCGTGAGTGAAAAAACAATGAAACATGTACAACAGGACCCAAGTTTTACTTCGATAGAGATCAAGAACTTTGAGTTATCGAGATTCATTTGAATATAAAATTAAATCAATTAAATGTTTGGTGCAATTTGATACAAAAGAATTGAATTGCTGAATTTATTACTTGCATAAAATAAGGAATCTACATTATACAACTCTCCATCCAAAATCCAAGATACTGCTATACTTCAGTATAGATATATATATTTTTTTAAACAGCTTTTATCCTAACAAAACAGTTTTCGAAGATTGCCTGAGGTTACAAAGAGATTAATATTTTGTATTGTCTTTTGTATAGTCTTACTTCCAGAGGTATGATCAGTAGGGGGCCCTGTGTTGGCTGATGTAGTGGCTCCCTTGTGTCTTGTCCAATCAAATGTGTCCCTTTTATCTTGTGTCCAGCCACATAAGTTACTCTCGAAGTTACAGTTGAAGGCTCCCACAGCTTAAAGCGAGCAAAAAAAGTCAGATCAAATTAATGAGAAAAAATACTGTTATCATCCTGAAATACTAGCAAATTATATTTTTGTTTATATTCCTAGTTGATGTTTGAATTCTTAGGTATTCTGGAAGATAAATTAATTTTCTCACTTGAAGTTGCTGTGACGGTACGAGTGGTGGTAGGTGGTACAGTGGTGGTGGTGACTGATCTGGGGCGAGCTTTTGCCGGGGATAAACCACATGCTCCGTTTGAGAAAGAGAGGTCGTCTATCGCAATGTCACCGTAAATATTACTTCCCACAATGCCCTCAATGATCACCTGTAGAATATTTGAATCATTTTATCGTCAAAAATGTCTATCATATAGCTGGCTGTATCAAAATTAAGCAGTCTTAATCAAAAGTAGAATATAAATGTTTCTAAAATTTTAAATGTGTGAGGTAAATAATATCTTATGAATAATTGAAATGACTATTAAGTCTACAATTATTCATATAATTATTTATTGGGTCCAGAACAATTTAAATAACTGTCATTAACTCAAAACATGATAGTTTATTTAATATCTAAAAAAAATTGTACATGAAATCAATAAGTAGTGTGTACATGTATTTTTTGACACCTTTAACATTGTTGTAACTTACGTTATAGCTTTGTGTGCTAGCAATGGATAGTTGAGCTGAATTCCACCGGTTTCCTTGATTTCCACTCAGAGTCCACAACAGGGTGTTTGCAGACACATTTTGGGAGGAATATACGTTCAAAGTTCCCATAGTGCGACCATACATGTGGTACCAAAACTTGAAGCACTTGCCAGAGATTCCGGTCGGGGGTTGGGAAACACTCATCAGCTGAGCTTTCTGTCCACGTCTGCGAGGGGCACTAGTCTCTATATAAGCGTACAGTCCATTGGCATTCTGTTGGGTGTGGTCTGAGGAAGGTCCTGTGCCTGACGATGGGGTTCCACGTCCATGAATTGTCCAATCAAAATTATCCGTTTTCAAATTTTGCCACGTGCAAAAGTTACGCTGATCAAAATTACATGCACCTGCAACAAGTCAAAAGGAGTGAAAATTGATTAGGTACTTTATACTATAAATAGATCAAAGAAGACCTTCACATAAGACTTGAAAGTTCAACTTACCTGGATCGCCACACCTTCCTGGCTTAGCCACAATGTCATCAATAGCAATGTCACCTTGATATCCAGTCCCATGCTTAGCTTCAAACACCAGCTACATTAAAAAAAAAAAATGAAAGTTTAATTAAGCAAAATAAATTAAATAGTCATAATAAAAAATAATGTGAAAAAACTCTAAAATTACCGTGTATGGACTGGAAGGGTTTATTGAAATTTGGGCCAGGTTCCATCGGTTGCCTTGGTTACGCTGTCGACTCCAGACAGGACTTCCATTACTTCCGCCCTGTGCAGTGTATACATTCAGAGTTCCAATATTGTTTCCATACATGTGGAACCAGAAGCTGATACAGGCCGGACCTGTCTGGGTTTCCTGTAGTGAGGACAATTGTGCCACCTTGTTTCTTACTCCAGACGCCTCAATGTACATGTAATGACCTTATGGTGAATACAAATATACATGTTAAAACTGAGTATTTCATAGTTTTAGGAGTTTGCTATTGTATGTAAGGTAAACAAACACGGAAATGCAATTTACTTAGCTAATATGTAGGCCCCTTTAATAAAATAAATAACACTTAACATTAATTCCAAGTATGAATTTCAATTATGTAAATGTAGATATCTTAATAATTGTAGGTATAATCACAAAGAATTTAAGATGAAAATACAAAGAATGACTTAATCTTTACGTTTCGATGCTTCATTTTTAACCATTCATTCATTTATACAGGGCTATTTAGTTTCGTAGACCAGGGTTTTCCCTTGCTCTGTGAACACCTCACCTGTTGCAGTGCCAGTGGTATGGTCAGAGGATGGCCCAGTGTTTGCGGATGGAGTCCCACCATGCTGCCACTTCCACTGAAGTGTAGATGTGGATGTGGACTGCTGGTAGTTACAAATGGACTGAGACTCAAAATTACAGCTTAGCTGAGCAATGGTTGTGGCAAGAGAAGGATTGGCTGTTGTGTTCAGATTCTGACCTGCAAATTGAGATTTTAAGAAACTGTGATAACGTTACTTAAAATTAGACATAGAATGTCGGCATGTAAATTTTAATCCATTCTTATTTATGTTTCTTTTGATAGTATAGGAATAATAACAAACCACTGCAAGCTCCTGTTGTGATGTTAACATCATCGATACCAATATCACCCCTGTAACCAGTGCCTTTAGTTCCTTCAATGACCACCTAACAAATTTGAAGCAATAAATGTATCTTAGGAATATTTTTAAAGGAAATATCAGTTGTTCATTTCCATGTCTGGAATCACTGATGAAAAAAGTAATACTGTAATGATTAATTATGTGTATGTAACTTACATTGAGTGGACCTGGGCCAGTGATGGTCACCTGACCTTGGATCCATTGGCTTCCTTGGTTACCATTCCTGGTCCACACAGCAGACCCCAGGGCACCATTTTTCTTGACATAGACATTCAGATAGTCTACATTATCTCCATACATGCTGTAGTAGAAGGAGAAGCACTGCTGGCTTCCACTGGGGATTTGAACCACAGGGCTGATGAAGCGGGCCTTCATTCCACTAGTCTGGGGGGCTGAGGCCTCCACATAGTAATAGTATCCCTCTATCAAAGGTTAAAATATAAAGGTCAGAGGTATAAGTAATCTTCCTAGAATGCTATTGTTTCATTGTAGGATTTGAATCCATGTACTGGTAATGCAAAGAATTTCTTTGTTATTGTTCTACCATTGGTATATTCATTATTCAAATTATTATTTTTAGTTCATCTTTTTTAAAAGGCATTTCTTTGGGTAGAAGGTGCATCTGATAAGAGGTATAGAGGAAAATTGTACCAAATAATCTACAATATTTCATACTTCCTGATGTGTGATCTCCATTTGGGCCAGTTCTGACTGAGGATGTGGTTCCATTATTTCTTCTCCAATCAAAATTGTCAGATTTGTCTTGTGTCCACCCACAGGAGTCATAGGTAAAATCACATGAAAAGCTATTTCCACCTATTAAAAAATAGTCCATGTGTATGCATTAATACATCTGCTACAGAAATTAATTTACACTGCATTAAAATTTCATCAGTTTTAGAGAAATCATCAAAACAACCACTTGTTATTAGGGAGTGTTACCTGTTGGAGTTGGGGTGGTTGCTTTAGTGGTAGATGTGGTGGTTGAGGCGGTAGTGGTGGTTGGGGTGGTGCTGACTGTAGTCGGTTTCTGAGTCACTGTGGGAACTGCATTACTGGGCATACCTAAAAATGAAATCAAGAGTTATTCATGATGCAATTGTTTACAACAAAGGGGTTTCCTTAGATGTCATTACTAAATATTTCATTTTCACCTAGAGATAATATGTGAATTGTGTGAATCCAACACCCACACACCAGTATAAACTAGAAATGACCAGTATAATATAAGGCCATACTTACGAGAGCACCCTCCACCCGATGTGAAAGTAATATCATCTACAGCAATATCTCCTTGATATCCAGTGCCTACAGTTCCTTTGATCAAAATCTGGAAAGAAACCATACAGCAACGTCAAATATTTTAAAACATATTCATCTAAAAACATTTGAATTATATGGTTGTATTTCTACATTTTGAAAGCAATAGTATAAGTATAGTAGAAAATTTAGTGACTCTTTATTTATATGTGTATCACATAAGAACTGACCATAAATGTTCCAGTCTGTCTTGGCAAAGCAATGCGTCCCTGGTTCCACTGGTTTCCTTGGTTATTTTTCAGTTCCCAGAGGGGGATGGGGTTGACTGTTCCATTTGGCAGGATCCAGATTCTAAGTGTTCCAACAGTAGACCCATACATGTGATAATAGAAGTTCATACACTGATGGCCCGTGTAGCTCAAGATCTCGCTGTTGAGTGTTGCTTTATCTCCTGGGTGTTGTGGTCGAGAAGACTCAATATACACATATTGTCCTGTGTAGATAAAAATAATTCAGTTTGTCATTCAAATAACTCCCAAATGGTAAGTAGCCTAACTATCACAATTTTCACAAGAGATATTCATCATCAAATTGCATATTTATATTCTGTATTTTTTTTTATATTTATTCACCTTTTGAATTTCCCTGGGTATGGTCATTGGTTGGGCCAGTATTTGAGCTAGCAGTAGAGCCATGTCCAAGAGCCCAATCAAATGAATCGTAAGCATGGTCATTTGTCCACGTACAGAAACCTTGGTCAAAATTACAGTTGCCCTTGACTCCGCATGCTCCTGGGGTCACTGAGTAGTCATCTATTGCAATGTCTCCCCGTCTGTTACCATTCACCACTTCAAACACCACTCGGTAGGCTGAGCCGGTGGTAATGGTTACCGATGCCTCTCTCCAATCTCTGCTTTGGGAACCTAATGCAGAAAATGTTACAAAATATTTTTAGTTGATCTCAATTAAAATTCACAAATCTTTATTGACTTTACAAAAAAATCAATATAATGTCTTAAATTTGGTAAGTGTATCTACAGTTTCAAAATTTCTAGACGTCATTTATCTGTAGTCTCCCAAAGGAAAATTGATCTCAATAAATATCACTCATTCATTGCAAGAAAACTTTAAGTAAATGAATACTAGCTGTACTTTGCAAGATATTACTGACATATTTATTCTTCAAACACAGAAGAGCGCAAACTAACTGACAGAAATGTGTTTTTTAAATGGTACTGAACATGCTTTAATTTTAAAAAACGTAACCTACCTGATAATGACCAGATAGGCCGCCCTAAGACACCACTAGCCTTTTTGTAGACATTGAGGGTTCCCAGGCCTGTCCCATACATATTGTACCAAAACTTGACGCACACTGACTGAGTGTTAGCCAGATAAATAGGACTGACCAGTCGTGCTTTGCGACCCCGGGGCTGGGAGGAGCCTTGAGTAAACATGTAATGCCCAGCAGACGTTTTGTAGGTGTGGTCGTTGGTGGGTCCAGTGTTGGTGGAGGATGTCTGGCCAGTGCCCCATCTCCAGTTGAATCCGTCAGTTGTGTCCTGGGTAAAGCCACAGAATCTCCTATCTTCAAATGTACAGCTGCTGAGGCCTGTTGTGGGGGAAGGGGTAGTTCCTACAGACAAAAAATCTGATTATAGCAAAGTTCAAATCTATCACATTCATTAAGCTAGCAGCGATTCATTTTCAGTGAGAAGAATGTGTCTATTTAAATACCTTAAAATAATTGAATAAATGTATTACCTTGGGAACAGGTTCCATTAGAAATTGAAATATCATCTACAGCAATATCACCCAAATATGAGGCTCCCCTTGTGCCTTCCAAAACCACCTGTTTACAAAAAAAAATTACCATTGTAAAAAAAAAAATTAAAAGATTTGTTATTGCTCTGCGAAGCTTTCTTTGATTTGTTAAATTCATTTCTGATCCTCACATTGAAGGTATTCCTTGCACTGATGTCCACTGAAGCTAAATTCCATTGTTGCCCTTGTGTTCCACTTCTCTTCCACACTGGTTGCGAGGGCAATACAAGGCCTGCCTGTACATAGACGTTCAGACTAGCAACATTGCGTCCATACATGTAGTACCAGAATTTCAGACACATTTGACCCTGGCCTCCGGGTTGAACATTCGGACTGATCAGCTGTGCCTTGTGTCCTGGCTTGGCAGGAGCACTGGCCTCAGTGTATATGTAATAGCCACCTAAATAGAATCAAGCAAATCAAAGTACTGAAACAACAGGCTGGAGATAGAGAATCAAAGTACTGGGACTTTGTATTAAAATTACATGTATTCAAATTTCATATTGCAAAAAATGTGTATCCAAAGATACAAAATACATATCACGCTTGATACCGACCCCCTGTATGGTCACTGCGAGGTCCAGTGCCAGCAGTTTGTGTGGATCCTTGTTTGCGAGACCAATTAAAATCATCAGTGGTGCTTTGAGTCCAGCCACAGAATCCAGTGGAGAACTGACAGTTAAAAGGTCCATTGTTTGGAGCCACAGTGGTTGTCATTGGGGTGGTGCCGGTTACTTTAGGTGGTAAAGCATTTCCAGGTTGTACTGAAATATTCAAAAAGACAGTTATTGTGCAATGTGAATTTAAAGCAGCAACATCTGTATTAATGGTTTTTAGGGTTACTGGGCTTAAATTTGTCAGGTAATTCACTGCAGGGTTCTAAGAAATTTGCAAGATCTTCCATTATTTCTTAATGATCCTTACAGCCACAGTTTTGGTTGGAAAAGGTAATGTCATCCAGTGCTATGTCCCCACTATAGCTCTGCCCCCTTCGGCCTTCAAACACAATTTGATAGTTTTGCGTGGAGGAGATGGGAGCCTGGCCATTAAGCCACTGAGTGCCCTGCTGTCCTTTTAGAGTCCACAGTGTCTGATTGCCGCCCCCTAAAATATAGTAACAGGTCAATAAATTACATTATGATATCCACATCAAATAACACTAAAATATCTTCTACAGTGTAAAGCAAGTTAAAAATGCACTTAAATACTGAAACCATAAGTTTCTTAATATCAAAGATTTTGAATCTAATCCTGATAATAAGCCACTGTAGGTAACATATGTATCTGGTAATAATTTATCTCTTACCTGGAATGGTCAGGTACACAGTTAGAGTGTCAATGGTCTGACCCTTCATGTTGTACCAGAAGTTGATGCACCCTGAGCTAGTAGCTGGCCTGGTGCTACTCACCAACCAGGCAATATCTCCGGCATGACGAGGGCTTGAGGTTTCAATATAGACATAATGTCCTACGGATTAGAAAGACAAAAACATGAGTTATTATCTATGAACCCTCCTTATTCATCATTCTCTATTGATATCATAAGTTTGGCTCTTAAAAGGTAATTCTACCCATGTTTAACCTATTAAGCCGCACAAAAGGTTTCAATTAAGTTACAGTTTATAAAAAACACAAAAATCTTATTTTCAATACTTAGACTGGTTTTACATTTTGCCACCAAAAACGTTCATCTTCAATTTTTGTAATATAAAAACACACATCACACATTATGGATTATATATTGAATGCTTGCTGGCACTGTCTTTACAACTGCCAAAGTTTATGACTGAAGAGATCATTAAACAGCTAGTCCACATGGAACTTGAAAATTACCGGTAAAAGTATTTGTACAATGTATCAATGTAAATCTCTAATAATCACTTGTTCGGAAATTTTGTTTGTCATTTTTAAGTTTTAGCAGACAAAAAAGAGTGTTAAAAGAAATGAAATATATAATACCTTTTGTTACACAGATAGTGGAAACAAGCTCAAATGCAGAATTAGGTTGGTACATGAAAATTATCAAGCCAAACAAAAGAACAATGACTCATACCTTGTTGAGTTCCAAGGGTGTGGTCAGACAGTGGTCCAGTGTTCAAGGTCTGTGTCCTACCCTGATTCCTCACCCAGTCAAAGTCATCTCCAACAGAAGGATTGCTCCAACTACACAAGTCAGTTTCAAAATCACAGGTTCCTGCAATGTTTGATGACAGGTTAATATCATATATTCTTTGAACTCAAAATTTTGGATTTAAACAAAAAATCAATTATTTAGGGGTGTTTTTATATGCTTTGTTTTTCTCTTTTTTTTTTTTGTTGTTGCAGCCTTTTGTTATAGGCTGATTACAAGACTTCATTTCTCACAGACCTGAACTACATGCTCCTCGACTGAATGACACGTCGTCAATTGCTATGTCTCCTCGAAAGTTAGTCCCCCTGATTCCTTCAAAGACCACCTAAATAATCCAAAACACTGTACAGTATAAACAAATAGGGACATACTCTACTCTAAATAAATAAAACCACAAATACTGAAAATTCCTAATTAAAAGCAGGGAATTAATATCCACGCAAAATAGTGAGAAGCACATCTCGCAAATCTCAAAATCTTGCTTTAACTTTTTGGAGATATGTTAACTACATGAAACTATGATTAAAATTCAGAATTTGCAATTTTATGTTCTCTCAGTAATGTGGAAAACGGGTGAATTGCGGAATAAAGTACTTAAAGGTTTAATAATGAATCTGCAGTACTGGAATATTCTTAATATTCTGTGTGATGATAAAAAAAAAGCTGACCTTGTAACCTCGAGAGGCAGTGACCTGAGGAATACTCATTTGTCCTTGAGTCCAGGAGTTGCCTTGATTTCCTGAGAGGGTAAACAGGGGATTCCCCATGTTTGACCCAACCTGTGATATTGAAATCCAACCAAAAATCAAAAAATTTGTTTTTCACAAGAAAAGTGTGCCATTATCATACGAGTTAGGTCAATCCAATTAGGTGAGCTCTCAGACTCATGCGTTATCATTGCTGCTACTCAATGTTGACAGGATATTTGCAGATCATTATACATGTATAAATTTATAAAATAGAGTGATCTTATTAAAAGAAAATTTCAAAACCTTTTTTTCACTTAAATGTACCTTGGCATAGACATTAAGGGTTCCAACACCACTGCCCAACATATGATAGTAAAACTGCATGCACATGTCTGACCTGTCTGTATAGCGTGGGGATAGAATGCGCGCTGTGTCATTAGGTCGACGAGGGGACGAAGTTTCAATGTACACATAATGACCTGTTTCAACATAAAAAAAAAAAAATGTTTATCATCAGATTTTGTTCATGTTACAGGATGAAACTGTGCTATTCTGTCAACCGAACATTGACCAAAAGATCTGGAAACTGAATGGCAGAGTTATGCCAGTCATCTACAATTCAGTTAGCATTTTAGCTGACAATCACTTTTAAGTTTCATCGTGAGTGCACCGTTAAAGTGGGTTTCAAACATCTGCATTTAGTTCCAAAACAGGTGTTCATATTTTTGGTCAATTTTCTTAACTGATGTATCTGCTAGCGGTTTTATCAATATGACACATTTTTGGGGGAAAATAATATATTTTCATTTTATGACATTGCAAAATTAGGCAAATAATAATACATGTACCACCATCATACTGGCAAAAAAAGTATCTAGTTATAAAAAGTATTATCTCTTGGACTACCAGTAAATATCCAATTTAAAAAAAAGAAAATCTACCTCGTGCGGTGCCGTATGTGTGGTCATTTGAGGGGCCAGTATTTGCAGTGGTTGTTCTTCCTGCCTTCCATGTCCAGTTGAACTGGTCAGTGGTATCTTGAGTGTAGCCACAAATACCTCGGGATTCAAATCCACAGCTTCTGACGCTCCCTGTTCCTGGAGTGGAGGGTGTGGTGGACACACCTGGGGCTTGTGTTTGACCTATCAAAGAAATTAAACACAATTAAAAATAAATCTTCGACAATCCGTGCAGTCGATCACTTGCAAATGAATAACTTTCATTGTAACATTTGCCCTTTGAATATGATAAAACTATATTATAAATATATATTCCCCTTAAAAAAGAAGGGGGAGAGGTTAGAAATGCACAATATTATTACAATAATAGAACATGATAAAAATAAGCTTGAACTTCACATTTAAGTCCACAAACCTAAAGTTTATCATATTTGGTGGTTTCTCTTTGTGAGTTATTAAATGAACCTGTATTTATTACGGAATAATTTTAATTCCTACCTACATGTATGTTATACAATAAAACGTAACTTGGGGCAGTTTATGCTTTATAAACCGTGACGCAGATTATGAACAAGCGTAAACTCTCAAGTTGTCATGTCACACTTGTATAAGATTGGTAGAAATTAAATTTATCCCTTATAATATAACTTTCTACTACTGAAATCAGAAATGAAGGCTCATTAATTATTTAGTAAAATAACATTGAATTGTATAAAATTTAAACTTAGTGTCCAGCAGATTAATATGTTTTGTACGCACATTGTATTGTGATGTAGGCAAGTTATAAGATATTAATTTATGAATTTGTTTAGCCAATCAAATGAGGCATTATAACAAGAACCAAATTATAACTGAATAATGTAGATTCTAGGTACTTTTATTTTACCTGAGCATGGACCATTAGCCAGAGTAACGTCATCTAAAGCTATGTCACCTCTGTAACTATTCCCCATTTTTCCCTCAAAGACAAACTGAAAAAGAAACGTAGAATTTTAAGCCAATTAATACTTTTATAAACAATCAACCCAAAACTTGTGAAGCAAATTTTTAGTTGGTATGCAAAAATTGAATGATAATTTAAATACTGCACATCAACTTATAGACTAATTGAACTTTAGATATTTTAAAAGTTTGCAAAGACTCCACTATCTTTACTTATTTATTGCAACAACTATTGTATGCTAAATCAGAAGCTGATCCCAATCGGCTTGTGTAAATACATTGTACATGTATATGGTGTAATTTGCAACAATATGCCAGATGATGGTATGCTGCTCGAGTAATGGAAGAAGAAAAAGGTTTTCTAAAATTTATAATCATGTCTCAATTTAGAAAATCTGGTATTTGTCTGCCACCTTGACTTTGGTGACTTGCAAAAAATAGACTTTGTGGAGTAAGAATTGATTTACAGTAATTTGGTGACATTAAAAACAAAATACAGTATACATGGAAATATTCGCCCCTGTTTTCTTTTTGCCAAGTTCTCCTTTGATATCAGCGGGCGAATTTAAGACGGGCAAATTCCAATGTCTCCAATTATCTGTCTTAAGACACAACTGTGTCTGGGTGAATTCAAGACAGGGCAAAAGTTTTGAAAGGGAAGAAGGACGAAAATTACACAGGGCAAAAAAAAAGACCCTGTATATATACAGTACTGTAACACTGATTACACTTGACTTACATTGAATTGCACAGGTACACTGACAGTCACTTGAGCTTTTATCCATGTGTTGCCTTGATTTCCTCTGCGCTTCCAGATAGGGTTTCCTAAGATGGCCTGGGTCTGGGTGTACAGATTCAGAGAGCCGATATTGGGTCCAAACATACTGTACCAGAAAGTCAGACAGCTTCCACCAGGTGTAGGGCTTACGGTCGGAGATTTGATCTGAGCACTTTCATTTTGACGTCTGTTAGAAGCCTCCGTGTAAATGTAGTAACCCCCTAAAAACAAGTAAGGAAGTGATTTTTGAGTGTTACTTCATCAAAGTCAAAAGAATACATTGGTAAGGTTATAAATTATACAATTATATGCACAGAATATGTACCAGTACATAAAATAAAAATGTTAAAAACACAATTAAACTCAATGAATCTAAAAACATGCACATTAATTAATTATACCAAAGATTGTTTAAAATACTTTAAGAGTGTCTTTTTACAGTTGATATCAAAAGTTGACAAATTGGGCTTACTTCCAGATGTATGATCATGTGATGGCCCAGTGGCTAACGTAGCGGTCGGGTTTTTCGTCCTCGTCCAATCAAAATCATCTGTGGGTGACCTCACTTGAGTCCATCCACACAAGCCTCCATCAAAATTGCATGTCACAGCTGCAGACAGAAATAAGTCTCTTATGGTAGTTATTAATACAGAAAAATTTCAAAATCCTCTGACATGCATGTAGGTCAACATGAGATATTTATTTACAAAAATGGCACCATGAAGAGGATGCAAAATAACAAAGATACTTAATTAAGTACTAAAAGTACTGGATAAGCCATTTGACCCATACTTAGTAGTATCTCAAAGCTAGCTTACAATAAGTGTTGAAGCCACATTTGATGTACCGGTAGTAGCTCAACATCAAAGCACAGGGATCAAGTCCGATTACCGTACATATAAAACTTTAGCATCAGCTAAACAAGTGCAATGAGAGTCAGATGTAATCTGTTGTTGGCCACTAATATGATATGAGTTACTAAACTAAAAATTCAAATTACATATGTACATGCACTAAGATGAAAGTACAAAAAACCAAGAGGTGCAGACTGACAAAGAAATACACAAGAGAAAAGTATAAACAGTAGACTGGTAATGGATACTCTGTAAAAGCATAATTATCTTAACAGCAATCCTTTTGAAGTTATGTTCTAAACTTGGAAAATTATCAGTAATGTCTGCAGTGATGCTTTGAAAGCGGGGGGGGGGGGGGGGGGGGGGGGGGGGAGTTCTAGTCTGACTTACATGACTGTGGATTCGCGGCTGCAGTGGTTTTGCCTGGAGTTGTCCTCAAGGTGGTAGTCAGTGGTGTCGTGGTGGTTGTTTGTGACACAGGACGAGCATTTGAAGGCTGTCCTATAACAAAATTCAATACAATTGTCATAGAGATTTTAAGGAGATTTTTAAAGCTGCTTGGTCCGATTTTTTTTGTAATTACAGTATCAAATTTTTTTTCATACAAATCATTTATCTTAGAAAGTTATGGGCTTTCTCCTATTTACACCAGCAGAATCAGTCTCCTTTCAAAGTTAGAAATATTCAAAGTAAATAAAAATAATTTCTCTTTGGGCAAACGAAAAAACAAACCAAAATGCATCACGGGAATGTTTAGAAAAGGAAACCTCATGGTTTCGTCCCCCAAATGATTGGGGTTATTCAACCCGCATGCAATGCATCGATTGTAAAGAAAGCAGACTTTAGAAATATTGGCTTACAAAACATACACATGTTTATTTGTAATTTGTCTGATCATTTCGACCTTTATTTAAAGCGATGTCAAATTCGTAATACAACCATACCCGTCTCGTCGTCAGGGTTGAAATTTAACATGAGGCGAAATAACGCGGTACCTTTTAATGTCGTTTTGTTTTCTTAGCAAATTTTGTACGTATTTTTCTTCATTGAAATTTGGCATAATTGACGGGTAAAACTACTGCAATGTCTATTATTATACATATACTAAGCATAGCCATCGTTTAAAAGCGTGCATAAAATTTGATATAAAATCGGACCAAGCAGCTTTAAATATATAGACTCAAATACCAATATAATCAATCTTATTATTACAAAGCATGGTGAAACCCAACAAACACTTACTTGAACACCGAGACTGGGTAACTGAGATATCATCGATGGCAATGTCTCCTTGCAATCCATTTCCCCGCATTCCTTCAATGACAAACTAAAGCAAAAAAAAAAATTTGTTTTTAGTCTTAATTTACAACTGATGACACATACTTCTATTTTATCAGCAAATTATGAAGATGCTTATCTGAATAAACCTTAGTTTATAATCCTTACTTTTGCCCATCAAAATTAACTGAAATTTCTACAGAGACAACAATAATATGCAATAAATTTCATCATCAAACACCTTGAATATTGACTTTGGACTCTGCACTGAGACTCTTCCAAAGTTCCATTGGCCAGTCTGCTGGCCTGACAACTGCCAAAGTGGAGTCTGTATGCCATTTGCCGTTGCATAGACAGTCAGGGTTCCAATGGCATTTCCGTTCATGTTATACCTTTATAAAGAATTGAAAAGTATGCATACAATTAAAATTTGATCAAAATGAATGCATCAACTTTATTCAGAGTGCAATGGTAGTTATAGATTAGCTCTAAATTTTAAATCGCCTCCATACAATTTTAACTGGAGAGGTATGAATCATTTCAAATGTGAGTGTCTTGAGTATAATGAATGTATACATCACCAAATTAACTACGTATTTGTGTAGATAATGTTTATCAATTAGCATTAGGATTTGTGTAATTTGATTAATGATTAAGAGTTGGAGTGAACGGCTTTTCAAAAAGAATCTTACCAAAACTGGAGACAGTAAGGTTGTTGAGAAGGGGGAAACACTTCACTGGTGATCTGGGCTGTGTCTCCTCGAGCCCTCGGGGCACTAGCCTCAATGTAAATGTAGTACCCTGTGGGCATATCAAATGTAAAACATCAAAACAGAAAAAAAACATAAGCTTCTTAATTAAAATACTTGTATTGCAGCTAACTGGTTGATAATTTTTTCTTGATACGCTCTCAAATTTGTTTTCCTTAGCTTGTAGTGCTTGCTCTAACAACCTTGCTAGAAAAGACCTTACCAGTTCCTCTTGTTCCTAGGGTGTGGTCATGTGTGGGTCCAGTTCCGGTTGATCCTGTGGTGCCCTTGTTCCTGATCCAGTCAAACTGGTCTGTGACACTGTTGGTCCAGCCACAGAAGTCTTTCTCAAAGTTACAATATCCTGACAAAAACAAAAGCTCACTTTATTGAAAATGTTTCACAGAAGATGAACAAAAATCTGCCTTAAAGTTTATTCATTGTCAAAATCAAATATCAATTTATTGATTCAATGATAGAAAAGATCCAAGTTGCATCATGCTGTTTTCCTTATAAAGCATAAACAGACAAAACAAATTACAGTAACTGTTACATTAATACTAAAAATCATTAACCTAAATATATAAAATATTTTCAAATGTTATTCTCTTTCGCAACTTCAATCTTACCTCTTTTTGGACAAGAGCCGGTAAACATTTTGGGATCATCAATAGCAATGTCACCTTGATTTCCTGACCCTCTCGCTGCCTCAAAAACAACCTACAGCCAAAACAATCCAAACAATCAATCATCAGGTCAAAGTTGAGAATTTTACAAATTTTACAAAAATACATCTCTGTGATTTCATTTTGTTATACTTTATATTTGTTTATGAACAAAAATATGAATGACTTTGGTCTCCAAATCAGGTGCCTACACTGTATGCGGATCCTCCGCGGATGGAAACCTGTCCAAATTGCCAGCCCGTTCCTTGTTCTCCGGACAAACTCCAGATTGGAGTTCCTAAGCCTCTGGATGTTTTCTTATACACACTCAGGGTACCGATATGCTGCCCATGCATGTTGTAGTAGAACTGGAAGCAAGTGGAGGATCTCCCACTGTAGGAGGGTGCAATCAGTCGAGCTTTTGCTCCCTGACGGTGCCCATTGGCCTCAATATAGACATAATGACCTACAAAATATTTGTAAAAGTTTGAAAATTTACCCAAATGGCGTCAATCATTTCAAGTCTAAGCTGGTAAATCTTCAACAATTCTTCACTTTGTAGCATGTGATAAAGTCATATGAAAGAAGCATCTAGATTACTAACTTGCTGAATTCTAAAGCAAATGCAAGTACTTTTAGGAGAGTTGTTTAATATATTATTCACCTTCACATGATTAAATGTGCAGATATGCCTATAGAAGTGTACCATAAAACATGGTTAAAACGAAGTGCCACAGTCGGGCGATTTTGCTTCATTAAAAAATAATTTGTTATAATCGTCAAGTCTATAACGTGTAATTCAGTCACAGGGAATAAAAAAAATCACTTCGCTGTAAGAATCAATGCATTATATGCGTGTTCGCTATAACCGTGTTTTACTGTACTGACGTTCTGTTTACCTGATGCGGTGTTAGTACTGTGGTCATTGGTGGGCCCAGTGTTGGTGGTAGAAGTTGACCCACTCTTCCAGGTCCAGTCAAAGTTGTCTGTTTTATCATTTTTCCACTCACAGAGGTTAGAAGATTCAAAATCGCATGTGACGGAGGATGGACTTGGTGTAGCACCAGGTGAGACGGTGCTTTGACCTAAACAGGAAGAAATCTAGATCAGCATTTTCTTTCTTCAAATATCATTCATTGCTGCATGTATTTTAACATTCAAAGTAACACCTACTTATGTAAATATTTGTTTGATGTGCATAAAACAGTCTGCAATTTTCAATAAATGAAAAAAGTTACAAAACAATATATATATATTATTAGATCTATTCTCAATGTGTATATATATGAATAACTTTATCTCAATCTCCCTTTCTGTCTTGCTTGGTCATAAAATAAAATTTTATAAAATCTCAAAAATTAAATACCTAGCTGTCCACAGGGGCCATTTGTAACCTGAATATCATCAATACTGATGTCACCTCTGGTCCCACCACTTCCTTTTGTACCTTCTATCACAATCTTCAATTGAAAGAAGGTGTTATGTTTAAACATTTATTGCTCTTAGAAAAGATTCAATTTTGCAAAATCTACCAAAAAATACGATCAGTTTTTAAATACTGTCCATGATCAACATAATTTACATGTTTCAATTTTTCTTTAATTTTCGGAAACAAACTGTACTGGCGTGCGACCAGTTCTCATTGAGTACCATTTCTTGCCAGTGCATTGTCACATCATTTTATCAACACCAAAAATTATATACAAAAAATGATATAACAATGCACTGGAGAGATTTTGTCAATCAAATGCCAGTAATGGAATGTTTTATGTGAATGCTTACAAATATACATGGTGGTAGTTATTTAGACTGTTTGCGGGATGTTTGTATTTACCAGGGCATTCCGTAAATTGGAGTTGGTCCGAATGTTGACTTTTCCTTGCATCCATCGGTTTCCTTTATTTCCATTTTGACGCCAGATTGGTCGTCCAAGGACTCCATTCTTCTTGAGGTAAACATTCAAATATCCGACATTGGGTCCATACATGTGAAACCAAAGACTCAGACATTTTCTCTGTCCTCTGTTGATGTTGAAGTTTGGACTTTGGAGCTGGGCCTTAGAACCAGTTCTACCACTGCTTGTTTCCAAATATATGTAGTACCCATCTAAAAGAAAAAAGTGCATTATATCATACTCGGTCTGTTTAAAGCCTCACCTTTCTTCTTTTATTTTAATGAGTGTAAGGTGGGGGGGGGGGGGGGGGGGGTATCAGACTGTATCATATTCTCTGACGAGTTAAAAGTTATCTTCATGCACATTCCTCTCTTGAAATGGAATTTAAAGTTGATGAGTTGCTGAGACACTTCACAATATATTAAAAAAAATTAAAGTTTCCTTAGAACTTGTAAATAAAAACTGTGCTGGCAAATGACCAATTCTCGCCAAGGACCATTTCTTGCCAAAGCATTGCTACATCATTTTATTAACACAGAAAATTATATCTAAAATATGACGTAACAATTGTCTGCAGAGAGAAATGGTAAGTACTCTGCAAGAACTGGTCGCGGCACCAGTATGCACCATTTTTTAAAAATTATGAAAGCAGTGCATTAAATGAAAGGCAAGTAATCATACTGCCTGACGTGTGATCCCTTGAGGGTCCTGTGCCACCAGTGCTGGTTGCTCCTCTATGTAGGGTCCAGTCCAAGTTATCAGTTCCTTTAGCATTGGTCCATTGACATAAATTGTTAGCATCAAAGTTACAGGCAAAATTCTGCCCCTGCACAACTGAAAATAGAAAAAAGTTTGGTTTGCTTTTTTTTTAAATATTATTATTTTGTATGAATAATCGTTTCATGAATTGTAGGATTTAGAGGATGAGAGAGAGAGAGAGAGAGAGAGAGAGAGAGAGAGAGAGAGAGAGAGAGTACTCAATGAACAAGTACGTTAGTTCTAAAAACTTTACATAGCATTACGCCCTGTTTTAAACCCACTACCTCTAAATCAATGGTATCAGGTTCTTTTAAAGATATATACACCAATCAAGACCCGATATTCTTACATCAAAGCCAAACCTTCAACATCGAACTCGTAATGCAGATTGACGAATGTAAGTCTAACGTTAGACCCAATGCATTGCGTTTTACGCAATAATGCATGTATTTTGTATCCTTTGCATGCTTACCTCACTTAGTAAATCTATAGCATGCAAACTACAAAGGACATTGTTCAAACGGACATCTTAAAAAACAAAATTAATGCACATTTCAATAAATCAATAAACTGGTATAAACTTTTCTTTTGGTCCTCTGCCTCTGCTAATGATAACAAATTATCGATCCCGATATAAAATAAAGTTCGATAATTAACGTTACAGTGATAACGCTTTTTAACCTTTAAAATAATAAATTGGGATTATAAAATAAAATAAACATAAACAAAACATAAGATGTGTTTTTTTGAAAGACGGTCAATATAAAGGAGATAAGGGGTGGGTATACCGTCATGAAGCACTGATCACCTGCATAATTGGGGGTGTTAATTAATTATAAGGTATTCGATGTATAACGACCATATTTTGTACTATTATAAATAAATGAATAGTCCGATATTCTTAATCACGATATCATTTTAAAGGTGCTATCATAGAAAAATACTCCACCAAAGGAACTTTCTAATTTTGATTATGGTCCAACTAATTACACCTTGAATTTTGCATTGAAGTCTATGGGCAACGTATGTTTTATTAAGATATTGTAAAAAGTAACCTAAAATTTGTAAAACTCTCTGGATTAATACATGCATAAAATATAAACTTTCTCTTTATTAAAATATGAAATAAAATGAATCATTTACCGCAGACATTTTGACGAAATTCAAAATTTCCTTTTTTTCATAAAGGGGAAATAACTTCTTTTTTTTTTAATTAATGTGCAAAATAACCGGCTTCTTATATGTTGTCAGTCATGTGAATTTGGTTCATTTTACTTTTATTGTTAACTAGCAATACATAAATGATTCAGAATTGTGCAAATTCGCTTCATTATACATTTGTCCTTTCCGATATATTTCATTTTACCAAATAAAATATACAACATGTAACACGTTAGTCATTGAGCAACATAGTGTGAATCCGAGGCTGTGTACTTCAAACTTATGCCCCGTTTCGTAATTACATACCATAGCATACATACTGTATTGTAACTAACTGCTGATTAATGTGCTTTCTCTTTAAAATAGTTTTGATATATTATAGGGTGCTCAGGGCTTCTCACTCTCGCAAGGAGCGTAAGACCTACAGATTCATCAAACTTACTTTTATCCAACAAAAAAAAAAATTATATAATGATGAATAAAATAAAAAAATATAATGATATCACATTAAAATTAAACCATTACAAATTCTGAAGTGAAGAGAACTGTCACCTGGTAAACCAGCCGCCAGGAGGCAGAAGACTATAACAAAATTCTGCATCTAAACGTCTCCAGTCCTGTAGGATAGCCTGATGTCTTCAAAACGAATTCAAAATTCCAGAAAGAAAACAGGAGGTTGCTGCTATACCTGCAGGCAGAGATATGGTCTGACGAGGCCGGTGAGATACCGGTATATACACCCCTTGGACAAGGTTTATCTTCTTGGTAAAGGTACGCATATGAACGAACAAAGTCTGATGCAAAGATAAACAGTGTATGTTGTGTAAACTTTATTTCTTGTGTAAGTGCATACAGCGCTGTATCACTGTGTGTTGTCTGCATACACACAACTTTGCAGGAAATATAATTAAAACTCGTCAAGTTATCTGTTTTATCATATCGAACCCCCCCCCCCTTTCCATGCGCGATGGATTTCTGAAAAAGGTGTTTATCAGATATTCTGGTCACAATGCCCTATGTAAGCTTGAGTATATCTATGGTCACCTTTTAGGTTCATACCTTTAAGACTTAGAATCAAAAAAGAAGTGTGGAAACCGTTGAATACAAGTATATGAATCCTTATAGCATTTTTCGTTGGTCCCTCATACATATATCTAGTATGCTTACCACTTCTATAATATTTCTTTTTACAACCAACCCACCTGCACCACACCGACAATAAAATAAAAAAAAATTCCTCTAAGTTCTATGAGGTTCAAAGGATCGATTCTATCACAATTAATCAAGCTTATCATGTTACAGACACCTACATGTATGCATGTATCTCCTTACTTAATCAAGTTACGATTAAACAAAATATGCGACATTTTATTTAATTTATTAAAATTACCTGGTATAACTATTTTCTTTTCACGTAAAATTATTTCAAGTTTATTACTATAGAAATTACGTTCCTATACAAAGACGTACATGTAATTATATAAATAATGATATTGGGGACAAATGCGATCTAGTGAGTTTACAATTTTTGACCGGCGTGAGACAAGGTTATCCACTGGTGCACTTGCTATCTTATCGGCTTGATATCATTACACTAAAATTCGAATGGTACATTTGTCTCGGGTCTAATACTTTCAGGTGTAGTAATTGACTTTATTTATAAACAAACGCATTTGATTATAAAACTGACAACAATTTTATTCAAAATTGAAAATAAATAGCATGTCATAATATACACGAAAAAACGAAATACCAATAGTTTTGTGTCTTTAAAAAATTTCGTAGCACACAATATAGCCCGGGGGGGGGGAGGGGTAATTTAGTTATTTAGTTTAATTCAAACAGCATGCCGCCACGCTTTTGAAATTATCAAAATATTACCACAGGAAATTTAGAATTTACTAAAATTTTGATATCTGTCAATATTCAACGTTGATTACCTGAAAATTTTACCAAACAAATTTGAACATTTGCGTTATAAAATAATGGATTTCAGCCAGGCGCAGCTTTGAATTTTGACTGCATAATGAACTGTTCAACGTTTCATTTCATTTTGTGAATAGCTGCATATGCCGAAGAGAATTGAGAACTAAGTGTTAATGATTAGTGTCATTCTACAAATCAGTCCTACATGTACTTATTACTGTAAACCAACTTTTATTCGCGTGCGAGAAATTTTCGCGAGCTTTGCGAGAGTATCGTCGTCGCGAATATTTCCCGCCGCATACCAGTCCATGTCACATGGTTGGTGTAACAAGACAGGTCTGGAGAAGGCTTGGTCGCGAACTTTAGTTGTCGGAAACCAGTTTACTGGAGGTAAATCGCGAAATAAAGTCGTCACGAATAAAATTTGGTTTACAGTACTTTTTCGTGAGATCTTTATGTGACTGTGTATTTATGACAAATCTGTTAAAACGTGAAGAGGGCGCGGGGACAGGGCCCCGTCCTCTCCAATTTTTTTTGGCAGTATGTTTTTTATATTATATTCAAATGTTTTACATTTTCCAGTGTTTTTGTGGCGTCTGAGAGAAAACCACGTATCGATTTTGCGATAAAGAGTCTAATGCATTTCATCAATGACTATTTTAATATTTAATCGTACAATTGCTGATAATTATGTAAAAATAAGTAATAAGGAATCATTCTTTGAATATTATGAAGTGATCAAGTACGGTCGGGTGTGATCAAATTAATCATAAAGCCCTTTATTAGATTTGATTACTCCCGACCGTATTTGATTTTCCCGTAATACTCAAAGAATGATTATTTATTTCTTAAATAAATATAATAAAAAAAACCTATTGAGGTCCTTTTACTTTTCAGAATATGATCTATAAAGTTGGTGCTGGAAACAAATCAAAGAGGTTGACTGGCATTCACCCCCCCCCCCCCCTTTTCCCCACCCCTTGCGACGAGTTTGTCAAATTCTTAACTGTTTTTTTGTTATGGAAAGTGTGCCCCCACCCCACCACCACACTTTAGAAACGGAGTATACGACTGGGTTCAAATTACGGAAGTGTATTACGGCCGCACGATGGTATGTTTTGTGGTTGTGTAACCGCGATGGCGCGTTTTGTGCTTTTGCTACCACGATTGCGTGTTGTGTAGTTGTAATAGCACAGTGGCATGTTGCGTGGTTGTGTAAGCACGATGGACACTGTGTGGTTGTGTTACCACGGTGGCGTGCTGTGTTAGCTCGATGGTGTATTGTGTGGTTGTGTTAGCGCAACGGTGTGTTGTGTTGTGTGATTTTGGGTTGGCAAGTTATGTGACTGTAGGACGTTGAACTATATATGTGACGTCAGCACGGCAAGTTTTGTGAAATTTTAAAGCGACGGCGTGTTGTGTCATTGACTTAGCGCAATGACGTGTAAAATTGTGTGGCTGCGGGACGACGAGTTTGGAGAGGTTTTGTTAGCATAGAGCTGTTTTGTGTAAAGTTTGGCTAGTGCAACGAAGTGCTCTGTTAGTTTGGGGTTGTTTTGCCCCACGTTGTGTGGTGTTGAGCATTTGCAATGGCTCTATCTCGATACTATAGAACATTGTAAGGCAATTGGTAACTTGTTCACACCTTCTTCTCTTTAAAAGACTTAGATGTATTTTAATTTACACCCATATGAATAACCAAATATATCATTTTATAGAGTTGATTTTAATCAACTCTCCTACGCAGTTACTCTAGCAAACCGGAAGTAAAGCAGTGTCTAGACAACCACTGACAAAGTATAGTACTTAAAAATAATCGATAAATTCCACGAAATGTTTTTAGAAGCATTTTTTAATGTAACCTCTTTATAAATATCTTTAAAATATTTAAATTCGGTGTTTTTTGAAGGCGTATATATTCCTAAGACAGCCTTCAATATGCTGGTTCCCCGATACTTAAAAAAAACCCAACGATATACATAATACATGATAAATATATAACACATAAATTAATAAACATAAACAAATCATTGACAGAGAAGAAACTGTCTCGTTGTAATTTAGGTCTTTAATAATTCTTGCAAAAAATATACATCTGGACGTAAAATAATACCTGTTTTTAAAAGATCACAAACTTTATATAGTTTGTAAAATAAACCGATTTCTTCTTCTTATTGGAGGTTGTTCAATATTTAAATGTGTTTAATCCTCAGCAACGAATCTCATTATCTGTACAGTAACTGAATGCTCATTGTTTGAACAGTACTTTCAGTACTTTGATATATTTACATCTACCAAGTATTACTCCCTCTATATCTTAAGGTCCTGTCACACCAAGTTGCGTACCCACGCTATGTTCATGGCGTTGTAAAATTCATGGAATCGCCGTAGGATCGCAAGGAAAATTCTGAAAAAATATACAATTTTATTTGAAAATTTTACATGTGGAGATGTCATGGCGTCCTGACAGCGACCGAGGCGTTCTTACAGAGCTCACACGGCGTGTAACTGCGTTTCCACAGAGTTCTACTTGCGATTGACTGCGCTCTCGCCGAGTATCCGCCGAGCGCTCACGACGTGCTAGGAGTTTTTACTGCGCGCTGACTGCGTGCACAAGACGTTCTTTACTTCTTGGTAGGTTAATGTTAATTTGTAGATCATTGTAGAAAAAATTTACATAGCCCGCTAACGTGGTTTTGTAATTTTTCTGCAATGTTGCTACCTTCATATCCCGAATGAATCACCAAAAGAAAGCATTTCATTGTTTAAATGAACACAGTAAAATTACATGTATATGTTACACTATCAATATACATGTAATACAGAAAATAACGCATGATGAATACGTAATTATACAAACACTATAATCAGTCATAATTTCATTTTAATTTCAAAATTCTGCAATTGAAGTATACATATTTTTTATCAAAATGGGCTACACATTTTAGTCTTTTGAATATACTCACATTGTATGTGTTGGCAAAGTTATTATACAGAGCTTACTTTTTTTTCAATCTATATTGAGACCAGCAATTACTGTTCAATGGACATGCATAACAAATGAATTTAAGAGTTCCTAGGTACTGTCAAAACAAACTGTCTATAGGCAGTATTAGCACTTTAATTCCTTGTATCAATCTTTTCATCAACACAATTCAGGTATATTTTGCGTTGTTTCAATCTTTTCATCAAAACAATTAAGGTCTTTGCTATACTCTGTCCCGAGTTTTTGCTACCACCACTTTTCACTTGATATTTCGATAATAATAAATACCTTTGTTTTGCCTCGGACTACAATGTCGCGACGTCATTGGATGAAACGCGTCACGTGGCTGCCTTACAATTTTCTTTAAAAGGCAAGCGTCAAAATTTATAGGGCAACATGGCGGACGTAACGTTATTTGAACTGATTTTCTACACAAACGTTTGTTTACATATCAAACTTTAGGTCCTCGACAAAACAAAACACTTATTAGGTTTGTTACTGACTGTTTAAAGAAATTTGTGGGGTCGGTAAAGTCCATAGAAGGCTCGGCTTCGCCTCGCCTTCTATGGACTTTACCGACCCCACAAATTTCTTTAAACAGTCAGTAACAAACCTAATAAGTAATATTGTGCTCAAACTAGGTTCATCAACTAATATGAAAAATGTCCAGGTTATCTGTTTTGAAACGCCCCCTCTACCGCTTCAGGTTTCAATACACATCCCAAAACTAAATAGACTACGGGGATTTTGCATTGCATCAGTCATTAATAAGCCCGGATGATAACGTTGAAAAATTGCGCGAGGTGTCCCTAGTACTTCCGAATGGAGAAAAGATGTAAACATTTCCCCTTATTAATCTCCATGAATTTGTTTTCCTGTTAACTTTTATGAGTGAAAAGGGAAAATTAATCAATGAAGATATCTTGGACATTTTCCATTTCATCGATTTCAACCGTACTTCTTTCACAGGTATGTGTATTTTTATTAAAAATCATGAAAAAGTGATGAAAGCAATAACTTGGGACAGACTATATGTATTCTAGTATCGATCATCCATTTTGATATGCGTGTCTTTATGGAATTAGCAAATGGGCGTGAATGGCGCTTCACTAAATAGCCGAAAGATCATCTTGCTGATCAAACGCACTGTCTTTCATGTATTTAGTAATGTACAGATTTCCGTCGTCCGTCACGATCCACAGCTGATTTTGATGATCAACAGCCGTGGAGCGAATCGGTCCCGATTGTGGTTTTTCAAAATATATTTTATGCTTGCGTTCTAGTTTTGGATCTATTACGATAATATTTGAGAGTAACGAGCCTGATCCCACAATAACATTCCCGAAATTGTCCACAGATGCCCCCGACGAGCATGCTCTCTCAATATGAACTTTGTTGACAGGCACAGATGAAACGTAATCAGTTCCTAAAGGAAGCATGCCAAACTTTTCATAGCGCATGGCAAAGATCTGACCATGTAGAGAAATCAAATGATCTATCTTAACGCAATTTGGTTTCAGTTCATACACCCTCTCGATTTCTCCGTTCATTTCAAGTTGAATTATGATATACCATTTTCTCTTTTGCTTTTCATTTTCGCCAATGACGTATATTCTCTCGTCTTGGTAAAGAATACTCCAAATAAACTGGACAACTGCAGAAAGATCAGCGATCTTTCTTGTGTTGCCTTCTCGAGAAATCAGTTCTATAGTTGGTTTTGGGGGCGAACAATCGTTTCCATGTGTCACCAGAAGATCCCCGTTGGTCATACAAGAATAAGAAAATGGCCAGAAATCTAAGTCAGTAGATCTAAGGACGTCTCCAGAGGAACTGAATAGTTTCACGTGATTCCGAAAATAAATCACCCAAACCAGATTGTCGTATGTTACCCTAACACCGCTAATGGGTGATCTGATTCTATCAGTACATATGTTAGTTATGGTGACCACTTTTTTTAGGAACATGTCGGGAAAATTCCCTTGCGAAGAAGAAGGTAACCCTTTCCGAGTTTTGATAGCCGTTGGACAATCCGTCATCCTACATTGAGATGTGTTTTGTTCAGTATTTAAATCTTCGTGTGCTGTACATTTCCTCGTTTTCTCTATCTGAGAGGCATTGGGTTCAATTTCTTTCTTGAGAACTGGCCCCTTAGCTTCATCTGCTCTTTCTTCGTTCCGTAAGCTTTTTGGGTTTCTCGAGTCATGCCCTACAAAAAGCAATACCGGTATTTGGTATGCGTAAACTGCATACTAGTAGATATATATGCTTTAATCATCACCTATATAGCTAAGTCCGCCTGGCTTGGATAAACAAACTTCAACTATTGTTTTATACAGCCAGAGAAGGATCTGCTTTCCAATCGAAAATCGACGTACATGTAGTTAAGGGTATCCTGTTTAATCTTAAAGAAAAAAGTCTAAATATCCCTGCGATGCCCAATTTTTACCAGAAAGCATGAACTTGTAAGTAAATAGTGAATGTGACAACGATGATCCTGCTCAAATAAGTTTGTCAACCCAATGATATTTTATGTGCTTGATAAACCATTCCTAACAGACTGATAACAGTTAAGAGGATGGTCAACAATTAAGCTGTAAACTATTATTTAGTAAAGAAAATTCCCATTAATTAAAGCTTTCCAATTTGAGTATTTTTCAATATCTTTATAGAAATCTCTTTTTCCAAAGGAGATCAATACAATCTAAAATTTGCCACGACCATTCAGCCCTCCTAAATAATAATAATTAAAATCATCAATGTACTGAGAGTACTCGAACTGAACATTAATATTTACTTCGAATTATCAGTATATTTTAATGAATATCAAGGTGATTAATTTTATAAATAAATGGAATAAAGATTGCTGTTATTTGCTGCTAGCTTCAGCCTGGTATATTAGTTAAAATTTTATCATTAATCACCCTGCCCCTCTTCCTGTCTCCTCTTCCGGCAATTTAACATCGATGTCCCTGGGGTCTGCTCTTTGGTATCGCCGATCTCATTCCGACTGCAAGCTCTTGTTGGAGAAGCGGGTTTTGTACCAACCTCTTCAAGATCGTCATTTGTAACTAATAACAAACCATTGAGAAAAAAACATTTGAGTACTTTGTAACAGTAGTAACAATATTTTTATCTTTAGATGACTGAGTATACATGAACTTGTGTTTTTCAAAACCAGTTTTAACAGAGGTACTAATCAAAGATGTTATTGACACTGTTATGGAAAAAAAATATCAACGTACATTTTTGATTTTTATATCAATTAAATTCTTAGTTTTGCAAGGTTCAGAGCAACAGATGTTATTAGGACGGCATGATCACGACTGTTTTGGTCAAAATTTATTTTTTCCTCTTCTTCAGTGTTTCTACAAGTTATCAGTAGGGCATCAAAAAATAATAAGTCATGTGGAATTGACAGGATTTTTAATGAATATATTGAAAATACATGTGACATTATGTTAAATATTTATGTGAAGTTATTTAACAAGATTTTTGAAACTGGAATTATACCTTCAGAGTGGATACATGGAAACATTATCCCAATTTATAAAAATAAAGGTAACAATACTGATCCATCAAACTATAGACCAATCACACTTATAAGCTGTCTTGGGAAATTATTTACTTCTATCCTCAATGAAAGATTGACTGAGTATGCAAATAGAGTAGAACTTATATTAGAAAATCAAGCTGGGTTTCGTAAAGATTGCTCGACTATTGATCACATTTTTTCGTTATATTCTTTGATAGAATTATCAAAGACATTTAAAATAAAATTATTTTGTGCTTTTATAGATTTTGAAAAAGCTTTTGATTTTGTTTGGCGTGTTGGTCTATGGAACAAAATTTTGTTGAACAATATTGATGGCAAGTGTTTTAATGTTATTACAAATATGTATAAGGGAATTAAATCTTGTGTAACTGCCAAAGGTTTAACCTCTGATATGTTTCCATGTACAGTGGGTGTTAGACAAGGTGAAAATTTGTCACCTTTTTTATTTGCACTCTTTCTTAACGATTTAGAAGAATTTTTATCAACAAACGATGTAGAGGGTTTGACATCACTATCATATCAATTGGAAAACAAATGTACTTATATCTAAGACTTTTTGTATTATTATATGCAGATGATACAATATTATTATCAGAATCTCCTGATGATCTTCAAAATCAACTTGATGTTTTTCAAAGATTTTGTAAAAGCTGGCATCTCAAAGTTAATAGTGATGAAACAAAAATTGTCATTTTTAATAAAGGTAGATCACGTGTAGATTATTCATTTATGTATGGAGACATTAGTTTAGAAATTGTAGATAATTTTAAATACCTTGGAGTACATTTTTGTAAAAATGGATCATTTAACCTCAATGTGAAAGAACTTTGTGTAAAAGCTACTAGAGCTATATATAGTGTAATAGCCAAATGTAGAAAACACAATATGTCAATTAATTGTAATAGTCAATTAAAATCTGAGTGCCAGTCGTCGAAGTAAAAGAGAGATACAGAGCTCACAATTCTTTGTTATGTAAACAAAGCTATGGTCATTTTGATTGTTGAAATGAAATTCCAGGTTTAGACCTAAAATGAATGACAAAGGCTAAAAACTGGGTTTTTTTTAGTACAACGAATTAACTCGATCTTTGACTAACACTCAAATACTAGTATTGGCTGATCATTAGCAATGTATTACTTGTGCATTGTTAACAACAAAAATAAAAAAATAAAATTTGACCAAAATCGTGACCATGCCTTGAACAGAGAGAGGAAGCGTCACTTAACATTACTTCAAAAGCAAAGATGTATAGTAGTCAAAGGAAGTATCGACGTACATCTTTAACTGGTATGGGCTCCATGAAATGTACGTCGTTAAGTTAAATTCACTATCTGATTAAAATCAGATCCTCGATCCGCTGCTTGTTTTTTTTTTGGTCACTACACGTGTATCGTCGTGTAACGACAATAGAAAACAAGGAGCGGATTGAGGATCAAATGAGTTATATTCTTTACACAAAGTTTATATGTATATATAGTATGTTTGCAATATACTTATAGGTACATTAATAACTACCTTTAGGAAGTATGTGATCCATTTTGAGTCCTTTGTTTTCTTTGAACTGAAATATTTTAAAGTAGATGCATACATCTTCGCCGAAGATAGGGAAGAAATTTTCCAGACCGAGTTAGCAGGGGGCGAATTTACGTGGTTCACGGTGTAAACTGAAAGTAGCAATCTTTTCTACATCTGAACATGCCAATTTAATGCAGTGCCCTATATATTTACTTTATAGTGTTATCGTAATGTACATGTATATTACAATTAAATTATCATTTTGTAAATGTATATTAAACATACAGTATGTCTTTATGATTAACTCTAAAAAAATGTTCTGTAACGTTACTGTATAATAATTAAGTTATACATGCAGTAACGTTACCGTTAATAGTTATTTCGCCATTTCCCAAGAACTCGCAAGTATGGTACATGTTACTTACCATACTTTTACACTAGTTAAACCACTACAAAATGGATATTGATCATTCATTTACCATTCATAAGTTAGAACCCTATAGATGTACGCAGATGTACGCATCATTTATCTTTCTTGCATGATCGCTTTTAAAATTCGCTACCAGACCAGTCAGGTCCTATTTTGCAAGGTACATGTAAGTATGTTGTACAATCTAATTTTAAAAAGTTAGAACTTCCATCCGCTCCCCGGTTTTCTATGGGTGCATATAGAGTATTTCCAGTGGTACCAATACCTTATTCTCTTTTGAGAAGTGGACAGGCGTGGATGTAGGCTATGCCTGTCCACTTCTCAAAAGAGAATACCAATACCTATGGTGTTCCGATGGGGCCACTTCGACCCTCACACTTTCGCCTTTAGGGCGAAGATGCGAGAGTGCGTAGTTGCGAAAGCGAAAGTGCGAAGGCGAAGGAGCGAAAGTGCGAAGTTGCGACGGCGAAACGCGAAGATGCGATGGCGAAAGTGCGAAGGCAAAGGAGCAATACTATGAGGCGCCGTTTTAATGTATTTTCTGATATCATAATATCAATATTTGATATCAATAAATCAAATTTTGATATAAAAAATAATTCTTGATATCAAAAAATAATTCTTGATATCAAGAAACCTATTTTGTGATATCAGAAAATCATTTTTTGATATCACAAATTCGCAAAAAAAGATTTTCTGATATCACAAATTCGCAAAAAAATGATTTTCTGATATCACAAAATAGATTTGTTGATATCAAGAATTAAAGTTGATTTTCTTTATATCAAAAAATCGATTTGTTGATATCAAAAAATGGATTGTATTTTTTGATATCAAGAATTCAAATGTCTGATATCAAAAAATCATTTTCTGACAACAGAAATTCGAATTCTTGATCCAAAAATCATTTTTTGATATCAGAAAATACCTCAAAAATATTCAAACGGCGCCCCATACGATGCTACTATCGCTCCTTCGCCTTCACAACTTCGCACTCTCGCCTTCGGAACTTCGAACTTTCGCCCTCGCCTTTTTTGATTGCATTCAGCAAGTCTCGGTCGATTACATAGAATTTGATGCAGGCACCGTTCTCGAGAGTGTGAAGTTGCGAAGGCGAAGGAGCGATACGACTATCGCTCCTTCGCCTTCGCAACTTCGCACCTTCGTCTTCGCATCTTCGCCGTCGCATCTTCGCACTTTCGCGCCTTCGCCTTTCCGCTTTCGTCTTCAAAACTTCGCACTTTCGCATCTTCGCCCTATAGGCGAAAGTGCGAAGGTCGAAGTGGCCCCATCGGAACACCATATATATCTCACAGGCGTCGGAACCGGTGGGGTTAGCGAAAGTTAGACATAACCATGTCCATAAGGTCTAGCCCCCCCCCCCCTCCCCCCCCCCCGCACACACTTTTAATTTTCTTCCGACGCTACTGTATCTTATTTCAACGCTTTTAAAAATTGCATATCAATTTAATGTAGGCCTACCTGAAAAACTTTAAAAAATGACGAATTGTGGGGGTCTTTGACTCGTGTCATATACAGTAAAGAATGAGCATAAATGTTATCAATGAATCTACAAAATTTTTATTATTTGTGCCAGGGTATTATTTGCTAAGTCTTAATCCAGCAGTTATGACACAGAGAAAGTTTCGCTCGCTCGCTCTCTCTTTCTCTCTCTCTCTCTCTCTCTCTCTCTCTCTCTGTGCATTTGTTTAAATATTCATTACTTCATCACGTTATTAACTCGACTCAAAACCATGCATTTCCTGTCAAAATACATATGCGTGTAAAAACGTTTCTATTGCGAATCATAACTGGTAGTATAGAACTAATATGCAATTATAGATTACATATACATTGTATTCCTTTATATAAATACACAATGCCTGTTTTAAATTTCTTACTGATTCTCAGCATATTGTTTACTGTAAAAGTGGTTATTTACGGGTTATTTTACGCGGTTTTTAGCTACCGCATAACTTGTGTTGACATGCATACCAGGAAACAGTTGTGTCTGTTATAACAACTATTGTTATACTTTCATGTTAAATACTGAAATCTGATTGGTTAAGACGCAGTTAATAATATTTACTATTACCCTCAGCGTTAGCAACGCACTTGGCAACGGGTAACATTAAAAAATGTTACATGCGCGAAAATTATGCGCGTACGGTTCGCTGTAGAATTCACGTTATTCCTATATAAAAGCAGTAAAATTTTCTTAAAAATTTTAAAAAAGACATTCAGTATAACAAAATAAATAGTGCCCGTTTGGGAGGATAACAGTTGAAATTGACACCCCTCGAAAACCATTGTCAACCTCCGCTTCGCGTCGGTTGACAATGGTTTTCTCGGGGTGTCAATTTCAACTGTTACCCTCCCAAACAGGCACTATTTATATAATATTACCAACGGACAAAATAGTTAAAGTTAGTAAGAGACTCAGTAAAAATATCAAACCAACCGGAAGGTTTAAGTAAGTAATAAGGAATCATTTTTTGAGTATTATGAGGTGATAATTTTGGTCGGGGCGTGATCAAATCCAATAAAGCCCGAAGGGCTTTATGATAGATTTGATCACGCCCCGACCGAAATTATCACCTCATAATATTCAAAGAATGATTCCTTATTATTTATATTTATATAATTTTTTGCCATCGTACGATTAAACATTTAGATATAGATAAGCAAACCCCGCTGGCGCCTCAATTTGGCGTCATTTGTATTATGGGTTATATAGTTCAAAATCGATACGTAGTGTTATCACAGGCAAAGACACTGGAAAATGTAAATATAATCAGTTATCAATAAAAAAAATAGAAGCGGCGAAAAACATTATTGTTGAAAATGGAAGACTGACTAAAATCACTTGAACACCCTACAAACTATACACGATAAGTTTTGCTTGTAAATAAAATATTTATATAAAGCAACTGCATGGAACATTCTCTTCATTCACCAGATTTAAAACTACGTGGCTTTTTATATGTCCTTAATTAAAATATACTCCGTCTATCTGGAAGGCTTTTTACTTCCATTCTGTACATAAGATAACCTAGACATTTTTCTGTTAATCAGGTCTTCTATGCATATATTTAAACAATAAAATGCTTTCTTTGATGATTCATTCGAGATATGAAGGTAGTGACATTGCAGAAAAAATACATAACCCGCGTAAATTTTTTTCTACAATGATCGCTACCATCATAACCTACATGAATCATCAAAGAAAAATTTTTATTGTTTAGGAGCTTGGACTTTGGGGTAGTTGTGTCAAACAGCAATGTGACGTACGCCTGTCTATTTCATTGCTAGCCACTCAGCCATGGCTCTTTGAAATCAACAAGATTTGTCTGGCTTTTGAGGTAAGACTACGCAATCGATGCATATTTCGCTTGAAACTGAGTCATTTTAAACTTGTTTTGACGCAAGGAATAGATAGCTACACCCTACTAAAAGTCCAAGGTCTTGTTAAAATGGTTCTATATTAACATCTTCCTTTTAACTAATTAATAAACTGAATATGAAAAGTTAGTAAAATTCACTAAATTAATGTTAACGTACATAACTACACAAAGTACTTTAGCTAAAGAAACAGCCAAAGCGTCTCCTGTGAGACATTGAGTCTGACATCATCATGATTATTTCCTGCAGTCCGTGATTTTTCTTAGGTCGTTGTAGGTTTTGACCAATCGATAAACAGGGCTTGTCAATTTCAGTCCTGTCACTTTCTTGTCAGTTTCAGCCACTGTAGATCACAGGGGCTTGGTTGTTGGATAGTGAATTTCCTAATTATTTGTTCCCGAAGAAAAAAATGATTAAAATTGGTAATCTTATGTGTATTTCTGTGTATTGCAATAAATAAATTCACTGAAATCCCCCGTTTCAGTCATGTTAAAAAAGTGTATTCATTGTACATTAAAAAAAGTATCCCTTTACTTTTTTTAAAGTACATTGAATACACTTTTTTAACATGACTGAAACGGGGGATTTCAGTGAATTTATTTATTGCAATACACAGAAATACACATAAGATTACCAATTTTAATCTTTTTTTTCTTCGGGAACAAATAATTAGGAAATTCACTATCCAACAACCAAGCCCCTGTGCTGTAGATTTCGACCTATCGATAAAATATGGGCGTGTAGATTTCAGTCTGACTCTTTCTATGGAGCTATAAATTGACTATAAGTTTCCGTAAGAAATAGAGGAAATAATACTTGGTAGCTGTAAATAAATTGAGATATAAGATAAACCCCACAATATTATGTGATAAGGGCCCTACCTTAAAATTTCAATCGATACATATAAAATAATTACTATTATTAAATTCATTTATCTTTACGATTCATATATTCCTCTGTATTAATGCAGTAAAATATTATTTAAAACTATTTAACATTATGATTATGATTTTTACTGATAATCATTTCATTAATCATACGCTACGACAATTGTTTCTGGTCTTATTTTCGGTTGTGCACTGTGCAGATTTTTGTTTCTGTATATCCCGGATACATACCCGTTCGGTTTTCGGGTTTTATATTTGCCCTGTAAAAATCGTCCATCACGTTGACCGAGTTTTTCGCTAACGCGTGAAACCGACTAGACAAAATGAATATATGTGTTGTAAAACTTGATATTGTGTAAAATCACATCGTTATCTGGAAATATTAAAACCAAGAATCGAGGGCAAGTGCCTCACGGAAGGGATTTCCTCAAAAGTGAAAGGTACGGCAAATTAAAATGCGAAACATGGTTGCAAATATTGCGAATTCTTACTGTGTCAGACAGTGTTTATAAACATTCTTCACCCGTACGTCAATGGAGTTTTGATTTCTTGTTTTTACGTTGATTTGTCTTCATATTCTTTCAGGAATGGGTCGAACACGAGGGGGTAGAAGACATGTGCTACAACTGAACGACAACCAAGAGAGTTACTTAGGTAAATAGGGCCTATATAATAAATGATATCGAATTACTGGACACATCTAGAAATAGGTATTTTTATCAAATTCATTTATGTTCCTTGTATTTGATTAAATGGTAGAAATAATGACAGACTAGACCAGGATTTGAACCTGCCCGCTTTCACATTTTCCTAAATTATTTATTTTAATCTATATTTATTTTTACATTTGTTTATAAATACCTCTGGGTTCAATGATGGTATTCAATGGTATGAAAAAATACTAAGATTTCCCCTTTGAAACACCCCCTCTAGCTTGTCAGGTTTCAATACACTGCTAAAAATTAAAAGTTTATCGAGATTATGCATTACAAAAGAGATTAAAGTAAATGTACCTGGATGATAAAAATGAAAAATTATGGGAAGTATTCTGAGTAACTATCTAATAGAGAAAAGATGCAAACATTTCCTAATACAAGTATTTGTATGAAGTCTGTTTTTGTTCTTGTGAATTTTTCTGACTTAAAATTGATAATGTGTCAATTAAGATATCTTGGATATTTTTCCTTTCATCGATTTCAATTGCACTTATTTCAGAGGTATTTGTAAATCACACAAATATGCTGCATAAATATCTTGGGACAGACTATGCTGGCGTGCGACCAGTTTTCGCCAAGTACCATTTCTAGCCAGTACATTGTGACGTCATTTTATCAACACATAAAATTATATATATACGAAAAATGATGTCACAATGTACTGGCGAGAAATGGTACTCGGCGAGAACTGGTCGCAGGTCAGTATAGTCAGGTGCTCTACCGACATAGCTATCTATCGCCAGTGATCAAACCGATCACAATTCACCCCCTTCAATGATCTCCAGGTTCAATCAAGGGTGTATTATACTCTTCCCAAGTTTTTGCTTCCACCACTTTTCGCTTTATATTTTGATAATAATAAATACCTTTGTGCTCAAGCTACGTTTATCCACTAAAATGAAAAATGTCCAGATGACCTGTTTTGAAACGCCCCCTCTACCGCTTCAGGTTTCAATACACACCCCAAAATAGAAAGTCTCTGGGGATTTTGCATTGCATCAGCCATTAATAAGCCCGGATGATAACGTTGAAAAATTACGCGAGGTGTCCCGAGTACTTCCGAATGGAGAAAAGATGTAAACATTTCCCATTATAAATCTCCGTAAGAAATTTGTTTTCCTTCCTGTACACTTTTATGAGTGAAAAGGGATAATTTGTTAATGAAGACATCTTGGATATTTTCTATTTCATCAATTTCAACTGCACAGTACTTCTTTCACAGGTATGTGTATTTTTATTAAAAATCATCAAAAAGTGATGGAAGCAATAACTTGGGACAGACTATAGTAAACCAATCAGATCTTACTAGCTACAAAGTAAATAATGTGACCTTGATATGTGTATGTACACACTATTTGTGATCTGATCATTTGGAATTGATTCATTAGTTAGAGAATACATTAAAGATTTCATCAATATAAGTTAAGATAGTATTAAATTTATTTGTGTGTATTGTTATTAGTAATAAAACATGTACCGGTACGTCATGTATTTTACATCAAGATAAATTAAGACAGGACTAAACTGTTTGCAAGTGTAGAAGTGCAAAAAAAAATCATGGGTAAAAAATAACCATGTATACAGTATACACTGTTTTGCTACCATCTTCAAAGATTTCTGATCTGCTCCGCTCTATTTTATCATATTATGTAGATCAGAAACCCTTGACTTGGGAGGATGTTTTGCTACATGTTGTCCTAATTTATGAATACCTTGAATTGGTCATCAGAGATTTATAGGCCTACAGAATCTTTATTTGAAATATTTTAAAATCTACAGTATGTTCAATAATTTTTATTTTATATTTCATTTTTCAGTCAAATATGGATACAGCCGAATGGAAGGTGATGGTAAGTTCTGTTGACGATTTCTTTGTTGTCACGGCAAATAATCCGCTCTGAAAAACGAGAGCCATTCATGTAAATTATATGGTTGATAAAGTAAGTTTCTGCTTGATTTCAGGAAATGGAGAAGATAATAGTGGATCTGACATGGAGACAGAGCAAGGTAAGGTTACCCAGGAATGACTGTGTGCAAGCAACTTTGTTTACAATTTTTAATCTCCCCCCCCCCCCCCCCCCCCGCGCAAAAGGTTAGGGGTCAGGGTATTCAGGGACCAACTCAGAGCAAAATTTTAGGTCCAGTCCGTAACTTTCTTTTGGAGACAAATTGGAAGATCTTCCTCCCACAAAGATTGCTTATGACCTAGAGACGTTTTTTTTTTTTTATTCCCAAGGTTAATATGGGCAAGTTCAAGGTCACTGGAAGAAAAAGTACAAAATTCATGTCTGGCTCATATCTTTCTTATAGAGAAAAATTGGAAGTTCTTATTGCACACAAAACCCCCTTCCCCCTCCCAAATTAAAAAAAAATTGATCCTGAGGTTGAGAGACATTAGCATAGTAATGAGTCTGCTTTTTTACTTGGAAGTTCTTATTGCACACAAAACCCCCTTGCCCCACCCAAATTAAAAATAAAATTGATCCTGAGGTTGAGAGACATTAGCATAGTAATGAATCTGCTTTTTTACTTTAAATAGATCAGGGAGAACCCCCTGAGGCATGTAGCTCCAGTAAGAATCCACCCGACACACCAGACATTGACGACAAGGTGGCCAACTTCCTTGCTGTAAGTATTTTTGTACCAGGCTCTTTTGTTATTCATAGGCCATATTTTAGTCTTTGAGTTTGAGTTTTCTTTGAATAATTAAATGAAGGGGAAAGATTGATTATTTACATCATACATTTGCTTCAAAAGATATTTAATATACAACAAATCCTCTTCATGATTTTTATGTGTAATCAACTCCATAGTTTATTAGAGATGTTTCTCAGAAGGTATGGTGAAATAAAATTAACATATTTAAAGTTCATCAATTTTAATGAACTTGAGTAAATTTTATCAAAGTTTTTAGAATACATATATTTGTGAAAAGTTGTACTATTATTAAAATCTGTTGTACAATAAAATACTCTTAAAACGAAGTGTGGGGGGCGGTCAGTGTAGTTTCCTCATAAGCGTAATTGGTGATATCTTTCAAGTTTACAACATGTAATAAAGTCATGGGGAACAAAAGTCACTTAAGCTTGTTAGCTGTAATTGTGTATTACTGTATATACATTTCATCTTGTGGATGGACTCCGATTGAAATGCACCAAAATTGGTTTTTATAAAATATTGGCGAGACTTGATTCATTTGATTTAATTTTTGCAGGAAATTCAGTCCATAGATCCTGAAACAGAAGAGGATCCAGATTCCAGACCAAGCTTCCAAAATGGTGGAGGCATAGCTATTCCCCCTCCCACTTTTTCTCTGAATTCCAGTCAGTCTCTCCCAGACAAGGCACAGGAGCCAGAGCGACCCGTCTCTAAGAAGGCGACGAATGCCTACAAGAGCATGTTCGTGAAGGGAGAGTCAGAGTTTGTACGATCTAAGGAGGATAAGAACTTTGTGAAATCAGCTTCTGATGAAGTGGAGTGGCCAGAAGGTTAGTGTCAGTCGTGACATATTGAGGAATGGTCAATTGACAAGTGGAATATTGTTTAATATATATCTATTTTTTTAATTCAGCAGAAAAAGTTTATAATCATTTTCATGAATTTCTAAAATTACCAGTACATGTGTATATGATTAAGACCGCTGTGTCTTATTTCTAGGGATATGAGTATAAATTTCTGGGTTATGGGGTTCTCTTGAAACAAATGAATATTGGTCAACCAAGGAACTGAAATCTAATTATGCAAGTATGTTTCCAGCTCTTTTTCTTTCTGTAACATTTTCTCCTATATCATTTAAGAGCCCACCACTGTTTGGCAACAGACCCTGGATGAGAACACACAATACCACTATTACTGGAACACAGTTACCAATGAGGTGACCTGGGAAATACCCCCAGACTACACAAGGTACCTGCTTTTGTACAAGGAATATGAAGAGAAAGTGGACAAGCTAAAGAAAGAGGGCAAAGTAAAGCCACCATCAAAAACAGTTCCCAAAGCGACAGAGGGGTGAGTTGCAGAAGGTTAAAAAAAACCTATGTTTACATTTCAATACTCTGCACTTTGTGCTGTAGAGCATGATTTGAAACTCGCGGTATATATGTAGATTTTAACCTTTAACTATATGAAAGGTAGTTTTTCTCATTTATCATTAGATTTGTTCTATCATATTTAAATCAATTTTTTAATAAGAGATTTTTATGATGAGGATATAAATCCCCCCCCCCCCCCCCCCCCCGTGGTTAATTCTTTTAATTTGCAGCTTTATTTTCTGTTTCCTGTTTGATATTCAGGCTAGTGCCTCCAGTCTCAAAACCTGATTGGTCAGCTACACCAGCGGCTCCAAACAGCATTAAGGCCACAGGAGAATCTGTTTCCTCAAGCTCGGAGATCGTTCCAGAAGTTAATGAGACCTCCCCTGGAATCCTCAAAAAAAAAGAAACCACCGCATCAGTTCTTCCAGATAGTACTAACAGTAAAACCAAAACCCCCCAGCTGGTGTCCTATCACGGAGGGAGCAGTGCCGAGAGCAGCACGGACAGCAGTGAGGATTCTGACAGCGAGGAGGATACCAAGAAGACAAACAAACGCTGCAAGGACCAAGAAGGTGATGATCTGGACCTTGACGACATTGACAAGGCACTAGAGATGGCATTAGAAAAGAAAAAGGTGTGTATTGCACTGTCCAATAGTATGTATTGGTGACTTCCCTTGTCATATTTACACTACAGATTTTAGATGGTTAGAATGTACTACATTTGGCTGTGTATTTTATTTAGCGCTTTTGTCGGAATGCAGCTTCCACTAAATCAAGTACGCTGCTAAATTCCATGCATTTATGTATAAGAATAGTCACATTCAGGAATACGCTAATTCAAATCCACGCCAACTTGTTCAAAAACTAAATTCCACCAAATGTTGTACACGCCAAAATAATGCGTTTACAGTATTTATGGTTAAGATACATGCATGAGAGGATTGTGTCTTTAATTGTATGATCATATGGTTTAATTTAAATTCACACTGACTTATCTATGATTTGTTATTGTTATCTATGATATGCTACTGTTTAAAACCAATGAATGAATGTTTTATTTGATATAAAATCATGACAAATACAGGTTGCTTTTCAATTACGCTTATGATGGTTTTCCATTACCATTAGATTCAGAGCAGATATGCGGGTTATTCAAGTAATTTAAAGTATTGATTTCTTTACAGTCTCACAAAGAGCACAAGTCAAGGAGAAAAAGATCCTCTGAAAAATCTGACAAAGATGGGAAGGGAAATCTTCCAAAGACTAGGTCTCTAGTGGATGCTATGCGAGAGCAAGTCCAGCAAAAACAAGAAGTGGAGGCCAGAAGGAAGGCGGCCATTGAGGAGATGATGGCCAGGGAGCTGGAGAGGAGAGTGGGGCCTCCCAGAAAGAGACCCACTCCAGAGGACCCCTCCCTGCATGGGGACTGGGAGGGTAAACGAGCCAAAGTCATGGAGTATGAGCATGGCAGAAGAAGCCGAAGAGATGAACGAGAAAGTAATAATTTACTTTTTGGTTGTTAAAAATTATTGAGTTGTAAACATTGTAGTGGAAATATTTTGTGAAAAAGTATAGTAAATGGATGAACCTGTTAATATATTGATAGTTTCATACAAAGCATCCAAACCATTTTCTTTCTCACATCCAAACCATTATCTTTTTCACTACCAAAAGAAGGGAAATCCTTCTTTTCCCTCCAAATTATAAAATAATGCAAGTTGTATTGAATCACACAGGCCAGGGTAGAAGCAGTACGGACAAGGATTATGATAGGGATTCCCGCCACAAAAGAGATGATCACAAAAAGCATAAGAAGGATGATAGAGATAGAAGGAGAGACGACAAGAAAAAGGATGAACACCGGAAGAAAGACAAGCAGGATGATAGAAGGAGAGATGAAAGGAAGCGGGTATGTGAAAGAATGCCTGTCATGTTTTTTGTGACAATGATAATTATAGCCAAAACAAGTCTTAAATATTACAGTCTTCTTGAAATATTTGTTTTTTTTATATTTTCCCAAATAACTTTGAAATTAATTACAGCATAGAGATAAAGATAAAGACAGGGATAGAGAAAAAGATGAAAAGAAAAAAGACAAGAAGAAAGACAAACAGAAGGATGAGGACAAGGAAGAGAAAACTGAATCGGAGAAGAATTCGAAGGAACCATTGAAGCAAGAGAGAAAACCGGAGGAGATACCCGAGGAGAAAGAGGAAGTCAAGAAAGTGGAAGAAAAGCCGGTGAAGAAAGATCCTGTCTCTCCACCCCCACCACCCAGCATGAAGAAAGCAGAGCCATTTGTAACGACAGTGAAGGCAGAGGGAAGCAACTTCTGTGAAAATCATCTGACCGCTGTACAGTTAGCTAATTTGAAAGTAAGGAGCTTTTGTTTAGAATTATTAATTACTGAGGATTTCTCATTTGTAATGCGAGTACTTAATTCCATGCTTCCTTTGTTTTGTATCAAATCTTGTCAATACACAATTGCAAACACCATTTTTTTTTCATGAACCTCTTTATATTTTCTCAGGTTTTTAAATCTTTAAAGTAAGTCTGCAACTGCGCAGTTGTACAGATGTTCTAAGGGATAAAAAAGGCATTGATCTGTAATTCCTTACAAAACAACATGTATAAAAACCTCACATTTATTTGCTTTTTTATCTTTTGACATTTGGTAAGCTTTGGGTAGAAACATACCAATTCAAGATGTGGCTAGCTGTAATTGATGATATAATAAAACTTTTATGAATTTTTTGCAGATGCAAGCATCAGAGTTGGTGGAATTGGGCTTGAGTAAACTTGAGTTTTTAGAAGTGACAAAGAAGGGACTGTCCAAACTGCAAATATTGTTGGTAGAATTGGAGGTAAAATTAACAAGCATTTACATAGAATGATACCTAAAATATGATTCTAGAGTCAGCTGGATGTGTGGAGACATGGTATATATTCCTGTATCACACTGTGGAGAATAACTATATTGTCAAGTCCCAAGGGGTCGGGTGTGGACAGGATTCTGTATATTCCATCACTTCTCATTTGACTCTCATCAATGATCAAGGGGGAGAGAACTATATTTAATACATGTAGTGAGATAATTTAAAAGAAAACCATGTAGTACATAGGAGTAAAGACATTTTTTAATGTGACATTCCAAATAGACGGCAATGAAAAGATTAAAAGACATATTTGAAAGTTAATTATGTTCTATTTATAATAAGTGAACATTTTGATTCTAGACAAGACAGCAGGATTGGCAGTCAGGCGGGTTATCTACTGAATACTTCCTGTTAAAGCTTGAGGAGGCAAATCGTCAGCTGCAACAGTACGAGCAAAGTGCGGCTCCCCCTGGTTGGTCTTGCCACTGGGACAGGTACGTGTATCTTGTAGCTTTCTTCGTACCCCCCAGCGTGGACCTGTCTGCCTGCAAGCTGTTCCCCTCCCAAACATTTGATCAGTGGTCTCATCTGGACATTTATGATTTCATGCTTGTCCACGTGAGGACTTTCTAAAAAAAGAAAAAAAATTATACATTCAAAATATGCAAAAGTAACTAAAACTTTGAAACCCAACATGAAAGTGAAGTGAACAGACTTGGGTCCATGCTTGAATCATGACCATCCATGACACGTGACGTACGACAAGTTTTGACTCATCATGATTGACAGTGAAGGGTATATAGGAATATGGCCGTAGTCACATGACTATCAGAAAAAGTGGGTGATCAAGAAGAACAAGACTGATGTCCAAGATCTGATTGGTCACATCGGTTGTCATGGATACAGGCCGATAGGAGTTCCTCTGGTTGTTGTAATGTGGTGAGTAAGGATAAAAAATATTTCCCTATTGAGTTTTGGTTAATTTCTTTAATTATTATTAGTAATCTGGTTTTAAATACTTTCAATAATATACCTGGAAATATTATGAATTTAAACATTTATTATCAGTCTCTCAAAACAGCTGTAAATTGAAGTATGAATAATGTCTAATGTTATATATAATTATATATATATATATACATGTAATTTATTTTCAGTTATTAATCCAGTTTTTGTTACAGACTGTCTTTCACTTGAAAATGATGATGTACTTGCATTTAATTCCAAAATGATCAATTTAGCCGCATCATAAACATGATGCTTGATCCTTATGTCATGACATTGCCCATATGTCTGTCAGCACATATAGAAATCACATATTTTTTTCTTTTCAAAACATGATGAAAATATATAAATTTTGATATGTTTGTGTGTACTATAAACATTGGTATTTTAATATCTGTAATCTCATTTATCAGAGAGTCTTTGTATCTTATATATTAAGGTCATTTTAGCTCACTTTAACTGAAGGTTCAGGTGAGGTTTTCTGATCACCCATTGTCCATCATCTATCCATCTGTCTGTCAGTCCAATTATCTGTCCTGTCTGTAAACTGTTCACATTTTTGACTTCTTCTGTAGAACCACAGGGCCAAATTAAATTCAACTTAGTACAAAGCATCCTTTATGAAAAGGGGATTATAAATTTTAGAAATAAAGGGCAGACCCCTTTTCAAATGGGAGATAATCATAATACAAGGAAAATAAGGTATATATGTATTTTAAAATCTTCTTCTTTAGGACCACCACACCAGAAATGCCAATGTTTATACAAAAGCTTGTTTATATAGTGGAGATTCCAAATTGTTAACACTGTGACCCCCAGCCCAATACTGGGGCCCCAATAGGGGTTCAAAGTTTAACAGAGCAATATATAGAGAAAATGTTTAACAATCTTCTTCACAAGAACTACAATGCTATATTTTTGATATTACTATGACATCATCCCCAGATAGTGTAGATTCTAGAAAGAGATAAAACATGTTCAGGTGAGCGATGTGACCCATGGGCCTCGTGTTTTATTTTTGTTGTTCAAATAGAAATGAAATGAAAAAAAATACATCTGTTAATTAAAAAGTTATGTTGGCAAGGGTAATGGTGGAAGAAGTACTTATTTATTGTATTTACTGTACGAAGTTGAGGTTAAAATTCAAACTTTTAAAATGAAAGCTTCTGTTTCTAATTTGACATACACATAGTGATTGAAATTATACTTGTAAAAGTAAAAATATAAAATGAAAAATCATATTGTTTAGAAAAGTCCTACCTCATTTTCAGAGTAAAATACATTAAGAAAAAATGTTATTTATTTTGAACATGTTCATTTCTATTAACGAAACTGCAGATAAAACTTAATGTGCAACAGTGATTTTACAACTTATGGCACAGAGGTGAATTCGTTTTTATCACTGCCAACAAGTTGCGAGACCATATTTTATTAGAGTTCAAAACATTATTTACAGATTCGTTGATTTTTATGATTGTGCCATTCAGAATGATTTGCAGCAGAATAATCATATTATTGTGATATATTGTACTGCATTTCTTTGTTTCTTAAGAATTTGATAATTGAAAAGTTCTCTTTTTCACTCTTCAACCTTTATTGAAGTGATCATATATCAACAACTATATATACTTTTCAGAGGATTTTTCTTTAATTTCGAAATCTAAGGCCTGTGTGCTGCAGAATGGTTTGTACAGGAGGTAGAACAATTTTAAGCCTTTGTTTGGCTCAAAAAAAAAAAAAAAATGGGTGCAAACATGGTTGCTTCAATCTTACTAGCTGGTTTGGAGAAGGATACTGATATTTATCCTTTTTTCTGTGCTGGGTGATCTCCCTTCACAGAGCTTACAGGAGGTACTTCTACATGAACAAGAAAACCAGCCAAACCCAGTGGGATTACCCGGAGGAAGAGGATGAAGAGGAGGCTGATGAAACTAGACACACAGACAGACAACACTCCATGTCATCCAGGTTAGTGAGTGGCAAGTGGTAAAATTTATGGCTTGCTGCTGATCGGGCTGGTGGTTGTGAGCGATCGCAAAAATTCTTTACTCTAGTATTCATGCCCGTGGACATCTGCTTTGCTGAACACACCTCTTGTATTAACAGTGCTAGTTAAGGGTGGCAATTAAATTATGTGACTTGGTAGAAGACAACAATGTTCATTTCATTTAGGTACAAAAGGCAGTAGGTTTTGCAGCTGAAATTTTTAAAGTTTGCAGAATGGTTTTATTTGTTCTATTTTTGACATTAATTGGCTTGTATGAGCTTGGTATTCCAGTTCCAATTGTTTAACCTTCAAAGTTGCTCTTTTTGTCTTTCAGTCCACAAAGAGATGTGGATGAGGATGCCAGTCAGACATCAGACATGGGGCATCTTAATGGAGAAGAAGCTTCCAGCTCAACCACAGACACTGAGACCAGACCTAAAACTAAGGAAAGTCAAAAATTAGAGAAATTTCAAAAATCAAAAGTGGATTCCCAAGATGGAGACAAACATTTGGTAGGTAATTCAGACAGCATGGATATTGAGGAGCAGGTGGAGGATAGCTCTGAAGTCAGTCAGTATGTGGAGGGGGAATCTGTTAGCTCCACGGTCCAGCCTTCAAGTGAAGCAGGTGTACCAGATACAACGTCCATACTGTCAGTCATGGATGAAATCTTCCAGGTAAAGTATCTTGTTAATGTAGACATAGATACTAGTAATTAAACATTTAAATGTGATATTCCACTTGATAACATGGAATATATTTTTTATTTTTAAACATAATTGTTTTACAGGGAAAATCAAAACATGGAAAATCTGCCCCAGGTTTGTTTATATTTTCATTTTTCAAAGCAGTGAACTTAAAGAAAGATGATAATAAAATGAATTTTCCTTTTCTGGATACCTTTCAGTGATATCAGTGCATTAGTGTTGTTTTCTACCCTAGCAGTGTCCCAGAGTTATGACTACACAAACAGTACTGCCGCTGCGTCCGTTATGCAGGGGGAACCCCCACCCCCAGGCACTGACCTGGATTTACTTCTAGCAGCTCCCCCACCACCACCCCCACCAGCAGATGAAGATTCAACTGGACCCATGGAGGTTTATGATACCAGTGTTCCAATGGCTATGACTTCCCATCCCCTAACCTATTCAGGTATTGACGGAGATCCCATGGTGCATTCCAGTGTGTCAGATACCAGCATGTACCCATCAGAGACTGGCATTATGTCAGCTGAGTCCTCCTACGTGTCAGAGAGGACTGATGCCCCACCGTTGGTTACCCAAGAGCCTGTGGTGATTGCTCGGCCCCCTCAGGTGTTTACGAGGGGGGATGAACCAGGGTCGTCTGCTGAGGTGATGTCTGGTACAGAGGCGATGCCGGAAAGTGGGCCAGGGGAGGATATCAGTCCCTCACCAACGGTGGCAGCTTTATCAGTCGCAGCTGAACTCCCCAGCAGCAGTGGAATAACCAGTGAGAAAAAGAAAAAAAAGAAAGACAAGGTACTTAGATTAACATGCATATACAGATGTACATGCATTTACATAACCTCCAGTTTTAATTCTGCAATGGGGATACATGTAATTGCAACAGCATGTATGTAAACAAATGGAATGGGAAATTGGTGTTTCCAAAAATTACAGGTTAATTACATAGTTAATGCATAGTAAAGTTAGAAATAATGGGGTATTTCTTACAATTATTGACACCAAAGTCAGAAAACCATACATTATTTGGAAAGAACCATTTCAAAATAAAGATTACATACACAATGATAATCATTGCATGCACTACCAGCGCGCACTACACACTAAATCTTTAAATCTGTTTGCAGTCTATCAGTGGCTCAGGCTTGCATCTCAAGAAGAAGAATGTGACTTCGTTGGTACAGAAGTGGCAGAAAGTGAAGATGGAGGTGGAGATAGAGGAGCGGAACCGTGAGGAGCGTGAGCAGGCGATCCGTCAGAAGCTGGAGGAGTACAAGCAAGAGTACAGCTGGTAAGTGTCCGGTAGCCATTGTCTCAGATACTAAGACCGCGGTGGGTTTCTTCTTAATTAATGTGTATCAGATACACTGGTGAAAAGGCTCAATCATCAGTTTGTTTTGATGGTTACAGTATAGTTTCTTCTCAATGTGCAGAGTGCACTGGAAGCATTGATTAAAAAGTTCAATTGTTAATTTGTTGCGTAAAAATCAGTGAAAACCTATCTGAAATAGTTTGTCAAGCCCAGATCTAATCTGCAACATTTTCATAGTGATGAACATGTACTCCTTTATGTATACTTTCATTAAATATCAAAGATATTATGGAGTAAAGATTAAGAGTATTATACATGTATTATCTTATGAACCAGGATGAATTTATATCTGATAATGATAAACTTCACTTTTGATAGATTTTATTTTGTTTATAGAGAATGATGACGGTTACTCTGCATGCATTCATTTTTTATTTGATTTTTTTTAATTTCAGAGTTGAAGAAAAAGATGTGAATGGTTGTGTGTTCACCCATGTCGCAATTTATTAAAAATTCTATATAGACTGCTGCATAAATCAGAAAGCTTTTACCACTGTTCATATCTTATTGCTGTCAAATCATCGTGTTTGATCGACATTTACATCATGTAAAAAATGATTTAGAACAAAGAACTTATGAAGTATTGTTTTAGAAATGTTTTAATTAATGAGCAATGAAGGTGTGTGAATGTATGCTTTGTGGCAGATTTTTTTGAAGTCTTCAGTTAGCCTTTTTAAAGCTGTGTGCAAGGTAATTTGACCGAGATTTGGCTCTGGCTTTGGTATTTTTACTGACTTCATTTAATGGGTCAGTCTAAATTCTAAATCCTAGCCAAATCTGTCAGAGGTAACATATATATTTGTGTGTGAGGATCCCCTACCGGTTATAAAATGTAATGTGTTGTTGCAGATTTAATATAAAAATGATTGCTTGTTTTCTTTGAGAAATGTGTTAGGACTGAAACTTTGATTCACAGAGTGAGAGATGTTGAAGACTAGCAGTTATGTAGTCATGTATAGCACATATTGTGCTCTAGGGAAACCAAATAAATCACAATAAAAATTTCCACAAAGTGGAAACATTGCATTGTTTTTTTTTATTATTATTTTATTGTATTATGGAAAAGTTTATGATGGAAAATCTAGCAAGTACATGTTTTCGTACAAAAAATTCATATCTGATTGTAGCATTTTGAGAGTGAAGTATTAACGTACATGTATTAACCGTTAGAACCATTATTAACGTATAAAACAATTTTGTTTTTTAAAAATCTTTGTAACAAAAACATCTAGTCTAAGAATAAAAGTTGGCAAGTTAGGCTGGTACAATGCTCATATTTGGATGGATATAGACTGGAGTAGAAAAATGCTATAAGATTACATGTACCATTGTATTTTGTATTTCTTTCCAAATTGGTTTCCAACCATATATAATCAATATTATATGCCGGATGCATAGCATTTTTAGCCCACTTAAAGAGGTTCGTTCCCCTGTTTTGGGGTAGCCATTTTGGGTCACCTCTGTTCTAGAAATTATGCATCATATATTGATTCTACCCATAAATTGAAATTTTATAATGCCAATTAAACTATATTTAATAAAATTGTACAAGAAAAATTACATATTTACAGAGTTTAGTATGGGACTATATTTTGTGGCGGAAGGTTTTTAAGAGCACGAACATTTTTCATAACTCAGTTGTTTTAGAGTACCCTCACTTTAGATTCCTTTTTCGAGTGCAATCAAAATCTCCAGATAGTTTGTGCATTAGGATATCTTCATTTTGTTATGAAAAACATAATTTTACAATTTATCAATATTTCTATCCACACATATTGGCAAATTTAACTTATATTTTATAAACGTCAAGGAAAAATGAATCCCAATTTTTGCATAAAATCAGCTTATTTCATGCCATATTTCAAATTTTACATAATAGACCCATACTTTTTGTTTTATTTTCTGAAATTTTAAGATTTTTCTGACAAGTTTATCATAATTTGAGAAAAAGTTTGAGACTCCTAAATAATTTCATTACATTTTGAATTGGTAATGGATAAAAATAGCGTTTTATCAGTGCAAAAAGGTCAAAATATCAATTAAGTGAAGAAATTGTAACATTTTTCTTTATGATAATTTTAATTTTATTAATTTTAAACAGTATAAATTTGTATTTGGTGCCATAGTTCATTCCGATAATAAAATATAGAGGGAAAAACGATTTATGTGCAGTCTCCACTGAAAGCTCAAGTGAGATTTTTGATCACTTTTTGTTTGGCATCCATTTGTCTGTCTGACTTTAAACTTTTCACATTTAAAACTTCTTCTCTAATCTCAGCGAGATTCGTCGAGACTGAAAAAATTTTGAAGAGACGTCCGTCAAAAAAATTTCAGTCTCGACGAATCTCGCTGAGATTACTTCTTCTCCTGAACTGCTGGGTCTTTCAACTAACCTTTGGAAAAAGCACCATTGGGTGAAAGGAATTCAAGTTTGTTAAAATGAAGGGGCACACATCTGTTTCAAGAGGAGATAGTTAAAATTGATTGAAAATGTGTTGGTATTTTTTATTTTTGTTTATTGAGGAAAAAAATTCAATTTATCTCAAAAACTCAAATATTATTACTTATTAGGTTTGTTACTGACTGTTTACAGAAATTTGTGTTGTCGGTTAAGTCCACAGAAGGCGAGGCGGAGCCGAGCCTTCTATGGACTTTACCGACACCACAAATTTCTGTAAACAGTCAGTAACAAACCTAATAAGTGTTTTGTTTTGTCGAGGACCTAAAGTTTGATATGTAAACAACAAAAGATAATATATAAGAATTAAATTCATAGGCTTATTCTCTAATTTTGTACCTTTCTCGTCAGTCGTCTGAGCAAACCTGAATGCCATTGTATATATATATAGAATCGTTTAATACGTCACGGGCAAAGGGATATATCACTCTAAAATATTTTGGGGCTTAAAAATTCAAGGTATGGTTGAACGTTTGTGTAAAAATTCAGCTCAAATAACGTTACGTCCGCCATGTTGCCGTATAAATTTTGACGCTTGCCGTGTAAAGAGAATGATAAGGCAATCACGTGACACGATTCATCCAATGACGTCGAGACATTCTAGTCCGAGGCAAAACAATATAAAACATGGTATTACCTTTATGCAAGCATATTTACATTGCTGAATCGCAAATGTTTAGACTGTGGCCCATGGACAATTTTTGGGCCCCATAAGGGGCTCAAAGTTTGATGTAAGTTTATAGACATATGAACAATTGTTTCAGATTTTCTTGAGAACTGCAATGCTCAATCTCTGATATGACTATGAAATCAACCTGTTACAAAAGGGGCTCAATGTTTAATATAAGAATATCTGGAGAAAAATTTGAAAATGTTTTTATATAAAATCTATTTTACTAGATTTTGCAGATATTTGACTACAAACAATTATAATGTCTATTGTTGCTCAGGTCAGCGATATAGCCCATGGGCCTCTTGTTAAACATGCGTAAAACATTATGTAAGCATGCTAAAATCTTCAAATACTAGTGGTATTTTTTTTTACATCATTCAATGCCAAATTATTTCACAGAGTGTATCTATAACCTACATATTTGGCATGGTCTCATGAGGGATCATCGTCGGATACCCACGGGTGATTGCGTCTTTTACTTATCACTTATTTTAATTTACTTACAAGGTTTGCCCACGGGTGATAAGTAAAAGACGCGATCACCCGTGGGTATCCGACGATGATGAGGAATTGATACAACCAACACTTTGTATAGCGTATCGTTGCACAAGTCTAAAAAAACTTATTTCTGAATTACTTTAGAAATTCGTTTTTTTTTAATAATCAAACTAACTATACTTTGATTAAAATTTTGATGTTTGCTATTACAATGATACCTATAAAGCAGTAAAAATCGACGTGAAGGTAGCTCAGAAAAAGGCATTTCACGTTTTTATTATGTCAGCGGAAGAAGGATGATGTTTACTTTCTGGAAGGCTTCAAGCATTTTAAAATATTGAATGTATCACGTGATTGCAATTGCTGTCTAAAAATAGTAACAATTGGAATGACACATACAAAATTAACAGATTTGCCATAACTTAAGTTAAAATAGTTCATTTTGAATTTTAAAAAATAGTTCATGAAAATGGTGTTATTCTGCGTCTTCTTGCTATACATAATTACCACTGCCAGTACCCCCTCCCCTCTTTTAAAAACAGTAAAATGAAGTGTGGATCGCATAGGCGTCGGAAGCGGGGGGATGGCGGTTAGCCCCCCCCCCCCCCTTTTTTTGCAAAGTTAACCCCCCCCCCCCCCCCCACGGATTAGGATTTTCAAGATTTTTGGAATTAGGGTTTTTGTGGGTTTTTTTTTTCCTGGTCTAGCCCCCCTCCCCCACAAATCTCTCTCTCTCTCTCTCTCTCAACATAACTCGCTTTGTCGTTCGTTTTAATGTATATATAGGCTTATACTTCATCATTCTGTGTATATATATATATATATATATATATATATATATATATATATATATATATATATCAGCCTAAAAACAAATTATGCTGTTTTTATAACAATCGGCAATAATGGGTATACTCGGCAATAATGAGTACTCGCATGTGATATGATATTTTGCCCTATCTTTTCGGCAGTAAATTAAATTTTTAATGAATAAAGGATTACACATAGATTTATAATATTATTAAATACATTTGATGTATAAAAATGCATCCGTCCTAACTTCTGTTTTATACTGCAGTAGAGCCTAACGTTGGGCTAAAATAAAAATAATGATAGATAATAAATCATAAAAACGCTTGTTAAAATTAGGATAAACAACCTCCCTCCAGTATAGAATAAATAGCATAAAAATTGTGTTCAATATCTACAGTTGTCTTTGTGTTTTTAAAAGAACTATCACAACTTAGTTTTGGAAACACGGTCCCGAGAAAAAATAACCGGCTAGGAATTTTCCGTTCTTATGACGTTTACTCTGACGTCATCGTTTTCGAACAAATTTTAACGCCCGAGAGCTCGCTCCGAGAAGTCATGACTCTTCCCGCATACTAAAACAGACAGGTAATGTACAAGTATTTTGACAATGCGTTATTTATATATATTTTGCACAGAAACATCATTTATAGAATTGAAGTTTGCATGCAAGAAGCCAGCTGCAGGTCTGGAGCGGCCTATTTAACATCGATAGTTTATAGTCTTTACAATTGTCAGAATTTAGGTAATCCATGAGAAAATATCGGTTGTATGTCATTTAATGTAACAGAATTCCTACATAGATTTAATTTATTCAAAGGTTTTGGATAAAACTTGCTCTCGTGTTTGAAGCGTAAGCTTTGAGAACGAGGAGAGAAAAACTTGCATCGAGGCTCCATCAGTCTACCGTCGGGGAGGGGTACATCAGTGACCACAATGTCTTTAGCGGTACAAGAGATCAACCTAGAGGGCGTATCCCCGGAACAAGTTCAGTATTTGGCAAATCTTATTGAAGCCAGTAAGCACAATGATGCAGATCTCGTTAACAAAGGTGAAATTCCAAAACTGCAGCAGCTGGTTCTAAATAAGTGTTTGAGCACCATCTCAGAGGACAGCGAGAATGGGGTGTATGTCCAAAGTTTTCCTGATGAATGCACTGGCAATAATGCCCCCAGTTCTTATTACATTATTAGTACCAACAGGGATGATGAAGATCATGAGATGTATCAAGGTGCTGAAATGGATATACAAAGACTGCAAAGAACGTCTAATCCTTCATATAACCAAGATCCTTGCATGGCTACTGCTGATACCTCCTTTGGAGAGGAGAATATGCTGGATAACCTATCAAGACAAGTAGCAATGCAGCAGCAATACATTTGCAATGCAATGAATATTGTGCCAATAAGTTTAGACAACAGTGCTAGGTGCTATGCAGAAAATGGAAGGTAAATGAACTTGATAAAGAATATATAAATTTAGCAATTTTAAAGTTAATATTTTAAGCTGTATAAAACAATATACCGGTAATGTATCTTTAAATATGTGAGTTCTCCACAGGCCTTTATTACCTTAGTAAACTTTAATTTTACCATTGGAAAACGAATACAAAAATTAGTTCATTTTATCACTCATTTTGACAAAATGTCATTGATCTCAGATATTGCTTTTCACTGCATTGTCACATTTTAAATTACTGAAAATCCTGGTAATACAGATGTAACATTCTCAAGTTAAATATGCTTATGTCCAAGTTCCATTCTAAACTTGCACATGTGAAATAATGCCCAAAGCAAGATTTTTTTTTTTAGTTACACTGTTCCTTGTCAAGAATATAGTATTGAGGAACCACAGGCATTGAATGATAGTTTGAATGGAAGCTTGATAAACAGTGGCTTTGCAGTTCCACAACAACCCATGAACAGCTTCAACCAACCAATCATTCATTTACACTCTACTCCAGAGAGCAACCCAATCAGAAACAAAAGCAAAGGAAGCATGCAAGGAGAAAATATGGTGTGTATGGCAAATGAGAAAACAATTGTTTAATAAAACTCAGTTACCAGTTACATGTAAATACCATTCTATTTAGTGAAATTATACTGCAGATAATTTAAGCCAAAAGTTAAGCTGCTGAAAGGCAAACTCTACTTCATTTCAAATTAATGTTTTCTTGAGGATACCCTTGTAACACAGTTGTAGTGAGAAAAACATTCTCTCAAAAAACAAACTTTTACCCACCAAGAATGCATTTGAAGAGAAGATTTTTTTATTTAAAGGAGACACCAGAAAATCACCATGGAATCCTGACATCCCAAGGCCGCTATGTGTACACTCCTCACCCTCGTACCGGGCAGTTGCTCTATGTGAGGACTGCTGATGATGGCTCCCCCCAGCTGTATCATCCCCTCCCTGCAGTGCCTGCCACACCTATTCAACCAAGCCAACCTGATACTAGTCAATTCTCAACTCCCAAGGTATTGATGAATACTTGGCTTTACCATACTTGATTATGATGTTTTATACTTGTCAGTATGCTGCTTTTTTTTTTAAATTAAATTATATGTACATGTACCTACTACACTTTATTACAAGCACACTGAGTATGGAAATCCTGTCCTAAAAATATTCATGTGAACAAAATGCATGGTACAAAATTACAGAATGAATGGAATTTAATTTGTCATGTCAAAGGCCAATTGACATTTTGATTGACTTAAATTAACACTACATATCAGAATTCACAAGATAAATGCGCAGAGGCTTATGAACAAACCAAGAGCAGCATTTAAGCCAGATGGATGGTTGTGACCATTTTTTGATTATATTAACCTCCTTTATAAGAAAAACTTTGTATAAAAATATGTAGAAGAATATTAAAATTTCTATGTTAATATGTACATGTATTAGGAATTTCTCTTAAATAAAAATAGTGGATGGCTTTAAAAATCATCTCCATTGTAGACCTCGACAAGCAATGCTTTAAACAGCAGCGGAGAGGAGGTACAGGATAGCTCCACTGGTGATCCACCCACTGACAAATCCACCTCCACCGATGTATCTACCACCTCCGAAGGATCCACCTCTATGTTGAGCTCTTCCGCTGATAAGAACAAGTTATACGATATCTCCTTGTTCAGTAGTTGTGTTGAAGATGGTAGAGAACAACACAACTTGAAGGAAAGACGAAGAAGGTAAAAAGTTATCTCCTTTGGTCAGCATTAATTACTATCTTTTTTCACAAAATAACTTGCTTAATTTTAATGGTAAATATATTTTAGCCTTCAAACATGTTTTGACAGTTTTATGTATTCTTACATTGCCATCACGCACTGCAACTTAGGAAAATAAAACATGATGAAAATAAATTCATGTAAAATGTACATGTATTAATTTTTTATTTGCTTGACATTGTAGCAGAAAGTTGGTAAAAATTAGAGTTGGAAAGCAGTGACTTAATTACACTGATTCTATTATAAATGTGTAACTTAATGTCTGCTGTATTCTACACAATTTCAAGATTCCTTCCAAAGGAAAAACTGATAGAAGTTGTCTTTAATTTCAGAATAAATTATTTCAGTGAGTAATATCTCTCTTTTTAGATAGACATATGAATTTAAGGCAGCTCAATTTATTATAAATGATTATTTATTTCCAGAGCTAGAATCAAAGATGCCTGTGATGTTCTAAGGAAACTTGTCCCTGGAATGTCGGACAAGACAGATAAAGCCACAGTTTTTGAATTTGCAGCCAGATATGTGCACTTCCTGAAAGGATTTGTTGGCAATCAACACGACAAAGTAAAATCCGCATTTTATGTCATTTTCACATCAAGTAATCTTACTTTGTTTTACATTTTGTATCATCACATACATGTCTATTTAAAAACAACTCGGTCATTTCTTTCCTCTCCAATAGGATTTCCTTCTGAAGTATAGTCCGTATTGAGTTGCATAGAGAATGCCAATGTTCTGAATTCTGCAGGACACAAGAAAATCCAAGGTGCCATATTTAGCTGAACAGTGGACAATACATGGAGGCAGTTTCCCCAATTTCTATACTGTAGTGCAGGCCACAATTGGCCAACACAGAGAATATATATATCATGAAAGATAAAAATGATGTATTCATAAAGCATCAGTGCAATTGCTTTAAATGTTGAGTTTATATTAAAGATGCATGTTTTTAAAAATTATTTATCGAATAACATCATTCCTATTGACATGTAATTCTAAGCTTTTTGTTTGATATACAAAAATAAAACTTATCCAAGCTATGAGAGCTAGGTTGTAATCTTCTTTTAATTATTAAATTTACCAGTAATTAATTACAATTGAAAACTACTGGTAAACAACCTTGGATTCTGATGTTTTGTCAGATTATGGTCAGTAAAATTTTTATGCTATTGGTTTTATCTAGCTACATTTTGTCAAAGACTAAATAGAGAAATGTTTCAGTTTCTACATACTGTATACAGCCATTACGTGGTTATTTTTGCCTTGTGTAATTTTTGCCATTTTACACTTGCAAACAGTTTTGCCCCATCTTGAATTCGCCCATATACAGCTGTAGGTGTTTTAAGAGAGATAATTTGAGACATCGGAATTTGCCCAGTGTTAAATCCGCCCACTTACATCGAGGGCGAAAATAAAACGGGGGCGAATATTTCCCTGTATACAATATTCTCCCAAGCAATAAAGTACAGAAAAAAGACATATACTGGTAATCAAGTTATGTCGTCATGATAAATCCAACACTGACTAAAAACTCATTTTGAAATTTAGCTAAACCGTTGCATGGATATGGCTATGCAAAATTAGATACTGTCCAATGCACGAATGCTAACCATTTTTAACTTGAACAATACATATTCTGTGGCCATAAGTCAATGGTGAATGGCATTCAAATTTTTCATGGTGTTTTGATAAGTTAATTTTTGATGAGGCCAATTCAAGGGGTGTACACATATTATAAAAATGAATGTAGTGTAAGGTATGATGCTAATGTTTCTGCACAAGTAAAAGATCTGTCATATCTTACTGAACTTGTAGAATAAAAACACAAATTATACAAGATAAATGCTTTATGTTGAATATATCATATTTGAGATCAAAATTCCACTCACTAGAATAATAATGCCAGCATTTAAAATAAATTCATCTTGGTAAATCATTATACTACGTACAAATCGTCTTACAAAATTGCCTGTTTACATAAACAATGTTTTGAAAGAAGATGGGTGAATAAGCCAAGTAAAATGCCTTGGGATGCATGAAAAATGAAAATCCAACCTATCTTTTAATCCATTGGTGAGTTTCTAAAATTTTGTATCGATCCAGTTGTTTTGTAGAGTGGATTAAATTCCAAATTTTTGGTCAGGTTAAATTAAAATATACATGTAATTAATAATAGAACCAATTTCAATTGTTTGTAGGAATGGCCTGCTGTACATTTATATATATTTCATTTTGTAGAACAGCATTTGAATGTTTCAGAAGAATAATTATGAAAATACATCCGTTCATAGTTTTAAAAAATTAAGGTGGTATGGGACATCTGTCTATATTAATGTGGATTAAAGTACATTATAATTGAAATATTTTCCAGGTTTAGAATTTTCAAATTTTACAATATCTAACTAAAAAATACCTTTTAAAAATATTTTGAAAGGTAAAAATTGTAAAACCCACAGTGGGATTCGAACTCATGACTTACAGATTCGTAGTAAACCCTCTAACTCACTGCGCTACGCTGTTAGATGACAATATTGGGAAAGAAACTACTTATATAACTGCACTTAATTTTATTGTTTATTTCGATAAACAATACGTCACAACATGGAAGTGTCCCATACCACCTTAAAAGAAGATGGGGCTTTGATCAAAACAAAAACTATCAAATTTTCTTCTTTGCGTTTGTTAAAAAAATACCACTGTCAGTAATTGAAAATTTTGCATAATATCAGTATGTTTAACTATGTTATATAGCAATGAATTTATGGTAGACTTCTACACAATTTTTCCAAATTAGTAGGTGTACCATCAAACCAATATGTAATGTGTCATCAAACCAATTAGTAATTATGCAATCTTATTCACCCATGTTCTTTTCTGACCACTTAATATAAAGGCAGAATGATAACAATGTATGGCAGTAAAAGTGATTGTCTTTTTCATACCCTGGGCATCTAGAATATTCAATTGTTGTAAATCTTGATAAATTGACTGTATAACTAGCTTATTTCTCAAAATATTTCACAATGCCTTAAATATTGATTCACAACATAAAAAGCACACACAAAAATGAAAGACGACAATTAAAGCATTAACAAATTCATCATCGATACTCCTGCTTAACAGAACACTGTTTACACATTACACAGCTGCCTTCCTATGAAATGGAAGTCTCTGCAACATCCTCCATCAGTGTCTCTTTCTGTGAATCCTTCAATGCTTTTCCTGCTGTTTCTGATGGCAATCCACAAACAGCCATACTCTGTAATAAGAAGACTCCAGCCCACACCACAGGATATAGCCAATTTATACTACTGGACAACAAATACTCCCCGCCAAAAGGAGTAACTAAGCCGGGAATCTCAATAACCATGTACATTGTAGCCATAGCAGTGCTGCGTATGCCAGTTGGATAAACCTCAGGAGTATAAGTACTCAAAATGGAGTAAATCGGTACCATGAAAAAGTAGCAGACAATAACAAATACTGCTTTCAGAAAGTCTAATTTTACGAATGCAAATAATATCAATGATACACATGTAGAGAAAGAGAATAGTTGTAAACATCTAATGCGACCCAACATGTAGGGCTCGATCAATATCATAGCGAGACAGAGTCCAGGGAGTTCTCCAATGAAAATGGTGAACATGTTGAAGTATGGATCCACTCCTTGTGATCCCATGTATTCTGGGAGGTACATGGTCACCCCCCAGTATCCTGCTGCCTGTAAAAACCAGACTACTCCAAGGTTGAAAGTCTTCCACCCATTCCCTGGGGTGAATAAATCAAGAATTTGACCTCGCTTCTCTAATGGTGGGCACTCAATTTCACCTGTAAAAAAAGAGTAACTCTATATTTATTTGAACATATTTCATTGTATACATATACCATACATATACAAATGGTTAAGGCACAGGTTCTAACAATTTACGAGGTCTTCACCATATATTTACACCTATATTAGAAGAATAACTGCATCCTATGTACAAAAAGAAAATCATGCAGGAAAACTGCTTTTGCAAAATATTTACCATCAGTGTAAATGATATGTACATGTATCTTTTCATTGTCATTCATTTTCTATCTGGGTAATTTCATCATATTTGGAAAACATGGGAATTCAATGTTACAATTTTCTCCATAAATGGTTCTCTTTACTGAATGTATGGTGATGCACAGTTTTTGTAATGAGAACTTTGAAAAAAAAATATCGGGAAGGAGAAAAATAATAATCCAGAAAAAGATCATTACGGTATTACAATTCAATTCAATTTCAATTTCTTTATTAACCAATTAAGGGCCTTCAAGGGGCAACATGAAGACTGTTGACATACAACATCCAATGAACATAAAACATTCAATAAACATATACAAGAGGGAAAGAGCTGGATGATTAAAAGAACTATGACAGACATGAACAATTAAATAGTATATATGTATATATATATATGTATAATTATGGATGTTTCCATACATTCAATATAGTGTCTTCTATATATTTATGTTAAACACCATACATAAATATGTCAAGATACAAATGCACATACAAATTTGAAATAGTTTATCATATGATTGAACAATAAAAAAACAATATTTGAATAGGAAATACAAATTAAGGCAATGCCTTTTGTAAAAATTTACCAACAGAGTTTAATATATCTAATTCTTCACAGTTTAGAATCCAAAATAATTTTTGTTTATCTTCTAAACTAGTAAAATGTTTTGCTTTAGATGAAATTAAATCAAATAGTTCCTCTCTTTCTTTAGTAAATTTGCTGCATTGGATAACATGTAGTTACATGGTACATCCAAAATAGTTTATATAAAGTTATGACTTGTAAGTGATTGAATAAAATTATACAATTCATAGAATGATAAATAGTTAGGTTAACAGATGATAACCTCAATGTTACCATCATGACTTATATGTAATTACCTTGCCATGCCAAGGGTTCGTTAATCATTTTTTGCAGCACTTTCCTGCCTCTGTAGGTTTTACCAGAAATAAAAAGAAATCTTGGAGATTCTTCTGTCAAGCAGAAAGCTAAAACACCCACAATAAATGCTGGTGTGGAGCAGGCAGCCACAAACGTTCTCCAGCTATGTCCCTCCAGTAGCCACCAAGCCATTCCACCTGTATACACAGCTCCTAGTGCACCACAGAAAGTCACACCAACCATACATTTTCCCCGATTTTTCTGCGGTAGAAATTCTAAAATGAAAAGAGAAACATATAAAATGCAGGGAATAATGACATCAATTGGTATTTGTATTTTTAAAGAAACAACTGAAATTTAAATTTCAGGACCATCCCAGACCATTTCAGTCATTTCATTAAAAAAAACACCCCAAAATATGCTCTGCATTTTAAGATCATTTTCATCAAGACTTTAATGGTGCAATAGAAAATAAATGCTTTTAAAATAAGTTCACAAGTTATAAGTAGATGTATACAACAGAAGTTAAACTTTGGATGTTTTACTTTTGCTGTGGCCCCACCCTACCCCAAGGGATCATGATTTGAACAAACTTCTATCATCACTATCTACCCTTTGAAGAGAGACTGGCCCTTTATTTGGGGGGAAAAAAAAATTGAAAGCCCTTCCCTCAAGGATGCTCTATGGTTGACATTGGCCAAATTGTTCAGAGAAAGAAGATGCAAATGCGAAAAGTTTACAATGACAACAAAGACATCAACAACAACAGACAACAGACAAATTTTGATGAGAAAAGCTCACCTGAGCCAAAGGCATCCAATAAAGTATCGTGTATTTGAAAGTGTCTGGGTGAATAAAATACTTGAATACAGTGAAACATGGGTAGTGGTCTCACCTTATTTAGAGGGTGTATAGTGATATAAAGCGTAATAATAGAAATCGAAAACTAAAATGGCAGTAAAAGGAGATAAAAGGGAAATAATGTGTATTTATTAAATAAATTCATCCTAATGTCAGCTTTTAGTACACATAGTATTGTGATTCAATAACCATGATGCATGCAAATTTTAAATATGATCTCTAAAGCAGAACATGACAATGTGCAGGCAGTTAATTACAAGTACAGTAAAACTCGGTTACAGTGAATCCTAGGGACCAGTGGATTTACTTTGCTATATCCATAATTTGTTGTATCCGTATAATAAACTCATAATATTAGGTACAGCAAATTCAACATTCAATTTTTTACTTCCATATCACTACCATTTTTTACTTTTAAAGGCATTAAATTAAATACCCTCTCTGAAAACCTAAAATAATCAGATGGAAATTAAAGGAATTATGTAGAAAAAAATTATTTCCAACAATTGTGTCAACTGGTATATCTAAGTATTATTTTTTTTTAAAAATTCCCTATGAAAGGTGTAAATATTATATTTCATCTCTATGCATGGGCCTCAAAAATCAAAATCAGTTTGCTGTATCTGTAAATTCTAAGTTCATTATAGCCGTAAAAAATTGCTATGATTTGTTAAGTATCTTGCTGGGGGACTCCACACAACTTCACTATAACTGAGATTTTGCTATATCTCAGTGTTCGTACAGTATTGGTAACGTACCTAAAAGGTAAACAAAGACAATAGATGAGACTGCTCCATTACCAACAGACACACAGGAACGCAAAACAACCAGGACCATAAATGATGGTGCAAATGCTGAAGCTATGCCAAATAAAGCTACAAGAGACACTGCTATTGCAAATGGCCACTTTCTTCCGAATTTATCACTAAATATTCCAAAAGTACATTCCCCTAGGATCCCTCCGATACCACTCCCCAATGGTATCAGAGAAAAAATGAACTTGTCAAGGTTCCATTCTTTCTTCACCAGGTCACTCAGAAAAACGACCACGACTATTTCTGCACAGACTGCGAAATATGCTCCACCAGTTGTAATTAACATTTTGAGGTGAAGAGATCCAAACTTTATGTTGGAAATTAAATCGTCTAATGTTGTAATTTTTCTGTCATTGTGCTTATTTGTTAACGCCTCGTCTTCTTCGTTGTCCATAGTTTGACTCTGCATCCAGCAAACCCCATTACTTCCATCTTCTTCAGTGATAAATTGCCTCTCTTCATCTTTGCTCATTTTGTTGTCTGTGCAACAAACAGCACATGTCAAATTTGTCAAGGTAAGTTTAGCATATTGGTATACACTTCATATATTTCATTTGATCAAACGTAACAGGAACCCCGATGCAAATTGAATATATTTAGTCTTGCAAACGTTTTTTGATATAGAAATAAACAATGAAAATCAAAATGATTTATAACATTGATCGTGTTGATTTTGACCTCAGAATCGGACCACCTCATGTAATAAACAAGGACTCCGAGACTCTTCAACCGGTCAGATTATCTTAGGTTGAGTTAGGTTGTGGAGCTTACTCAATATCAGATGAATTAAGCCCGATGAGGTACACGCTCTGACACATGTGAATATATATACGTACGTCCCCAATACATAACTACATATGTATATTCATACAGCTGGGCCTACTTGACTTGGGCCTTTAAATATTTTGTCTCACGGCGCGGCGCGGTGCGACCAAGGCGAGCGCAGCATATAGTTTTAACTAAACACACCCAGGTACATGTGTATTTAAATATGATAAGAATTATTTACCAAAAACTTTTTGAAAAAAAGTCAGGGTGGTTTATCAAATAATTTTTGAAAAAAAAAGTGTGTGTGTGTGGTTTTTTTTTTTAAATAACTGTTAATAAATATTTTTCAAACTCAATATAGACTGAAAGGTGTAATACATATTTACATATTTGATTAATTATTGAGGAGAACTTGGTTATATCATTATTTGCAATATTCTTTCATGCAGAATTTTCCCCCCATCCTTTTAATTAAGTGATTGTGTCTTCAGAGTTCACAATGGTATTTAAAGTTAATTGTCTTAAAAAACATTTTTGAAAAATTAATTACGAGCAACAGAATGTATTATTTACTTTTGTAATGCATGTTGTTCTTTTTGTGAGAACATAAAATTGTTAGCCTTGTGCAATTTACGGGTACAGAGTGCTTGCTGGTGCTTAAATTTGCGCTGACAAGTTGCGCTTGCTTTATTAAGGCCAAGAATGATTGAAGATGCTTATTCTGATTTTCAAGAACCTAGAAATATCATTTTATTTTAAAAGTACATGTATATGTAAGGATAAAAGGAAATGTTGATTAAAAAATATTTTGATTGAAAGATTGATGTATGCATAAAGATTGCATCCCTAAAAGGTACATGTTTATAATTCAGGTCAAAACTTTATCTATGTATGCTTGTGCACGTTTATGTTTAAACATAGTGTATAAAATATTCCATGGTGTATTATAAAGGCACAACGTTTTGATGGATGTTTGTACTAAATTATAACACCAACTTTGAAATCCTTATTATTAAGAAAAATATTGACAGCAGTGAAAAAAGAAAAACAGTTCCTGAAATTAAATATTACAGAGAACATCATATTAAGAAATCATAATTTTTTTGAGACTAGGTCATGCATTTTTCATGGTTCTTGGGCTGAGATTTTTTGGCAAAGAGCCAATGTTTTGTTCCCTATTAAGTCACTGTGTATTTGGACAAATAATTGAATTATACAGTCATGCACTATCATTGTCCCATATCCCGAGATGATTTTGAACATGTTTTCCCCTAACTTATTTTGTTTTGGTTTTGCATATATTCTTTGGTCTCATACTTGCTATTTTACAATTTAAATGTCACCATTTCATTGACCAAAGACAGTTAAAAATATAGTTATTTATGATTATATATTTATGATTCAATCAACATTTATTCTTTGAAAATAAGAACTTTCTCTAGCTCACCTGCAGGGCTGTATCTCCCGGTCTGAAAAAATTAGGATGGACGACCTGGACTGTGTTTTACAATAGAACTTACGACAAAGTCCTAAATATTTTATCTGATCTTTAAAGAAAAAATATTATAAAACTATTTATTTACAACTATTTCGATTTCCATAATTATATTTTAAAGCCAATAGAATAAAACATTGATTAGTTTATAATTAATAAGCATTTTATTTTAGTATCTTTGTAAAACACAGCCCCAGTCCATCCGAATTTTTTCAGACTGGGAGCTACAGCTAAACCTGCAGCTATAACCGATGCAATCTTATGTATGAGGAGTGTTTTATTTTATTGAAATAATTGCACTATCACTTCTTATTTACACATAGATGATTGAAACCATATACAAACCAACATAGTTTCTTTGTATAAAGCTGCATAGGCCATTTCTTTTATCATATGTAAAACGATGGATGTGTTTTTGTATGTACATGACTACATGTAGTGACTAGTGAGGTATATTGTAGTTTTCCTGATCATTTAAGGAGGCTCGACAGTCAACAAATTAATAACCATCAGATCTACCAAAAATTTAAGGAGATGATTGGTTTTATTTGTTGTAAAATTTTAAGAGATGATATGTTTTGCTAAAAATGAATATTTAGTAAAGAAAAAATCCAATATATTTTATCATTCAAATTTCAATGGGTATTTTCTTATATTTTTAATTAGTGCGCTTCTTTTAAAGGCAATTAATACAGTCTAAGAGTGGCCATGACCATCAAGCCCTTATAAGCAATATTTTTATCTATAAAATACAGTCAAAAGTCATGAGAATTCAATTCGACAGAGGATATTAAAAACTTTGAGATATGCAAGATCAAGGTCAAGGTCAAAATAAATAAGAAACGCTGATTGGGGAAGCAAGTTTCCATTTATATGTGCATGGTACCTATTAAACATATCGATGTTAAACTTTATGGTAATAAAAGTTCACTTGCATTGGTAAATATTTTTATGCCCCCTTTGAATAAGGGAGGGCATATTGCTTTGCTGCTGTCCATCTGTCTGTCTGTCGGTCGGTCGGTCCACGAAGTTACTGTTCATTTTCTTTGCAGACGTTGCACATATTGAAATGAAATTTGATATACAGATTTATGATAATAATATCTAATATTTGCAATTGTGCAATATCATAGTAATATCTAAGTCAATTATTTGGACTTTCTGTTCATTTTCTTCACAGAAGTGTCCAAGGGAGGGGGGCATGAGTGTTTCACAAACATCTCTTGTTATTTAAATTATGATTAAAATTTTAAAAGATTTAAAGCAATTTCGATGGAAATTAACAACAACAAAAAAGAAGAAAAGGAATATACCAGTATATTCCCCACTGTTTTACTGGTTTATATTGTACGTGTGACTTTATCTTGATTTTTATATCAATTTAAATTTGATTGAAACTTTAAACTTATAATTAAGTGAATATAAATATTTACATGTGCATAAGTCTTTGAAATTGCCATTTCGCATTGCTGTGTTAGTCTTTGAGTGAAAGTTCAGATGATATTATTTTATTCTAGGTACTTTCAAATTTTCAATTTAATATCTAAAAAATCTTATTTGAAAAAAAAAAAACTCATTAAAAAAAATTCCTTTATATTAAAGAATTTTTGATCTGGTTGCCCTATGACAATTGATAATGTATTAATTTACAGACACAAAGCTGTCATGTTTAAGTATCTTAATTGTAATTGTTATTTTAATGATGAATTCAAAGTAGTTTATCATCATAATATAATCAAATGCCTCTAAAAATATATATGAGTGCATGACATATATACATTTTTTACTTATGTAATAAGTGATGTACGTTATATTTGTATAATTAGTTTGGCCTTATGTCTATTAATTCAATATTATTGTTTTAATTATTTCTTCAAAGAAGTACATGTATTTTGAAATGCCAATGATAACTTTTAATATAATAAAAAACCATTTTTTTGTGCCTTAATTAACTACCAAGTCAGCTTAGAATTACTGGTATGTAATTTTTTGAAATAAAAAAAAATTTGTTTCTAAATTGGTTGGTCATAAGATTAATAGTCTCAGAGACATGCCATATATTTTCATGTCAAAACCTGGTCGCTATACCCAATTTAATTAGAGTATGAATACCCTATGAATTAGAACCATTTTACCAAGAACTTGGACTTGGGTAGTTGTATCAAACAGCAATGTGGTGTAGGCCTTTCTATTTCATTGTTGGCCACTCAGCCATGGCTCTTTGAAATCCTCAAGATTTGTCTGGCTTTTGAGCAAAATCTATGCATATTTCATTTGAAACCAGCATCATTTTTTACCTGTTTTGATGCAAGAAAAAGATAGTTACATCCTACCGAAAGTCCATGGTCTTGTTAAAATGGTTCTAATAATTTTTTTATGTGTATATTTTGTAGTTGAAAAATAAGATGGCAGGGCCAGCTAAGCGAGTGATTTATGTGTATCGAGGATTAGGAGCTTTGGAAGAAAATAACAAAGTCCTAATGTCCCAGTTGCAGCGCTTTGTTAACACCAAGATTCACAGTGTTCAGTTTATTTCTCCCGAAGAAACCATAAAAGGTGAGTGCAGATGACACTGTGTAAATCATTTAATTTCAGAGCATATTGTCAGCAATTTCATGTGCAGACTGCTAAAGACAGTCTGTAGCTTTTTGTGTCACCATTTATGAATGCTGTTAATCTGTATTTTGTATGCCTGCTATAAACTGCTGTGTGACCAAGGGGAAGGGGGGGGGGGCAAATGGAATCTTGTTGGATGAGATGATGAATTATTCAGTGCGTTAGAGAAGAGAATTTTATACATGTATGTATTGCAGGACATTAGCCACCTGCCATTCATTACCCACAAAATAGATATTCCCTTATTGCAGTCATCGCAATGAATTACAATCTATTGTGAGAGACATCAGGAAGAAATGTGTATTCAGTTCATTAGGCTATAATAGACATTTATATTACACTTATTAAGGCAGATACTGTGTAGCATGTGTAGACAATACAATTTTACATACAGGTTTGAAGAATTTGACAAGTGAGACAATGCTGAAATGACAGTGTATGTATCTTATTTACATATAGAACAAACACTTAGTTGATCGCAAGGTAACGGATTTTTTGTAATTTGAATTGTTTTGCTTTGTTTTGTATGATTCTGGAGAGTTATGCACTTTAAGATTATCAAAAGTACATGCTGCTAAATAAATTAAGATTTCAAGCTTGACAGGGCGGCCTCATCACACCAGTCAATTCCATTGACATAGACAGTTTCAGACTAATTTTTCAGAGGCATTTACTTTAGGTTGACATGGCATATCAGCTGATGTTGATTGCGTGACATCATTTTGTCAGTCAGCAGATGCTGGTTTTGTGACATTATTTTGTCAGCATCTTTTGATTGTGAGACATCATTTTTGTTAGCAGATGTTGATTGTGTGGCATCGTTTTGTCAGCAGATGTCGCTATTTGATATGATTTTGTCAGAAGATACCGATTGTGTAACGTCAGTCTTGTCAGCAACAGCTTGTGATTTTTTGACACCTTTTTGCCAGGTGCTTGGTGTGATGAGGCCGCCCTGTATGTCATCGGAGGTGGATATGACCTTGGACTCATCAAGGCTCTAGGACCAGAGGGAACGAACAAAATACAACAGTATGTGCATCAGGGAGGCTCGTATCTTGGAATCTGCTCTGGGGCTTATTTCGCCTCCAGTTATATTGAATTTGACAAAGATGGGCCTTTAGAAGTCTGTGGAGACCGGCAGCTGAAGTTTTATCCAGGTAAAATTATGACTACATCTTATTATTTTTTCTATATTTGAAAAATTCATAAATATCAGTTCAAAATAAAAGGTACTGTATTCCACATTTACTAGCAAATCACTTATAAATGAGAAATATTTGTATATAATAGGCAAGATTAGTTTGTGTTAAAAGATTTTTTTTAATGTTTTGAGCGGCCTTTTTGCTAACTACTATTTTCTATGTTGTACATCAAAAGATTTGTTTCCAGCATTTTGTGTTGAATGAGAAATTGGAATGCAGACTATTTTATCAAAATAATTAATGTGTATTACATTTCAGTTTAAAGACTGAATTTTGTATTACAACTTTTGCAGGTGGAAAAATTGGACCGCTGTTTGGACCTTACAAATACAACTCTGACTTTGGATCTAGGGCTGTTTTACTGTCATGTCAAATACCTCAACCAATGCAATTAGCCAATGGATGTTCCAATGGACTCAAACCTCGTAAACTGGACCAATTCTATGCTTACTTCAGTGGAGGAGGAGCTTTTTGTCCATATCCTAAAGGAAATTTCGAGACCAGGAAAATCCTTGACAGTTATCACAAAGAAAATGGCCTCCCGTCTGGAGATCAGACATATTCCATTGAATTAGTTAAGTCAGATGGTCATTTACCACTGGGATCAAATCACAAGAAAGAAGAATCTATATCCTGTCCAAAATCATCACCAACAGAGAGTGATGTTGAGGTATTGTGTTCTTATTCTGAAATAAAAGGGGCACCTGCTGCCATAGTGAAGTGCCGTGTTGGTAAGGGACAAGCAGTGTTGAGTTCAGTGCACGTAGAGTATGACAGTCAGTGCTTAGATGATAAGGATGTCTATTTAAAACCCATCATTGACACTCTTAAGGACTTCGATACAAAACAAAGTATTATATTTAGATATATGTTGAAATGTTTAGGAATTAGTATTAATTTGAATTATAAATTGTGAAAATAAAAAAAGTACTACAATGAAAAATTAAAGTGGATGTGTTTTTCTTTAATGTTTACTGTAAATGTATATTTTATACACTGGAATACAGACATTTTCTAGGATATTATTTGTTACTTTACCGTAAAGTTAGCCTGCTTTAGAACCTCAGTGCATATCATCAGAGGATATTTGAAGTTTTAAATAGACCGTAAAAACAGCTAAATTTGCTTTTGAACAATATTCCTATTTGTTTATTGTTTTATTCTGCATAATTATCTTATCATAAGCACTTGCCATTAAAATCTCTTCTTTTTATAGGTACAAGCATTGTCCTTTCGAAAATATAATGCTCTAGCTATGAAAATAAATTGTCCAAAACTCCAATCTGATAATGCTCTAGCTATGAAAATAAATTCTTGTCCAAAACTCCAATCTGAATTCGCTTTTTCCATAATTGCTGTATTAATTGTGTAATGGTGTGATAATTTACGATCATGGCATTTTCAAGAGAACAATTAACTTGTGCAGTTTCATCCACTCCTTTTCAGCAAGAAATACTTAGAAGAAATTCAAGTTCAAAGCCATTATTAATATATTATAATAATAAGTTTTGAATCGATTTCTGAAGAGGCAAATTATAAGTGCATTGACAACCAGATAGCATTAATGCAAATTTTCAGATGACTTAAAATTCATGAAATCTTGTGCATTTAATGCTACGGTGTACAGAACTTGTGACTAATTGAATATATTCTAAAACTGTTATTTTGTTTAGATTTACGTCGACCACAATTTGACTTACTAAATATAAAATAAAGTAAATTTTGGGTGATATCATTTATAATTTATTGTGCATGTATTTTTAAAAGAACAGAAGTAAAATTTTATTTTACACAAAAAAGTGGAAGAAAAAATATATCTATCAACAACATGTTACAGAAGGTGATATGCATACTGGGTTCAGAATTTAAAAGTAAATTATAAGGCAACTTTCACTTCCAGTGAATTAAATCTCTCTACATCTGATTGGCTGATTGTATTTTATGGCTTGCTGGTTCCCCTGTCTAAATCTTGCTGGTTCTCGTTTTCTGAATCTTGCTGCCAGTGTGCTTAGCAGACCTGGATCTGCTGTCCTTTACTTTGGGACCACGATCATTTCACCTCTAATGACATCCACTGACTACCCATTCCATAACAAATGGGTTATGCTTTTGGGTCAAGGATAAAGGCCATTGATCTCAGAACTTCACCTTTCCATTATAGGTATTCGTGACCTTTTATATACGAGACTACTTTTTTTTTAAACACAAGGTAATGAGAAAATTGTCTAAGAGCCGCTGTCTGATTGTTGTTTAAATAGATTATGATATTCGTGAGGAGATGTCCTTGACCTCAGCAGGGCGTGTAAGGAAGAATGAGTGCATAAGTTTACGTAGCAACCTCGACACGTTCGTCCTCCGAACTTGAAAACGGTTGGGATTCTACATATTCTGGGAAAGTACCGATGTTTTGGACAGTCAAGTATCGGACATCCCCTTTTGAAATCCGAGGTTATCCGGGCGGCATATTCTGTAAAAAAAAAAATATAAATAGGTATTCTTAAAACTTTTATCATAAGTCTTAAGGTACATCGTCGTACTATGAAACGCTAAAGATATAGTTATTAAATATTTTTTGAAAAAGATTTACATTATCAAGAACTAACAACAACGATGTCCGTTCCAACGCATAAATTTTCAATTAATCTTTCGGGAAATGTTCTGTCAAAATTTGCCTTTAAAACTTAAAAAATTGATTTTATTTCAATTTTTTTCCAGTCCCAGTGGGAGCTGTCTCCCTTGCCAAATGATGAATGTACCTTAAGAAACCCAGAAGGCTTATTGGAGACCAATGAAAAAGAGATATAATGACAAACTCTTATAGTTACGTGCAGAATTGAAGCAATGCTATCCTTTTACATAACATTTCGGCATGTTTCGCAAGAAAAAAAGTGTGTTCTTATAATTGTTAAGTCCGGTACCCAGGAGGATAAATTGTTAGAAAACGAAGATTGCTCATTTAATTGCATAGCCTTATACCTTTTCACTTCTATACCTAACAAAAAAGGAAAGCCCCATGAATAATACAAATAGAAGAAAACCGATATTAATGAAAATAGCAAATCTGTTGGCATATTTTGCAATATAAAAGGTTTCTTTACATTTAAACAGAGTATAATATTCTTTAAACAAATGAAATAAAAGTATGAAAATGTAAAAGTTGTCAAGCAACAATCAAGAAAAATTTAGATCCGGTCTCGACACAGACGTCTTTATTTTTGTGGGGGTTACTCAACTTGTGAAATATTCATTTCCTTTGGAATAAGGTATTATTTAATTCAATTTCACTGATTGTTAGCGTAAGAAAACCCGTTTAATTTAACGTCATCCAGTTCAAACCGTCTATGCTTCTTGAAACACCAGTTGATAATTAATAACTGAGCACTTTTAATGTTTGTAACTGCATATCAATGAACGCCTGCAATATCTCTCAAAACCTAAATAAAGAATGGGAAAAAAAACTTCCTGAAACTTGATACCCATTAATTTTGTTTAATTTTCTCTTAATTTGAAGCAAATTAGAATTCATACATGCGGTGAATAATTATACAGATGTTATTTTAATTGACGCTATAAATAATACGTACATTACCTATATGTGTTTAACACGCTTTGCTTGTAGATTCACGAGCAGCCTATTTTTAGGAGAGAGATTTGTCTTTATTAAAAAAACCCATCAGAACGAGACCCCCAAAAATCTAGGTTAACGTCTAAGCCAAAGTATACAGTTGAGCCAATATAACTTGAAAAACTTTATCCTTTTGTCAACGAACAACATTAAGCTTACCATGAAATTTGAGTGGACGTTGGGTTAGGCGCACATGTAGAAGAATTCGTGCAACTCTAAACCACGTTTTGTCTATAGAGCATTCCACAATATCTGAAAAATAATGAAACTGTTATCGTTTTCGCGGGCATTACAGTTTCATTCTCTAACATTTTTAAATTATAAATGCTAAACGTTTGTGTCAGTTACGAAATACGTATGAACAGCAATTTTTATGTACTTTCTTGCCTGATACTGACACAGAAAATAACAAATGATGAATTTTCTTGATAATAAAACTGTGACTAGCGCGCGCAATCTTCAATAAAAATGCAAATGTAATGGACATCAAATCAGGGCGTCAAAATGCATTTACGATAAATTGTTCTTTTTTTTAAGAAATAACAACGCGTGTATTTAAAAACATAAAATAAAATTTTGATTCCATTTGCTCAATTTATGATGAATAATTTTACGTTAATTGCAGCCTTAAAAACTCACAATTAAGAGAAAAAAAAAATGAGAAAATATAGAGGAAAAGGTGAAAACAAAAATAAGCATGGTTACTTACCGGGTCTGCCAGATGCTGACTTGGTGCTAAAGAAAGTGAGACAGAGCAAAATGTGAAAAGACTTCCGCATGTTTAATGTTTGATAGACTTAACAAAAGAGCGACCTTTTTATATAAATGACAGGTGCCCTCAAATTCAAGCGGCGACATTCCCGAACTGTCAGACGCAAACCAGAGGCTTTCAAAGATTTGTGGTGTTTAATAATAACAGCACAATCTTAACCATTGGAACTGAAGCATGTGTTGAAGCACCCTGTCATTTTTGAAAAACTTTGAATTTATGTATTCAATTTTTAGCTCACCTGAGCTGAAAGCTCAAGTGAGCTTTTCTGATCACTTTTTGTCCGTCGTCCGTCCGTCCGTCCGTCTGTCCGTCCGTCTGTCCGTCTGTCCGTCTGTAAACTTTTTACATTTTGAACTTCTTCTCTAAAACCGCTTATCCAATTTCAACCAAATTTGGCACAAAGCATCCTTATGGGAGGGCGAATATAAATTGCAGAAATAAAAGTCCGATCTGTTTTCAAAGCGGAGAAAACCTTGAAAATGTAGAAAAAGGGGGGTGCATTTTTAAAAATCTTCTTCTCAAGAACTACTGATTCCAATTCAACGTAGTTTAGCATAAATTATCCTTATGGGAAGGAAAATATAAATTGCAAAAATTAAGGTCTAATTCTGTTTCAAATCTGAGTTATTACGAAAATAATAATAAAGGAAAGCCGTGTTTCAATCAGTTTAATAGCCTCGGATTCGGCATCCGGTAAAATGGGTAGACAAGACTTGGCCTGGGCAAAACAAAAGATAAGCAGTTATTAATCTGCCAATCTCATTAAAATTTCAGGATAATTGATGGACCAGTATATTTGTATTTGCTGTAATTATTGCTGCAAAATAATGCGTATTTGGAATTGACGATTGCCGATCTGCCCCGGCTTTTATTTTGCCACGGCTCGGTTTTGCTTACCCATTTTACCAAGACTCGTATTCCATACTTCTAAAACGAGGTTCTTTGTTGAAAGCAGCCATGACATTATACGAAAAAGGGTCGATCTGACTATGATGAATTTGCTTGTTGTGCAACAGTTCGCGTATGAAGGGAAATTTTTTAAACATGAAAAATATATTGGTGCCGATTTTGTGAAGTAAATTGAGGCTAAATATTTCAATGCGTTGACAGTTTTCACACATGACGTTGATGTTAGCTTGTTCTGATTTTCGTTTCGTTTTCATTATTTATGCTTTGTAACCTGGAAACTGTCGTCTGTATTTCGTGATTTTTACGTATCAAATCAAACAGGGACTTCGGTAAATCAAACAGTTACGTTAACTGTTTACCTGCGCAAATTAAGCAAAATCTGATGTAGGAGTACTGAAATACAATTCATTCTATCGGTAATTCGGCATTATTTTTTGCGTAATGGTAGATTAATGCAATAGGTTTTTGTTGAGATGCTCGGCATTTTCTCGAGTTTATTCAGTTTAAATAGAGTTTGATATCGCTTACGGAAATATGTAGGTATATACATGTATATATATGATTCATTTCGAAAAAATAAATTGTGTTCTTTATTTGTTATACATGTAGTGCATGTTTCTTGTGTTTAATTGTTAACAATTTCTATTTACTAACCATTTTTTAGTGTTTGCTTCGAATTATAAGCAAGATACAGAGATTTGCTAACAATTCTATGTTTGTACACAGATCTTAAAAGCTTAAGATTAAATCAAAGTACTGATAGTACTGAAAAGCGCTAACCCAGCTTCTGTATGTATATAACAGATATATGTATATAGCATTTCAGCTTCTGTATACGCACTATATTATATTATGACAGTCCCTGCAATGATGTATGTAAGCCCCGTACATTAATTTCACAATAACCCGTAAGTTAGATTCACAATAGCCCGTGCAGTTATGTGCATAAACCCCTGAAACTGGTTCCCTAACCAGTTTAAATGATGTATACTTTTGCTTAGAGGGGGCGGTTATTCGATGCACTGGAAGTTGAAGTCTAACGACCATAAAGGGCTGAGCTATGCTTAGCGCTTTAAAAAGTAAAAAAATTGTCAATATTTATTACGAAAATTTTCAAAATCTGTTCTTCCAGAAACCAACTTATTGAATTGTAAACTTAACCTTTTTAGCTCACCTGAGAATGGGGCCACAATGGGGGGTCGAAGTTTAACAAATGAATATATAGAGTAAATCTTTAGAAATCCTCTTCTCAGAAACTAATCGGCCAGGAAAGCTGAAACTTGTGTGGAAGCATCCTCAGGTAGTGTAGATTCAAAGATGTGAAAATCATGACCCCTGGGGATAGGGTGGGGCCACAATGGAGGGTCGAAGTTTAACATATGAATATAAAAAGTAAATCTTTAAAAATCTTCTTCTCAGAAACTAATTGGCCAGGAAAGCTGACACTTGTGTGGATGCATCCTTATGTAGTGAAGATTCAAATTTGTGAAAATCATGACCCCCCGGGGGTAGGTTTGGGCCACAATGGGAGATCAACGTTTTACATAGGAATATACACAGTTAATCTTTAAAAATCTTCTTCTCAGAAACTAATCAGCCAGGAAAGCTGACACTTGTGTGGATGCATCCTCAGGTAGTGTAAATTCAAAGTTGTAAAAATCGTGACCCCCGGGGGTAGGGTTGGGCCACAATGGGGGATCGAAGTTTAACATAGGAATATATACAGTAAATCTTTAAAAATCTTCTTCTCAGTAACTAATTCGAAGGCAAAGCTGGAACTTGTGTGGAAGCATCCTCAGGTAGTGAAGATTCAAAGTTGTGAAAATCATGACCCCTGGGGGTAGGTTGGGGCCACAATGGGGGATTGAAGTTAAACATATGATTATATACAGTAAATCTTTAAAAATCTTCTTCTCAGAAACTAATTAGCCAGGAAAGCTAAAACTTGTGTGGAAGCATCCTCAGTTAGTGTAGATTCAAATTTGTGAAAAGCATGACCCCTGGGGGTAGGTTTGGGCCACAATGGGAGGTCGATGTTTTACATAGGAATAAACAGAGTCATCTTTAAAAATCTTCTTCTCAGAAACTAATCAGCCAGGAAAGCTGGAACTTGTGTGAAAGCATCCTCAGGTAGTGTAGATTCAAAGTTGTGAAAATAATGATCCCCACGGGTAGGGTGGGGCCACAATGGGGGGGGGGGTCAAAGTTTAACAAAGGAATTTATAGGGTAAATCTTTAAAAATCTTCTCAGAAACTAATCAGCCAGATGATTCTTTATAATTGTTAAGACTTTGGCCCCAGGACAATTCTTTGGCCTCATGAGAAGGTTGAGAGTTTACTGTACGTTTATATCCCATATATAAACTATTGTTAGGGATCTTTTTGAGAACTGCAATACTCAACACATGATATGACTATAAAATCATCCTGTTAGAAAAGGGACTAATGATTATAAACATTAGAATATCCAGGGGAAAATGGATTTTATTTATACAGGATTTACATGAATTATTGTATATTGTCCAGATAGTTTGTATTATGACTCCATTGAGCTGATTTTATCATACCTATTGTTCCTCAGGTGAGCGATGTGGCCCATGGGCCTCTTGTTTTTGGATAAGATTAGGTGATGAATGCACCTGCAACCTAATTACTGGTTACTTAATTATCTGTCAGCTTTTTAACCTTGCAACGCGTAATCTTGCAATGTCATGGTATTTAGTTTTTATGAAAAAGACACTTAAGTTAATAGCAGACCACACAAGTAACTTCAGGAAACCTGGGTAAATATAAGCCAAGTACATGTAGTTTAAAATTTCGCGGATAGTGCCATTATTAACCAGCTGTGCAGTGACTTCCGTTGCAGCGCCGTCTGGTGAACGGATATGTTATTATCAATATGTAGTAGTATTTAAGTTGAACATAGTTTTAGTAGAACAAATTGTTTGAATTACTTGAAAATTGTACACGTAGATTAGCAACCAATATACATATATATTTTAAGGTGTTTTGGGTTTTATTATTGATTGATTTTTTACGTTCTGGGCATGCATCCCCTGTTTCTAAATCACTTCAAATATGTGCCTAATCCGATACTCCCGGTACATTTACCCAACTTATTCTTTCTTGGTGTTTCACTTAAAAAACAACTTCTAAATGCAAGTAGCTATACACGGAAGTAAAAAAGGTTACCAAAGCAACCAATATTTCTGAGTATACAAATGTCCAGAAATGTAATCTAAAATGCTTATCATGTATTGTGTATTAAAGGATATATTATGCATGGTTATTGTCTCATAAACTGTGGACTTGTGTAATGCATGTTTGACAACACATGAACATGTAGGTTTACAAGTTAATTAATTACGTATTCCACTAAGTGTGTTTTATTTAGAGAGTTAAGGTGCCCTTTACATACCTTGACAATCATTAATGTCCAGAATCTAAAAATCATGACGGGAATATTGCACGAGACACCGCAAGAATGACGTCATACAGACTCCGGTCCCGTTAATTCTATGCGTTACTGTCTTGGTCTCAAAGAAGGTCAAATGTATTCTAGAATGATTCTAATAATTAGGGCGGGCATCTCAATAGGAGATTGATACACAAGATATTTTTTTTTAGATATCTGTCTACCTAATTTGGGAATGTATACCTTTTCTGTTGCAATTCAAATTTGTTTTTGACCAAAGAAGTCAACGTTTTTGAGACTATTCACAAGTTTTATAGAAACATCTAACCAATTAAGAAAATCCCTGCAAATCTGTCTTAGAGTGGAAATAAAGTAGAAACCATGCATATTCCTTGAAGTTTTGTTTTTGCAAACTGCACAACAGTTTGATATTAAACAAAAAAAGTTTCGATCTTTCAGCAATCTTTTCGCCTACGTGGCATACTTTTATCGTTCATAAATAGTAGCTATGATATGTTTTTCTGTTGCTTTCCAGATTACACAAAAATGTAATTCTAAAATAAGGAATTCTATTTAAAGCATTTATCAATGATAATAATTGTGTCAATAGTTTCTCTGAACGTAGAATAATTTTCAATTTAAATGCACGCCGAGATACATTTTTGTCCAGCTATTGGAAGGGGTGTCTATAAGGTATTTGATGGTTAAAGATTTAGTACCATTTTAAGTCGTCGACTAAGGAGGAAGCTTTTTGGTTATGCTATATCTTGTTAAAAATAGACTACAGATGCGGTATTCCATGAGATGCATACATATCGCTCACCAAAGAATAAATTATAGTTTCTTACGAAAGTACCACAATAATGTATGCATTGTATTATATCTCGTTAAAAAAAATTAATGGATTTGATAGACCCGGACTTACATTTACGATTACTAGACTTGACATTGTACAACCACGTGAACACAAAAGATGATGTGTTGTGACTTTACCGTAGATTTCCTTTCTTTGGTATGAGAGAGAGAGAAAAAAACTTTTATCTATTCTTTGTTATTTTTTTTCATTAATGAACTATCACCAACAGTGTTGAAAAACATTGTATTTCACACGTGGACCATGTGAGAATTTTATCGTTAAAAAAATATAAGAAAATACTTTCCTTCCTTTAGCAGAACATAAAATTCGATGTCTTTATCAAACTTATTCATTAATATAACACATGATACCGGATATGTTAACTGTCATTATTGCAAATTTTGATATAGTTGAAAAAAAAATTGACATCTACGGTGTATTTTATTCTTCTTAGTACTTTGGTGTTGTAAAGACATATCGGATCCTGTCGGAATCTTAATATCTAAAGACATGTAATTGTGACAGCAAATTGACTTTCACGACCGCAAGATTTATAAAATGAATGATTTATTATTTCATGAGAGAGAGAGAGAGAGAGAGAGAGAGAGAGAGAGAGAGAGAGAGAGAGAGAGATTCTAAGGTAGATAACCACCAAAATTTTCAAATCACCCAACTCAATCCTCAACTCAAATCGTGCATAATCTTGAGGCAAAACTCAGACTTGAGGCCGAGTATTGACTTGAGGAAAGTTAGTGACGACGTGGCCTGACGGCAACAATATTGTCAAATGCGGATACAATCCAGAAGAAACTTCTTTCAGTTTTATGCAAAACGGAAAGTAAAGTAATTTTTTTTACATTCTTTATCCATCAAAAGAGTCGTGTCAAATCTATTGGATTGACAATCCAGGAAATCAAAGACCTAAAATATCAATCGAATGTATGCAAATAAGCACTCTTACTTTTTTTTGTGCGATCAAAGGTGACATTTTTCAGATATTAAAATAGAAGAAATATGCTGTATGAAAAACACAGCAAAGTTTTACATTCAAAGCATGTTTCTTTTTAGTGACGAATATACAATTACGTACCTGTATGCAGCATTCCTTGAAGTTTGCAATATTGTTTGTGTGTATACAATATATACATCTTCGCTAGTCAAGGGTTTTCGGTCCACTTTGCTCCCCATGGTGAGCAAAGCGGACCGAAAACCCTTGGCTAGCGAAGATGCAATATATATAACATTTCCAATATAATTTACGAAATCATTAAAGGCTGCAAACGCATACATTTTGTCAACAACGTCTCGATAATGCAGTCGGATTGTTCGGGAAGATCTATGGAACGTTGTTCCATTAACCAGTTCCTGGCCCATTTCAATCAATTATTTCGACGGCATATACCGGTAACCTTTTAAACACTTTCAATGGGTGAAAGATAGCGGGCAACAGCGCAGGGTGTATTTACGCTGTGTTGCTTTATAGTAGATCATGTAAAGAACTGAAGAACTTGTGCAATCTTCCAAAATACGGTTTTGCTTTAAATTATGTTATTGCAGCATATGTTTTCTGTGATATTGGATGGACAAGACACGTTGTTGAATAATTTCGTTCCTGTACTGAATTCCTTTAAAATTTCTTCCATGCAGTTATTACCAAGAGAGTCCACCCATGTATATATATACGTTAAATATTTCTTCTTATATTAAAGCCACAAAAAAATTCAATTTGTCCGCTAATGAGTGTACGTATTCCTTGAACACTCCCTAAAGTACATTATTTAGCCGTGGTCAATTGACAGCATTTTTTTTTCAAATGTCTGCAATAGATAATGTTTACATTGTTAAATGCTGTCTTGTTTTATACCTTGATGGTCGCTATACGTGGATTTATCGTCATCTGTCGAAACCTCAGCGACAATGCTCGGACTCATTGTCGGACTAACGCCAGACTTCCTGATTATACTGGGTTTCCTTCAGTTGGCATGCAAACTCGGGTTTGTCAGTTGTATCTGTGCATCGTTTGTAAGAGAGCCCACTTTCCCCTTCAAAATACTGTTAAGTTCAACGACAAGGTCACTTTTTTCTACGAAAATTGATTGATAAAAACCATTTACAGAAATCACAAAGTTTGCTCAGGAAAAAAAAAGAAGAAAATAAAAGACAAAGGATAAAATATTGTTTGTGCAGATTTTTATTGCATGAATTTTAACGTTTGAGGGGTTTTTGCATTTAATATCCATGAATATTAGAATCCATTTGCAGACGACAGCTGTCAATCTTATTCTCTTTCTCTTACATACATTCAAGATGATAATGGGGAAAAATTGTCATCAGTATTTCTGAATTTAATAATTAATTGTGCGGTCAATAAAACTGGAATGAACAATATCAATTTTTCAAAACTTGATATGCTTTCAAACTTGCTTTAACTTGGGTTGTGGTTTTGAATTGAAATTTCATACTCTTCAGAATGCCAGGCTTTACCGACCAAAATATAAAAAAGGGCAAAAAGTCAACAATATAATAAATGCATTTTGACAGGTCTAAAAATGCGTTTTAATATAGTTTAAGGATGTATCATCTAAAGTAGTGTTACTTTAAAATTGACTATTGGTTTCCATCCCTCCAGAAATACTAGTATTTGAATCGGCGCTTGTGAGCGCGCAGATTTTTATTTAGTGGGTTCCAAACCCCAAATCACTACCTCTGTGGATATGGCACAATATCACACCAAGCAAAAGACTGTTAAATATTCGAAACCTATGAGAAATTGCTGCATTATAAATTTCACAACGTTTTTGAATGTGAATAACTATTAACGATTTCAAGAAAGAAATATCTGAATGCGAAAAATACTGTACATTACTCTATGTTTGGGGAACTATTTTTGACGTCAAACTTTATGATATATACTCGTATGTATCAAAAATCTTATTTCTAGAACAGGCGTATACATACGAGTTTGAGTCTCAAACTAGTATACATGCATATTTTATGCCCAAAAATGTATTTATTAGTCGTTTGTCTTAAAAATGACTTAAATGAATTGAAGTTGGATTTCAATTTCTCGATCACATGATATAAAGATTTAAATATAATATCTTAATGACTTAATTAATTGTGTGTCAGTTGTTGATGTGACGAAATAATCTTAGACATTATGTAAATTTCTACGTCATTTTAACGGTTTAATTATCAAAATTATCTGTGCGTCTTGAATGTAGTTGTCATTATGTACACCGATTTAGTTATCATTTTCATTAAAATTACTTGGCGATTAATTGATTATAAAACGCATTACCACAACTTCTTACATGACTAATGAGTATGAAGATATAACAGTCATGATTATGATTAACGTGCATTTCTTGGTAATAGTGGAATATGGTTGTATAATATAAGATACAATCACATGTTTCAAAATATCACCATACGCGGGTTAATAAATTTTTCCGGGGGGGGGGGGGGGGTGGGTTTCGAGGGATAATTTTGCTGTCGGTGGGGTTTGAAGCCTGTTTCCGATAGCTTACTGTGTGAATTTAGTAAGATAAATTTGCAATTTATAAAAGAACAGTCAATAATACACAGTAGTCTTGTGCATATATATTTTTTATTACTATTGTTGTAATTTATTTTTTCTGTAACCACCTCATTGCATTTATTCAGCACGATACATTTCACCTTTCAATTATAATACTCACATTTTCACACTTGTTAAAATATGTATATATATTTTTGTATCTCTTAATAAATATTTCATAATTGTTGTTTAATATGCATGTTTGATTTTGTTCAATAATATACATCTCATGTACTCTCTGAAAAGAGGAATTAAATATCGAATGAATGAAAAGTCTAATGTGTATGAAGTTTATAAAAGTCATGATGAACGTACATTTCTTGGTAATAGTTGAATATGGTTGTATAATATAAGATACAATCTGCGTACACAGCCACATGTTTCAAAATATCACCATACGCGGGTTTATAAATTTTTCCCGGGGGGGGGGGGGGGGGGGGGTTCGAGGGATAATTTTGCTGTCAATGGGGTTTCAAGCCTATTTCCGATAGCTTAACAATGTGAATTTAGTAAGATAAATTTACGAGCGGGAGGGATCCGGATCCCTTGATCTAGAAAATCTAGATCTAGAATAGGATCTTAAAAAAAGGTTTCTAGATCCGCATATTTTCGCGTCTGTGTAATAAAACACGTTTTATTTAAACTTTGGTGATTCATGTGGGATATGAAGGTGGCGGCAGAAAAAATACATAACCCGCGTTTGCAATGATATAAGGATTTGTATGAAAGCCTATTCACCGTATATGAAGAGTACTGAAAATTATTTATTTTATTGCACTAGCAAGGTGGATCACTTATTTGACTGTTTCAACTGCCTGTAACCCAAAGCAAGTCGTATAATTTACAAATCATGCATATTTTGACCACCCGAATACCGCGAATTTGAAATCTGCGAAATAGTTTCGAAGTGTTTGAGACTACTAGACGAATAGAGCACTCGGACCAATGAACAGCACAGAGTTTGACTATCGCTATCTTCCGTGTGATGTATACTTTTTGTAAATACTTGTTATAAATACCTACAAAAGGAGTGACCGAAATTACTCCCGTCTCCGAAGCGGAGAAAATCGACTCCACCGTACTTTTGGAATCGACTGCCCCCTACTCTTTGTCGACTCCCCCGCGTTAGAGGTTGTCTAAGATGCTATTCGTATCATTTCTGTAACTGAAAATATAAAATAACAGACATGATAACGCAAAAAGGCGTAAAAGGCCTTCTCGAAAGGCGTTATATAACGCGAAAAATTACGCTTTTTGGAAAGGAGGTATAATGCCTTTTATAAAGGCGATATAATGGCTTTTTGTAAAGACGATTTATATTGCCTTTTTACGACTTATTACGCTTTTTATGTTATTTTTCAGTTACATAAATGATATCAATAGCCTTTCGTAGAAAAGAACGTTTGCGGACACACATTATCAATTTTAGCCGATTTGTTTTTTTCTTTTCCTGGAATGATCGCAACCTTTTCTAATATAGAATTAGTACTGGGCCCTGTTAAAGTACCTCATTTGAAATGGATGGAGGAGCCAGTACACATTCTGATACCTGGCCGGGTGATGCAGGTTACTGATTAACAACATGGTTAATATAGGTATACCAGGAAGACCTGGTTTTATTGCATTGATACTAGTAGTTGTAAAGAAAGGCAGCTACAATATAGGAAAAAAATATTCATGATTTAAAAAAAAACCCAGGATCCAAAGTGATCCGCAAAATTTGATGTTTATTTTTTGAAAGCGTTATATGACAGGTTTCAATTTCTCAAAAACTGATTTTATTTTTAAAAAATAATTTATTCAATATATATTGGATGGGATTAGACAGCATAATTGTTATTAATACTACAATATAACTAGTTTAAAGCAATTCATCAGCGCATTGTCCCTCCCTACATTGAATATACGTGTACGTATGTATTCAAGTAACGTTAACATTAATTTTATGAAATAATGGCCTATTTGATAATGCATTTTAAGATTACATTCCATGGATGTTTTTGCGATCGATCACATTGAAATATATTTAAAAATAACATTTAACATTCGATCAATTTGACGCACTGATTGACAACTTTTACTCGCTTCATATATATAGGTCTATAATGATTTCTTTGGTGGTTGGTCCGGCCTAGGAATGACCATAAAAGGCAAAGATTATATTATGACCAGTTGACACGCGTTCGATCTGCCATGCTCTCTATCAGGGTTCATAAACCGTCATAGAAAATTCTATCTTACCGTATTTGTTAAATCACATTGAGTCTATTATATCCAATATCATCAGCATTGTTTCTCTATTCCTGACCAGTAAGAGCTATGTTATGTGGATGCTTGTTCATAGAAGGTGGGTATTGGGAGGGGGTGAAGTGGTTTCTATATGTTCTATTTTGGATGATTAAAAATTTGAAACTCCTTGTACGCCATTGATTATCAGAAAGTAGAAGGGGGATCAAATGGCTCGTGGACTGATGCTATGAAATCACTATTAATATAGCTATGACATAGGTAATAAAACACACGTGAAGCTTTGAACAAAATATTGTCGGGCTTAAGACTGCAATTTAATTTTAACTGTCTGTTGGGTTGCTTGAATGAAGTCTTAAACGCTACATACAAAAATAGACGTTTGGAGAAATCGTATTCTCTTTCAGCGTTATTTTTTGTTTGAAAGAAAAATTAACGAGAGAAACAATCCATAATTTTCACAAAAATATACTTATCATAAAAAGTGTTCCGATCTATTTAACTGTAACAGGTGGCTGAAGCTCGTTTACGAAGATTTTCGACAAGACTGTTAAAATTTTGTAAAGAAGAAATTGTCCGTCGATCACGTGTAAACAAAGATCAACATCGTCAAATAGACGAACGAACTTCTTTGAGAAAATATGTGTAACAAAAAAAACCCAGAGAGAGAGAGAGAGAGAGAGAGAGAGAGAGAGAGAGAGAGAGAGAGAGAGAGAGAGAGAGAGAGAGAGAGAGAGAGAGAGAGAGAGAGAGAGAGATGTTTGTTTGTGATAGGTAGAAATGCATACCATAACACATAACTAACATAACTAAAGAAATAATTTGATTTATGCGTAATGATGTCTTTTTCAATTCACTTAAAGTTAAGTTGATACAATACTAAGCCTTATATGATGTAGAGAAATGCTGCGTCAGCGTGTCCATTGGCGGACAGATAATGTGCCCTGTGAACCCCTAACCCCCCCCCCCCCCTTAAAAAAAAAAGTAGCGACCGTCCAACGAAATATTTTTTATTTAATCTAGTACCAACTGGCACCCCTAGACCCCAGCCCACTCACCTACTAAAAAAAAAAGAACCCACAAATTTCATTCCAAGCATAAATGTCTCCAAACATGTGTAATGAGAAATAACTCTTAATAAATGTCTAAATCATGTCAGGCATTATGAAATAAAATCTATTTTTTGTAGTGTAAACTTCTGAATCATGTCAAGCAAACTAATTACAATAATCAGGTTAATCTGCATGTAATAAGAACAAAATCTGCTAGGTTTTTTATTATACATTGTTCATGGCAGCCCACATGACAATACGATTTCTTAATATGATCTTCTAATTTACTTTATCACATATCTGACCTTTCAGCAATATATCAATACAACAATGACAATGCAAGAATGATGGAGAAGTCATGCACATGCATACGTTTAGTTTTTAATTACAAAAACTAAAAGACCTTAATTCGTGTGTTTTGTTTACATGCATTATGTAACAATGTCATCAAGAAATCGTGGTCAGTTTGGGAAGAACAGTAAAGAAATGACCTATCCCCAAAATATGTTCATACACAACTACAGGTGGAGGCCTAATGAGAAAAAAATATTATCATTATAAAAATAGTGCCTGTTTGGGAGGTTCGCGTCGGTTGACAGTGGTTGTCTCGGGTGTCAATTTCAACAGTTACCCTCCCAAATAGGCACTATTTATTTTATTATACTGAATGTCTTAATTTTAAAGAAAATTTTACTGCTTTTATATAGAAATGAAGTGAAATCTACGGCGAACCGTACGCGCATAGTTTACGCGCATGTAACAATTCGTTGTGTTACCCGTAGTCAAGTGTGTTGCTAACGCTGAGGGTTATAGTATATTAATAGTGCCTGTTTGGGAGGGTAACAGCTGAAATTGACACCCCTCGAAAACCATTGTCAACGGACGCGAAGCTAACGCTGAGGGTAACAGTGGGTAATAGAACAGATTATGAACTGCGTCTAAACCAATCAGATTTCAGTATTTAACATGAAAGTATAACAAAACGAATTACCAACTGCATCTAAACCAATCAGATTTCAGTATTTAACATGAAAGTATAATAAAAAAAATTGTCAACTTATTCTCACGATAGCTAGCTCTGCTAGATGAAGTCTCTAATTTGATTTTCTCAGTTTTTAAATTTGTATTAATTTTTCTTGTCCTCCAAATACTAGTAATTTAAAATTCTTCCAGCCACGAGAAATAAACGGTTTGTTCCCGTTTTGCACACATTAGAAAATTAGGTATCGTAAAAATGTGTGCGAAACGGGAATTTGACCAGGTGAGATAATTGCTTAATGGCTATAGTCTATATCACAGTTCCTGTGAGGGCAATTGACAATAAAATTAATAAAACATCTACTCGCAATTGATTTTTACATTTATTTTATGTTACAATATATGACTTGCATAAAAGCACATTTACAAAATAATTGACATTAATTTCAAACATCAGTTTGGTCATAAACAATTTCATTAATTTCTTTCAACAAGAAAGATTATTGCAAAAAATGTTGTATATGTAGAGTTTTTGTTTAACTTACTGTCTTTAGGAAGTACATGTACATGATACAATTTTGAAGAGAAAGTATCATACGTTAATATTTAATTATTTCTTTTGCTGACATAAATGGTCATTATGGAGGAAATATGTGTGTAGTTAAAATGTTGCTAAATTTTTTTAATGCTGTGGCTTGAATAATAGGAGAAAATAGACAAACTGTATAATGATATGATGATAAATCAGCAATTATATGCTTCAAAAACTGTATAGATTTTTTTCACAAAACCTATCAAATGTAGATCTAGTTCATGCATTTTCAACCTTCTTCAGTTTGAGGTATATCGAATCAATATATACTGGCATTCTTACTGACTGTGTTTATTCCTCAATATTATAACACTTTTTACTGATTAAAATGTCTTCATAAAATCATTCATATTTTAGTACATAGAAAAAAACCTCAGTTAAATACTTCAATGTATTAAATAATTAACATCATAAGTGCAATTGTTAAATCACAAACATACACAAGTACAATCATAATTATACTACTGGTAATACAGTTTTCCAGGTCAATAAATGATGAATTATCACGTCAATATTATGTCTTTATAATAAAGTCATTGTCCTATTTCATATCATCACATCATGAATACTGGGTTATTGATAATAAGACTCTGACCTCAGCTTTATACACAAGAGATATAAAACAAGTTTTTAAGATGGAGTACCTAAAATACACAGATTACTAGTTACAATTACAATCAAACCTTGTTATCTCGAACTCGATGGGACCAAATAAACACTTCAATAAACCCAAGGATTTAACAAGATGTAAAGGTTAAAATACACAGAGATACAGTGGTTGGAGCTGAAACATATCCATGATATTCAAGATACAGAGGATTTCACTTTTAATCTAATATTCTATTATATAACAATTGAAAATCAAAGACAACATAATTGCTAAAACGATTAATCTAATATTAGAATCAGTTAATCTGTTAACTTTTCTCTGTCAAATTGACTATCTTTTTAAGCGAATCCCACGGTACCTATGTTCAAGACATAAAAGACATTTCAAATAATGTGGTTCACAAAGTGCATTGCATTATTACTGGCCAACACCACTGAAAAACAGTTTTTCCCATTTCTTATCAATCACCAGATAATCACTCAAAAATTAGTTTTCAAATCAATATCTTTCTGTGATATTTAATGATTTACATGTATATTTTATTATTAAAATATGGCTTGAGAAAAGGCTTAATTATTGTAATATTTGAGTATACATTTGGTACATAGTCTTAACAATTGTCAGTAATTGTTGGCATTTTTTAATGTACAATGTAATGGAGTATTTTAATTCCTGAGCAAAAGACAACGACGGTTAGGTGTTTAACATACAGGTAATCAAAATGCAAAAAACATCACATTTAGAGAAGTGGACACCATCACAGTTTCCTACATAGTCCAATGTTATTTCATCAGATGAAATGCAATTAATCCCTGTTTAAATCATCTTGATGTAAATGAGTTACTGTGTTAAAACTAATGATTACTGTAAACCAAGTTTTATTCGCGTGGGAGAAATTTTCGCAAGGTTTAATAGCGAGAGGCTTGTCGTCGCGAATATTTCTCGCTGCGAACCAATCCTTTGTCTATAGTTTTTATAACAATGCAGGTCTGGATAAAGCTTGGTTGTGAACATTAGTGTCGCGAACCAGTTTATTGGCAGTTAATTGCGAAATAAAGTCGCTGTGAATAAAAATTGGTTTACAGTATTACAAGTACATTAACAAATGTACACTACACATTGTACTAACACAAAATTTTGGAAGTAAAATGTATTATCAAGTAACTTATTTTTTTCAGTTTGTATTAAAGTGACTGTACAATTCAATCAGTCAAAGATGATCATTAACACTGTAATATGACATATTCAAAATGTTTTCAAAATTCATAATATTTTCATGCATGTTTTATTAACCTTTTCAGTAGAAAATTGGCATGCCTAATGTCAGCATTTGTATTTCAATAACTTTTGTGTCACATTATGAAGTGAGAATTTTTGTCAGCTAGTTTTTATATATCATCAATGTTTTAATAAAACAACATTAATGATACCCCCCCCCCCCCCAAAAAAAAAAAAACCAAAACAAAAACAAACAAAGAACAAAATCTTAAACGACATGTATTACACAAATATCTATTGCTGGTCCCATCCTTAGGAAATAAAAAAAATCACAGGGAATAAGAATTTGATACTCCAATTATCCACCTTTACCCATAGGTGATGGTTTTGTTTCCATGGTTACCACCCCCACTGTCTGAATGTTCCCATGGTTTAACTGTCACTAAAAAGACAAGTTACTGTTCATTTAATACCGGGTATATAATTTTATTATGCAGTGTTATATACATAAGGTTTTCTTTCATAATAAAATTAGTTACATGTACAAATATTAATTTCATTTGCTTTGCTGTAGTGTGAAATAATTTATACTATTCATCAGGACATAATCATATTTGTATGGATTGTTAATCTTTTGATGGTTTGTGGAGACTTAATTTGTGATTAAGGGGAGCGAACACAATCCACAAACACTGAACCTCCACAAATTCTAATGATTCCACAGGAGGTTGATTTCAGATGTTATTTCTTTAAAATTATGTCTTTAAAAACACAAGGTTAAAAGATATAGCTGTTTTGTTACTATATATATTTATATATAAAATGACTAAAAATGATTTAATAATTTGACTTACTTAAAACGATAACCACAATAACTGCAATGATAACAACCACAACCAGTATAAGGATTAGTGTCATTCGAATGTTGGAACAGCACATCTTACGTCGAAGGTCCGTGGAACGCTTTTTGAACTGAATGGAACTGGACTCAAGGTCATCTAAAAATACAGTGTTATTATATAAATAACTAACTAATTATAGGTATAACTAACCATGAATCACTCACAAATATGCATCGAATCTTGGCAAAGGTAAGATGAATACAATTTGTATTCTACAGCGGTCTATGGCCAATTGGGGGACTCCTTTGAAATATTTTTAAAAGAGCTTTCTAAAAAAAGATTATCTGAGGTTCTTAGATTACTGTGCTTTCAAATCAACAGAGGCCCACTGGGTACAGCACAACTGTTACCCAAGTAGCTTACATTTAAAACAAATTCATCATTTTCACACTTCTATTGCAATAGAAGATCTATGCCAGGCTAATTCTGAAAAAAAAACCCACCCTCACTTTGACCTTTTGTAAGTGAAAATTTCAAACAGTTTTGATATCATGAGTAACAAAGTACCTGCTTTCTGCTGAATGTCGTCAAGTTTATCGCCTCGCCGTAACACCTTGTCCACATTGTCCTTGAGGAGGGAAGTGACCTCACTAACCTCACCGTCAAGGTCATCCAATCTATCTCGACTGCTCGCTCCCCTACTCCTGTTCATTACAAGGAAATTATCCACAATTAATAAAGCTGCAGAGCTTCCAGTCTAAATAACATTGGATGGACGTCCTGGGAGCTACAGTTCTGTACATGTTAAAGAGATTAAAATTTACAGCGCACAAAAAATTGCCTTAAGTTTTGGACTGATTAATCTTATTTACACATATTCTGTGACAAAAATTAGTAACATTAAATTCTAAATTTCTAGTGATACTGTTACTTAATATATCCCAGACTTTCTCTTATTAATAAAATAAAAAACGTTAACTGACCTTGGAAAAGGAAGAATGGTACTAAATTAAAATGGAGATTGAGAGTGGCCATTTTTACATGTAAACAAACTGCACCAATTCCTTTCACAGGACTAGTGTTTGTGTGTTAAAGAGTATCAGAGGCATGTAAAGTGATGATATCTGTAGTAAAATGTCCGAGGATTTTTTTGGAGTCAAACATTTGTACAGAATTTGTGGGGAAATAAGGTTAAGCAGTCCAAAACTAGCACACCTTTGTGTGCGTCGTAAATTACATCTTTTTAACACATACAGAACTGCACATCCCAGGTCGTCCATCCGAATTTTTTATACCAGGAGTTACAGAGCTTCAGCTACAAAAACATGCAATAGAAAATCAACACCTGCATTTCATTTCAAAACATAGGTAATCACAGATTACAAAGCTCACCGAGAGGAGACATCACCCTTATGAGACTTCACCTTTATGAGACCACCTTTATCATAATTTAATACAATATCATAATATCTCATACGTGTGGTGTATATTACCCGTGTGATAAACCTTTGCTATATCACACGGGTGATGCTATATCAAATACTTCCGGTCGGAGCTACTTTTGACACAGCCCCTCGCTTCAACGCTTCAGTGACCTATTTTTGAAGATTTGCTAGTACTTTCACCATAACTATATCTACTACAAAAATTGATATAAAATTGATTTTGTCAAAGATTTAAATTACAAATATGAAGGAAAACACACAACTGCGTAGCACAGGCGTCGGAACCGGGGGCTATTTTGAGGGGGGAGGGTTAGCCCCCCCCCCCACCTTTTTTTGCAAAGTTATTCATAACCGTAACCACAAGATCCTTTTTTCTTGTTTGTCAAGATTTTTGATAAAGTTAGCCCACTTCCAACTTTCAATTTGCCTTGTGAAGTTTATAAAACTACAAATTACGTTAACTATCAAGGAGTTCATCCTGACGACGCGATGAAAACAGAGCGCTCTGGTTGTGTTTATATACAAGAACTTACCGAAATAATGTTTCATGAGACTTTTATTCCACCACCAGTAAGCATCCTTATTCACTATTTTCAATTTTGAATCATAAGGCTAGCCTAGTGTTTGTTTTATTAAACACCATGCATCAACAACTGTTCCTTGTTCGAGTCAATTCAAACTAACGAGCATTCGCAACTTTGTGTATGTCAACAAACTTGATTATTCAAGTCTTTTAATCGGAATTTCCATTTAATCAAGTGAATAAGCTCTAAGAAAAATTATCTAGAGCTAAAAAATTATTTTAAGGTTTATTTCAGTGAAACTTTACATTAAAACAGTTAAGTTTATCTCAGGAATGACGTACTAAATTGTATTGCGCAAGGTCACAATAGCCGCATAACACAACGTTGCATCATCGTTTTTAATCTTTGAAAAAAAAACAATTTGGGTCACACAAGGGACTGTCTCAAAAGCTTCATAATATAAATCAAATTGTATGAGATATAGAACATCTATAATTGTGTGATTTTATATTTGGTTTATCCAACTCGTTGAAATGGTTATATTCGCTCGGCAAGCCTAGCGAATATATACACCATTTCAACTCGTTGGATAAAGCAAATATAAAATCACACAATATAGATATCCTCTATTTATATAAAACAATATAATATTATATTACAACATCATATTACATAATACATCATAACATTGAAACATATGATATTATATTGTATAATATAGAATGATATTGTATGATTCTGTATCATTTTTGATACATAATATGATATTGTATCATATGATACAATATAATTTGATACAACATTGTATCATATCAAATGATACAATATTATGTGATAAAGTAAAATATTATTATACAATATTGTATTATACATATGGTATCATATGATACAATAATATATTTTACAGTATCATACAATACAATTTCATGTGATGTGATAATATATCATATTATAAACCAATATCATATTATACAATAATGTATGATATGATATTATATAATATTACAGTATCATATTATACAATTTCATGTGATATAATTCTATATTACAGAAACTAATATCATATTATACAATATCGTATGATACAATATTATAGAATATACAATATTGTATCATAGGATACAATATTATATTTTGCAATATCTTATGTCATAGTATCATGTGATAAAATAATAAATTAATTATACAATATAATATCATACAATATTGTATCATAATATACAATACTATACATAACGATATCATGATACAATATCATAACATAAAATATCAAAAAAATTGATACAATATCATATCATATAACTTTTTATTATATTACATATGATATTATATTGTATCATGTTTAACATTATTGTTTCATACCATACAATACTATATCATAGGAATCATGTTATATCATATCAACAAACACATCTATCTATCGAGCAGGTTTGAGTTAGTTAGGATATTTCTTTAGCATCCTTGATAATGGAGATCAGGCTCTGCATCTGAAGCAACCTCTGCCTTTCATTTATAATATAGTTAAATCAACTATGCAAGCAATCATCTCTAAAACATGTGACCTGTTCCAAAAAAAATAAACCTCATCCAGCATCCGAAACCCATGGCTCAGATTCAGCATTCAAGCCTGTCAGGTGCATCAGTATACATAAGACACATCTCCATGCCAGTGTGGTGAAGTTCAGACCAGTAATAACTAGGATATCATCATCAGAGGGCACTAGCAATTAAAACCTTAACCTGCTCCAGCATCCGCAACCTATGGCTCAGATTCAACATCCATGCCTGTCAGGTGCATCTGTATCATAAGACACACTATCCATTCAAGTTTGGTGAAGTAAGGACCTGTAATAACTAAAATATATTTTTTAGCATCCTTGATAATGGAGATCAAGCTCTGCATCTGAAGCTTCCTCTGTGATTCATTCATATTACAGTTTAATCAACTATGCAAGTTTGAAATAGTACTATTATCTATTAAACATGTGACCTGTTCCAAAAAACTTAACCATATCCAGCATCTGAAACCTATGGCTCAGACTCAGCATTCAAGCCTGTCAGATGCATCAGTATCATAAGACGCACCATCCATAGAAGTCCGGTGAAGTTAGGACAAGTAATAAGATATAATCATCAGAGGGCACCTGTTTCAAAAACTTTAACCAGCTCTGAAAACCTTAACCTCCTCCAGCATCCGAAACCTATGGCTCAGATTCAGCATTCAAGCCTGTCTGGTGCATCAGTATCATAAGACGCACCATCCATGGAAGTCTGGTGAAGTTAGGGCAAGTAGTAACTAAGATATAATCATAAGAGGGCACCTGCAACAAAAACTTTAACCAGCTCTTAAAACCTTAACCTCCTTCAGCATCTGTAACCTATCGCTCAGATTCAGCACCCAAGCCTGCCTGGTGCATCAGTATCATAAGACACACCATCAATGCAAGTTTGGTGAAGTACGGACCAGCATTAACTTAGATATTGCTATCAAAGGGCACCTGCAACAAAAACTTTAACCTGCTCCAAAAACCTTAACCTCCACCAGCATCCGAAACCTATAGCTCAGATTCAGCACTCAAGCCTGTCTGGTGCATCAGTATCATAAGACACACCATCCATGCAAGTTTGGTGAAGTATGGACCTGCAGTAACTTAGATATTGCTATCAAAGGGCACCTGCAACAAAAACTTTAACCTGGTCCAACAACCTTAACCTCCTCCAGCATCTGAAATTTAGGACCCAGATTCAGCATCCAAGTCTTTCAAGTCCATAAGTAGGTCCAGATGCATCATCCATGCAAGTTTGGTGAAGATAGGACAAGTAATAGCTTAGATACAGGACCTGCAACAAAAACGTTAACCAGGTCCGGACGCCGACGCCGACGCCGAGGGTATAGCATAAGCTCCCCATGACTTCGTCTCGGTTAGCTAAAAATTGAAAGAGTGGGTGATTGTTCGGTTGCTGGATATCCAACAAGCATAGAAAATATATTTTCTCTATTTGGCCAATATTGACATTATAATATTGCCAAGATTAAAAAACTTTGATTCTGACATTAATAATTTTCAGAATCTTAATTTTACTAGATATTAAATCTATGAGTTCTTGTAAAGTCACTTCAGTTAAAATGTTGGTAATTACTGTAAACGTACTATATTTGGCGCATACGATATTTGGCGGAAATTGGTCTTTGAACAAGTTGGCGTAGATTTGAATTAGCGTATTCCTGAATAAGACTATTTTTATACATATATGCATGGCATTTAGCGACGTACTTGATTTAGCGGAAGCCGCATTCCGCCAAAAGTGCTAAATAGAATACACAGCCAAATGTAGTACGTTTACAGTATATATGGGGTGATGAGGCTTGAGAATGAAAATGAAAGAAATATCAGTAGAATACAGATATTCATGAATACATGTATCAGATAAGAATATTGTCTGATACCATGTATACAGGTACATGTATTGTACAAATTTAGAGGATATATAAAAGTAACGTTCCTTTCAATCGACATTCTATTTTTTCCAGCCAGATAAGATAGGATACATGAACACATTGTTCATCATTTATTTACCTTTAGCCTACTTTAAAATTGAATTGTTTGAATAAGTGAATAAAGATTTCCTTATAAGTGTAGAACTTATCAATTACAATTTTATCGTTATGCACGTTTCAATAACAAGTTATCTAGTTAAAGTATGATTAATTTATTTATGATATGAGTATTTTAAAAGCATTGCGCAGTCCACCAACAACTCATAATCCATTCAGAGGTAAATTTTGTCTACATGTATTTTGCAACTACTCTCTTAAGAGGATAGGCACTGATGCCTTCTCTATAGAGAATACTTTCCAAACTACTCATTTCTTACCTATGTAATTTGTGCATGGTGCACGTTTACATACATAATCTAAGGTCTAGTCATTATGATACAAGCACTATGTCAGGTCACCACATATCATTGTGTCTAAGAATTCCAAAAATATTTAGGGGGAAGTAAACATTCTAATATACAAACAAAAGGCACATTCAAATAAAATTACACTTTACGACAAAACAGACCAACTTACATCGTTAAAAACTGAGAGAATATCGGTGAACCGTACTACAGAGATGAGCAAGGATCGGGTGACAGATTAAAGTGAAAGTAAAAGTTTAAGGTTAAAGTTCAATTGTCGTAATCCGAATTTATTTCTTTGTTCATTTATTTTGATTATCAGTTTTTACATTTTAATCGACATAATATCAAACACTGTATTTTGTTATCCATAAGGCAAAATTAGGACACTTCACGTTAAATATTTTGCGACAATCGGTCTGGATTTTCGGTACCTCCATGAGGGTAACTCTCTTTGGCGCGACTGAGATGAGGATACATTGAGGGGAAAATTGTCCCTCCTATCGCAAATTTATTTCGATTAGGTGCATCTATATTGTGGAAAATGGACGCAGGAAAATTAATAGAAGTATTGCGGGCCACTTTGGACCCGAATCAAAGAGAACAAGCAGAAAAACAGTTGACAGAGGTGAGTTATCCATTCTCAAGACACGTTAGCCAAGATGGCAGACATCGAACACATGTGTGAAACGAGAAAATTTAATATTAAAGGAAACTGTCATAGCCTTTATACAGATATAAAAAATTTTAAAAATAATTTGATATCGTCCGTGAGAAATAAATTTTGAGTGTTGTGAAATATGTTTGGCATATTGCCAAGACTGCATGAGGATCAGACCATGTGGTTTGAGCATGCCATGTGGGATCTGAGTGTGCATTGCATCGACATAGACAAAAGACAGAAGTGTGATTATTTGTTTTAATTTGATGTTTATTTATGTCAAAATTTATAATACTCTGATCTAGTATTTTTCTGTGTCAATCAAATATTCTCTAAGAAATGAAATACAAAATACCCAACACTGTTAAGTATTTGACAGTTGAAATTGATATTTCTTTATGAAATTGTCCCATTAATTCTTTTGGAAATTGAAAAGATTTCTCATGGAGATTTATAATGTAAAAACATGTTAGTCTTTTGGAGTTTTCTTATTTCTTGGCTAATAAAGGACATTATCATTTGCATCATAATCTAAGCCTTAAAAAAAATTCTGAAATTAATCTATACTCTGTCCCAAGATATCCTGGATTCACATTTGGCTTAATTGCTTGATATTTATAAATACCTCAGGGTTCAAACAATGTTAATTTAAAAGTATGAAAAATTTCCAAGATTTTTCAGTCGAAACGCCCCTGTTAGCTTATCAGGTTTCAATACAATGTTAAAAAATGTGATGTCTACGGAGATTTTGTATTGCAGCAAGCCCGGATAATAACGTTGAAAAATTGCGCGATGTATTCCGAGTGTATTCCGAATGGAGAAAAGATGTAAACATTCCCCATTATAAATCTCCGTAAGAAATATGTTTTCGTTCCTGTGAATTTTTCTGATTGAAAGATGATAATGTGTCAATGAAATTATCTTGGAAAATATCCATTTCAATTGCACATCTTTCACAGGTATGTTTATTTTTATTAAAACTCGTCCAAATGTGCAGCATAAATATCTTGGGACAGACTATAAATAGATAATACAATTATGCACTTGATCATCACTGTTAATCAAAACATGCTAAACTTCATCTCATCATAAATAATTTATATTTTCTAAATTGATTCATTTGCGTGTTATTCCTTAACACTTATTTCTACAACTGGAAAGATAAATATTTTGTCAAAACTACCACAACATACAAATCATTTATCAATCATTTTGGGTAAAATTTTTGCATAAGTATTTGTATCTAGCCCCACTTATTCAATTCATGCATATATAATATAGTAAAGATTAATAATTTTGGTAATGTTTGTGGCAGTTTAGACAATTTAAATTGAACACTCCTTCAATTTATTTTTTATTGAAAAAATGTGGGTTTTTTAAACTTCAGATTTGAAAACTGCTTGTTCAACTGGCAAAAGTTGTAAATATTTTAAATGCTTGGTAATTTAGTTTTATAATATTGGTCTGATTAATCAGTAGTTTGAAAAATACCAATACAGAATTTTTAACCTATGTGAAGAGTTTTAGAACCTGTGTTACCAGGTGGTATGATAGAATCCATTCAAGTGCTCTTAAAACTGTAAATTTTCTCAAATGACAGCACCATGGTCAAGTTAACAGATAATACAAGTGGCATAAAAACTTAACAGACATCTAGAAGAATCATAAAACATCTGGAGAGTTACAATGTCTGTTGCTCCCCTTGTATGTGAATTTATAAAAGCAAGAATTTTTTACACACACAAATTTTATTAAGTATATTCAATATAAAGATTTATACTAAGTGACAGGTTAATCACTGCTATATGAGCTTTCAACTTTAAACAGAAAAGGGGCAACATTGAAAAGTGGATGTTGCATCAAAGAAAAATAAAGATAAAAGATAAAAACAGTAAAGACTACTATCTTATTTGGCTATTTAATTTTAGCATTAATGTTTAGCATTATTTATGCTGATGAAATAAGTGATTACCATAATCCGGTGAATATAATACGCAGTAGTGTACAATACGCACTCCCAACTTTGGGTCTGAAAGTGGTGAAAAAAAGCTTGTTGGGATGTATAATACGCATTAAAAAAATGACCAAACGGTAATCTTGAGTATCAACAAAGCAGTTATACTTTGTATGCACGCTCAACTTCATCGCGGGAATACGCTACCGGAAATAAGAAAAACAATATTTTCTTAGATACGGATTTATTGTAACTAGTATATCGCGGTAATATCTTTAATTCATAATCAATGTTTTAAAAAGACCTAGTATTAAATATTCTTCCCTAAATAAAATCAACTACTTTTAACAAGCGTTATATAATTGTTTAGTCATTACAATCCATGTGAAGTGAAAAACGGACGATGTACAGGTATGGAGATAACGGACCTAATTAAATTCTTAAATGATTCCGATGATGATCAAAGTGATCAATTATAGGTCTGGAACATAATAAAATATGTGCACAAATAGTTGTGTTGTGTATAGTACACTTATAGCCTAAAGGGGGTGTCTGAGATACCCAAGGTGTCAAGCGTTAGCGGTGGGGGAGCACAACTGTTTCAATGGCTTCAATTAACGGAATAAGTTATAGAATTATTTACATTCGTAATTATTTGCGATAAATCAGTTAGCATTACATAAAAATGGTTAAAAATGAGCCAAATGATGTGTAAGCTGTTTTCAAAGATTGGATACAAAGTATAGCACGTGGCCATCGAAGTCCGCATTCTATTAATAACATCTGTAATGGCGGCGTACACGGAGATAAAGAATAGGCAGTTCAAATTAATTTTTAAAGGCCATTTTGAAACAGTTTATTTATTAACAGACTTCAAGTATACATTTTCTTTAATTACATGCTATAACAATGATTTCCTAAGGGTTAAATAATAATATATATGTGATAATGAAGGAATGTTACGATGTATAGCGGGGTATCGGTCCTGTCTGTGAACAGCATAGGTAATACGGCAGTAAGATACCCCGTGCTTCAGCTAGGGAAAAAATATATCCAAATCCTATAGGGATGTATAATACGCACCGCTTTCTCATGGTAAAAAATGCTGGGAAAAAAGTGCGTATTATATTCACCGGATTACGGTAAATGAGAAGTTTCCTTTTTCAAGAATGGTTGGAAACTTTGATGCATAGTTTCAGCAGTATTGATTGCATGAAAAATTTTAATTGCTTAGGTTTTGTAATGTACTTGTAACCTTTAAAAATGATGTAAGATTTGATTGAAATTTCTACTTGAACAGGATGTTTAGGAGAAAATAGGTTCAAATTGAGTATCCAAATCATGTTATCTGTCTAATGCCTTTAAATTTGCTAACAAGTTTTATTTTCTAATTGGAGTCAACTGCAACAAAAGCACTCTATTAAACAAGATGAAATCTTCTAAAATTGTTCATCAGCAAAATGGGTTAAATTGCTATTAACTCCATTCAATTTATGAATTTTATTTCAAAAATTTCCAACACATGTTGTTTAAGGTGAAAAATTGTAATTTTGTTTCTTTGTTGAATTTCAGGTTCACAAGATCATAGGATTTAGTCCTATTTTGCTTCAGGCCATCATGTCCGATCAGCTTGATATGCCAGTTAGACAAGCAGGTAAATTTCCATGACCTTTACACTGTCTTGTAGATTCTATGGAAGTCACTTGCTTTTATCTCAATCTTTTTGTCACAAGCAATGAAAAATTTCTGATATTTTAGGTGTGATTTACCTGAAAAACATGGTGACACAGTTTTGGCAAGATAGGGAGGCAGAGAAACCAGGAGATCCAGTGCCGTTTTCCATTCACGAACATGATCGTGCTGCAGTCCGTGAGCACCTCATTGAAGCCATCATTCATGCTCCAGAACCAGTCAGGTATGATACAGCTCGAAACACACCTTAAGATTTATATTGTCAGAATCAAGTAAAGTGCTTTGTAATCTCTTCCTTTGAGATTCTTAAAATTTTAATGATACTTGCATCAAGAAAGAAAGGCCTGATTACATTCAGTTCTTATTATTGTTTTATATAACTTGAACTATAGCATTGAAAGTGACAATATTCTAAGATTTGGAGCTTTCATGCATCTTGATATGCTTCAACAACTGTACCTGGATTAATTTGAATATCATTATGAGATAAAGGGGAAATATACAGAATAAAAGTTTCTTCAGTAGTACCTGAAACCTAATACACAGAGTTCAGAATAAATGTCTGTATGATGTATCATTATTAAAAGGCTGCTTTGCCCATACATAAATGTTTAAATTGTATTTTTATAGAGTCCAGCTGTGTGTTTGTATCAGTCACATCATTAAACACGACTACCCTGGCCGCTGGCCCAATGTCCCGGAGAAGATCCTGCTGTACATCCAGTCAGACAACCACTCCACCTGGATGGGAGCCCTGATGTCTCTGTACCAGATGGTCAAAGTCTACGAGTAAGTCCCATTGTCTAAGGTTGTCTTCCTGACTGTATAGATAAGCTCTGTAACCATAAAATATCATAAGGAAAGCCATTTAATAATCATGAGAAAATCCAGTTTTCTGGTCAACAATGGCTCAAGCTCTTACCATTTTGTGTAATAAGGATAGCCATTTTATAATAATGAATGAAACACTGTGATTGGTTCAAGCTCTTACCATTTTGTGTAATAAGGATAGCCATTTTATAATAATGAATGAAACACTGTGATTGTGTGGTACATGTGTTAAGTTAAAAGTACTTTTATAATTTGTTCAGGTACAAGAGACCAGATGAAAGAAAAATCCTTGATGATGCGATGGCCATCATTCTACCTGTTGTGTATCAGCGCCTGATCAGTCTCATGCCAGATGAATCCGAATACTCTGTTCTACTGCAGAAGCAGATCCTTAAAGTGTTTTATGCATTTATACAGGTACTGGTCTGGGGAGATAATGAACACATTCATGCAACTCTTACTATCTCTTCTTGATATACTGCATGTCTGTTTTCACTATCTGGTAATGTGTGAATTATTCTTGTAGAATTATCTCCCTCTAGAGGTGTTGACAAAGGAAGTTTTTACTCAATGGATGGAAGCTGTTAGACAAATTGTGGACAGACCTGTTCCAGAGGTATGAGAAAATGCTGTCATGTCCGGCCAAATTACTGTTGGGCATCATTCATTGCTAGATACGGTTCATCATGATTGTGAACTGTATGACGAACGGTGCAAGACCAAAACTCATTTTTTAACTCCCAGCTATTATGTATTAGTAGTTGGTATAAGGGAGTGAGGACATAACAAAAATAACAGAAGATGCAACCTCCAAAAATATTCTGAAGTTAACTTGTATCAACATTCTTGTCTGTCTGTTAGCTTTTCAATCAAACTACATTTAAAGCAGGTGATGTATCTTCTTTTTTTGGGGGGGGGGGATGACATTGAACCCAATAGTAGAGTATTTTGGACTTAATATTTTATGCTTATCCATAGTCAAATTATTCCTGTATCATAAGATTCAAGCTTGCAAATATAAATATTCATCATGTATACGTTAGATGGTAATTTCATGTACTCGAGCCGTACTTGTTATTGGGCAGAGAGGAGTTTAAAGTCATTTTGTACCTCAAAGGACTATGTGCGGTTTTATGCATTTTTTTCCCCCAAAATCAAAGTTTTAGAAAGAGCTTTTAAAAATAACGTGAAAGATAGTCAAAATTATATTGGAAATATAGGTGTTAAAGGTTGTCACCACAGTGACGTCATGATGTAAAAATGACATCATGAAGATTGTATTATTTTGATAAATTGATGTTTTGTAGCAAATTATGGGTGTTTTCCGATGGTTTTTCGACTCGGACACATCGAGCGCAGGCTTGCTCAAGTACCATTTTTTAGTATAATGTGTATAACTATCTGAAGAAAAACATATGTTAAAATCGCACTTGAGCAGACCTGCGCTCTATACTTCCGAATGCAAAATATAGAGCAAAAATAAGAATATTTTCATTTGTTTGCAAATTTGCGGGAATTATGTCATTTAGGAGACGTCATACATAACCAACAAATGAGCAAAGATGACTAAAATCAAGATTAAAGTTATAGGCATCCTCTATACAGTGATTTGTGAAGATTTTATTTTTATACGATACTATTTAAAAATTGGTTGAAATCGGGGGCAGATATTTGACCATACCGCACATAGTCCTTTACTGTACCGCACTATTTATTGTTAGATATGGTTGAACATGATTGTAAGCTGTATACCAAATAGTGCAAGACCAAATCTCATTTTTTAACTCCCAGCTATTATGTATTAGTAGTTGGTATAAGGGAATGTGAACATAGCGATTTCAAAGGTACTAAAATACACTTTAGCTCCTGAAAAGTAAAAAAATTACTCATGTTCATGTTTTATTTTTAGCAAACCAATCAAATTGATGTTGAGGATCGCCCAGAACTAGCATGGTGGAAGGTCAAGAAATGGGCAGTTCACATCTTGGCTAGAGTATTTGAAAGGTAATTCTTACTACTCCATTATTTGGAGAGTAATTTATTGTTCCTAATGAATGCAAATGTTTGTTGTGGGAATTCTAATTTAAGTTGAATTTTTTGTTCTTTTTACTTTAGATATGGCAGTCCAGGAAATGTCACAAAAGAGTATACTCAGTTTTCGGAATGGTATCTTAAATCTTTCTCAGGTATGAAATGATTTCCGTTTCCAGCAAGATAAAAGTTCTTGTCTGATACCCATGTACATATTGATTAACTTTTTCTACAGGTGGTATAATTCAGTTGTCTGATACCCATGTACACTGTATTTTCTACAGGTGGTATAATTCAGTTGTCTGATACCAATGTACACTGTATTTTCTACAGGCGGTATAATTCAGTTGTCTGATACCAATGTACACTGTATTTTCTACAGGTGGTATAATTCAGTTGTCTGATACCCATGTACACTGTATTTTCTACAGGAGGCATAATTCAGGTGTTGTTTAAGGTGTTGGATCAGTACAGGCAGAAAATATACATCGCTCCCAGAGTCCTCCAACAGTCTGTCAATTACCTGAATCAGGGGTGAGCACCATGCTTACACTCAATGGCAATAAAACTTGGATATGCTGTTTAAAAGAAGAATATTTTACAATATTGGTTATTAAATTTAACTTTCTAAAAACATGTTTTATTTCTATTTTCTACAGTGTTAGCCATGCATTCAGTTGGAAGTTCATGAAACCACACATGCAGGTAAGTTCCTATTAGAAATGGGTTACAATTTATGTTTAGGTCCAATTTACATGTACATATGAACTATTTTTGCACTAAATACATTTATTTTGGCAAAGTCTTTTATAGACTGCTCATTTTGTAGAAGTGCTAGATGAACTTTCTGATCATAACTCCCACTTAATCTGTTGGCTAGGTGGTTTTAAATTCAGTGTACAGTTAAAAAATAAATCATGGGTTATAGTTTCTGAATATTGTGCAGTACAGAAGGGAAAAACTTTAACTTTAACTTTGAATTATTTTCACTGTACTAAAGGCATTTATTTATTACTGTGGTGCTTTATTCAAAAAATGAATAATTTAAACTATTGCTAAGTAGTTGCAATGTTACGCTGAGTACAGATGTGGTTTCTTGCAATGACTTAGAAAGAGTGACGGATTATAGTTAGTGTACTTAAGTGACTTGGATCCTGCTTTACCAGTTACCTTCTTCTGTTCTACATTTAGGCCACCCAAAGTTAATTCTACATTTAATGTCACGTATAAATTCCAAACCTTCGAGGGAGGGCGATGAAATTAAAACAAACATTTTCTTCATACAAATGACTTTCATTTATTTACATCAGTAAAAATACAGTGAACATTCAAGCAACATGTACATGTAGGCTACATCTTTAATTATGATCATTCCTTACAATCCCAGTATCTGATAAGAGTCCATAATGTGCTCTAAGCATATCAAATTTCTACAGCTTGCAGTATTTTAGATAAATCTAACTAGAAAAATTAAAATCAAAATAGGGTTTTGTTTGTTTTTTTTAAAACACAATTTCTCGTAAACCTACGTGCGCTGGTTATGTTAAACATAAAATAAACTTTGGATTGTCTTATACAAATAGAAATGTTAACAAATGAAGACAACTACAGTGAATATATATGTACCTCTATTGTGTGTTGCAGCACTTAATCTGCTGGCAGAGTCCTGTATGGACTGCTCAGTTCGTACAAGTGCCAGAGCAACTTACTGATCATAACTCCCATTTAGTCCCTTGGCTAGGTGGTTTTAAATTCAGTATACATTTAAAAAACTTTTTATTTGACGTGCATAACTTGTATTAACATTTTAAAATGTTTAAATTGTTGCTATAATGGTTGTGAAACTTACATGCTTACATTTGTGATTTAGGGCATCATTCAAGAGGTTATCTTCCCTCTGATGTGTCACAGCGATGAAGATGAGGAACTCTGGAATACAGATCCTCAGGAATATATCAGGATCAAATATGGTAGGTGCATGTAAATGTTCACCATAGGTGCAAGTGTATTGCAATGGATGCTATGAATTTGAGATAGTTTTTAATAGAGAAAAATAGAGATAGTTTTTAAAAGAATAAAATAGAGATAGTTTTTAAAAGAAAAGATATATTAAAAGATAAAAATACAAACAAAACCCCAAAGTGGTGATTCTGATGTGTATCATATGTCTTTCAACTTGTGCAGTTTAATTGGAGTACTCAAATTTTATACTCAACACATTGTTTCAGTTAAACTTCTGTCTTTACAGATGTGTTTGAAGATTTCCTTTCACCAGTGATTGCTGCACAGACCTTGTTTTACTCGGCTGCTTCCAAGCGTAAGGAGGTGTTGCAGAAAGCCATGGGATTCTGTATGCAAGTTCTGACTCAGCCCCAGGTTGATCCCAGGCAAAAGGATGGTGCACTTCATATGATTGGAGCTGTAGCTGAAGTCATATTGAAGGTTTGTGCAATGTGATTTTGATATAAGTATCCTGTATACTGGTCAAGGCTAGATTATATGATGGTGGAAGATGATGGAGGATTTTGAAAACTAGTCGATGATGAGAACAATGACTGATGCTGATGATTATATCATGTCAAACACTCTAATTTTTTACTGAGCAAGTTTTCAAGATCAAATGTTATGTTTAACCTGTTGTGTTCACTTGCATGTAAACAAATACAATTGTACTGCTCATGTAATGGCAATTATAGGGTAACCAGTCCTATTTATTGGGTCCCAGAAAGTCAAGACCTCACTTGGTAAACTTTAAGTTTTTATGTTGCACAGGTGTGCAATTCAATTCTTTGGATGTATTTCTATTACAGTTTCTGATGTGTTCATTGTTTTGTTATTTGTTGGCTTCATTCTTTTTGCCTTTGTTGTAGTTTGTTGAATATTTTTAAAGATTTGTTTAATACAGTTCTTGCACAACTGTACAGGCTAATTTGATTTTTAGATCCTATGACAAGTAACAATAAAATGCTTTGAAGATATTGATTTTAGAGGAAGCCATTCATTGGCTACAACACTAAAGCATTCATTCATTTTTAAACAGTCTGTTAGAATTGCTTTGTAGAGAAAGATATACAAAGACCAGGCAGAAATGCTGTTGGCAACACATGTTTTCCCAGAATTCAGCAGTGAACATGGTTTCTTGAGAGCTAGGGTAAGCATGCATTCCTAAATTATTTTAAAAAGTCCATTTAACTTCCTTTGAGTGAACCAATTCAACATGAAAGGAGCTTCTGTAATGGTTTTCTTATTTTCTGTTCCAGGCTGCATGGGTGTTAAAACATTTCTGTGAACTGAAATTTAAGAATGAACAAAATTTGAAAACCTCCTTAGAAATGGTGCGACAGTGTCTTTGTTCGGATAAAGAGCTTCCGGTCCGAGTGGAAGCTGCTGTGGCCCTGCAGGTTCTCTTGGTAGAACAAGAAAAAGGTAAACAGCAGCGAGACCCAGCATTTTGTTCGTTGGTTTGTTAAATTAAGTGGTCATTCATACAGATACTGTTTTATTCTCTGTCCCAAGATATTTTTGCCGCACATTTCTTCAATTGTTTTATGTTTATAAATACTTTTGGTTCAAACGATGTTCATTCAATAGTATGAAAAAATTCCAAGATTGCCCCTTTGAAACATTTCCTATAGCTTGTCAGGTTTCAATACACAGATAAAAATAAAAAGTTTATGGGGATTTTGCAATGCGTCAGCCATGGAATAGCCCGAATGTTAACGTTGAAAAATTGTGTGAGGTACTCCGAGTGACTTCCAAACGGAGAAAAGATGTAAACATTCCCCATTATAAATCTCCATAAGAAATTGGTTTTCATTTGAAAAACGATAGTGTGTCAGTGAAGATATCTGGGAAATTTTCTCTTTTATCAATTTCAATTGCTTTTCTCCCACAGGTATGTGTATTTTTCTCAAAAATCGTCAAAATGTGAAGCATAAATATTTTGGGACAGACTATATAGTTGACTCTATGTAAATTTATTTGGCAATGAAAGAAATTATCTCGACTTAAAACTTGTGCAGTACTGATGTATGTTTCAATAATGATTTGGTTTTATCTTATAGCCAAAGACTACATCCAGCCATTTGTAAAACCCATTTGTTTAGGTAAGTTGTCAAGATTATGTAAAAAGTACACATGTTTTTAAGCCCTTTAATAATAACACATGTACCTGTACATTGATTTGTAATGTCTATGTACAATATCACTCTTTGATGTTACATTTTATTTCTAAGACCTGGGTAAATGCACAAAATTAAATTTGTTTTTCTTAATTCTGTAGAATTATTGAAAGTCATTCGAGAGACGGAAAATGATGACCTGACCAGTGTGATGCAAAGAATTGTGATAACCTTTGACGCAGAAGTGACCCCATTGGCTGTGGAAATGATGACTCATCTGGTCAGTCATTGAAAATGGACTGTTGACTCCTTAACACATGCATATAATTGCAGATTAATCATTTTATGCTCTGTCAAAAACTTAACACCTAGTATTACCAAAGACCTGACAATAAGATACAGCAATGTTAATGTTATGGTTAATAATGATTGCAGGCTCAGACATTTGCTCAAGTGATAGAGGCAGATATGGACAGTTCAGAGGAAAAAGCCATTACTGCACTTGGTATCTTAAATACCATGGAAACCATTCTCAATGTTATGGAGAATCAAAAAGAGGCAAGTATGGTAGAAACATGAACTAATCTCTAGACTTGATTTAGACAGGGAGGTAGACAGAAGACATTAAATGTGAAGTGGTATTGTTAAACTAAAGTCAGTGTAATAAAGGTAGTTATATGGTTTTTTTTTTTTTCTCTGCAGATTTTAACTCAGTTAGAGGGTATTGTGTTAAATGTTATTGGAGTCATTCTACAAAAGAATATAATGGGTAAGAAAATTTTTATGTTACGTTTCCTTAGAATGTTTGCTGAAATAATTAATATAAAGCAGAATTAAGACATGAAGAAATGATTTTCAGTTTAATCAGCTGCTCTTAATGATTATATGTAGTTGAAAATGTAATTGTAATTCACAAGTCTTCATAGTGTTAAAGCTGCTTGGTCCGATTTTATATCAAATTTTATGCACGCTTTTAAACAATGGCTATGCTTAGTATATGTATAATAATAGACATTGTAGTAGTTTTACCCATCAATTATGCCAAATTTCAATGAAGAAAAATGCGTACAAAATTTGCTAACAAAACAAACGACATTAGAAGGTACTGCGTTATTTCGCCTCATGTTAAATTTCACCCATGACGACGAGACGGGTATGGTTGTATTACGATTTTGACATCGCTTTAAATAAAGGTCGAAATGATCAGACAAATTACAAATAACATGTGTACGTTTTGTTTTCCAAAGTCTGTTTTCTTTACAATCGATGCATAGCATGCGGGTTGAATAACCCCAATCATTCGGGAGATGAAAGTGGTTTCCTTTTCTAAACATTCCCGTGATGCATTTTGGTTTGGTTTTTCGTTTGCCCAAAGAGAAATTATTTTAGATTACTTTGAATATTTCTAACTTTGAAAGGAGACTGATTCTACTGGTGTAAATAGGAGAAAGTCCATAACTTTCTAAGATAAATGATTTGTATGGACAAAATTTTGATACTGTAATTACAAAAAAATCGGACCAAGCAGCTTTAAAAGTACAAAATTTGCTGTTTTAATTACTTCTCTGGAGATTTTAAGTGAGTTTTAAGTATGATTTTCAGACTTGTGGTGTTTAAATGAAGTGTTTGCTTTGTAGACTTCTATGAGGAGGTCCTGTCCCTGATCTACAGCCTGACAAGTGCCCAGGTGTCCCACCACATGTGGCAGGTGTTTGGTATGCTGTACGAGATGTTCCAGAAAGATGGCATCGATTACTTTACAGGTGAGAAGATACAGTATAAAGCTCTTCTAGCAGCTAGGCTGAGAAAAATACAGTTTAAACCTCTGCTAGCTGCTAGGCTGAGAAAAATACAGTATAAAGCTCTGCTAGCTGCTAGGCTGAGAAAATACAGTATAAAGCTCTGCTAGCTGATAGGCTGAGACCTTTAGTTGGACTGATAAATGATGGAAACTTGCATCTGATCACAGTGATGTCATTTTGTCAGACACTCTAATTTTTTTCTGAGTCAGTCCAACTTTAAAATTGTTAAGTGCTTGGTTACTTCAACATGTATGTATCATTTTCATGTAAAATATTAATGGCTTGGGATAATGCCATGTGGTATTTACAAATTGCTTCTCTATTTAGACATGATGCCAGCTCTTCATAACTACATCACTGTGGACACGCCAGCTTTCCTGTCCAACCCTGAACACATACAAGTCATATACAACATGTGTAAACAAGTAAGTAGCATGTAGTGCTCAGGTAAAAAAAATAATGATTACAACTTCTAAGCATCAACATGTAAAGTGAAAGAAATTGAGTGATAAAATGAATATATTTCAGGTAGTCTGGATAGTATATGCATGTTATATTTTTTGTTTTATGACCTTTTGTACTTTGTTTATTCCTTGACATTGAGCTTGGCTTGTGTTTTTCAGGTAATGTCAGCAGAAATTGGAGAAGATGCAGAATGCCATGCTGCCAAATTGTTGGAAGTCATCTTGCTTCAGTGCCCTGGGCAAGTGGATCATGTAAGCTAGGTTTCAATTGACTGCATTCCAGTTATACTTTAAGTACAGTACACTGTACATGTATGTGTGTACACAAACATTTACAGCTGTGACTGTACGTGATGATATCTGTTTTGTAGGTTGTGCCATTGTTTGTAGAATTAGTGTTACAGAGACTAACAAGGGAGGTTTTGACTTCAGAGTTACGGACAATGTGCTTACAAGTTGTGATTGCTGCTCTGTATTATAACCCTCCATTATTACTGGACACGTTATCAAAGTTACAAATAGACAATATCACAGGATCTATATTAGAACAATTCTTAAAACAGTGGCTTCATGACGTGGACTGCTTCCTTGGGTAAGTGTGTTCCTTGGCTCTTTGGAAACAATTTGTGATTATGAATATTGATAGCGATTGAAATGTTGTTTTACTTGGTGTAACAGTGTGAATTGTAAAAACAAAGTACTACAACAATAGGGAGGAAGTTGAATGATGATGAACAACAACTGATCAAGATGATCTCACTATGTTAATCACTCTAATTTTTTTCTCTGACAACTTCCTACATAATCATACCTGTTCCCTTTGATGATTGGAATAGATAAGCAGGCCTGACCATTTACAGTACAATGATTAATGCCCCCACTCCCCTCTTCCCCCCAAAAATTATTATAGTATAATGCAGAATCAATTCTGTTGTAGGTTGCACGACAGGAAAATGTGTGTTTTAGGTTTATGTTCATTGATTAACATGGCTGGAGTCAGACCCACGGAAGTGACCAATGTGGGTCCTCAAATCATGCCTGCCTCTCTGGTTCTGTTCCAGGGCTTGAAAAGAGCTTATGCAAGTAAGTCTCCAAGCATTTCTATTTGATCATTGTCTGATTTAAACTTTATGAGATATAGATGCCTTAAAATATGGAAACCATTCCAGTACACATATTTACAATGTAAATTTGAACAGGTAAAGCTCAAGAGGAGAATGAGGACAGCGATGATGATGAAGATGATGATGAAGATGAAGTCAATGGTGAGGACATTCAAAATGAATTGTATGGCAAACAAAACAGTTTTCTTTCATGTTGAGTGTATGTTATCTCTATCCATCCATGCAATGTTTCAGAGGAACTTGCCAGCTCAGAAGACGAAATTGATGAAGAGGGGGCCCAGTACATAGAGAAATTAGAAAAAGCAGTAAGTAGCAGTTAGAAACACAATATATATTTATACTGTATGTTGGGGAATACATGCCATTAAGTGCATATACAGTGTTTTTTGCATGATAAGAAGATTTTATTGAACTACATTCTGGAGTAACAAAAGTTATCTTGATGTTAAACTGGATTGCAGGCTAACAATGAAGATGATGACAGTGATGGTGAATACACAGACGATGGGACAGAGGAGACTGCTCTGGAGAGCTACCAGACTCCACTGGATGAGGAAACCTGTCCTGTGGATGAGTACATGATCTTCAAAACTGTCTTACAAAGTAAGCATATACATGTACAACAGAGTCAAATGCTTGTATGCGTCAAATCTTTTATCATTCTTTTACTGACCTGGTTTTGTTGTATTTCAGACCTGCAGGCCAACGATCCTAACTGGTACAACTCATTGATCAGTCAGTTGACTGAGGAACAAAGGAAGGAGGTGGAGGAAGTCTTCAAGCTGGCCGAGCAGAGGAGAGCTGCAGCAGGTCAGTGTCACTGTGCTTGTACACCCGTAAGATAATTACAGACCAAAGTTTACAACCAAATTCAGGGGCAGTACATGTATATTGGAATGTTTACTGTTTATTACTGTGATTTGAAGAGGGACATTTTTTCAGGGACACAGATCTGCTCTCAGATTGTTCTTGTTTATTTAAAAGAATAAATTAAATGGAGAAAAAAAATATCTTTGATTAACATAAGAACCAGGAATCTCCCTTTAATAAGCATGACCATTCATTTAAAAAAAAGATATCTAAATATTTGGAATACAGTGCTTAGGTATAGAGTTTAATGTACACTATATCCACCGTATTATCTGTGTAATGTACGTATATTTGTTTTATTTTAAAGAATCACGGAAGATAGAGGAGAGAGGAGGATATGTATTCCAGCAGACTAGTGTGCCATCAAGTTTCAATTTTGGATCTTAACCTTGGTTTCATTACAACATAATTCCTGTTACATATCCCTCAGTATGTGATGATGAATTTTTAGCCGATGTCACCAGTCGTGTTTTCTGTATCTCTCAGACAGGAAAAAGCTTGGTTTTTTCAGGAATTGTGTCTGTAGATGAATACTACCAAAGTATCTTTACCATGCCAGTTTTAAACTTCCTTGCATGTAGTTTTGACTCAGAATTTTTGTTCCTTACAAAGCTTAGTGTGAATTGCATTCATGTGAACTTCAGTTTTAAACTGAGAAAAACGGGTTGTTTTCTTTGCTTGTGCATAGACTTGGCTATATAAAGTGCTACAGTGTTTTTCCTTCCCAATTAGTGCTAAATTAATTATGCATAAAGTATCTGTTCATCAGAAGTAAAACCAAATGGAGGATGAAACTTTTGTCAAAACCTTACCACTATTTTGTTGGAGAAACATGTGACTCTGTGCTATTCTATAATTATATTGTACATATAGCATATTGAAAAAAACATGAAGTAAGAGGAAGCAGAATTTCAGTATATTCTATGGAACTGTAAAGAGACCATTGAGATTTATGCTAAAGATATAAAAAGCATCATTGAATGGAAATGTGTTATATTGTACAGTTTATAAATAATTTATTAGTAAACGAAATGTGAACAATTTATATAAAAACCATGTCAGGAAAGGATTTTGATGGAGATTCATGTTATGCCATTTCAATGTGTTGTTCTTTGATGCTTTGTATCATCTTTGTGTTATGTTATTTATTATTTCCATTATTTTGTTTTAGCATTCCAAATGTTTTCAAATACTGGAGGCTAACACAAACTCCTGAAATATTGGACTAAGTCATACATGTAACATGATCATTCTTAGGGAAATTTACCATGTTTTGAGCAAAGCTACATTTTGATTAAAGAAGTAAAGTGAAATAAATGGATAATAATAAATTCAGTATTTTTATGAACTAATGAAAAACAGTAGCAAATGTAAACTTGTAACTTGTGTACATTGCATTCAGTAGTTGTCTATAGTTTCATTTTCTCAGTATTTTTGCATCAGTGTTGTTGGAAGGATATTTATTGTAAACAATTTTAAAATATAAGTTCAAAGTACCAGTATGTTGCAATTAATTGCAGTCTTGTGTGAAAATCTATTTGAAGAAACAAAAACGCTCTGAAATTGTCACCATGATTTTCTCAGTATTTTTTACTTTTGTGAATGCTCTTTGGCAGTACAATTGTGATTGAAAATAATAGCCCACATTGGAAAATTAAGTCATTTTATATGTATATCAAAGGCAGAATGTGTTGGTCTATCGTAAACAAACTTCCTACAGCACTGGTGAAGCTGAAAGTGCAATATATGTGTATATGTTTGTGATGGGCCATTTGCTTACTCAAAAACTAACGAAGTATAATCTGTTTAGACTTCTAGTACATTCTAGTCCAAAGACAATTTATATATGTATGTATATAAAATGAAAAAAGATAAAACATGCTGTTTAAAAACTGCTGTCATTTTAATAATACATTAAAGTTTGTGTTTAAGGGAGTTGTAAGTCTTGTCGAAAGAGTTGAGCTCAAACCTTTTGTTTCATTTGTGTATCCTTGAATATCTTGTTAATTATGTTACATTATTAGAGGAGCATAATGTTGGAGATGACTGAATCTGAATTTGCAAATGGGGTAAAATATATCAATTTGTGGATATCTTCTTGATACAAGAAATGGCTCCTCTTCGACAAACAACTGCTACTTCCACCAAATGAAATCCAGTTTTTAATGGGTTATTGCGACTTATTAATTAAACCAGACCTTATCAGAAGTTAAAAATTTTTCACATGCACATTACCATAGATGCCAAATGGCTTCTGTAACTTTTTCAGTTTGTTTTATAGTTTCATCTTTTTTTTTCAAATGATTTGTTTGCAAGTTTCAAGAATTTTGCTTAAGTATAGTGTGAACTTGTTTAATTGTTTATCTGTCATTTGGCAATCTAAAGAATGTACACATATTAGATTAAACTTGATAATTTTTATCTTGAAATATTTTATATTTTGCATTGCTAATTTATTGAAGGTCCAATGTTTTTAGATTTCAGAAAACAAAATTTATCATCATGATGTTTATACACAAAATACATGTTCAATAAATCTTAAATTTTGCTGTTATTGGATTAGTTATTCATCTTACTATTCAGTTACATGTTGTATTAATGCATCATCCTGTCTTTTTTAAAGAATAACAAGTTTGTCCACAAGATCTGAATAAACTCATAATAATTCATGTTGCTACGGGTACATGAATCGAACCAATCAAACACATCAAAGAGGCTACTAAAGATTTAGTAGATAGAACGAATGATTATTGCTTTGGCACAATATTTTGACTTGTAAAACTTGCATATATTGTGCCATTGAACTGCCTGTTCTACAGGAGTACTTGTTACACAACATATTAAAGGAACATGAGAAGTTCAAACTAGGTACAGGGACAGCTTTTAAACATCAGAAAATGGAAGGCTCTTGGGGTCAAAATGGCATCATGAAGCCACCTCTGTGATTCAATTAAATAGTTAAATAAACTATGCAAGTTTGAATTTAATAGTACATGTACTTATGAACTATTATTTACATAAACATCTGACCTGCTCCAAAAACTTCCTAATGCATCCAAAACCCATGGCTCAGATTCAGCATCTAAGCCTTTGGAGTGCATCGGTATCGCAAGATGCATCATCTATCCAATTTTGGTAAAAGTTGAACCAATAATAACTAGGATTTGTCTTTCAAAGGGTACCTGCTCAAAAAACTTCGACCAGCTCCAAAAACCTTAATCTCATCCAGCATCTAAAACCTGTGACTCGGAGTCAGTTTTCAAGCCTGTCAAGTGCATAAGTATCACGAGAAGCACCATCAATGCAAGTTTAGTGAAGACTGGTCCAATAATATCTTAGATATGGCTAACAATGGGCACCTGCTCTAAAACTTTAATCTGCCTCAAAAACTTAAACTTCCCTCAGCATCAAAAATTCATGCCCCAGATTCAGCATCAAAGTCTTTTAAGTCCATAGGTAGGTCCAGATGCACAATCTATGCAAGTTTGGAGAAGATAGGACAGTACTAATATTAGACACAGGACCTAGGCCTGCTTAAAAAACTTAAACCAGATCCACCCTTACGCCAAAGGTATATACCATAAGCTAACCACCAACTTTGTCTCAGTGAGCTAAAAACTCTGAGGGTTTGAGAAATCAATACCGAGACAAGCTTCTTAATGATTATTGTTATTAAAAGGAGTGAAAAATGTTATAAAAAGTTTGTCATAACAAAGTTAAATTTTTCATCTTTCATCATATTTTTACATTATCCTACTTGGATATTTACTTCTTTATCATTTCATTTTGGAAGATGTTCTCCAGGACTTTCTTTAAAACAATGTTAAGTGTTGAGAACTTTCAGAAAGTTTGTAAATATGACCCAGGATGGGTAGAAGAAAGGAGGTCCAATTTAGGGGTCCTTTTGAAAAGAATTCCTCCTATAATTCAAAGGCTTTTCAAAATTTGATGAGAATGAAGACATGAAAAAAAAATACCAATGCATTTAGTATTTGTTTACTTTTTGTATTTTATTTTATTTGATATGATAAAGCTTGTTGGCTCCTTTGTTTACACATTGGTGCAAGTTAGTGATGGGGGCCCATGGACCTCTCATTATAATTGATTAATGACATGAACTGCCTCTTTCATTAAAATTGTTTTAATAGTCATCATCGTCACTACTACAGTCTTCTGATGGTTTGTTAAATCCGAACACAGTTTTATTGGCTGCTCTAACCTCTGGTACCTCTATCACTCCTAAAATACAAAAAAATACAGTAAAAATAAGGGGGCGGTGGTAAAATATCAACTATGTTAAAAAAGTTTAAGTAATTTAGTATAGCATTGAATGATTTATTTTTGACGTCGTGGTGTCAATAACTGCCGTCAGGTGAGCAGACAAATTGAATAACGCGCGTTAGCGCCTTATGATAATTTGTCTGCTCACCTGACGGCAGTTATTGACACCACGACGTCAAAAATATATCATTTAATGCTTATATTTACATTCCCTTACTGAAGAAATCAATTGTTTACTTAAATAAATCGATTTAATGTGCAGATCACGGAGGGAGTGAATAAGTAACAGCAAGAACAGCTGTTTTGTAAATCCGGTTTAAACTGGTTTTCACATAGACTGTTGAGATGAGATCGACGAGCATGAAAATATAATCCATGATAAATAACTCTTGAAATGTTGCTTTTAACAATAAAGTCAACTTTTTGTTGAATAATTATAAAACATGGTGTTTTGACATCATTCATGAAATGCATTTTTTAACTGATAACATTGAAATCACTGTTTGAGAACTACTCAGGTAAATTACTCGTAAATTCATACCCAGTGAATAGGTGTTGCATTTAGAGGCATTTAAACATCACGGAATTTAATGGAAAAACACAGTAGAATGTAAATATAAGGAAATGAAACATTTGAAACAAGAATAGAATTCCTGGGTCCCCCGCCGGTGAAGCAGTATACTAGTATCGAGTCTATCGACCAAGGCTGATTTTCAAAACTTGACCAAGGTATTAGTGGTATAAACATTTGGTATAAATTTAATGAAAATCCGTCAAAATTTGTAGGCATGAGAGCGCTTACAAGGTCAATTTTTGGATAAAACGGAGTCATTATTGTGGTCAAAGTCCCATAACTCAAACAAAAAGTATCGACCAATGCTGATTTTCGAACTTGACCAAGGTATTAGTGGTATAAACATTTGGTATAAATTTAATGAAAATCCGTCAAAGTTTGTAGGCATGAGAGCGCTTACAAGGTCAATTTTTGGATAAAACGGAGTCATTATTGTGGTCAAAGTCCCATAACTCCAACAAAAAGTATCGACTAATGCTGATTTTCGAACTTGACCAAGGTATTAGTGGTATAAACATTTGGTATAAATTTAATGAAAATCCGTCAAAATTTGTAGGCATGAGAGCGCTTACAAGGTCAATTTTTGGATAAAACGGAGTCATTATTGTGGTCATAGTCCCATAACTCCAACAAAAAGTATCGACCAATGCTGATTTTCGAACTTGACCAAGGTATTAGTAATATAAACATTTGGTATAAATTTAATGAAAATCCGTCAAAATTTGTAGGCATGAGAGCGCTTACAAAAAAGTGTGACGGACGGACGCATGGACCCATGGACACACAGACCCACGGACCTACGGACGGACGCCCGGCGTTTCTATGTCCCCGCACCGCGTTGCGGCGGGGGACAAAAAAAATTATTCAAAATAATATACTATACCTGATTTTCCTAAGCGTTTTTCTAAAACTGAGGTAGGAAAGCTGTCTGTATTTCCTAGTTCTTCAAAACCAGTTACCCTAAAATATAACATAAGTAATAAAAGATTACAGAGTTCACAGAGATAAGGCATTATCTTGATCATATTTAAAAGAAAATCAGGTATTAATCTTTACTACCATATTGTACATGAGTGGTTTGACACAATATTATAATTATATGAATTACTGAATATCAACATTCACATCTATCAAGAAAGTTTGAGTGAGGTAGGACAAGGTTTTCTTCGCATCCTTTTAAATGGAGATAAGCCTCTGTATTTGAAGCTAGCTTTATGTTTCAAATTTAAATTAAAGTTTCATGAACCCCAAAATATGGTCAGGACAGTACATTTTCCAACATTAAAACCTGCATTTAACTACTAAAAAACTTACAATCGCTCCAGCATCAAGATAGTCAAGATCAAGTTCTGTATATGAAGCTACCTCTACTTACACATCCATAATTATATTAACTGTTTAAGTCTGACTAAGTATGAACAGAATTTACTTCATTTTGTAACCAGCACCAAAACATTTACACAATCTGAGTTGTTCTAAAATCTATAGCTATGGCCATCAAAGGGCACCTGCTCCAAATAAGTTAATTACCTGCTTCAAAAACCTTAACCTCCTCCAGCATCCAAAACCAATGGCTCAGATTCAGCATTCAGTCTGTCAAGTGCATAAGTATCATACAATGCACCATCCATACAAGTTTGGTGAAGGTAGGACAAGCAATAACTAAGATACAGGACCTGCTCAAAAAACTTTAAAAAGGTCCACATGCTGATACCTGTACTGCCTTCTTCTCGGTGAGCTTAAAACGATGATGATTAAAATACTATGTTTCATCACAAATGTAATTCAGATGTTGGTTTCACTTTTGGTACAGTGTAGTAAGTAAGAGAAGTGAGGCACCCAAGGGATTTCTGACAGTGGTCAAAGCCTATTGCCCAACTTTATAAAAAGCATTACCTGTCTACAACTACTCCATTCTTGAAACACAGCACTGCTGGTAAAACACGAATCTTGAGCTTCTCCACAAAGTACTTGGCTTTGTCAACATTGATCTTGGCAAACTTGGTTTCAAAATATTTTTTTGTCAAAGCCTGTAAAAGTATATAATCAATATTTGAATATTTGGATATACCGTACGATTTGCATTCTAGTACACAAAACAAAGGAAATTTCTAGAGCTATTTTCACACAGACATGTATATATATGTACTTGTACATAGTGTCCTCAATACTTTATGATTCCCATGAATATAAATGAAATCACAGTAAATCTTGGTATGAAATAAAAGTTAATCGCGAGTGGTACTTTGATTACCCGGTAATGTGTGCATTAGTTTTATTCACTGAAAATCATACGTGAAAAACTGGACACTTTTAAGGACATTGTTGAATCATTACCTCCAAGTGCGTATCCATAATTGCACATCTCCTAAAATCTTCATGAAAAAAGTGTATAACACATCTGTCTTCTTGTGTCGTTAAATCTAGAAATCCCTTTTCTACTGGAATCTCTCTGAAAGAAAAAGAAAGACTTAAGTAGGTATACAGTTTAATTACCATTACTCACCTGGCGTGATAAGTTTTTATGAACACAATTACTGTTTTACATGGAAAATACTCTAAACATATTTTACATTTTGCAGATAGATGATCTGGCAGAGATGATTTAATTGACAAGCAAACAAAGATTAGATTGATTTGAAAGTGGATGTTGTGTTTCCTCTTGAATGCTTAATATATATCAAATGTACTACTTTCGTTGTAACATTGAGCAACAGTAATCTATAAAAAGTAAAGAAATTAATTATTGATAAACAAGATGAAACCATGTTTAACTATTAAACAACTATTAAACATTTATACATAGTTTATAGATTTGTTTTTGAAAAAAAAAAAATTTAAATGCGTTTTGAAACATTAAAAAAAATACCAAAAATGGAAGCTTGATAATTTCCAGAAAAGATTCTAATTTATGAAAATCTGTCAATTTAAAGCTTCAAACTTCTTTGTAACAGGAAAACTCATGTGAATATTTTTGAATTGAGAGCTACATGTACAACTTTGCAAACTAACTTTAATGAGACAATCTAATAACTACTCAAAATCCATTTGGCAGTCATAACTAAATGAACTACATTTCAATACCACCAATAAGTATAGGTAAGCAAACAACTTTACATAGATATCTCTCTGTTTTGATAAACTGCAAATTGTTGCATTATAGAAGAATTATACATACGTGTATAGGCCATGTTGCTTTTCTTTCATGAGTCGAAGGTCTTCTGATTGTTTCTTTAAAGCTTCCAGTCTCGCTTCACGAATATGTGCTGGTATTTCCTCTTTTTCCAATTCATCAATGAGTTCCTATTGTAAGATTTAATTGAACATGTTGAATGATTTAGATCTGTCAATGATGTAAACATGTTTTAAAAATGGATGGATTGATAAATCATTTCATAGTATCATGTCTTTGCAACCCAAACATGTTTTAAGTGAGTGTACACTCATCAACAGAGGCTGATAAAGCTAGCATATTTTAATGTTACTGTAGATATACTGTCTAACAAGTGGTTCCTAACAAATATCTGTATATAATTCCTATATCATCTTGTTTTGGGAATAGATATCTAAATATGTATGATTGATCTGCATCAGTAAAGCAAAACATCAACAATATATTTCATGATTTGTCCAGACCTGTTTCATCTTGTTGATTTAATACAACGGAAATATTTTATAAAGAATTATCAATTATTTAGGACAATATGTCAAAGATGACAAATCATAATATCAAAGAATCATTCAATTCTGAGTATGTGAATTTGATATTCTTATATAAATCTAAATATTTAGATTACAGCAATACAAGATTATTATCACAATATTCGATAAATTCTTTGTCATGGAAATAAACATCATTGTATAGATTAGTATTACAATTTCTATATCACCCACACAAATTACAGAAAACATTAACATTGGAATATTTCATATCATTACACATAAATTTTTTTTACTTACTTCCTCGGCAAGTGTGCCATCATCTAAAATTTCATTTGCACGCTCTGTTGTTGTGGTCGCCATTTTCAAACAATTATTTCTGTCTGCTAATTTGTACTTCAAATTAGTCGGCATTCTCCAATCATGCTTAGGATACTAAATGGTGTATTGTGATATAAGTGTATTAATTGGTTTTCAATTTAAAAAAAATGAGCTTTGACATTCTTCAGCGTACGGGTATCTAATTCTAAGAATAGTGTAAACTGACGCATAATATAAAACTTGGAACGACTTAATTACTGTAGCAGGTGACTTTCACTTTCGATATATTTTAGAATGAGGTTTATAATTATTGCATCAAGATTGTTTAATAATACTAATTCATTTGCATTTAAAGTAAAACAGATTCATAAGATAATGAATTCTGGTTATGAAAAAGATCTTGTTACTGCATTACGTGATGTTGTGAATGGGACGAATTGGTATTGTGCTGGACCAGTCTCCAAATTGAAAAAATACACGTGTAACAGGTAACAAATTAGTCATTTGTATGTATTAATCATATCATTCTTTACACCCTGTGATGCTTAGCAGCAACACATATTCTGCACTCTTGCCTATCCTGGGCCAGCCTGGTCAATGATCCCCAGGCATGGTACATGGTTTTCATCTCATTTTCAATCGTTCTTGCTTCTCCATGATGTTCTTGGCATCTCTCTCTTTCTCTTGCCTTTTTGGGTCAAGTGCATTGCTAATCTATTTGTTGACTTGATATATTTTTGATAGCCCATGCTCTATATATCTCCATTGGCATTTTGTAATGATGGAATCCATGTCCTCTTTATATGACATCTGCCTAGCAGCTAGGTCCTCATTGGAAATCTTCTTGTGCCAGAATGTTCATGTCTGTCCTAGCTCTTTCAATCATCCAACTCTTTCCCTCTTGTATACATGTATGTTTATTGAATGTTTTATGTGTACATTGGATGTTGTATGTACAGTCTTCATGTTGCCCCTTGAGGGCCCTTAATTGGTTAATAAAGAAATTGAACTTGAATTGAAATTGTTCAGAGCATTTGCCAGAGACATGTGGTGTGAAAAAATCATAATTTGCTGAGATAAGTCTCAGTCATTCCCCAGCATTCAGATCCAAATACGAGAGTTGATACAACACACCTATGGTACAGCTTCAGCTTGGTGCCTGTACTGGGCAAACCTCCAGATGTTGTTCATTTCTTTAAATACACTCCTGGTCTTGCCCAGTCTGCTGTAAATGTCCTTTGTGCGGCCTTCTGGTCATGGCGTGCAAGCTTCTTGACTCTCCTGTGATCCTCAATATATACCTTCTCTTGTCTCTCATGCAGTCATGGGGACTTCGTCTGCAGCATCTTTATTAATTTCCCTTCTCTCTTCAATTAGCATAGAGAGTTTCCTCCTGTCAAGTACTGTATATCAGATTTTTTCTGCGTCATGTTTTTTCCGCGAATCAGAACCTAGAACAGTATATAAAATTTATGCGAAGCAAATTTTCTCTATTTCAAAGTCAAAGTGTAAATATAATTCACGATTGTTTAAACCTTTGAAGTAAGTGGAAAAAAGTATCTAAATTGTCACTTTTAATAATGAATTTAACACGATTTCCTTAATATGAAATATTTACCAATAATTATTTTCAGAGACGCAACCATTCATAGATCAATAAATCATATACTGTTACATATACCAGTAGCTCATGATCAGGTATAATTAGACATTAGTTTATACAAGGAAGTGACCATTTTGATAGCCTGTCAATGGATTATTAAATAAACAATGAGGCTTATACATACCTGTTATCTGGCGCATGTCCTCCGATTCTGCAATTTCTACCACTAACTAAACAAACTGAACACAGATAACCATAATTTAACTTACCTGTGTACTTTATAAGGATAGAGAGAACGCTATTATAAGATCAAAACTTTGTACACCTCAGCCTTGGCTTGCAGCAAAGGGCCAGATACAGGCAAGTTTCTATCTCGGGCAGATTTGAACCACTGCAATGTGGCCTCCTCTGTGTCTTGATAGGTGGCAGTATGCATTTTTTTGCGCTGAGGGCCGACGGCACGCTTTTCATAAGAATCTTCAATCTGGTCTGCATTTTTCAGCCAAGTTGAGAGGGTGTTGGGTGGGATCTCGTATTTCTTTGCGATAGATGCCTTTGACTCTATACCTTTTTGACTTTTGACACCGCCTGGAATTTTGTTTCAATGGTATGAACTTTAAGTTTTCTTTTAACACCACTGCCCGATAATCTAACTATCCCCCCTGGATTGAGACTGGGTCCTTCATTAGATTGCTTATTAGACATGATGTGTACTGAAGATTGATTTTCTGGTACAGATTAATATACCCCAAAAAGTATTTAATTAAATAATTTCTTGATTTCTATTTCACTTTGATGTGTTTAATGTGTTGTGTGTTTACTTTGATTCGTAGTAATGGGCGTACAAGCGTTTATCATTTTGATAATTTCTTTACAAGGTAATAATCATCCCAAGCTTTGTTTAATTATCGTGTCATCCGATGTCACAATATGAGCATCGACGATAACCTGGCTTGTGTAATTACAGAAAGGGTTTCATTAAGGTGTGAAAATCACAGGTGACCTCAGTAATAGCACGTGCTGTACTAACGGGTCTGTTCAATAGAGCGGAAAATCGACATAACGGACCGACAGTGTCCTGAAGGTGTGAAATTATTGAGGCGGCTAATTGACTTGACTTCGAGATAACGCATGTTTTTGACTGACTGGGGCCGTAAATTTAGTTCGAGATAGGCGGGGTATTACAGATTTCCGTGTTTGACATACCGTGGATTTTTTAAAATCTTTTATATAGTAAAAATGGACGGGACCGCAGACATACCTCGAGATATCTGTGGTATTCAAGATATCGGTATTCGAGATACCGAAGTTTAACTGTATCAAATTTACGCTGATTTATTTTCCGTGATTCGGAAATCGTCACAAACAAAGTGGAAATTGGATACATGCGGAAAAAACCTGATATATGGTATTTTTTTATGTTCCTCTTCTGATGGCCTAACTTCTTCTTACTGCTTCCAGTGTACAGTTTTGGCCAGTTTGATATATCTTGCAAGATTAAGAATTGGTTACATATAATGAAGACAGCTTTCACAGTATTATCTCTCAGATGCTGAGTGTCAAATTGCACTTGAATGTTAGGCCTGGCATTCGCTTTTATTCAGTTTGATCTTGATATACGCTTTAATCAGGCTATGGTTGCTGCCCACATCTGCACTCCGCTTGACCTTAACGTCTGGTAGGAAGCATCTCCACTTACCATCAAATGGTCAATCTGTTCCTCTTCCTTCCATCTGCCAAGTTCCAGATCGGCATGTGGATATTACAGGTTATTCATGGCATTGTTTCTAACCCTAACTCTATTATTTCCCATGACACGATTATATTACATTTTGTCATTTCCTACCTTGGCATTGAGGTTCCCTGTGATGACAAGGAGGTTGTGCCATAGGGCCTTCCTGCCTCTGTCTATGGACAATATAGTCATAAAGAAATATTTATGTTAAGGATTATGATGATTTAGAAATGATTTGTCTGTGTCTTGTATAACAATGCATTTTACATTTTTTAGTATAATACGTACATAGTGGAGGTCTTGATTTGGAAATGGTAATATGTTTTGCAAAGATATGGGTATTTATGAGAGAAAAGATGTTCTGTCCTCTTTTTTTTTTAAAAGAGAAAAGACTAGAATTATATGTTTGCCTGGTTTACTAAATGGATTGCAAAAATTTGGAAACAGTACACAATTTTAATTTACTATCACCAGGTTTTATGCTGATGATGGAGAAGACATTGTGTTGATATACAGTAAGAGGAATGACAAGTTTTATGCCCTTGGAGCAGTTTGTTCACATGAAGGTACAAATACATAAAAATCATAATTAAAAGTAATTTCTGTTGTTGCAAAATATCAATCAGAGTAATGCCAGACATTTACCTATGATATGGTAGAGTGACAATACAGTTTGAAACCATCAAAATTTTTCATTTTCATTTGAATACTAAAACTGGTGAAGAAATCAACTTCATTGTGTGAAAATTTATGCCTTACAATACATGTATATTTCACGATAAAATTCATTAAAAACAATCTGGAAAGTACATGTACTTTCATATTTGTTATAAAAAACATGTTTAAAAAATGTTTTTTTTGTTTTTTTTTTAAAACACTGCCAATTAAATGCATTTTTAGGAGGCCCTTTGGAACAAGGTGACATTGAAGATTTTGATGGTAGAGAAAAGATTGTCTGCCCTTGGCACTCTTATGATTTTGATCTGGAAACAGGGGATTCATCATATGGCCTTAAGGTGAGTCAGAAGGAAAAAGGGGTATCAAGAAAAATAATTGATGCATGTTTAACTAGATTGATGCTTGTTTAACCAGATAATGATCAAAGTTTTATTTCAAGTTATCACAAAGCAAAGAAAGCTCTCATTGGTCAATAGAATTTTTCAATACTAGGAGAAACTATTATTTAGTGTTTTATAATTTTGTTGTTAGATTGATCTTAAAAATATAACAAATTAGTTTGGAGAACATTTGAAGATAATTTTTCAAAAATTTCATTAGAGAAATAATAAGGGAATTAGGAATTGTTCTTTGAGTATTGTAACAGGCTGGCCTCATTTTTCTCCTTTCTGCTGTAGATGCTTCAGACATAACTCATATTCTTTGTAACAGTTTATTAATGTCATCACAAATAAGTTTCTATAGCAATTCAATAGCTTGTACACAAAACTTTGTTGGTCCAAATCACACAATATCATGCAGGGTCTCGTGAGTGGTGGGAGATAGCTAATTAAGCCCTAGGTCACCATGGCAAAAATAATAAAGGGAATTAAAGGGGAATAACTTTCCTAATATAGAGAGCTAGCCTACTATGGGAGTAGACTTATAAACTAAATACATGTTTACAAGGGGTTGTCAGCAATTACTTTGTCAGGAATTACACTGTCAGGAACTCAGCTGTCAGTTATTCAAAGTGTCAGGAATTACATTGTCAGGAACTATAATTGTCAGGATTTTTATAAGATGGTAATAGAACACTAGGTTGCCAAGTTATGTTAACATTCTAAAGCAAATTACTTGTGATAACTAAAACTCTCTATAAAAATTATGATTTTGGTTTGTAGAACTCATCATACCTATTAGGTCTGAGATAATTGGTGGAGCTACCAATGGAGCTATCTGACTAAACTGAGCAGCTGCCTCCCTTATATAACTTTTGCAGCTAGTCACTAACCAATCAAAATGCTCTATTCTCCTGACAATTCCTGACAGGAATAACTCATTATAAATAAATAAATTAAGAATAATTAAAGTGTTCAATTCTACCTAATAACTGTTCTTGTACTAATTCTATATCTAAAGCTGATGAATTACTTACTTAATACATCAAGTAATCACTATCTTGGAATAGGGACTATATCCTTGGGTGGAACTACATAAAGCTAACAACACTGACTGTAATACTCCTATTCTGGGGCAGAGTTAAATAGTACCAATTAAAAGGTCTAATAGAATTAGAAAACATGTCTACAGGTAATGCATTAAGGATTAGTTAATAACAATATTATTTTAACAGTATCTACTTATACTTGCTATTCATAAATGCAAATGTTCAAATTATTGCGCCAAGTGAACTACTTGATGATGTCACACATTGGCAGCCTACATGCACTAAGTGTAGAAGCCATGTTATTTATAGTGAGGATTGACTTATATCATCACTGAAACTACTGTAAGTACATTTTAATGCAGATCATCAATAGGTTCCTTTATCCATAACATGAAGAGTTCTTCACGAAACCTTGTCAAATAAAAATGCTATAGGAAATAAGTATGTGCATGGATAAAAATAAAAAAAAAAATATTGGGACCAACACAGTGTAATATAAACAATAAACAATGACAAACGTTGACATCAATGACCATGATGAATGGTAAATTCTTGAAATTGTAAAATCCACCCCCTATATAAAATCACTTAAATGGCTATTACAGTATTATGAGGTGATAATTTCGGTCGGGGCGTGATCAAATCCAATAAAGCCCGAAGGGCTTTATGATAGATTTGATCACGCCCCGACTGAAATTATTACCTCATAATATTCAAAGAATAATTCCTTATTACTTATATTTATATAATTAAAGCCATCGTACGATTAAATATTTAAATATAAATAAGCAAACCCCGCTGGAGCCTCAATTTGGTGGCATTTGAAGTTATGAGTTATATAGTACAAAATCAATACGTAGTGTTATCACAGGCAAAAGCACTGGAAAATGTAAATATAAAGAAGTAAAACACACTTAACTCCAATACATGTTCCAATACATGTTTAAGATGTTATATATCTTTTGTCTTGTTTAAAACTCTACAGCAAGATGTATATGAGGTCTGTATAAGGGAATATCAAGTCTATATATACACAGCAAGTGAGATGTCCACCAAGCCATTCAAAAAACCAATTATCCCAAAGGACACAGAAAAAAGTGAGGGGAGATTACTCCAAGTATTCAGCATATTACAGTATATATTTTAATATGTGTCTTTTGATATCATCATATGATATTGCTTATTTACTTGTATGAGATTATCTTCTACAAATTCATTTTTTTTTTAATGTAAATGTTTTGCTTCATCAAATATTCATAGCTTTCTTTCATGTGTCAGCACAACCACGCGATTATTCTAAAACTAAATCTTGCAGTTAATGTGATAAAGAGAACAGCTTTTTTTAAATGTGAATTACACACAGATGATAAAGCTGTTGAAGAGAAGAATGAAAACACAGGCAGTCTAACATACTGGGCCTCGAAGATCCTCAACACCGCTTGTCCGCAGCAAAAAGTGAGTGAAGAACAATGCGTATGTACAGGTCTTATGCGCTGATCTGGGAGAGGGGGATAGGGGTCGGGGTTCGGACACTTCTAGAAAATTCAAACTTATTAAATTCCCATAGTGAAATTGCCCACCTGGAAAACACAATTATCCATTGTATCCCCCTTGAAAAATTTTCTGGATCCACGTTTGGGTCTTTCCTTTAATCAAGAAAATCCAAATCGTAGCTCTCTTTATTTGTATAGTTCCAAGTAAATGTACATAGGTACTATGGTATATTAACACAAGACAATCATGTATGCATGTGTATGCACATTTAGGTAGAACTGACTCACAAAGTGGGAGAGATGTGGAGGAATGGGGACCTAACTGTGGGTGTACACCACCACCCTCCAGACCAGCCAGCAAGAGACAAAGATTTAACAGTTGTCAAACCAGGAAAGGAGAGGAAAAGGGGGAAAGGAATCTCGCTGGTAAATAGATAAAAGTGTCCCTGTGGATGCCTCTATTCTTCTGTTGCTTGATTTTTGAAGATTCAAAAAGTGTATGATGAGTAATTTTACCAGTACATGTATGTTGTTGTTAAATACGCTATTGAGATATAAAGATGTCAAGGGTTATAGTACATTCAGTTACTTAGCTGTTTGTTTTAATGATAAATATTTTGAAACGTTTCGAAATATTTTTAGGCAAGCAGAATATCCAATCTGCATTCTATGGCCAACATTGAGCAATGGGCTATTGACTTGTCGTGGGATATCATTGCCCGCTTCTCATCGGTAACACCAGAGGGCTCTGATGAGGCACTTCCACGGGGTTTCTATGATGATTTTGTCCAAGTGGCGTGTGAGGAAGCTAAGGTTAAGAAAACAATGACACAAATCAACAAAATGAAGGCTACTTGTATATTCTGTTGCAGACACTGGATCAAAAATTCTTCCTGTTTTGAATAATTCCATAGATATTCATAATTTAAAATGTTATCTTATTCTGAAAACTTTAAACAGAGTGAAATTTTCTGATAATTTGTATGATGAATTATTTACTGCTCAACATTCAAACTGAATATTATGTATTAAAGATAGAATTCCAACCAAACTTTTTTTAAGAATTCAAATTATTAAAGAGGGAACTTTAATGTTTGCAAAGTTAATTTTTTTTTTTTTACCTTCAATTTTTTTTTCAGCATTACAAGTTACTATCAGATAGATTACAAGATTTAGGGAGCCATTTTGGAGCCTTACCTGTTCATGGTGGTAAGTATTATTATTATTTTTTTTAATGTTGTTGAGTTTTTTCCTCCAAAATACATACCAAGTACATATATACCATAGTCATTTATTTCTCTGCATGTATAGAGTTTGTTTGGTACAGACAGACTCTGGTGAAATTTTAAGTTTGCCCCCAGAGAGTTTCAGTTAAAGTTGCGACACTGAAATGAGGACATAAATAAACCATTAGTTGTTAAAGAAATTGATTTTAATTTTTTAGCCTTATGGGATTCTGCAACAAAGACCTCTGACAGTCTTCTAGCAAGGTTAGCTGTTGTTCATATGGTGTTCGAAGCAAGGTTAGTGTTTACATTCCATAAACTCATCTTCTGTTGTACAACTTTTTACTCAGAGTTTAGAATATGGATGATGCCATTTTGTAAAAGTAACTTTTGTTCAAATTAATTTATTGTTTACATTCCACATGTAGTAATCATGATCTGATGCTGAAAATTTTGTCTGAAAACTATACCTCTATTAAAAAAAAATCATTCATCTGTGCATTGCCTTTTACTTGCTTGCATTAGAGTGTTTACTTTGATGTTGTTTGTAAGTGCATATCCATTGAAATATATACCTCTCCCGTTTTTTTAGAGGACTTGATGTTCAACCCAAAACATTGGAAAAATTTGCAAAGAACAATGACCCAGAATCAGCCGCCATTTTGGAAATCATTTTCCGAGAAGAAATCACTCATGTTGCTGCTGGCTTGAGATGGTTTACCTGGGTTTGCAATCATTCCAACCCTCCCATGGTAAAAAAAATCAGCAGAATTTGAACATGTTAACTCTGTGACAAATAATGCGTAATAGTAATTCTGTCCATTTGCAAAATTTTCATTTCAAGGAAAATATCTGCATAATTATTCAGTTAAATATTCGGACATATATTTTTTAGTGATAAGAATGATAATATCGTAATTTGAGTATTTATGTATAGAATACATTGTGTTTTTGTAGGATTGTATTCCAACATTTCATAAACTAGTACAACAATATTATGGGTAAGTTAAAGTCTAATTGACCCATTCTACTTAACTGAGCAAATTATCTTTTATATATAACACGCGAGGCCCACTTAAGGGTCCTTCACACCTTTGGGAAAAGTTTTGCATAGAAGCCCAAACTTTTAAATTACTTAAAGATATGATTTCTAGCATTTGTGTTTGAATTAAAAATGACAGAATTTTTTTAAAATTTTTGGAGAAAAAAAAAGTATTAAAATTTTACTACTATTCTTATAAACAAAAGTCCCTGCAGTATTCAAACTTGGGACCTGTCGGTAAATAAATGAAAGCTACACCCACTGTGCTACAGAGATAGACACCATTTGGTAAATAAACTGTTTCATAATGGGTTAAAATCGCCATGTTGTGACGTATTGTCATAAAAAGAGAAGTCATGGGGTGTCAAGGATCCTTAAAAAAATCATTTTATATATGAAAATATTTGTCATTTCTTTTTAAGATCATATCTAAAGCCACCCTTCAATACAGAAAGCAGAAGTATGGCAGGAATGACAGAAGAAGTAAGGGAAACTTGTTCAATCCTTTAAGCTAAATATCATACTTTTCTTTAGATAGACTTTTAAACAAAAATATAAGTAATTGAAAAAAATATTGTAAGTTAAAAGAGACTTTTATGCACTATTGATATTTAATGAAAATAAGGTTTTGAATACGGGTATACTTCCTCAAAGAGTTGTTATCATTTGAAGTAAAAGCTTAAATTTTATATAATGGTCCTGGTATGCAGTCACCAATAATTTTTATATTATATACATAAATCTATTTTTTGTTGTCTTTAATGACAATAGCAATTTTATTGTTCCTTGTGACAGCAAATATCTCTTGAGGTGCAGGGGACCTATCGTACGAACAGTCAGTAAATAGGTATTATGTATTACATCGCAAAAAAACATTATTTGTCAGCGATGCAGATATTTTTTTTATAATTAACAAATTAGATATATCTGACTTTGAATTTAATAATGTAGCTACTCAGATTTAAGTAGAGGTTTAGTGAGATTAAAAACAAGGGAAATTGAATGCTTTGAAAATATGCACTTCTCCACAATACTGGGGCATTTTCTCTGTAGTACCTTATACATGTACTGTTTTTGTTTGTTTGTTTTTTTTTGCATAATATGTAGTATTGCCAACATTACATAAAATGTGCCCTCTAATGAGCTTTAAATTGTTATTTTACCATCTTGAGCTTCTGCCATAGAAACTACTGAAGGCTGAGTGTCCCGGTTCTTTACATATCCAAGTCTATCAAAAATTGGTGACTATGCCTGGACGCAGAATTTTAACATTTTATATTTAAAATGAATTTTTATTATATTTAATTTTATTTCCAGTGGTATCTTCCCTTAGTGAAACCCTCCAGCTGATGTTAATCCTTTTCAAGATGCAAGTTCATTCATGAAAAGACTACATCTGTTTATGGAATTACCATTTTCAGAATAGACAAACATGTGAAATAATTTCTGCTGCTTGCTTCCCAGAACTCTCTGAGTAAAAGAGTATTTTATGGACACAGCTTTCTGGAGCCATGTTTTGTCAAATCTATTGGTATTCTTGTTTGCAAATAAATTTAGTGAGGAGTTTTTTTTCCATGTTCTTATTATTTACATATTTTACAAAAAAAAAAGGACTGTGCATTTTGGGCAAATAATTTTACAGTGTGCATAAAACTCCATGAACAACTTTAAAAAGCATTGGCAACACATGGGGGGGGGGGGGGGGGGATTTTTACATAGGAATATACCGGTAAAGAGTAAATCTTAAAAAATCTTCTTCTCAGAAACTAATCAGCCAGGAAAGCTGAAACTTGTTTGGAAGCATCCTCAGGTAGTGTTGATTCAAAGTTGTGAAAACCATCGTGTTAGCGGCTTATATATTTTTTCTGCAATGATCGCTTTCTTCATAACCCGCATGAATCATCAAAGAAAGCATTTTATTGTTTATATTAATATCTTTCTTTTAGTTAATTAATAAACTGATTATGAAAAGTAAGTAAAATTCACTAAACTGAACTTAATGTACATACGTTCGTAAGCTAAAAGAAACAGCCAAATCGTCTCCTGTGAGACTTTCAGTCTGACATCATCATGATCATTTCGTGCAGTCCGTGATTTTCTCATCCGAACGAAGCATGGCAAAACTTAAACGTCAATTTTTTTTGCCCCCCCCCCCCATGTTTAGCGGGAAAATATAAGACTGGGCAAGTTCAAATGTCTCAAATCATTTTTCTTCAAACATAACTTTGTCTGGGTGAATAAAAGATGGGGCAAAACCGGTTTCAAGTGATAAGGGCGAAAATATCACGGGGCAAAAATAACCCTGTATACAGTACTGTAAATTTCTTATCATACGCGAATACTTCATTCCGCGATTCCGCTGTTTTGCCTCCAAAGTGTCTGAAAATTAAAAGCGAGATTTTCAATGCGCGATAATTGCTTTGAGTTAAACGGGTAAGAACAAAACGTACACAAGAGAAATTTGTGATGTGATGTTCAGATACGATATGATGACTTTGACAGTAGTAACAGTTTACTTGTACATGCTTTCTGCTGCTGCGTTAAATATAGTGTACCTACCCAAGTAACCCCCTCCTCCCGGTCCCGCGACTAACGCGCAATCGACGGTGTTGCCCCCCCCCCCCCCCAATTAAATTACTCCCCTATACGTCTTTATGAGAATGTGGAATTGGTTGTTTCATATGGATCGCAAAATACAATGAAATAGATGCATGCGTGGATCGAAAATATTTTCCAGGGGGCGGGGGTCCAAGAGATAATATGATATTGCAAGGGGGGGGGGGGGGGGGTGTCTGATGCCCATTTTCGGTAGTTTTACTTTGTAAATTCAATAGTGGGTGGGCTGGACCCGCACATGTACCCCTCTGTTGATCCTTACAGGAGATGTACATTACTTATAAATTGATGATCTATATTTGTATGACTAAATGAATGATTGAAAATAAATCATGATGTACTAATTTTAAAACGACATATATAACTGAAATAAATATACTTTTAGTGGTGAAGACTCCAAACGTCTGAATGTGGGGAGTACCCATTATTTATTTTCGTGACGATGACGTAAAAAGCATGCGTTGAACGGACTTCCGCTAGCGTTTTTGTAGTAAACACCAAATACTTTAGTAAAACACTGAACTACCGTTTGTACTTAGCTGCTATGAGTATGAATCTTCCAGTCTCTTGACTTTTCTACATTTATTAACGGCTGTGTTTTCTAATCATGAGGACTAGAGCTCGCTATTACCCACCCCCATCCCGAAACAGTCGCGCCAAAAAATCCATCATTCAGTTGATACAGGACGAAGCTTACAAACTGAAAAGATCGGGTGAGCAGCTTCAACAGGTAAACCAAACTCTCGATTCCTTAGAGAAGCGATATAAAGAGGCAAAGAAGAGCAAGATCCGGGCATTTCGATATAACCTGAGACTGAGACTGGCCATAGCCGAGGGCGTTCGAAATATTTACTTGGAGTACACACGGATGAAGTTGGCAGAAATGGCGAGGCTTGAAAGAAATCGACGTCTACGCACACATAATCTATTATTATTTCTGAGTCACTTAATAGATATGGAAATGATGAGCGAAGTGGAGGAAAGTTAGTTTCACAACAGACGAGTCAAAGTAAAATGTTTCAGGAATGTGATGCAAACCCAGTGTTGATGCAGAAGTTAACTGAACTGAAAATCATATATAACATCACCAAGAATGTAATTAGAAATGTATAATTGATCTAATTAAAATCTGTATAAATTTCATCACGCAAGTTACCTTTCTTTTCACTGCAAAAAAAACCCCAAAAAACTTTCGAGAATGGTAATACCTGGATTCTGTTTTTAAATAGTAACCATAAATGGAAAATTGAGCTATTCCCCTTTTCAAATAAAACACTTAATTTATTATCTGTCAAAAGTAAAGCATTTGATTTGATACATCCACAATGCTTATTTTTCTTTTACCTTAAAAAGTTGACTTGTTTCTTAAAAATATACAATTATTTACGGTACTAGTCCTTTAAGCCATAAGCCATGAAATTACAAATATGGCAAGCTTTAATATTGTGGTACAAAATAAGAGTGTGTCATGTACAGTACTTTTGAAGCCATGCATGTAATTCTTCAAAGGACCACAACTTAAAGCTCTGGTATGTTAAATGGATAACTGTTATAGATGGGATAACTGTTAAAGATGGGAAACCATGCAGGTTACTTCCCATTGTATCAAGCCAGGTTCTAAAGTTGGTACAGTTCTCTTCCACTAAATATCTCGGGTGTAATATTCACGCATACCGGTTATATTGATGATACATGTACAATTAACCCGTTCGAATTCTATACGCCCTGTGCTTGTTCAGTAAAGTACAATTTGATGATAAAAGATTGCATCAAAGGTCAATTTCAGTTTCAGTAAAACTAGTTTTACTCACATTGATGAATACTCTAATGACCTTTCTCTAATGATTTTCGCTTCTGCATTGAAAGCCAGATTGAAGAGGGTTGTACAAATTAGCTGTAGTATGTTATACTATTAACTCCCAGTGTAAGCTAGTACCAATACTCAGGCGGGTGGACAGAAACAATTCAAAACTCAAAATTCATTGAAGTAAAATCATTTAATTTGTTTTGATGTACATATTGTGGGAAACTTTGCAATCTACGTCAATCACTCATGTACATTATGTCAATGATGTCATATCTATTGGGTATTGACATTTTGGTTGCCGAAAGTTCAAGAGCAAAAGCTAGAGCCTTGAACCAATAACAATATTTCAATGAGAAATTTTAACTTCTGTCAAATGTACACTCTACACTGTGAAACCAGTCTCTACATGAAGAATGACAAAGAAATCAAGGATTTCTTCACTGGTTAACACAAAGCTATAAAGCCTCTAACCCAATGGTCATCTAGAAGTGAGAGACTGTGTATGTTTCTGCAGAAAAAGCAAATTAACTGTCTGGCAAACAGTGTGCATTGGAACATCATATGAGACATGTTGTAAATGTGGTATGGTACATGTATTACTGTAGTTTATTTCAAATACATGTATGGCATCGTGTTGCCATTATCCAGATCACAGGTCAATCTTCTTCACCATCAGAGGGAGCGAACTGACTGTCGAACTCCTCCTTCGAAATCTGAAACGAAAGTAAAGAGTTTCAAGACAAAATATATTGCCATGGAATCATTTATGATTATTGTGATTCGATATCCATGGATTTGGCATGCAAAAAGCTGAAACATAACCTGTTCTATTATATCCTCAGCGTTAGCAAACATTTGGCAACGGGTAACACGACAAATTGTAATATAAGATTAAATTATGCATGTACGGTTCGCCGTAGAATTCACATCATTTCTATATAAAAGCAGTGAAATTTTTAAGACATTCAGTATATCGGGTAATAAGATAAATAGTGCCTGTTTGGGAGTATTGAAATTGAAACCCCTTGAAAACCATTGTTAACCTCAAATAACCATTGTCAACCGTCACTTTGCATTGGTTGACAATGGTTTTCTTGGGGTGTCAATTACAACTGTTACCCTCCCAAACAGGCACTATTTATATACCGTACCTGTATTATTATACTTTCATGTTAAATATTGAAGTCTGATTGGTTTAAATGCAGTTTATAATCCGTTCCATTACACCAAGATTTTGCAAAACACTTGGCATGGGGTTACGCCATATAAATAGTGCCTGTTTGGGAGGGTAACGGTTGAAATTGACAGTTCTGACAACCCCTGAAAACCGTTGTCAACCAACGCCTATGACCCAAAATTAAAATACATGTACTTAGTTTGAAGAGGACAAAGTATTTCTTAAAGATTTCCAAACAGTATATCAAGATAAATACTCAGTTACATTAGATAGTAATGTAGGGATAAAGATTTATTTTTTATTAGTTGTTTCAGCATGTACACATGTATTGTATCTTGTATACAAATGTAAAATATGTAATATACATTAATATATACCTTTCCTCTCTTCAATTTCTTCATTAGTTTAACATCATCTTGGAAATCATCCTCCTCCTCTTCGTCAGCTGCCTCCGCATCCTGTGCTTTCCTTTTCCTGGAGATTTCTTTAACCTCTCTCCTCTTTTTCTTGCGGTCTTTCCTTTCTTTCTGTTTGGACCAGGCTTGAGATCTAGGTGGCCTGCGGAGTTTGGACTGTTTTGGTTCCTCAGACTGCACTTTTAATTGTCTCTGCTTTTCCCTTTGCTTGTCCCTATTGCAATGATAATATGACAGCAATTCTAAATGCAGCTTTACAAATCTCCATTTGAATTCTGACAATAAATACATGCATGTATATGAAATATTCTGATTTTATAAGATCTACAGGCATTTATGATTACTTAAAGGAGGATTTAAAATTTCAACTTATTTACCAGGTAACTGAAAATCTTTTGCATATGCATATGACTGTACAGTGAACAAAATTTCATCACCTACAAATATTTGTGCTTCAAAAGAAAAAAAATGATTTACGGTACATACTTGTATGCGATTTTGCTGAAATCTGCCTCCACAGGAACAAAATTAGATACATCCTTTCCTTTCACTTCTGGCATCTTTGGAATGCGTAAAAGTCCATATCCATTAGCAAGTTTTCCAAAATCCAAGTCCTTTATTCTGAAAATAAGTCCACATTCATGTTTGATATAAAACTGCACAAAGGACACAAATGCCCTTGCCCCCTTTTCCAACAGAGCTCGGTCTTTCAGAGCAAACTTTCTTAGCTTCGGCAGGTAATTATTCACACTGTCACACGGATCGATTCTCTGTAACTCCACTTTCTGGTTGATTTTTAAGAAGTTCAAGTAAGTGTCCTCCGCAGGAAGAAGAAACACCAAAGCGTTTCCTGAGTTTCCTATCCTTGCTGTCCTTCCACATCTGTGAACAAAGAAGTTGGCGGATTTGGGCGGATCATACTGTATTACCCAGTTCACCTCTGGAATATCCACCCCACGGGCCATTACATCGCTGCACACTAATATTCCACTTTCTAAAGATCTAAACTTTGCAAACACTTTGTTTCTCTTGTTCTTCATTTTTCCATGTATGCATAACACCTATGAGAAAGGCAACAATACAAAGGTTATTTTTATGACTAAATTTCTTAATTTCATGTTCTATTATATTTGTCTAGAATCAATTACAATAATATATTATACCTGGTAAAATTTATATCAGGCCATCCTTAAAAAAATGTTTCTTTGGAATTGCCGCCTTGGGTTTCCAAACCCAGGAGGGAGGAAAGGATTTGTTTTTATTTTTCAAAGTGAAAATTCTGAATGAATATGACACTATATGTAAACATTGTGTGACCAAAAAAAAATGTTCTTGATTTTTTGCAATAAGATTTTATGAGACGGGAGGGCAATTCCAAACAAATAATAATTCTATTTTGGCCTCGCTTCCTAGTACAGTACATAGTGTTTACTGTAGTTGTCTTAAATTCCATGTTTAAAACATCACTGTGTTTTTAATTTCACTTAGGAAATTATCAAGCAACTTAATTTTCACTTCTGTATTTCTAATACATGTACCAATAGTATGCAATATTTACAAAGAAAAATATTTGAAGTTTTTGATAGAATTTAAACACACTGAAATTCAAACTTCTGCAATGTTTGTTTCGCACTTTTAAAGTGCTATACTTACATTCTCTTTAAACTAAAACTTTTATAAATCTAATGTATCTCATCAGTTTGTTCATGTGGACTTCTTCCTACCTGTGTGTTCTTTAATAAAAGCTGTAACATTTTCGAGAAATAATCAACTCCTGCACATGTGCTAAAGAAAATCATGATTTTCTCCTTCTTCCTTGCTTGAATGAAATTCATCATTTGATTGAACTTTTCATCACTTTCTACGATCATGTAAAAATTTTCTAGCGTCGAGGGTGTCCTTTGTTCCATTTTCCCATCATCTCTCTTCTTTTCTTTCACATTTACTCTTACTGGGTTTCTAAGTCCAGCCCTGATGAGATTTTCCAGTTCATCAGTTTGGGTTGCAGAAAATAGACCTGTTCTTCTTTGTTTTGGAAGATAACTTAAAATTGTGTTGATGCTGGCTTCAAAACCCAGGTCCAAGAGCTGGTCTGCTTCATCCAAAACCAAGACTTCTAAGGACCGAACACTTGCAGCCAAATTTAACCCATGCTGAGGCTTTTCAAGCATGGTTTCCAACTTTCCTGGTGTGGCAATAATAATATTCCCTGAAAGATGAAATAAAAATAGATGTTAAAAAAAACCCCAGAAATATAATACATGTACTAATCCTGCAACACATTTACTCTCACAATACTTTAGAATTGTTTAATTCAAAAGTACTAATAATAAGAAACGATGCATGTAAAACGCAATTCTGCTTGCAATATGTTGTTTTAAAATCTAAACTGTTTAACATTAAATAAATTGGGGGTATACCAATTTCTTAATTGGTATACCCCCTCCCCCATCACATAAGACTTTAAGTTTATAATGGCAGCACGTATGTATATATATTTATATTAAGATGGTCACTGAAAATTAATGTTGAATATGACGCACTATAGCTAAAGTAAATTCTTATAGCTCATTAGATCTATATTGTTTGCCATTTGTTTATACAAAGTTAAATCGACTATTACTTGTAAATGGACGACAGTCATCATGCAGTGTCTATCAAAATGATTAAAGGTGTAAACAGTTACAGACCAATGAATTTCTTTAAACATTTCAAAAGTAAGTTAGTAGCCTTAAACAGAAAGTAACCATGCAAGAAAACTTTTAGTGTAATCAATATATTAATGCAATATTAATTATTAAATATAATGTAATGTGATGTTATGTAATTGTAAAATTAAGTATATTCAAATTTGATTACTGAATTAAGTTAAAACTGTTCTTGGCTTGTTAATTCTCATTTTATAAGTTCTTCATAATTATTTTAAAAACTTTTCCATTTCATAGGATCTATTTTGTTTACCACTGTTCATGTAAAAGTTTGAAGAGACCTCTGTTAAAAAAAATTTCAGTTTCGACAAACCTCACTGAGATTACTTTACTTCTTACTTACCACCGTTAGCCTTGAACTTCTCTGCATCCTTGACATGATTTTCACCTCCAATGAGCAGCAAAGAAGATAGTTCAGGTATATGGGTCAAAAATGGCGATAAGACCCCATGAATTTGAATGGCAAGTTCTCTTGTTGGAGTGATTATGATGGCTCCGATTTCTTTTTTCGTCCAGCTACCCCTTTTCCTTAAGATTTCAAGAACTGGTACAACAAAAGCCAATGTTTTACCACTGCCTGTGACTGCTTCGGCTGCAACATCTTTGTTAGTTAAAAACAAAGGTATACACGTAGCCTGCACAGGTGTGGGGTACAAAAATCCCCCATCGCGTAGAGTCTGGTGGATCGTATCACTTAAAGACACAGGCAATTCTCTCCACGTGGTGTCTGTCATTTTCCTACATTTCTTACAGGATATTCTAAGAGGACGGTAAAAGGAAAAAACCAAATTGGAAATATTAATTCCGTATTACAAAGATATAAAAATTTACAGAACAATTTACAATTGGATTTAATTATCACGTCAAATAAACGTTGCTTCAATTTTTCATTTCAAGTTTTTTTTAGAAATAGAATCTCCATATAAATATAAGATATTTTACAATATTAAATATTTTTTTTCGGAAATAAATATTCTGTGATATTTTATTTTTAATATTTGTGCCCTTTTTTACCTTCGTGTTCTGAAGAGCTAAGCGTTATAATTTGGTGTTTTCAGCTCTGGTTGGTGATATTTAGCCTATAGACATGATAGATCATTTTTATTTTGGATGTAAAATCTTTGAAACTTGAATTAGGTTAACATTGTGAAACAGAACAATGGCAATGCATGCATCCGATCAGATTTTAGTTAAATTTATTTTTTTTCTTTTCAAAAATAGATGCAGCAACAATGAGTGAGTGTTGCAAAATGGAAACAGCATCAACTCCATCAGAAATGCCGCCTCCTCAGACGAAGGATGTCATAAAAAATGGCAAAGGTAAATATCCGATTAAATTAATTATGCTTATATCTTTGTCTTTAGTATTTTTACATTTTAGAATATCAATACCTTCATGCAGTTTTGTTTCATGGATATATCTAATTCTATTGAATGTCATGAGCAGTTTGACCTTTTCCATGATTTTTGCCTAAGAACATATATAACATTGAATCATTATGTTCATCATGTTTTTGTCATACTTTTTTATATGCTCCAATCAAAGACAAAGACTTGCTTTAACTACATGCATACATAATATTTAAAACCTTCAAAGCTAGTGAGAAGTATATGTATTTTTATGGCAACAGTCCTTCGATTTGTGTTTTATGCATTGTAAAAGTTATGTATTTTGTCTTTTTAGCTGTTGTTGAGATCTTGGATTCTGACTCGGAGAGTGATGACCCCATATACAAATTTAAATTTGACATAGAAGATCTTATCACATCTACCCTGAATGAGTTTGGGGGCCCTGAGAGGGACGAAGAATCTCCACAAATGACAGAGACTTTAAATGATCTCAATGGGCAGATTAAAGGAATTGAGAGTAAGCTTTTATTACAGAACACCTTGAAATTACCAAAAGAAGTATATTTTAAATGATTTCAAAATTGGTCTTTAATTATATAGTACTTATGAAAATACCACTTGTATATGTATTAATTTCTATGTGACAGGAAAACAGAAAGAAATTGAGAAGATCTTCAGCAATTGTGAGGAAAGATTAAGAGTCTATCAACAGGAGTTGGAGGAAGCAGACAAGGAAGAAATGTAAGCATACGTAAAAAAAAAAAAAGATACGACAGGCTTGAAAGGAGTCTGAAATGTGAGAAAATTGAAAAAAATGAAGAGAGAATGAACAAGTGGAGGGGTCTGTACCTCTAGCCCCATTTGTTTGAAGCTTTCCTTTATATGGCAATTTAAGAGAAATCCCTTTTTCAATGTTTACAATAAAGAATCAATTTAAGAACCCATGCAACATTTCTATCATATATACATGATTGGGTAAGTTCGAATATTGAAGTTTTGAGTAATCACATGATCATGTTCATTATGATTTGGTTATTTACTGGTAAGTTTGCCTCTCAATATTACCTATAAATGCTGACTTACTGTTTTTAAGGGTACTTTGCAACATACTACAAGTGTGTTACTTATAGATATGTATTCCGTTAAACACCCTTTTCATGATTTCCTTGCTTTAAGCTTTAATATACAAATAGCATCACTCCAGACAACTTTTTCTTCCTCCCTAGAAATGAAGAATCGAGGTTGAGGTAAATTAAGACATGCTCCTTGAATTCCCTCTGAGAATGCATACCACTAATGTGTTTTCTCTTCTTGCTTTGAGAAAAAAAATACAGTAAATTGAATTGGTCAACTATGAATGTTAAAACTGACGTGCTTGAGTCTAACAATTGCTATGAGCAATGAGGTATCATTAAAATAATTTGTGATTTTTTTCTCAATTTAAAAAACAAAACTGCATGTGAATATATATTTTCTTTCTTCTAAACTCTGGTTATCTCAAGTAATTTGGAAGACAAAAATTCTTGTGCTTTGAATATCTTTGACCCCCCTTGCCCCAAATTGATCTAATTGCCTCTGATTTTGTTTTCTATACAGGGTTTAAGCATACTTATAGTTTTTCTGTTTATCTATCCTTATACAGCATGGGATTCTTGGCATGTGTTAGGAGAACGAAAAATAAAATAGAAATCAATATTAATATTTTATTACAAACTTTAGGATAAAAATGAATTTAGAGTCAAACCTTTTGACTTCACTGTTGCTGAATTATTGCCGAGTTGTTGTTGAATTAGAAGAACGAACTTGTGTGTTGTTAGGTTGAAAGAGGTGACTGCTGAATTAGAAGCGAAAGAGGCAGCTGAGGCCAATGCTAAGGCTGAGGAGACAGACTCTGATGATGATGTTCAAATTATTGCTTCTTCTTTTGACGCTGAAATTGCAGCCAAAAATCAAAGGTAACACCTTTTATTGAAGAAGTATACTTGGGGAAAATTAATATCTAAAATTATTGTTAGATGAATAGTTAGTTGAAAATGACCTTGATTTGTTGGTAAAGATAACATACTTGTTTTAAGTGCTTTAAAGCCTGCTATACACTTATGTATATTACAAAATGTGTCTGAAGAAGAATTGATCAGTTTTAGTGTAAAAATGCATCGAAAAATGTGGAAAAAAGTAGTAAAATATTTTCCACACCCCTACCCACATACACCCAAAAGGAGTTTATATTTAAACCAGTTTGAATATTTTTGAATGTTTTACACTCATTGTTATTAACTACTTCTTTTTGTTCTTTCTTAGACTTCAGGTTTTAAAGATTCCACCGATTGCTCAAGCTGGCAGCACATCACCCACCCTGGCCAATCTGAGGCAAGCTTTAGCAGGGGCTATCAACAATTCCATCAACCAACAACAAGGCACTTCTCCACAGGTTATAGCTGATTCAACTCTGTAGTTAAAGTCGCTTATAACATTCTCCATCTTATTACGTCACTGTTTACTGAATATTGGTTGTCATAGGCGATCACTGTCAACTATCCTTTATTTGTGTGGGACAAAAGTTTGTTAGGTTTACTTAAACCTTGACATTACAAATATTTCTTGCTGCCAACTACTTCTTTGATGTTTATCAATTATAAACACAGATGAATTGTTTTTGATACACACATACGATGTCATTATCAGTTAAAAAGCACATCTTCTTTAAAATTAATCTAAAGCAAGACGTTGTAGGAGAATTTTATATTTTGCAGAATGCTAATTTTTTAACTAAAAATATTTTTTGTTAAATCATATTGAGCACTTTGTTATCTCATGGTTTCTGATACCTCCAAGATGATGAAATTTAATGTATTTTTTCTTCCAGCCTTCATCAAGTTCATCAAGCAAAACCTCTACTGTACTGTCAAGTGCCCAAACTAAGCAAGCATATCTGCAGATGGCATTGTAAGTTTGAACCATGGCATGTCTACTTTAAATATGCCAAACAAAATAAAAACCCATTAAAATGGGAAAAGAAACCCATTAGACAATAAGTATTTTGGATATTTCGTTTCTTTAAAAAAAATTGAAAACTGTTTTCCCTAAAATTTGATACATTTTATGCATATGCGAGCAGACGTAATAGTCTGATGAAAATGTAAAATCATTGCAGTTCAAGAACTTTATTACATGTACATCTGTATACTGTATATATGATATGATTTTCTCAATTTGATATTAGCAAGTGGTAGTTACAATGCAGTTGATCTTCTCTCTTTTACAAATGGCATTGATCAATATTTTTTTGACAGGGAAATCAAAATTGGAAGCAAGATTCTCGGGAAGAAGCACAATGATATCTGGTACAGGGGAACAGTGGTAGATATGTCCAATGACATGCAAGTAGCAGAGGTAAATACTGCCTTAGAATCTTCAAGTGTTTCACATCGATATCTAGTCGTGCTTAATACATGTTCTATTAATTAGAGGCCACTGTAGCTGTAACATATGATCAAGTGTAATAAATGCCAAGAAATCTTCACAGAGAACTTACACAGTCAAGTTTGATGGGAAAGGAAGAAAAACATTGCCAGCCTTAAATTGTGCCTTCAAAGATTCGCTGACAAAACCCGTGTCGGTGGGGACCAGAGTGGTTGGTGAGTTTGTTTGCTGGGAGCCTTATTTATACATACACTGTAAAATTATTCTTTGCTTCTCAAAGATTTTATGTACCAGGTACATAATGATAAAGTTAAATTCTTCAGCTCTTTACAAAGACGAGGAGTCCATGGCATCCTTTTATGCTGGAATTGTAGCCGAGACCCCAAACCAAAGAAATGCCTACAGGTGAACTGTTGAATCAGTCAATGAGTATATTCGGCAGTTGTTAAAATTCTGAATGAAATGTCTTATAATGATGTGAAATTATGCAATCATAATATATGCTCTAAACAGTTTTGTTTAATGGACATACATGTAAGATACAATACCTAATCAGTAGTGGTTGAAATCAACATTCATTTGAAAAATGAAAAGGTTTCCAAAATACAAGATTTAAATTTTTGTTTAGAGTTACTATTAAGATTACTTTTTTAACACAGAATAAGACATAAAGTGTAAAAATGTTGAGTGATAATGTGTATGACAATGATTCTAGGTACCTGATTTTCTTTGATGATGGATATGCACAGTATTCGCGCTCAGACGACATCCATAAAGTGCTGGATCAAAGTAAGTTGAGACAGGTTTTTTTTTCAATGAATATTTATATAAGGATGCACAACAAAATGAAGAGAGTAAAGAGTATTTTTAATTTGTGTTCCAGGTACAAATGTTTGGGATGACATTCATCAGGATTCTCAGGAATTCATCAAAGACTATCTCAAACAATACCCAGAGGTACGTGTTGGTTTGAACTCAAACAGAACATTTTGTAATTTATAAAAGCTTGATACTCAAATTATTCATGTATATTGGTGATAGCGTAAACAACTTGGAAACATTGAATGTAATGCAGTTGTTCTGTATTGCAGAGACCAATGGTGAGACTAAACAAAGGTCAGACTGTTAGGACAGAGTGGAACGGGAAGTGGTAAGTTACAAAGTAATACAGGATATTATAGTTACAATGGTAAGAATAAAGGTCAGACTGTTAAGAACAAGTGGAATGGGAAGTGATGAGTCTCATAGTAAAACATGGAGATTATAGTTACAGTTACAATGGTGAGTAACAAAGTATTACATGATGTTACAGTTACAGTGATAATGGTGAGTCACAGAGTAATACATGGAAGTTACAGTTACAGTAACAACAGTGAGTCACAGAGTAATACATGGTTACAGTTACATTAACAATGGTGAGTCATACAGTGATCCATGTAGATTACAGTTACAGTTACAATGTTGATTTGCAGAGCAATACATGGAGGTTACAGTTACAGTTACAGTTACAATGGTGAGTCACAGAGTAATACTAAGGATACAGTTACAATGGTGAGACTAAACAAAGGTCAGACTGTTAGGACAGTGTGGAATGGGAAGTGGTGAGTCTCATAGTAATCCATGGAGGTTACATTACAATGCTGTAAAATGTATGGTGCTTCTTCAGAAAATTATAGTACGGTAAAAGCTTGAGACAATGGGTTACAATGTGTAAAATCCTCTGGCAGTACCGGTAGATTACAGTGTTGTAAAAGCTCATAGTAATTCTAGGATACTGTAATCTTATCATTTTTGAGAGGGTACATTTGTTTGCGATTTGACCATTTAACAGAAATTAATCCCCATCATATCAGCGATCATGTAATAGTACACTAGTTATAGCTACATGGTAATCTGATCCTCAAAATTGATATTTTACATGATATTAGAAACTGAACTAGAAGTAGAAAAAGACAAGCTGTCCAAATAAAAAAAATCATGTGACTACTGTTAATCCCATTAGACTAGTAGTGTCTAAGGAATCATTGAATCAAGAGATGATTTAGCCTACAATGAAGTAAAAACACAGGATTCATTAATTTCTTGTAAATGGTACCGTATTTTTTCTGTATCTTTTCACATGTCCCAAAATTAGCAAAAATGGGCTAAATATGTAACTTTTTTTAAGTGCGTCAGCCAACTTTTGCATGTCAAAAAGTTTCTTTTGAAAAAACTGATCATCGGGAAAATAACTGGATCTACAGAGCTCTTTGTACACAGTTTTATGCTATTGTTGCCAGGTGGACTGCCAAGGTGGAAGAGGTGGATTCAAGCTTGGCAAAAATGTTTTTCCTGGCAGACAAGCGGATTGAGTGGATCTATCGCGGATCAACCAGACTGGAGCCCTTATTCACTGCTCTGGTCAGTATATCTAAACGTACCAATATAATCTACAAGCTGATACATGAAGTCATGTTAAAAGAAGTGTTTGTTGTGAATATACATGTACATCCTATTTAATTGTGGTAGACTCTTTTTTCAAATTTTGTTTAATAAACTTTTATTGATATTTTAGTGTGAGTAACAAATTGGACTGAACATGTTATAAATCAATTTCTTGCAATGTCACATTTAGCTAGAAAATATATTTTTGAATACACTTTTACCTATATAACTATTTTTATTATTGCTGACTAATGAATATCTGATTTTCAGTCAAATGCAAACAAAGCAACAGGAAAAATGAGGCGGACAAACTTGCCTGCGGGTAAAAAACATGTTGTGGAATATACCAGAGGAAATTCAGAAGATAGCAACTCGCAGGGTTCACAGGGCTCGCAGGGCTCACAGAACACATCAGCTGGTGAGTCATCACTTCATTGATTGGTTATTGATACCAGCTTCATGGAACTTGATTCATCATTCATTCTTTCAATCATCTAAAATCAAATTTTTCTTTTGTATTCTCAATAAAATTGTCTCGTTTGTTATACTTGTCAATATATAATCACTGAATCCAACAAAATAAAAAAAACAATAATTTGCACATAATTTTTGGTCAATATGCATTACACTGATGGCTTTTATTTCATTTGCTTATCAGCATTACTGACCTCCCCCAAACTACATATGTATTACCTTACAATGAAAGGATTTGTATACAAAGTTTACTGCATATTTTACAGGACCAAAGGTAGTCAAGCCCCAGAAGAGCACGGTACCAGTTCCCTCCTTTCAGTCTTCTGTGTCCAGACCCGCCTCTAGTACCGTGGTCCCGGGGAAAAAGAGGTCAGTGGCCAGAAAGAGCACCACCGGATCCAACCAATCAAATCAGTCGATTGTCTCCTCCAGTCCAATGTCAGAGGGGGAACTCCAGATGTCCAAATGGGAGGCACCATGGCTGAAAAAGAGGCAACCAGCCACCAACACCAATGCAGGGACTAAAAAATCAAGGGGTAAGGGACAAGTGGAGATTGTTGAGAGTTTACAAGAGATGTGAAGATTTAATTATCTTAAACTTGATGGGTACATTGAACAATTTTAAGATATAAAAGGATTCTTGGTATTTAGGTTAAATTCATGTACGTAGCCATACTTGTACCATACATATTGGTTTTAGACTTTTACCTCACTTCTATATATCCATGGTTTTTGAAATAAGAATGTTCAAGGTAATGTTTGTACTAGAGTAATCATTTACCCAAAGGAAATTTGTTTATTCTATGGTTTTCCTTCTTTAGAACTAGCGAGTTTTCATCAACCAATGTTTTTGAAAACTTGTATATTTTTGACAGTGTACAAGAATAACGTTTCTGCAAAGTTGAATGGTTTTTTTTAATGAAGTTTGACATGCAGGTGCCAGAACATGTACAAACTGGTACTTGCAGTTCTCAACTGAAACTTGTTTTCAAAATTGGATAATTAGAATGTGTATGTTTTATTGTTGTTGCTATTATAGAGGTGTACTCGGCCAGCAGCATCAGCAGTAACAAGGCAGGAACAGACATGGCCAGTGTCCTACAGGAGAGACTGTCCAAGGTAGCCAAGGATGAAGTCCCAGGTAATAAAAATCTCTACTTGTCCCTTCAAATCTTCTGAATGCTTAACTTTCTGAATAAAATATAAACAATTTGTCATTCTATATTCACTAGTGCTATGTAGAGTAGATGTTTGTGATATTTTAGAACATTTGCCCCTAATATTCCATTATTTAAAATGTGAATGTTTTTATTCAACTGTCATTGTGTACATGTATATGCACACTCTGATGCCCCAAGAGGTCACACTATATGTCATTTGTTCGCTGTACTAAGAAAACTGCTTTTTCCGTCACAACATATATAGTTTATCTATAGCATATCTAGACAGTAGACTGTAGTTCATTGTCATCACTATGCAGGTGCCATCTTCTCCCAGAAATATATGTTAAAAGATAATGGATATAAAACAGCGATCACTGTTGCATATCACACTTATTACCGTATATGTCCTATTTAATTTACACAAAAATTCACACAAATACACGTAGAGTACAGAGGGCCGCGTTAAAATATTTAAAAGCTTTGATATAATAGTTCAGTTTAATATACATGTAATAGTTTTTTACAACACAAAATTATTTCTTAATAAATCATTGTGTATTAGTTAATATAATACATGTAGTAAAAAAAAAAGGTGCAGCCTATATATTGTTTTAACTTGGTCAGATATGATGTGAAAAAAATCATTTCTTACAAAGCAGATTTCAGATAATTCTTCTCTACTTGAAATTGAATTAGAGAGCATGTACGATTAGAATTTTAAAGTGTGCTGTTTTTGTAGCATTTTTAATGAGGCGATCCTTTCCAAACTTTTGCCTTAGCTGTTGATGGTACATCTGTTTTATGTGTATTGTTACATGTACATGTATGTGTGTAATAGGGGGAGCAAAAGATTCATGTAATCATAAAGGTAACACAATTAGATTGAAATATTTTATTTTCAGTTTGTTTGATTTGCCAAATAGCAAATATTTGTTTCCCTCTTATTTTTTTTTTATATATATAGAAAGAGAAATTTTCTATAATTATGTAGACTTTTTGTAGATTCTTAGCTTGTTTAGTTGCTTGCTTTCATTGGGAAAGATATGGTGGTGTCGGAAGATTTCTACTGCATGATGGAGAGAGAGAGAGAGAAAGAGAGGGAGAGAAAGAGAGAGAGAACAATTAGAGAACAATCTTTATAATGAAGTGCTATTTGTTATCAAAATCATTTGATTCAAAATGAAAGTTAAGAATGTATGTTAAATCCATGTCAAAAATATTTTCAGCTGTTTAGAATTTAATATTTACATTTGATGTTATCTTCTTCATTAAAATGCATTGAAGGTTTGAAGCATTCAGTTTCCAATAACACAGTCTAAATCTTGTCACGGGGCATGAATACATACTAGAAACTACATACATTTGGAACACCTCCAAGATATACCACAGATTCAATGTAAAAAATAGAAACTCAGAATACATGCTAAATGTAGTCTGCTTCATGTTTTGTCGATAATTAGGAATATCAGTGTAGTGAAAATAGATGAGGATTCCGTTGCAAATTTTCATCTCAGCTTTGATATGGACATTCAAAAAATGGTCGACTCAGATAATGATACATCGTCGAAAACCCTCGTCCATTTCGCATACGCATACGCATACTAAGCCCATTGTCGGCAGCCCATGGCCAGTCTTACAAAGGCTTCAGTAGGCATATTTGAGACTGATTGTTGGTTTACTCTATGATAATGATACCGATTCACTGCTCCTTAAAGGGGCAGTGTCACGATTTTGGTCAAAATTTATTTTTTCATTTTTTAATGTTTTCAATGCTTTAGTGAGACATTTCTAATAGTCAGCCAACATATTAGTGTCAGTTGTTGAGTTATAAGCACAATGCAGAGCTCAGGCTCAGGCTGTTGTTTTGTTTACATTTTGAATGTTGAAAAGAAAGTTCCAAGTTTAGACTGAAAATGAATGTGACAAATGCTGTCAACTGTTTATTGATGTTTAAAACAAATCAACAGATTCAGCTTCAAAAAAAAATTTAATCAGCATATGAACCAATGTAAACAAAAACAAGACACAAGCCTTGTTTACATAACTAAGAATTGTGAGCTCTGTATCTTGCTTACATGTATAACTCAATGACTGACACTTAAATTTTGGTAAATCATTAAATATGCATAACCAAAGCATTGTAAACATTAAAAATAGAAAAAATAGAATTTTACGAAAATCATGACCATGCCCCTTTAATATAACAGGGAGCCAAAACGCAGACTTTGACCGAAATCAACTAAAACCAAAAGAAGTGGATTTCTGGGACCAGCCACAAGCAGAGGTATCAATGAAATTTACTATTCATTTGAATTTCTTTCTTTGAGTAACATATTAATTGTAGTTACATATTAAAAATTGAACTGAAATGATAGGGGAGAAAAGGGATTAAAATTCAATATTAAAAAAAAAACCCATTAATTCTTTACTTACATAAAAAAAATATCAAATGTAAAACCAGATTCTTACACAACCCACATTTTTCACAGATATTAAAAACAGTTACAAATGAGGAAAGGGAGAAACTCTTTGACTCCAAACAATCAAAGACAACAAAAAGAAATACAACATGGGGAATGAAGATTTTTCAAGGTAAATGTGTTTGCTGCAAATTGTACATTTGTTCAGAAAAAATCCTTTGGAGTCAAGATTTGTTGCACTGATATTGCAGTCAAACACAAGAATCCAAAAATGTCAGTCTCTAAAACACAGCTTGCTCTTTTTAGATTGGAACATGGAGGTCTTTGGTGCTACATTAGACATGCAAACAGTTGATGTGTCAACCCTTGCCGATCATCTCTCGCGTTTCTATTGTGAAGCCAGACCCAAAGGAAAACTTGATGATGGAGATGATGATGATAATGATGATGATGAGCCTTTGTACCACAATAACACTCTGGTCAATATCCGAGGAGCAATAAATCGCCATCTTGCTGACATTCCCAGAAACATAGATATCGTCCGGGACAAGGAATTTCGGACAGCTAATGGAGTTTTATTTGGTCTATTTAAAGAGCGAAAACGACTTGGTCTGTCGAAACCAACAAGACACAAGGAGATTATTGAGATACGTGATCTGCAGAAAATTTACGAGTACCTCCAAGGTGCCAGAACATCACCAGTGGTCCTGCGCCATGCTGTTTGGTATTTTCTGTCCATCCATTTTGTTACTAGAGGGGTAGATTTCCACCATCAGTTGAATTTTGACAGCTTTGTCTTCTGCACTGATGAAACTGGTCAGTATGCTGCAATACAGCATGAAACGCTGGAAGAAAATGATCAAGGAGGAAAAGATGCACATGACAGTTGTACAGACGAGAGAATGTATGCAACTGGCGATGAAAAATCCTGTCCTGTTTATCTGCTAAAGTTACTATTAACAAAAACAGATCAAAATGCTACAAATCTGTTTAACAAATATGTAAGAGATAGAATTCTTAACCCTGGGATTTGGTTTTCAGCAAGACCCCTACACAAACGCACTTTCAGCAAGTTTATCGGGGAGATTTGCGCTGCTGCTGGTGTGGAGCGTAAATACACACCCCAATGTTTACAAGTTACTGCAAGAACTTACCTTAACTTACCCAAGTTTGAGGCAAGACATTTATTGTTCATGTCAAATCACAGGAATGAGAGTTCACTGAAGACATATAACAGATCACTCTCCTCCCACCAAAAGAAGTGTACTAGTTCAAACCTTTCTCCAATGGCGCCTGCTTCATCATCGTCTCCCTCAACAATTGTATATGTAGCTATTCCATCGGCGCCGACCAGTTTCTCTAGCTTGCCATCACAAACCCACGAAAACCAACTTGAAAACTCTCCATCCTCATCGCCACATGGGGCACAGAGTCTCACTTCCTCAAGAACTCCGACAGCTTTAGATTTCATTCCATCTTCTTCCATACCAGCAACTAGATGTGTAGACATGAACAAGCAGAGGATCGATCTCTTTGCTCCAAATTGTAATAATGCCAACTTCAGCAGCAACTGTTTATTTCACTTTCGATGAATAAACACAGCAACTGTTTTCAAAACACAACTGTTAATCTCATGAGTTTTTGAGTGTTATTACTCTTTCATAAAGTGTTATTCTCTTTGCTCAAATTAACTTTGAAATTTTAAAAATTTTCCTCTTTTGTAAATGAAAAAGACAATTTTACATTTTAAGAAATAAGAGGATTTTTTTTTTTGGCAATATTCATAAGGATGATTCTTATATGATTCATAACAGCAGATATTTTGGCTCCTCCTTCCATTTACAACAATGGTTATGAAAGTTATGAATGTCAAATTAAGACGTTTGTATATAAACATTTATAAAACAGAAAATATAAATGTAAGCATTGAATCCTTTATTTTTGGATATGGTTGGTTCAATAACACACCTGGCTGTACTGACAAAATACCATACCTTGCTAATGTGCGGTATTTTTTTATGCAGAGCGTGGTATGTTATAGAACAGACGCTACTCAAAAATAAGGATAATTCTAAATATACAGTACCACATACAATTTATGTGCTTACTTAGTTTGTTTATGTAGTGCAATTTTTTGTAAAAGTGAAGATTATGCTTGAATTTTTAACTTGGCTTTAAGAAAGTGAATTAATTAAATGGTACTTGAAATTGTAGATGAGGAGTCACTAGGTGAAAGGTTGGACTCTGTAATATCTGTCAAAGATCACCAGGCCAGGAAGATCTTCAGTGAGTACTGTGTATTATTATATACCTTTCTTTTCATTATTATCTAAGGCAGCATCAAAGACCAATATCGTTTTTGGTGGATTTTAATTGTATGATATACTTGAATGTATATGAATGTACTCAAGGAAAATCCCTATTTTTGTTCAATTGAAAATATTTACTGAAATGTGTGGATTAATAATGATGTAAAAAATGTTTATCAAATGTGTCTGGGATAAAGCATTTCTGGAATCATTTTAATTTGTGTGGGTCAATTTTCCCTATTTGTCAGTTTTTCAAAGGTTAATTAAAACATAAATTTGTGGATATCTGTAAGATTGATAAATTAACGCTGTGTTTCATGATTGCTGGGGAAGTAAATTTGAGGGTAATGAGGACCAATAAAATCCATGTAGTATAGACTGAACCACCACAAGTACTAATTGTCATAGTGTGTGTTCTATATCAGTTGACCATGTGTGCGGACCAAGCTGTCTCCTGGAGGATGACCCTGTCAAGTACAAGGGAACTAACCCCCTCCTGATCCCCCTCCTGTGTGGCTGGGAAAGGTCTGTGTAATTTGAAACTGTTACATGTAGAATTATATAAATGGATAATCAAAGTCCTGCAATCAAGCACATCTTTAGAATTTTAATTGAATGAACGAGTCAACAATGCATTGGTAGCAGCGAACAGTTTTGATATGAATCGAAGTGATACAGGTGTAATTTGTTCATTAAATCATATTAATGGTAATACAATTCATTCATTAATGTTCTATACAACAGTTAAAAAATTTATGAAGGGAAGGTAAAAAAAAAAATGCAGCAGTGAGTAAAATTTTCTAAAAGCTTCCTATTTATTTATTTCCATATTTACTTTTTATAGGCATGTATGTAAGATTAAGCCAGCGTACAAAAGGGCTGTGCTTTACCGTGCTCCATGTGCCCGGCGCCTGCGCTCTATGGGGGAGGTGGAACTGTTCCTGGCGCTGACTGACAGTAACCTGCCCATTGATCTCTTCTGCTTCGACCCACAGCTTCACGTCCACAAAGAGTTTGTACCAGTCAAGGTAGAGGACCAGTTAAATTTGATGTCACATTAGCAATTTTGATTTGATTGTGGATCTGATGATTTTTACAACAATGTAACTGCAATATATACCGGGTATTTATTCAGTCATTAAAGATTTGTCAGTTTGAGTTCATGCACTGCTTTGTTTAACAGAAAAAAATTCATGTACATATATATTATTATCAAGACTTAGGTAATAAGACAAATATCACTGATTTCCTCCCAATACATCATTCTATAGCATATTTCTGAGAATTCGAGTCCTTTTCCCTGAATATGATTTTGTTTTGTTGTAGACCTTTTGCGACATTAAAGACTTGTCGTATGGTAAGGAGAATGTGCCTATATCCTGTGTGAATGCCATTGACCGATCCTATCCTGACTACGTAGAATACTCCAACGTCCGCATCCCAACCAAGGGAGTCCAACTCAACCTGGACCCTGACTTCCTGGCATGCTGTGACTGCACGGACAACTGCAGGGTGGGTCATCTCAGAGAAAGAGAGAGAGAGAGAGAGAGAGAGAGAGAGAGAGAGAGAGAGAGCATTTTAAAGAAGTTTTATAAAACTTTGTTGTTTCTCCCTCTCTGTTCAGCTTTGAAATATAAAGTAGAAAATTTTGAAACACAAATGTACTGAAAGTTCTGTAGAAACTGTAAATTTTAGAATTACCAATTTAAGATTTATTTTTATGCATACTGTAAAAAAAATATTAAAGAGGACTGTAAAGAAATAATAATTAGGATACTTAGAATTATTACTTGTACATACAAGTCACTGCATATCAATCCTTGTTTTGTGAATTTCAGGATAAATCCAAGTGTGCTTGTCAACAAATGACCGTGGATTCCACAGCAGTAGCAGGAGGGAGAATAAATCCTGAGGCAGGTTACAGCCACCGGCGACTCCAAGAACCCATCAGAACGGGGTAAGTAGAGAACTGTAGTGATATAGTGAGATAGGGATTTTTAGTGATGAAGGAAGATAGGGAAATGTAGTGTTAGAGGAAGATAGGGAAATGTAGTGATAGATGAAGATAGGGAAATGTGATAGAGGAAGATAGGGAAATGTAGTGATAGAGGAAGATAGGGAAATGTAGTGATAGAGGAAGATAGGGATTTGTAGTGATATAGTTTGATAAAGAAGTACAGAGTAAGATAGAAATCTATAGTGATAGAATAAGATACTAAACACTCTATAATAAGGTAAGATAGACTTCCAAAAATAATGCATGTAGAGAGGGTACATTCCTGCAGGGTAGGTAAGAGAGGGCTAACATGGTTGATTGAGAAAAATAATGATAGGAATATGACATAGAAGAAAATGATCAGAAATAGTAAGAAACTTAATGGTGTTTGAAATCTTATTGTTTCAGCATCTACGAGTGTAACTCCAAGTGCCGCTGTGACAAGCGCTGTGTCAACAGAGTGGCCCAGAATCCTCTGGCGGTCAGGCTCCAGGTGTTCAAGACAGAGAAAAGGTCAGTGCTTCCTCAGGCTTGGCAAGATGTTAGTATGTTATACTGCTCCAGTGTGTTGTGTTCTGAAGGCTTCCATGCTTGATAAAATTGTGTCTTCAATTGATTGATATGACTTTTGGACATGAGGTATGGTAATTAATAAAAATACACATACTTGTGAGAGAAGTACAATTGAAATCGATGAAGTGGAAAACTTCCAAGATATCTTCATTGAAACATTATCACAGGAACAAAAACCGATTTGTTAAGGAGATTTATAATTGGGAACGTTTACATCTCCTCTCTTTTTAGAAGTCACTTGAAATACCTCGCACAATTTTTCAAGGTTATCATCGGGGTACTTTCATCTCTCTTACAATGACAAATCCTCGTTTCAAAGGGAAAATCTTGAGATTTTTTCATACTATTGAATGAACACTGTTTGGCATGTATAGGTACATATGATTCTTTATAAGGGTACCGAGTAAATCCATAGTATTGGCCCTTCTCTCTTTTCCCTCTTACCAAAATATGATGATTTCTCAGAAATTTGTTTCAATATTGAGAATTGATTTTTACAGAGGATGGGGTTTGCGGTGTTTGGATGACATTCCAGCAGGAGGCTTTATCTGTATCTACGCAGGACAGCTGTTGACAGAGCAAGGAGCCAACACAGTAAGTACAGTATGGCTGTCTTAAAAAAAGCTTACAAATCTCTTACCATTACCAGTGAATCACAAGCAATATCACCATTATCAGTAGTTTAAATTTCAACATCGTCAGTTGTCACACACACATATCATAGATATACTGTAGACATGGAAAACATTATGGTGTTTTTAATTTCCCTATGTTCACGGTCAGACAATTTTCTGTGAACATTAAGCCACCGTGAATATTGAGCTGTGCATTCACCATCTCTGTGTAGGCCGCCGTTACAGATGCATGTGTCCTTGAACAGGGCCAAAGGATATTTAAAATTTGTTAAAAATAGCAAGCATGAGTATTAAGTTAATTTAATACAATTAATATCACAATTAAACAACTGTTTATAACGGAATATTCATTTCACCTTTATCTCTGCGGCCCTATCGAAAGCCATTGTGAACACGGGTGCTAATTGTCACTTATTATCTTGGACATCTCCATAGGGCAAAAACTCCTGTACAACTATGACATTGTCTCCATTCGGCATTCATAATGAACAGTTCATATTAAGATTGATTGATTATAAAGGTGTACTTCTTTCTAACAGATTATATGTTGGTTTTACCCCTAATTTTCATGCCCAAAATATCAAATGCGCAATTTACATCAGTGCTTATTACATTCGACACCAACATGTTTTATTATTGTCATAGCACTTAACATATACCGTATAAGGCTTTAATTTTACTTAATTCAAAAGAAAATACTGTAAATTACATGATGCAGGTTCATCACTCATCAGATTTTTTTTACAATCAGGATTTATTTTTCTAGGATAAGGAATCGATTATCTGTGAAATTCGTGAAAGGTATATATTTACACAGGATATCATGAAATTTTAGACACTTTGAATTAAAGACGTTTACAGAAAACTCCTATGATATGTCACATGTCATAGTGATGAACCAAAAGTCACAGGGATCAACTACTGTTAAATCATTTAAATTCGTAGGGGACAATTTTTGTGGGTTGTTAGTATTTTGTTTGTTCAAGGGGATGTAATTAAGTGGATGCGTTAATTAAGTTTCAGTTAGATAATATCTTTTTCAAAATTTGTTTTTGTCCAGGATGTACATTTTTGGGGGAGGACTACCCACGAATACCACAAAAATTAATTGAGCCACCACAAATTCTCATGATCCCACAGTACTATGTCATATATTATTGTGATGCATGATTTGAGACTCACTGTATCTATTTGTCAGCTTCCACTTAAAATACATAAAAGAAAGAACAAAAATTATATACAGCCTCAAGTAATTATATTTTTCTGCTTTAAGTGGGTATTTATCCTTACTTTAGAACATTATATCTTTAGTTGTTTAAATGACCATTAAAAAAATTAGAAAGCAATTTTTTATTTGGGACATTTAGCAGTTGAGATGAAGCTCCAGTCGTGTTTTGGATTGATTTTCTTTACGAGTAATCACCTTTCAGTTTATAATGTTTGCATTAACAGGACGGTCAGCAGTATGGGGACGAGTACCTGGCCGAGCTAGACTACATGGAGGTGGTGGAGGGGCTGAAAGAGGGATACGAGAGTAACGTAGACCAGGATGAAGGCCTAGGGGACAACAGCGAATACGAGGAGGAGGACGAAGAGGAGGAGAGCGAGGAGGAACGCAATTACAGTGACTCAGACAGGTTAGGGGGCTTATCTTAATGTTAGAGACCGATTGTAGAAGTCAAGAGGTATAAGGGTTTTGTGATGTGTAACTGAAGCATATACATATAATGCCTTTGTTAGGGTTTGAAATCTGGTCCTCTAGTGTACAAATCCAGCACTCTACCTACCTAACCCACAAGCCAGAGGTGGTAGGAATTCTATGTTCAATGTATCTGACTTTACCACTGATGTTTTTAAACTCAGCATTCATTTTGATGGGTAGTTAGCAGTGATAATTAGAGAAAATGACTTGACACACTTTGCTTTGAAGAAATCTACCTTAAGGAGGCCGATTTGGGTTTTTTTGCAGAAAAATACAATAGCAAAACTCTTTTAACCATATTTCATTTACACCAACTCTAGTTTATTTGCGAATTTGAAGAAAATCCATCTGGTTCTTTTTAGGGACCATCTCAAAATAGAGGTACATTTTCTATAGGAATATGTAGGAAACTGTCATTTTCCACACTTCGAAGCAAATTAAAAAAAACACTACAATAGCTTTTTTTTTTTCAAATTGTTAATTATGATAAGTAATATCATTTCCTACCTTATATGTAAAAAATACTAAATTCTATCATTTGGGTTTTAGTGGGAGCCATCACAAAATATTAAAATGCACCAAATTTTGCTATATATTTTGAGCATTACAAATGAAGCTTGGTATAATGGATTCATTAAAAAAAATAAGGAAAATTTCCTTGAGGATAGCTTTATTAAGTGTATAAAAGAACTATAGATGATATGAGTTAAATTTGGCCCCCATAATTTGCCATTTTTTAAAGTGTTTCTGGTACAAAAAAATGTTATGTTATATTTTAGAAGAATTGATGTAAAATATATTTTTCACCTAATTATTTGATTTATTTGCACTCTCTGGCAGTATATGACGTCAGAAGTGACACTATTTTTATAATTCAATCAAAGTCAGTCAAAAATTGACATTTTTCTTATCTTTTTATAAATGGGAAATATAGAGCGCATGCTTGAACAAGGACAATTTTTTGGTCACTTATTAGCCCTGGCTAGATACATCTCTGATTAGAATATTTTGTATGTTCAAGCATGCGCTCTATGTTTTCTGAAAGAAAAACTGCTTGAAAACAGGCTATTTTATGCTAAAAATGCAAAAATGGCGGGAAAGGTTGTCTTTACGATGTCATATTTCTAAATTATGGGCAGTTAAATAAAAATGAACATTATGTAAAAACATCACATATATATATGTACAAAGAAAACAAAGAACTACAGTAAAATGATGATGTTCAATTAAGGGGGCCATTTTAGGCCCATATCATATGTAGTCCTTTCAATAACATACGATTTTTACTTTTTCTTTTATGTTATTTCTTAAAACGTACTCTTACAAAGCTTCATTTATCATAATGTCATAAAAGCACAATGGCAACGCTCCATTACTGTACAACGGAAAAATCATTTAAAAACAGAAATTTCATTAAAACATCTAAAACATCTGTAATTTGTCTATTGTGTTTTATTTTATAAATGATATTCAACAAATTTCATAAGAAGTATAAATAAACTTTATTATACTAGATTGCGCAAAAACATGTGCAATGAAAATTAAAGTCAGCCTCCTTAAATGGGCTATTGCATTGCTGTAATTTCCATAGAGGAGTAATTTACACAGAATATGTGTGTCTTGAAGACCTAACCCAATGTATCATGTACTAAATATAATTTTTTTTAATATTTGCAGCAGAAGATTTTATAACCAGCTTCTCTGGATAACGTGTACATGTATATGTTTCTATTTCTTAGTGACTTTGAAGGGAAGATGAGAAATTCTGAGACTCCAGATAATCCTCACCACACAAGGTTAGTTTGACTGCTATGAAGTTGCACGGTTTATGCTTTTGCATATTCATTTTAATATTTGTTATTTTTTAAAATAAACAAAAATTAAGGGGGGGGGATTTAACTGTAATTTTAATATCTTTTTCCTAAATTCTAACAGTGAAATGAGGACACTAAGGTAATAGTCTGAACATTTTGAGCTTCATGAAATAAGTTGTATCTCTGAGATGCCAATATTCACAAGATTTTGCTTTGTTAGCTTTTTGTACCTGCTAAATGCTTATAATCTAGAAAGAGTTGTTTCCTTCATCATTTGCTTTCATTAAGTACCTGTACCACAGATGGAATTTTTGATAAATTGTTGCTTTTTAAAAAATTTATCAATACATGTATGTGTATCAATTTCTGAAAAAACTGAAAACAAATATAATTCTTAGAATTATTCTTAGATGTTTACAATAGACCGAGTAAGTTGTCTCCCTGTAATTTAGAATTGTAATAGTTATTTGCTATCATTCTCATGTAGATGAGGAAAAAAACCATTTTATTCCATATTTTAAATACTTTTGACAGTAATAATTATTATTAAATTTGTATGTGTTCCCAGAATTTTCTGGTAATTAATGAAATCAGCCAATACATTTATACATGTAATTAATTAGTAACACTATCAATAATTTGCTGTTTCACTCTGTAATGACAAAAGATTTCCTATGGCTTTTTGCTTTCTTTCTGCTTGAGCTTTTTTTCCAACTGTAAATAAAAAATTATGTACAAAGCAAATCTATTTGAGCACTTCATTTTTAGCGAACAATGTTGATAATATTTTGTGCAATGGCTCCTGGAAAGGATATTGGATCCAGTAGTTTTCATTTTGTCTATATTTGGATTTATCATAATTTGTTTGGTTTGAACTAATTTTAGTTTAATTAAACACTCTATGGTATTTCATTTCACTTTATGATATGCATTGGTATAACATTTCATGCGCAGATCCAGAAAATTTTTCATCAGACCAATGGTTATTTGAGTGTGCAAGGGGGAAGGGTTCCAAGACATTTTTTGGTAATCTTATAATGTAATTTAAAGAAATTAAAATTTTGCAGGGGGATTGGGTTGGAACCCCCTGACCCCCACTCTAGATTCATGCGTGCTTTTTGATGATAATTCAGTAAACATTTCATTAGACACACTTTTATTCCAAAACTATTCAACTTTATATTAAGTATGAATTTAGGTAAACTGATAGTCTACAAACTTCCAAATACAAATTTATCTTACTGGCCAAATAAATTATAGCATACCAGTAATTATGTTAATTGATTGTTTTCAATCTTTATGATAATGAAAGCTATGGTACAGTATATATGCTTTGTATTGTTTTAAAATTCATATTAAAGAAAATGAATAGTTTGATCAGGTTTTCAAATGTGTATACAAACTTTTATGCAATTATGATGTTTATTGCAGGAGAAAAAAAGTAGCCACAACAGGGTATCAAGAAATTCTGTATTGTTTAAATATTGTTTCAATACATTTATTTGTTGTTTATAGTTTTGTTGTCAGAGAATTCAGTTTTGTGACATGATTATGATTAATGCTGTTTTTTTTTTAAAGTAACATCGAATATGGTAGTCAAAGTTTTAAAATTTATGTGTAAGATTGAATATGTTAGTGAAAAATTTTAAAATTTATGTGTGAGATTGAATATGGTAGTCAAAATTTTAATAAAATTTATGTGTAAGATTAAATATGGTAGTCAAAAATTTTAAAATTTATGTGTAATATTGAATATGGTAGTCAAAATTTTTAAAATTTTATATGTATAGTGTTACAATTTAAAAGGATCAACTGTTTTATTTTTTTTTTATGCATTTGTAAGAATTTCATCAAACATGATATTTTATCCCCGAATGTAATTAATACAAAATAAGAAAAATCTTAAAAGGATAACTACAATCTTTAATAGGATAGAATTTCATTCAGATATCTGTGAGTTTTCCAATTATCCTTACTATCAAATCAACTAAGAAATGATTGGGACTTTACTGTTCTTTACTTGTTGCTATGCTAAATTTTCTTGGGAACTGATTTCAACATTTTTGTTTTGTTATTTTACTATTCTTCCAATAACATGTTTCTTGTTTGATGACATTGTTGCGTGATCGAGAAAGGAGTTTTATTTGCTTTCATTGATTTGCATGCAGGCTTCAAAAACTATTATAAATTCACATCAAAAATATTTGTTTGAAATTCACTGAGACCACATGGGAATCGTACCTTAACAGAGAATAATCGTGTCACTTACATCAATCAATTTATTTTCAAGAAACTTTAAAAATTTGTAAAAACTATTAAGAGGGGTAATTAAAGAAATCTGATCCCTAAATGAAGGAAACATTTAGTAAGAAAACACATTGCAGCTTAGAAGAGGTATTTTTTTTTTTTATTTTAGGTAACAGGTTCAGTTTTACAAATGCTTAATGGTGACTGCATTGTCAGGTTTTAAAACTTTAAACAAACACATGGCCATTAACAGCATTATATAATGGAAAAAAAAAACCCAGACATTTATATGGGTTAGGATGCAGTCTCATTGAATAAAACAGGCTAAATAAATCAAAAAAAGTTGTGCATGTGTGTTATGATGGTTGAGTTGTTGTTACTTTGTGATTTAATGATAAAAACAAAATATCTAGTCATGGCTTTCTTCTTCTTTTTTCCAAACCAGAACAAGAACCAGAAAGCAAGAGGGAAATAACACGGCAGCTAAAGAGGGAACCAAGAAAGAGGCTTGTAAACTGGTTCTCAGGCGGGACTCCTCCAGGTCCACAGACCATGAAGAATGGTGAATCTTACAAATTCCATTTTTAGAAATTTAGGTTTTGTGCAGATTAGGTTGGAATTTCTCAAAAGAAATCCAAAAGCATTTGTAATTAAGGAGAAATGGAACACTTCTATTTTGTGACATACATGTACATTCATCTATTTATAAATTACTATTTGTACCACAATCTTGTGGTGTAACAGAAATCAGTGGGTGAAAGAGTTTGCTTGTGATCCTGTCATGAGCTAAGAACTATTGGGTTTTTTTTGACAATATTTTACTACTTTTTTTTAATGCTTTTAATGACCAAAAAGGGTGATTTATAAAAATTCAGAACTGTGATAATGTTTTGAAGTTACTGATATACTCTCTGTACTCTCTTTAAAATTTACATTAAAAAGTGTCCCACACCACCTTAAAGTTAGTTGTATTCAAGAGTCAATGAACATCATCTGGTAAATGAAATACAATTTCCCATGGTACATGTTTTATGTAGGTCTGTCAAACTGGGAGCCCCTACTTCAGGTGATAATTCTATGAATATGAATGACGTAATCCTAATCGACGATGAAGAAGATGAGATCAGCCAGGATCAGAAGCCTGATCCGACCAAGTTGGAGAAGATGGCTTCCAATGACTCCCTGGACTCAGATTCTCTTCCGGATTTGGATGCAGACTCATCCTCATCCATTCAGTCAAAAAGTACAATCGTAAAGGCAGCACCAGCTATCCCTGGTATGTTGAACAATCTTTTAAAAACTGTTGTGCCTCTCATGAATTTTATATGAAATTTAATGATTTTGTGAAATATCAGGTGATGGATCTTTTGATGAAATTTTGTAAAATTGGCTGTGTTTTAGTCAAGGAGAAAAGAATGTTTAATCAAATTTTAGATTCTGAAGTTGTCTCTGATTTGTTATCTTATCTTCTCTCCAGCAGTTGATCCGACATGTCCTAAAATTACTCAAAAATTTACTGGTAAGTTCTATGTTTAAAACTCTTTAAATTTGATACTTTTTAGAGGAAGCATTTCATGAAAACTACTTAATACATGTAGTAATGTTAATGGTGTAGTTGATTTATCAAATCGATTTAATAATAGGGTAAACTTGGTACTTGTTTCGCATAATATTTTATGAAAGGACTTGTATTTGAAGTTGTATCAAATAACTTTCGTTTCAAAACATTCATTCAGCTCGACGAAGTACCACTTCTCGATTCAAGAACTTGCCAGATCCAAAGCGTAAAATAGGATCAGAGGAACATAGGATTCAGGAGCATGGAGGTAGGCAGTTTACAGTTTACGGATTAATAATTGTGATACTCATTGCGATTTTTAATCTACATGTATCCCCTGTACAAGGACGAAACGGAGATGGGGCACCATTCTAGTAAGAGATGGATTCATAATCTGTAGATTATTAAAATTTACATACAGATATGCCCCATTTCAAGAGATGACGATCTAAGAATATTTATTTCATGATTTGTCTCATTTAAATATGAAGTGTAAAATAGGTGGGGACATGTTTTACAGATTTATGAGAGCACATTAGTGTTAAATTTTACAAATTAGGTGTATCCCTGATAGAAGAAGTGGGTGGCACTGTATTTTTTCTGATCAGTAATATTGGTAAATTATTTCAGAATCTGTTTAAGAACTTTTTTAAATGTATTCCCTATATCGGGATAGAAGTCTGAATATTTATTATGTGTTAGATTTACATATGCAAAAGCATTATACCTAGAGATACCAGTCTTCAGAAGGATTTTCATTCTTTCATATCATTGTGACACTGTAGATTCCTTATTTTACCAGAGTACCAATATATTCTTCTGTGATTCAACTGTTTTGTATCAAATCGCGAGAATATTAAATTTCCAGTACCAATTTTGTTATAATTTCAGGATTTTTGTTATTATTTTAAATAATACAAAACTGAAAATTAGCGAGATTTTAAAATCCACGCAATTGCTTCTTCGGATTTTATGCGGATATTAATTAAGGCTTTTTAATTATGAATTAAGAGTATGTTAAACTAATGTTGGTTTTGCAGAGGAAGAGGAGGTTCGCAGAGGGACAAGGTCCTACTTTCAGGATGGCCAGGCCTGCTACATCATGGATGCCAAATCACAGGGAAACATAGGAAGATACCTCAATGTAAGTTATATTCCTAACACCACTGTTTTACTGTAAATTCCTTATTTTACGTGAGTACTTAATATTGTGACCATCATTTTGTATCAAATTGCAAGAATATCAAATCGCGATCACCAATATTTTTTGTTATCATTTCATATTGTTCAAAAGTGTATGAAAATTAAAGCGAGGTTTATAAATCTGTGAGGGTTTCTTCTCTAGACTCTAGACTTAAACCAAATTATATAACTCGCATTTAATTAGAAATCTACATTATTCAAAAGTGCATATGATTACAATTTCAGTGTGTGCTACATATTGATTGGATGTTAAAAGTTACCCATGATTCACGTTGTTCGATTACAGTAAAATACGCTTATCGCTAACATGTGTATAATGAATTGAGGCTTATAGTTAGGTGATTTCCAATCTATGTGGGTTTTTTAACATATTTTGAAGATAATGGATATAGCAGTTATGTTTGTAACGAAGCAAAATTCCCTGTCCCCGGCACTTTGTTATAAACATGTTTTACTGTATAATGTTTTGAGGAAGCAATTTTGCTAATTTCTTTCTAGATACATGCATCCAACTTGTGCATTACATGCATGCCAGGACCTGAGTTTTTAGTTTGGTTTTAGAATAACAATTTTTTATAAATTAAATGAAACAGGGCTAATTCTGTTAATGTTTTCCTTTTTTCAGCATAGCTGCAATCCTAATGTCTTTGTTCAGAATGTGTTTGTTGATACACATGATCTCCGGTTTCCATGGGTTGCTTTCTTCACCTTACAGTAAGTCTTCTGAGCCATGTATATTTATACAGGAATTTAATTTGATTATCACAATATGAATAGAACTAATGATAAAAACTGTTAAAAAATTTTCATGAGAATACTGAAAATAGTAGAAAAATTGTAATCTTAAGAAGAATTTTCCAGTGGGGGCTCGAACCCCCTAACTTCCCCTCTCACTAAAATGCATACCTTAGGTATAAATTGATGTACCCATTGATATTGGCAAGTATTATTACCAATACTTGCATTGTAATTCATTTCGAAAATTGTCTACTCTTACGTATATATCCTCAAAAACCTAGTACCCATTTTCTTAAGAAGCTATACGGTTTTGTTTGAGGAGTAGTGAACCCTGTGTTTTGTGTTGTAGGTATGTGCGGGCAGGCACAGAACTGACCTGGGACTATAACTACGAGGTGGGCAGCGTCGCCGGCAAGGTCCTGTACTGCTACTGTGGGTCCTCAGAATGCAGAGGCAGACTGTTATAACATCAATTCTCATTTGTATTTCAAATTTTTTCATGTAACTAATTATACAACAATTTTTTATTAAAATCTATATGTTACACTCTTTTCTGGGTTTTTTTTTTTATGTCGGAAGGTTCAAAATTATTAGATCATTATGTAGATCTGTCATAATATCATTGATAAAATTTACTTATCACCTATCTCCGGTAAAAATGAATTTCAGTGTGTACACTAGGTCACGTGATCCTCACGTCAGTGTTTAGCTTGATGACGCGACCTCTAAATGAGAAATGACAATAACAAACTGTCAACCATCTCAAAAATCCATAAAACGAAATACAAATTCAAAGCAGAGCAACACGGACCTAAAAAAAGATAGGTATGATCAGGTGCCTAGGAGGAGTGAGCATCTTCTGCTGACCAGTCACACCCGCCGTGTGCTCTTTGTCATAATTGGGAAAAAATATAGAATGAGGGAATTTTTAAAAATGTTTTGATTTTGTAAAATCCAAATTTGAAATGTAAATGTAGACGGATAGAATGAAAAAAATATTTTTCTTCTTCCAAAAACTGAAGATTTGGTACATAATTTATGCTTTTGATCCTATATTGTAACATATTGTGAGTGAATGCAATGCTTTTATTGATGAATTAGACACTTTGAGATATTAATAGAGAAAAGGTACATCATATTAAGAATGGAATTATCATGTCCACCATTTTAATTTCTTTCCCTCTCCAATGACCATAACGTAAGGAAAACAGTTTTCCGCATTTATTATTTTTCAAGTCACCTTTTCTTATATTCTGTCACGGTAAATAAAAGCGTCTATTGTACATTTGGTCTACGTCATCCTAACATCGACGAACATTACCGCTAATTTATCGTATACAGTCAGAAATTAAACCGATCCCCAAAACCCGCTTCCTTACTTTCCTTTTCAAGAATTAGTTTAATTTTAGCGTTTGGCAATATAAAATTTTGAAAGATTGTGATTGGGGTAAATTAATCATATGACTGCCTCTTTTGTTCTGCGTCTCATCGAGAATCTTTATTCCCGTTACACAGAGGCAGGCCATTCTGATGGATCGTAGTAACCAACATGTACGTAGATCGATCGAATGAAATCTCTGTTCAAGGAGGTTATTCGTGAAATACCTTACATTTGTAATTAATACATGTAATAACGATAATTTAAAGAAGCTGCAGTCTAATGTAAGTTTTTTTAGCTCACCTGAGCTGAAAGCTCAAGTGAGCTATTCTGATCACATTTTGTCTGTCGTCCGTCAGTCTGTCCGTCTG